>NW_027225520.1:2400000-3013653 GCF_041296235.1 Equus asinus | reverse complement strand
ACTTATTCAACAGACCATCTTGGCTTTTGTGTATCACCCGTAAGTTTCTCTTTAGTCTAGGTCAACTCCTGCCTAGTTGCTAGAATAATCATGTTTAAATACAGTTTACACCTTTTATCATGCTGTATACCTGAAGCGTTTATTACTTATCACTTCCCATCTAAACTCTTTAATCTAGAATTTGAAGTTGAAGCTAATCTTGAAGGAGATATTAAATACGTATTAAATGAATGAATTAGAATCTTCTGATCCCACCAAGCTGATCTGCATATAGCCTGTCCACTCCTCTCGTCATTAGACTACCATTCCAGCCACTGCCACCATGACTTTCACCCCTGTCCAAAACTAGCTTAATTCTTATTAAGCTAACACAATATGAAGCCTTAACAGGCTTAATTTTTATGTCAGCCTGACACTGGTTACTCCATGGTAATATATTCCCTTAGTGTTTGTGCTGTCAGTTTGGACTGGGTTAATTCATGCCAAAGTTCAGACAGATGTTTCAAACTGCACTTCGTTGGTTAGGTGCCCCTTGGTGGTACCATAAACCGAATGCTCGTCTGGTCCTCCACTTTCACAGACTCTGAAACTAGATCCATTCAACAAATACTTACTAAAGGGCTTTGGTGACCCAGGCACATTATTAAGACTAATATTGTTCGTGTCCTTAAGGATCTGACAGTCTGATAGAAGAGAGAGACAATTAAACAAGAGATTGAAGAATGGTGTGATAAGTGCTGTGAGGCAAGAAGTACAGGAGTGCTAGGGAGCTCGCAGCAGGAGCCCCCAGCTAATCCAGGGGGTGGCCTCGGCTGGGACATGGGGGACGATGAGGACCTGGACAGCAAAGGGCACGTGAGACCGAAGGGCGCAGCAGTTAGCGCTCGTTCCCACCTTCACCAGTAGTTTAAGTACCAGGCTTTGAATACTTACTAACTTATACAAAGTACAGTTAGTATAAGTAAATGAGAATGTTATTATAAATATCCAAGTCCCCAAAGAAGTATCAGAAATGGAACTTCAGTGTGAAGAAATAGTTGAAGAGCCCACTAAGCCCCTGCCGATAGCGTGTTCCATTTTGCACAGCAGGCAGCAAGCTCTTTCCTCCCTCTCCTCGGTGGATGGCCACTGTCTAAATCTCTGTGACTCTGTCCAGTACTGGCCTCTGCAGGGCTCACCGTGTGAAGTCTCAGGTTCATCACCACATCCTAAGTCACAGCTCTTGACTTGGTTGGTGAACTCAGAGTTAACTTGATACAGAGTGTTGACTCCCACCAAGCTAATTTACTCCACCCCAACCACAGATAGAAAGGGTTACTTTAACCTCTGGGTGCCTGAAAGAAGGCTGTATGTACCCTACACACACTTCTGTCAGAGGACTTAGAACCTTTTTTCAGTTTTTTTTTTTTTTTTACAGGTTTGTCTCCTATTAAATCAGCCCCTTAGGGGTGGGAGCCTTGCCTTGGTCATCTTTGAATCCTCAGCACTTTGCACAGGGCATGGAACACAGTAGGCATTTAATAAATGTTTGTTGACCAAATCAGGAGATCCTCTTCCAGTATCAGAAAACTCCTTGCCACTTAAGAGTTCAGATCTTAGACTGCTTCATCTGTCTCAGTCAGCGCGGGCTACTACAGCAAAACACCATAGACGGAGGGGCTTAAACAGCAGACGTTGACTTTCTCACAGTTCTAGACACTTGAAGTCCAACAGGAGGGTGCCAGCACGATTAAGCTCTGATGAGGGCTCTCTTCCTGGCTTGCCGATAGCCTCCTCTCCCTGTGTCCTCACATGGTGGGGAAATAGAGGGGTTTGGGGCAGAGTGTGCAGCCTCTCTGGTCTCTTCTTATAAGACACTAATCCCATCATGAGAGCCCCACCCTCAAGACTCGTCTAAACCTAGTCACCTCCCAAAGGCCCTACCTCTAAATACCATCACACTGGAGGTTAGAATTTGCTGCGACACAATTCAGTCCACAGCAGGGGTGTCAGAGTTCCAAGGATGGTGCTAGATAAACAGAATAAATTCTTGTTCTTCAGTGCCCTTTTCTCCTAGGGCTGGTGTCATCCATCTTCCCTCTGAGAAGCTCTTTTTTTTTTTAAGCAGACTAAGTTTCAGCTCTTTAAGTATTAACTCCAAATAACCCTGATGAGATTTGAGTGTCCTCAAAATTTCCTCAGCCATAGATTTGCAAATGATCTCATCCATTACATTCTTTAAAAATAATATTATTTTTTTCTGATTACAAAATAATATATTTCCATTGCAGAAAATTTAGAACACAGAAAAGTGCAAAGAAGAAAACTGAAACTACTCTTAATGTAAACACCCATTTTATGATTTTTTTAAATTTTGCTCTTACAGTTTTGGGAGGTGTCTTATTTTCAGAAAGATATATCATCCACTGAATTAGTTGGGTGAAAGGTAACATAAATACTTTATATTTGAGTTCCGTGAAGATATATAGATTGAAGAATTTTTGTTGTCTATAATGAATGCTAAGCTTTCCAAAAAAATCATTTATTCACCTGGTAATATTCAAATATTCACTTTGCAATGAATAAAACAGACAAATCCCTGCCTTCATGGAGCTTATGTTTTAAAATCCATTCATTCACTCACTCGAAATATTCTCATAACATGCCTACTATGTGCCAGGCATTATGGTTGCTGGGGAATACAGTGATGAACATGATAGTCAAGGGCTCTGTTTGGTGGAACTTGTATTCTAGTTGGGAGATTGACCCTGTGGGGAATACAAATATGAATGAGACATGATACTTGCCTCCAAGAACCTTACAAGAAAATAAAATATGTACAAATAGCTGTAATCCAAAGGAAGGATTCAGAGTCTGAGTGAGGGGAACTTCTTAAAGGAGATGACACTTGAATTGGACCTTCAAGGGTGGCTATGGTTTGCATTGGTGGGTTAATATTAGGGAGTAAGGTGAAGAAAGGATTAAGTAGGTGGAGGGCCAGTATATTAGCAAAGTTTAAAAACAGTAAAGCTTAGGATATAGTAAATGATTGACACTTAAGGTTGATAGAATTAGTGAGAGGTAAGACTGGAAGAGAAGATTGGCACTTAATTCATACCAAATATATCATTAGCCAAATTTCTATTTTTATTGAAGTGCTTTCAGAAGTACAGAACCATTTATATAGAAGATATTTTAAAAACTATTTTTGGGGCCGGCCCCGTGGCTGAGTGGTTAAGTTTGCGTGCTCTGCTGCGGTGGCCCAGGGTTTCGCTGGTTTGGATCCTGGGCGCAGACATGGCACTGCTCGTCAGGCCACATTGAGGCGGCGTCTCAAACTCCACAACTAGAAGGACCTGCAACTAAGATATACACCTATGTACCAGGGGGGATTTGGGGAGATAAAGCAGGGGAAAAAAAAAAAAAAGATCGGCAACAGTTGTTAGCTCAGGTGCCAATCTTTAAAAAAAAAAACTATTTTCATCATATTAAATTTATTGAAAACTGCTGTCATGAATAAGGTTCTCCTTGTTCCTCAGAAGTTTTTTGCTTTCAGTGGCATTGATGCTAATATAAACAATTTAATTATTTTTAAGTTGCTGTTAATTTTTTACGAGAAAAAATATCAGATGTTTCTTTAGATGTTGTTTAATCCATTATTAGATGTTCATCACATTGTCCTTAAATAAATGAAGGACATTATTTTTTAAACATTTCTGAACGTATTTCTATATGAATAATTTCTGTAGTTCTCCGTAGCAGGTGGGAATTGCTTCATGCCATTTTGGGAGCAAGTAACATCACAAGTGTTAGTTGACTAACTCAAATCTGGCCTGAGCCCTCTGACCTGGTGAGAATTCCAAAACGCCATTTGTTGATGTGCCCTTCTCTTCTTTAGATGGACCCGGAAGCACTTCACCTCCAGCAGTCCACTGCATCTGAGGCACAGAGCCGTGCCCTGGAGGTCATCGGACTTCTCTCAAAGGTCCTTCCTCCCAGTATCCTTGGGGATCTACCTGCTTTCCCTTTCCCTACCATGAGAACAAAGCGTTTAACCCTATAAGCACAAAAGACTTTGTCTACTCTTCTAAAACAAGGAGGAAAATAACTTTCCATCTTTGCTGAGATGTCTACACCATGCTGAAGGTGGGAGGGGGTTACAATGAAAAGAGAATTTCTCATTGTCACCCAAGAAAGAGTTGTAATCTGAATCAGATCTTAAGTGATAAATAGGAAAAGGAGAAAGAGAACACTGCCGATAGACAAACTAGAAAAAACACAGAGGCAAAAAGGAGTACTGTCTGCAGGAGGAAAAGTTCGGATTATCACAAGAAAAATTAGATACAAAAGAGCAGTTTGTCCTTCTAAGAAGTTTGGATATTCTCCCATAATAGTTGTTTTTGTCTATATTTTAGGAAGCTTGGAGATTCCATTAGAGGAACCTTATAGACAACCTTTGGGATTGAGAAATCAAGGCTTCTGGGCCCACCTTCAACCAGAGCAGTTCTGCTTTCATTTGTTTCCTATGAAGGTTATTTTGTGAGGGGGAAAAGCCAAAGGTTCTATACTGATAACAGGATATTGTGTTTACTTTGTACCAAGCCCTATTCCAGACACTTGCCAGGTATCAATTCATTTATTCTCACCACCACATCCTTTACAGTGAGAAAACCGAAGCTCAAAGAGATCATGTAATTGCCGGTGGTCCCATAGCTAAAAAGTGGCAGCGCTGAACTTTGAACCCTGACGGTCATGACCCCACAGACTATGCCCTTTTACGATTGCACTATACTTAAGCTGATTTAAGGGGAAATACGATCTGAGTTTTGATAAATTACTTCTGGCACGTGCAGCCCCTGGCGCTGTTTTTTGGCTAACGGGCTCTGTGACGTCAACTCTGTCCCTGGACTTGTATAACCCAGTAGGTCAATAGTCAGAAAAGACTGAAAACACATCAGGCGGTCCCAGGTGATCCTGGAACCCACGCCTCCGCAGGCCGAGGTGGCCGCCAAGCCACTGGAAGGCGCCGCCGCCGCCAGCCCCGCCCCGCCCCCACCGGCCTGCACCCTCAGGCCCCGCCCCCGACCCCCGACCCCCGACCCCTGCCCCCTGCCCCCTGCCCCGCAGGCCGGCCCGCCCGCTCAGGCCCCGCCCCCGCCCCGCCGCCGCCACCCGCCCCGCCCCGCCCCGCCGCCCCCGCCGCGCCCGCGGCCTTCAGCCTGGCCCCGTGACCCTCGCAGAGGTCCGCTCCTGGCGGCTTCTGCCAGAGCGGCGCGCGGTCTCCGCGGCGGTTGCTGGGTGCCAGGGCCGCTCCTGGGGCGGCGGGGGATGCTAAAGGAATTGTAGGTAGGGTCCATTTTTCTCGACACTGCCCCTTTCCAGGCCCCGGGGCACCAGCGCCTCGTCCCCCGCGCTGGTCCCTTCCGGCGGCCGCGGGAACGCCGCTCCCCCTCCATTCGAGGGAGCGCCCGTCTTCTCCCCACGACGCGGGGCACAGCCGCGGACCCCTCCTCTCCCCCGACTCGGTCCTTCACGCCCTCGCGTCCCTCGCATCGCTGCTCCTGTTCGCTGCCTCCTCTCTCTCGTCTTACAGGTACTCACAAGTAAGAAAAAAGCGGGTCTGTCAGTCCAGACCGCACAATCCATTTTATTCAGCGCAGCCTGTTGTACAAATAGTGAATACCTGCACAGGAGCCTTCACGCGCGCCTGTGACTGGAGACGTGGCCCAGGATTGGCTGCTGATGCAGGGAGAGCGCTCCTCCGTGCTCCTTCACCCTGCCCCGCTCCCGGTGTTGGCTTTCTCACAGTGGACCGCGCTGTAGCTCAGTGCGTTTAGAGGATGGGACAGCTGTTGCACATGCACCGTGTGTCAGGCGCATCATTTAGGAGGCCGCCCAAGAGCTCTGCAGGCCCACGCCAGGCCCCTGACGCCCTCCAAGTGTGCCCTGTAGTCTGTGACAGATCAGACGCAGTGATGGAGAGGGCGATTGGCCCGGTGGCACTGAGGGAGGCCACACCCTACTCCCTGGTTTTTCGCAGGGAGGTAAATAGAACTGTTATTTGTGCAATACAAATGCAGAAAATTAACAGATTACTATCACATCTAAAACATTAATGCGCCAAACGTCTTAGTCGTTTGGCACATTATGAAAACCTATGAAATGCTATTCATATTTGTTACTTTCTATGAGTACCAGAATTTATACTTGTGTTTCTGTCAGTTGATTCTCTCTTGTCATAAGCTCCTGCCCATTACCAGACAAAAAGAAAGAGGCAGGTGCAGGGATAGTAATATATAAGGTAACATTTTGATAGCAGTCCTCTTTTTGTGCATAATTTTCATACTCATCCTGTTTATACACTCTGTGAGATAGAGTTAGTTAACAAAACTCCATTTTACTGAAGAGGGAACTACATAATGACATTGAACAGGACCTGGAACATAGTAAAATATGCATTCAGTATATATTTGTTGAAGAGATAAATGGATAAGATTCTCAAGGAGCCATGCCTTATTCACCTTTGTAATCCCGACACCCAGAGCTAAGTCTAGCAATAGTAGCCCCACAAATATGAGTCAGAGAAGTTGAGTGACTTGCTCAGAGATGGGCATATGTCACATCTTTTTAAGGAATCTACTGCTTTGCCAAGCGTTGTGAATACAACGGTAAGGAAGACTGGTAAGATTCCTGTTCTCATGGAGGTTAAATTCTGGTGAACAAAGATAGAAAATAAACAGGTAATATATGAACAAGGAAGTGTTGATAATGGTGAGTGCAGTGAAGAAGTAAAACCGTGTGAAGTGAGAAAGACTAGGGGAGGGGTTACTTTAGATTGATTGGTTAGGGAAGGCCTCTCTGAGGAGCTGACATTTGTGCTGGCCTCAGTGATATAAAAAAGCCAGCCACAGGGGCTGGCCCCGTGGCCGAGTGGTTAAGTTCGCGCACTCCGCAGCAGGCGGCCCAGTGTTTCGTTAGTTCGAATCCTGGGCGTGGACATGGCACTGCTCATCAGACCACGCTGAGGCAGCGTCCCACATGCCACAACTAGAAGAACCCACAACGAAGAATACACAACTATGTACCGGGGGGCTTTGGGGAGAAAAAGGAAAAAATTAAAAAATCTTTAAAAAAAGCCAGCCACAGAAATATTTGGGGCCAGAGGATTTCAGGTAAAGGGAACTTCAATTGCAAAAGCCGTAAGGTATGAAAGAGCTTGACTCTTTCAAGGAACATCATAAAGACCGCTGTAGCTGGAATGTAGAGACAGCGGTACAGGATAAGCATGAAGAGATAGGGAGGGGCGAAATCAGGTAGTGCTCTGAATCAGCCATGGCAATATACCCATGGTATACATTTGGAATGTATGTAAAGTGTGATGAGAAACTAGTACAGAGTGTTTCGGAAGGGAGTAATCTGATTACTTTATGAAAAGGTTTGTTCCACCTGTCATGTGAATGGGTGATAGGGATGGGGAGCAGATTAGTAGCAGAAGACACTTGCAGTAATCCAGGAGGGAAGGAAGGACAGTAGCTTGGGCTAAAGTGGTAGGAAGTAGATGGCTGTGAGATAGATTTGGAGGCAGAGCCTACAGACTTGATGATGTTTTAAATATAGAGGTGAGAAAAAAAAGGGGAGCTCCTGATTTTCATCTTGAGCTTGAGTGGATGGTTGTGCCCTTTACCAAATGGAAAAGACTAGGGAAGAAATAGTGTGTGTGTGTGTGTGTGGGGGGGGGTATATTCTTGTTTTGCTCACCTTAAGTTTGATGTGCTTATTAGAAATCTAAAGTAATTTGGGAGTCGAGTTCTGTGTAAGGGACGAAAGATAAAAGTTGAGAGTCATCAGCATGTAGGAAAAACTACCTAGAGAAAGTGTGTTTGTAGAGTATTCCAATGATCAGAGGTAACGCCGAGGAAAAGAAGCAACCAAAGGAGATGGAGAAGGAGTATCTGGTGAAGAAAACCTGAAGAGTATGATGACTTAAAAGCCAAGACAACAAAGCATGGCCAATGGTATTGAAACATGCTGAAGAGTCACGTAAATAAAGAGATCTGACCATTGGATTTTGGCAACATATGGTGATGTGCTCTGACAAGCACAATGAAGACGAAACGTGACGTGAAGAAATGGACATAGCACAGACTTCTCAAGATACTTTACTATGAAGAGTTGAGAAACGAAGGTAACAGAGGAATATGTGGGGTCAAATTAGGGTCTTAAAGATGGGGATAAAAAGGCTGATGGGAACGATCCAGTAGAGAGGGGGAAAAATTATAGTATAACAGAGAATGTGTATATTAGAGGAGTAAAGTCTTTGAGGAAACAAGAAGGAATAGGATCCAAAGAACTTGTATGAAGTATTGGCTTAGAAATATGAACATAAAATTTACAGTAATAGGAAGAAAGGTAATGAGTATAAGTAGAGATGCAGGTGGATGGGTAGATTCAGTGATTAGAAGGTGAGAGAGTTTCTGCCTGATATTGATTCACTTTTTCTCAATGAATTATGAGCATGATCAGTAAGAGGAGACTAGGGATGTTTGGGTAGGCAGTTTAAGGGGCAAAGGGAAAGTAGAAAATAATCATTGGGAGGACAGAAGGCAATCATACTTGTCTTAGTCTGGGACGCTGTTATAAAAATACCATAGGCTTATAAAACAACAGAAATTTAAGAATTTTTTTTTCTCTAAGTATACTTTTTTGGTGAGGAAGATTGGTCCTGAGCTAACATCTGTTGCCAGTCTTCCTCCTTTTATCTTTTTTCCTCCCCACAGCCCCAGGACATAGTTGTATATGCTAGTCGTAGGTCATTCTAGTTCTTCTATGTGGGATGCTGCCACAGCACGGCCTGATCATAGGTCCACACCCCGGATCCAAACTGGCAAACCCCAGGCCACTGAAGTGGAGCACACGAACCGAACCACTCAACCCTGGGGCTGGCCCCTAAACAACAGAAATTTATTTCTCACAGTTCTAAAGGCTAGGAAGTCCAAGATCAAGGTGCCAGCCTATTTGCTGTCTGCTGAGGGCCCAATTCCTGGTCCATGGATGGCCAAAAGGGGCAAGGGAGCTCTCAGGGTCTCTTTTAATAAGAGCCTTAATCCCATTCGTGAGGGCTCTGCCCTCATCACATAATCACCTCCCAAAGGCCCCACCTTCTAACACCATCACGTTGGGGGTTAGGATTTCAGCCTAAGGATTTTGAGAAGACACAAACATTCAGTATATAGTAATACTAGAGGAGCATGGTAGCATCGCTGGGCTCGATGGAGTGGCCATTTGATATTTGTGGCCTTCTGAGTGTGTGGCTGAGATAGGGTGGAAAAAAAGATGATAGGAGCCAAGGAGATCAGGAGCTGAAAGACCAGAGTGTGGGGTGGGTAGACTGCCTGGGGATTACTGGTTAGGTTCGTAGCTAAACTAGTTCTTGAACCCAATCTCCTGACTTTGCAGCTCAGTGGGTTACCATTTTACTGAGAAGTGATTCAGATCATTACTCTTTTGTGCCACTTACCCTTCTAGTTAATATAAAAATAAAAAAGTAATTGTGGCCTGATTTTTTTTGGTCCATATATCCAAATTCTAGACTTCATAGGCTGGTGCTTCTGTCTCTCTTGTCCCTTTAATATTTACTTGTTAAATTTTTTGGCTTGGTTTTCCTGGTGTTGTGGGGTGTTTTTTTTTTAACCATTTCCATCAATATGTGTTTATTAAAGTACAGAAGCCTACCTCTTAAATGATAAAGGGAAGGTGAAGGATGAGATTTGGAAATCTCGTTGCCTGTAGAGCTGGGATGACCAGTGACAGGGAGGCCTGATCTGTGTTCACTCTAATAACAATCGTAATAATGGCATTTGGATAGCCCTTTACATTTTGTGCTATGCTTTTATTTTCTCATATCTCATTTGACTTTGTAACTAACTTTTTCAGATGAGGAAACTGAGGCTCAGAGGGGTTAAGGCTCTTGGCCATGGGCACAGCCTAGTAAGCGGCAGCATTATTACACTGTTCTGATACTGAGGCTCACGTTTTTCACTGCAGAAGTTTGCCTAAGTGTTTACACTCCATTATATCCAAAGTGATATCAAAGAAAAACTCTGCTAGGTAGAAAGTAATGGCTGGGTGCAGTCCTCTTACAATGCAAAAATTGTTTGTATATGTTTAAAATCCAACAGTTAATGAGATTAGATATTTATCTACCATCCACTGTGTTAGGTAATTCAAAGAACTCGGAAATGATTATGAAATTTAAACTGGTAGGGAAATAGATGGAAATGCAAGTCATTAAGAGACATTTCTTGGACCGTCTCCCACATACCTTATGTGCTTACACAATACCCTGAATTGACTAAATTCTATATGCAGAGGAGAATGCAGTACCAGTGACATAGCGGACTCTCAGTGAATATTTGTCAAATAAAAGAATGATAATAGTTAAACAAGCAATTACAGTAGTAAGGTGGATGCTGTGAGAAGGGGTAGATGCTATGATAAGGATGCATCCTGGGGGCCGGCCAGGTGGCATAATGCTTAAGTTTGCACACTCCCCTTCGGTGGCCTGGGGTTCACAAGTTCGGATCCCAGGCATGGACCTATACACTGCTCATCAAACCATGGTGTGGCAGCATCCCAGATACAAAATACAGGAAGACTGGCACAGATGTTAGCTCAGTGGCAATCTTCTTCAAGCAAAAAGAGGAAGATTGGCAACAGATATTGGCTCAGGGCCAATCTTCCTCACCCCCCCAAAAAAAAAAAAAAAGAATGCAAAGTGAAGAGAGCTTCCACAAGAAGGACTTCTTACACTGACATAGAGTTTGCTGAGCAAAAAGCAGGGGTGTGGGGTTAGAAGGCAGCATACAGAATGTAAAGTCTCAGAGATGTGATGCATGGCAAGTTTGAAGAACTGAAATTTCATATGCCTGAAGTTTAGAATGTCAAGTGAAGAATGAAGAGATAGGCAGGGACAAGGTTAGCCCTTATTACAGAGGGCTCTGTAAGCTATGTTTAAGGAATTTGGACATTTTTCTTCTATGGGAAGCCATTGATGAATATTAAGCAGGAAGTTCTCATAATTGCCCTACATTTTAGAAGATTACTCTGGATTGTGGAAATTCCACTGGGGAGGACCAAGACTGGAGGCCCTTATGGTGTTTTGGGGGAAAGGTGCTTATGGCCTGGACTGAAATAACGGCAATTTATATGGAGAGAGATGGACAAAGTTTTTAAATATTTAGGAGCCTGATTTAACATGATCGAGTAACTCAGTGGATGTCAGCAAGGAGGGGTAGTCCATAGAAGGAATGACTCCTCGGTTTCTAGTTTGAGCAACTAGGTAGATGGTGGCTCCAATCTCTAAGACAGGAAATTCTCTGAAGAAGGAATAGGTTTGGTGGGGAAAGGTCTTGAATTCAGTTGTGCGTATGTTGAGCTTAAGATACTTGTAAAGACAATCAGGTAGAGATATCCAATGAATAGTTAAATATGCTAGTCAGAATCTCAAGAGAGCTTCTCTAGGCCAGGCTCATTAGCATACTGGTCACCATTAGAGCCACAGGAGTGAAATACATTGCTTAAGAAATGTATGGAGAGCAAGAAGAGAAGACGGCATAGGGCAGAATGCCGAGGAAGTCTAACATTTCAGTGCGCATTGAGGAATGGACAGAGGAAAAGAAGCCTGTAAAGAAGACCAAGAAGGGACAAGCAGAGGGAGAAGGAAGACAGAGCAAGTGACAAAATGATATAAGAATTCCAAAGGGGAAGACGACTGCCAGTTTGGTGGTACACCTGCAGGAAGCTTTCCTTGGAGTGACCCTCAAGCGATAGACAGATATCATTTACAAAGAAGAGATGCGGTGGGAAGGTATTCTGAGCAAATAAAAGAAAACAAATAATGCGTGGGAGAACATGTAACAGTTTAATTGACTGAAATGCAGGGTCCAGAGAACTCAAGAGAAAGCTGACAAGATAGTTTGTGCCATGTTGTGGAAAACAGATTCTGGGTAAGTTGTTGGCAACTGTTCTATAGGTGAGAAAAACCAATGTGTTTGGTGCTAAGGGAAAGAGAATAATATAAAGCATACTCTGAACCGTGGAATGCCATTTTATTGTGGAAACAAGATCTAGGCACTTGAAAAGAATATAAATTCAAGATAATATCTGATTATTGAGAACAAACACCAAATACTATAGGAATTTTAACAGTAGCAAAGTCTATTTGAATTGGAATAGTAGTTTTGCCCAGAGTTGTATTTTTCTGATTGAACAATAATGCCAGCTAGTCATTATCTTAAAAAAGAAAAAATAGATCTAGTTTGAATGCTCTTTATAAAGAATATTCTGTTTGTGGGTATGACTCTCAAATTCATTTGTTAAAAGATTTATACTGTAGTTGTTTTTAGTTGATGACCTTTGATGTAAACTCAGACTTGTCTGAAAGACAGCAACAGTTCCAAAGACTTCAAAGGAATACAGCCTCACAAACACAGAATTGATGCACATTGATTTGATTTTGGAATGCTGATACAACCTTGCATACCTGAATAAATTTCCTCTTTGTCCTGGTGTATGATTGTTTTACATTGTTGGCTTCAGTTTTCTAATATTTGTAGAAGACAGTAATTGCTCATTTCTGAGACTTGCTGTTCTCAAGTTTTCCCTACTTTTAAACTCTAGTTTTGCTTTTAGGGTACTGCTGGGCTCATAAGATGAGTTGGAAAGTGTTGTCTCTGGTTATATTTTCTGGAACAGATTGTTGGGAGCACTAGGTTTCTGGAGGGAGACCTGGCTGAGGCCCTAAAAGCTGCATCCCACAGCTTTCCCCTTGGATAGGCAACAAGCAGGAAATGGTATTCGGAGTCAGGGACCAGAAGCCCAGGGGGATCCAGTCTAGGTCAGAGGTGAACAGGGAGCCCCTAGTGGGCCCGAGAAGGAAGAGTCCTGCCTGCCCATGGTCCATGTCCACAGGACCTTCCTCTGGCCTCGTCCTCCCTATGTGCACGTTTTGAGCTTTTGACGGTATTTTCCCCACTTAGAGCTGAAGCCATTGCGGAGACTGAATCAGAAAACAAGGTCCTAATCTGTGTGCAAGAGAAACCGGGAAAATGTTCCCTCTTCCGGCAGAGTGTCGAAAGGCAGCCACTGTCCTGGGCAGGACGTGTGCTAGGGACAGGCACGTGCTAGTTTGACAGACACGCCCAGCTTAGTGGTTGTGGCTCTGCCTGAGAAAACGCCTCCAACCGCTTAGTCCCAAGAGGTCGGAGGGGCCCTCTCTGCTCCTGGACAGGGTGAACCACACTGCAATGATCCTGTTCTCGGCGGGAGGGGCACTTGGGCACGTCCTTCAGTAGCCAGGGAGGGGACTGGCACTTCTCCCTTCTCCACATAAACTGAGCCGCTCACTCTGGGAGATTTCTAAATTCGAGGAGGAATGTGAGTTTCTGGATCTGGTTTCCATGAGCGCTGCGAGCGAAAGACTCACACCTCCACTCCCAGGATTAGAAAGAAGCAACAATTTAATATAATACTCAAACGGAGCATTTACCATTGACAACAAAATATGGCCCCGCCAAATAGGGAAATAGGTGCTGGGCAAAAGGGGGGAGGGGGAAGAGGGGTTGGTGCCTTCCCTCGTGGCCAACAGGGGACCCCAAGAAATGGATCACAAAGTTCTCCTCATCAGAATCAGGGGAGGTGGCCCTGTGCACCCTGAGTATCAACGCTGTGTCCCCGCTGTAGCTCAGCTGGTCTCAGGAGGGTCATCGACCACCACCACTGGGCCCTTGGTTGGGGGTCTGGTGTCTGGAGAAAGAGAGGCATTTCCTGAGCGGCCTGCCCTGGAACCACAGTGCACACCGCATCCCGGCCCCCACTGCGCTCTGTGCTCCAGCCCTGTGCTCAGTGCTCAGTCAGCCAACAGCACCCCATCTGTCCCTGACACAGGGGCTGATATTTAGCGTCACCCACTTCACAGAGGAGGAAACCAGTCCCAGAAACGTGAGTGCAATCGCCCAGGACGGGACTGCTCAGCAGTGGAGCTGGAACCCAGGGCCAGCTGTCTGCCTCCCCAGGCCCACGCTCAGCCTGAATGTTTCCTGAGCCCATGGTTTCAGCCACTGCCGGTCTGGACACTCACTCTGGACTGAGCGGTTCTTCTTGCCTTTGAAGAAGAGTCGAATCTTTCTGACCCAGTGGTATCGGGGCTCCAGCTGGCAGGACAGGCTGTAGCTACGGGACAGAGCGGAGCTGGGAGCTCTCAGGAGCCACACATCACATGTGCGTCCTGGAGCCTGCCAGCAGCTGGGGTCGAAGGGCCCCAGGGGTCGCCATGCAGTCAGATCAGGGGCTGACCATGGAGCAACGGCCATGGGCTCTGGAGCTGGTCAGCAGAGAGAGGCTGCCCTGCCCTCCCCCAACTCCTGACCCGACTCACCTCTCCTCCTTGCTCAGGGGCTCCACGGCCTGGAACCAGGCCCCAAAGTGCTCGTCGGGCTGCACGGTGTACAGATTTGCAGCCTCCTGGAGCAGCTCGATCTCGTCCATCAGTTTGAATTGCTAGGACAGAGCAAGCACAGGATGCCCACAGGGCCTGAGTGGGGGACCCTGCAGGGCTCGTGGAGGGGGTGAGGAAGGGGGCAAGGGGCCAGTCTGGGGCCTTTGCCCACTTGGGAGCCCTCCCTCCCTGCGATTCCAGTCAGAGCTTGCCTGCTCTCACACTTGGCCCAAAATAGCTCCTCCTCCAGGAAGGAGTCTTTGATGCCAGCCCTTCCCCCACCCGCCAATGCCATAGGATCCCTAGCTCTGTATATCGAAGTGGGCAAATAAATGTTCCACCCTGGGGATTGGGCCAGAGGGGGTCCTGCCCACTGCGGGGGGGGTCTCTGATTTCCAACCCCCACCCTCCCCACCGGGAGGCCGCAGCCGCTTACCTCATTCCATTTCCGACAGTTGAGCACATTGCCCTGGAAAGCAGACAGCCGCAGTCCATCAGAAACAGCCCCCTGGGGCCAGCACTAGCCCCCGTCCACACCTCTTGCAATGTTGCACTACTGCCAGTGGGCAGGCCCATCCAGAGCCCGGACTTGGACCTGGGCCAGTCTCTGGGCTCCAGAGCAGGGGGCGCAGAGCAACTGAGGCAACAGACCTTGTGACCCAACCCTCTCTGATGACACGTGGGGAGACTCAGGCCTCAGGCAGGAAGGGACAGCTCAGCGTCTGATGTGCTTCCTGACTGGGAGGGGCCCGACTTCTCTTCCCTCACTGGCAGGGCCAGAGGGAGACGCTGAATCCAGCTCAGACACCACCTCCTGCGGCCACACAGTCAGGCAGCTCTGAGCCTCAGCAGCCCAGGGAACCTGGACGGTGGCTTATGCAGAGCCTGCATCACCCACTGGGGAGATGGGCCTGACACCCCAACTCCCACACGAGGCTGGAGGCCCTGCTGAGAGGACCTTTGCCAAACGCAGAGAGCTCAGGGCTCAGGACAGGACTCTCTCCTCCCCACCCTCAGGAGCCTGAGCCCCCGGACCCACCTCCGGGCTCACTCACCTCCACATAATCCTCCATCGTAACGTCCAGCAGCTCCAGGGAATGGAAGAACGTCACCAGGGAGGGGACGACACCCTGTGCCGCCATCGGGATGGGCATGGTGATGAGCTCCCGCTCTCAGGTGCCCCCATGAACCTTCCCCTGAAACCCCTCAGCCCAGCCTCCTGCCCACCCCACGCTCCCACACAGAGCAGCCTAGGATCCTCGGGACACCCCAACACACACAATTCCCTCCCCCGCTCCCCGCCAGGAACACCAAACTCCATCAGTCAAGTCCCAGGGCTGGCTGTTGGCCCCTCCCAGGGGCAGTGGCCCCTGCCCTTCCCCACCCCAAATCTGCCCTGCTGCCAGCCCTTCCAGGCCTCCTCCTGCTCACTGCCACTGCAGGCCCGTCATGCTTGGCAGCCACAGCAGATTCGCCTGAGGAGGAAGGCCCCTCTCCTGAGGGAGGTCTCTAGCTGGGAGGGGGAGCCCCCTCTCCTCTGACTCCTAGGCCCCTCCCCCACAGTCACCCTCACCTGCTGCCGCTGCCTCTCCTGGGCTCCTTGGCGGGCCCTCTCTGCAGTCTTTAACACGGAGGTCGCCTCCTGTCGGGGCCGAGGACAGGGTCAGTGCGCCCATACTCCCCTCCGCATGTCCCCCAAGGCCCCTGATCTCAGACCCTGGCCATCGGCTCCAGTCCCCTGCTGCCTCTGCTGCTCCCACCTCCAGGGTGCTCTGATTCTAGACCAGTCCCAGCTCCAGGACTCAGCCCTGTGTGACCTTGGGCCTGCCCAGGCCTCCCTGGCCCTCTTTCCTCAGCTGAAAAGTGTGAGGAGAATGTCACCTGCTTCCAGGAGTCTCCTGAGCACTCAGAGTCATCTGTGTGTCATCACTGCTCTCCCCTCACCTCTCGAGGAGGAGCCGGCACAAATCTCCTTGCGTTCCTGTCCTCCCTTGGATGGTAGCACCTCGCTGGGAGGTCTGCACCACTGATCAGTTCCCTCCACTTCCCAGAGGAGGAGACGGAGGCCCCCAGAGGGGCAGTGACTGGCTCAAGGACCCACTGGGAGAGGCTGCTCCCCGTGCCAGCTACAGGCCCTGTCCCCGCTGCCTTCACCCCAGCCCTGGCTCCAAATCTGACCAAGGCCCCGACCTCTGGACTCCAGGGGTGCGTCCAGACCCCAGCTGAACAGACAGGGAGGGGGAGGGCAGGGTGTCTTGGGGGACCTGGCCGAGTGGCCCCGGCCTGCCCCACCCTCACAGGGCTGTCTGACACCCAGCCTGGGCCAAGCCTTGCCATAGCCTCACCTCCTAGGATCCCCTCAGGATGCTCCCCTCCCCTCTCCTTCTGGCCTCCTTCCAGATCTCCAGCCTCCAGGTTACCTGCACTAGCAGCTCCCTGCTCACGCGTTTCTCTCTCCTGACCCACTTCTTCCAGGTTCGAGAACTCTCCCTGCGGGGTGGGGAAAGAAAGAAAGCAAGCAAGCAAGAAAAACTGTGGGATGCTTGAAGGCAAATCCCATTTGTTTGAGAACCCAGCAGATCCAAACTGCCTGGGGCCTGGATGAGGGATTTCACTGGGGTGTTCTGAGCTCTAAGGTCCCCATGGGACTGCGGAGGGGCCTCTCCTCTTGTCCCTTGGGGCCTCCATTCCCAGATGTCCCAAACAGATCTCTTTGGAACAGTGTTGGTTTCAGCTGCATAGAGGCTTCTGTTGCTGCAAAGGAAACACCTGAGAATCTCCACCTGGGCTCAAGCCAGGATCTGGTCTGGAAGGAAATGAATCCCTGGGACGGAACTGCTGGCTTAAGGGCGCTGAGAGACTCAGAGACCCAGCACCCAGGTCAGTCCCTGTGCCCGGCGTTCGCTGTCTCCCAGGTGGTCTCACCTGACTTTGGGGGACATGCCGGCCCAAATCAGGCTGCCTGGGCCACCTCACCCTCATGGTGTTTGGCTGGAGAGCAGACCACCCACTACCCACCTGGAAACTTGTCCCCAGGTGTCTTGGAGACGGGCAATGGCAGGGCTCTGCAGGGCAGAAAGGATTGTGTGGAGGGAACAGAAGTTCCCGAGGCCTCGACACTCCTGGGGAAGCGAAGAGATGGAGCCGTGAGGGGGAGCTGAAGCTCTGCTGCCTCTGGTTTCTGTCCCCTCACGGACTTCCCCTGTCCTGGAGGAGACACATGCCCAGGGAAGCCAGGGAGGGCACACCTGCCACCCGATGAGTAACACTGCCAGGCACAAGGATTTGTAGCTCAACACAAGGGAGGAAGTGAGCTTGTCCCCACTGGGACCTCAAGTCAAGGTCAACGTGGCCCTGGCATGAGGGTCAAGGGACAGTCCAGGGACTAAGACCCCAGACTTCAATCCTGAGAGCTGAGAAACAAGAGGCAATTCCCACGCATCCAGACAGAGCGTGCCAAGGCTTACCTCAGCCACCCTGATCCACAGCTCAACCACCCTGGCCCTGTCCCGCGCTGTCATGCTGGGGTCCCCAAGGCAGGTGACGAGGATGCAATTGGCCACGGTGTTGTCGTGCATCACACTGTCACGGACAGTGGGTGCCAGGTACTCTCGTTCCCTGTTGTCGCACTCGGACCAGATGGAGCCGAGGCAGTGGGCGGGCACCAACGTCTTGAACAGCTCCTGCAGAAGATTCGGAGTGTCACCCGGTCCTGCCGCACCCCAGCTCGGCGTCCACATTCCCCCATAGGCCCAGCAGGCTGAGATCAGAACTGGAGCTCAGGAAGCAGAGCATGTGGCCTGAGGCTTGTGGGAGTCCCTGGGTTTTGTCTGTGTCCACTGAATGCACCCAGTCCAGGATGACCCCGGACACAGTACTGTGGGGAAGGGAGGGGACATTTGCTCCCAGCCCCGTCTCACTTCCTCCAAGCTCCAGAAGGCAGCCCACACATGCCCACCAGAAGGGCCATCATCCACCCATCCCAGTGCCCCTGAGGTCCCACTCCCCATTCCCATGCACATTCCCCCTGAGGCAGGGACAACCCCCGGCTTTGTTTGACTGTCTCCACTGGAGTCAATACACATCACCTTCCTGCTAAGTGCTGAGGCTGTCCGGGCCACCTGCACAGATGGGGGATCCACCCAAGGACCTGGCAGCACTTCAGTGAGTGCCCATCCCCCACCAAAGGGCCAGACTCTGCCCACCTTCCACTCTCTCCCACCTCATTCACCGGCACAGCCACCCTGTACAGCAGGTGCTCTGAGTGTCCATCTCTACTGTCCTCTGTTCTCTAGGGGACAGTGAAGGCTTGGGGAGAAAGAAAGCTGCCCAGGTCACAGTGTTGATAAGGGAGGGAGCAGGGATTTGGACCCAGATCATCGGAATCCCGAGCAGGGAATGGCAGGTGTGGGGCGGCTCATGGCACCGGGAAGGCAGGGGCCACCCGCCCCGTGAGCTCCTCTGCTCACCGCAGCCATCCTCGTCAGCTGCTCTGCCACCAGCTGGGGAGGGAAGTCCAAGATGTTCAGCTTCTCCTCCCGCAGCTGGTCCTCGGTGGTCACGGCCCGGGGGCAGCTGGGCTCTGGGGCTGCCTCTAATGGTGGCCCTTGCTCTGGTCCTGGAGTGGCCGACTCAGGGGCTGCTGGCTCCAGCTCTACCACACGTGGTGAGACTGGAGGTGCAGCTGGCTCCAGCCCGGGGGCTGGCACTGGCTCTGGCTTTGGAAGTGGCAGGAGCTTTGGAGCTGGCTCTGGAGCAGGATAAAGAGAAAGTTGCACCCACACACCTGACAGTTTCTGTGCCTTTCCAAAGATAGGAAGGGCTCCACTGCCTCTAAGGGAACGCTAGCCCATGAACCTCAACACAGACAGTCTTCCCAGACTCCAGTCCCCTCACCTTTCCGTTCGGCCTCAATGGCCTTGAGATGCTCCAGGTGGCCTGGCAGAAGGTAGGCATGGCCCTCCACGTGGGAGCCACCAAAGCTGATGTGCAGAGTGGCCAGCTGCAGGGTCCAAGAGGGAAACCGCAGGGGCTCCCTGCAATCCTGCCCTTGGCCCAGCCAAGTTCCCAGCAGGAAATAGATAGCACTGCGTGGAGGCAGATGGGCCAGAGAGTCAGTGGCCTGGCCTTTCCTTAAACACCGTCCTCCCAAGGCACTCTTGTTAGCATCTGCGCCCCTTTGCCAGACCCTCCCCCTCCAGAGGAGGGCCCCATCCCAGCCCTGAGCCCTGGCTGGCTGTCCTGGCTGTGGCAGGCCTGCTCATCCAGCAGGCTGAACACAGAGTCTGTGAGAGTCTCTTGTTCCCACCGATACTCTCCTCCCCAAGGGTCTGGACAGAGCCCACCCAAGCCCTGCATGAATGTGGGCCACTGGAATGAAGACTCCAGCAGATTTGGGAGCAGCTTGCTCACACACCTCCTACTATGGACCTGGCGGTGGTGCTCACAAGGTGTGGATGTGGAGAAAGGGAGGCAGGAGGGGCTGGGACTCTTCTGGGAGTGGGTCTCTTGGGGACAACGCAGCCCAGCCTCCCTTCCAATTCTCAAGGGGCCTGGGACCCATGCACAGCTCTCTTTGAGTCCAGTCCTGCCGGAGTGGAAGCCACCAGAACTCAGCCCTCCCATGGGAATCACAAGATGGGTGAGATGCAGGTTTCTCCCAGGCCTGACCCGGCCACAGCCTCCATCCTCTCCCCACACCCTGTTTGCTAGAGACAGGAGGCCCTCCTTCTCGACCCAAAGACCACTCACTTTGGGAGGTGGTCCTGTCCTCCAGCATCCCGCACGCAATGGGCCAAGCTGCCTCCATGTGTCCCAAAGGGGATGAGGGCATCGCCCGGGATGGAGGGTAGATGGGACCTGTGAATGCTGTCAAGTGTGACTGTCTGACTCTCAGATTAGAGGGGAGGGCCAGGGAGGCTGTCTGCTTCAGTCACTGAGTGACACTTAGTGTGTCCAGAAGTCCTGCTCAGAGTAGGTCCTTCATAGACATTGTTGAATGACCTCCAACCAGAACCACCCCGGGTGTCTGAGTGGGCCTGTGGCCCCTCTGTGGCCCTAGAGATCCCTAAGTGGCTACACCAAGGACAAGCACCAGGACCAGCTGGATGGCATCTCAAACTCCTTGACAGGGTGCTCTCCAGGTGCTTTTCCAAACTCAAAAAGCCACAAGCCAGTGAAGGGAGAGGAAGACTACTTTCCGTGGGGGACAGAGAAATAATCACCACCAGCAACCACAGCATGGCCCACCACCCTCTCTGCAGAGCCGGGCACCAGGGCAGCACCTGGAGGGCTGATCCCATTCATCCCTGGGAGAAGCCTAGCAAGTTCATCCTCTCCCACCCCACGTTTCAGAGGAGCCAACTCAGGCTCAGAGAGATGCGGTGACATTCCCAAGGCAAGACACACAGCTGGCAGTGGGCAGAGTCACCACTGTGCTGAGGAGGAGGCGGGAAGTCACCTGGGAAACAGCTGGTCCAGCACCTGGTGGGCTGTGCTGGAGCCTGAGTAGCTGCAGAGGGAGGTGATGACACTGCAGAGGACTCTGCTGGGGAAGGCTGGCAGCACAGTCTCTGAGAGCCTCTGCATCATGCCTGCCCGGAGGGCACGCATCCTGCAGGCCTCAGTGACAGACAGAGTGGACTCATCTTCACTCTGGGTGGGACGAGGAGGGACACAGAGTCAGGGTCACCACTGCCAACCACCAGCGTTATCAGGGTCTGCAGCTGACCCAGGAACTCCTAGCCCCTCCCAGACGTGTGCGACAGGAGAGACAGGGGTCCCAACTCAGCAAAGTTCTGGGTTCTCAAAGCACAATCTGACTTTGGTCCTGCGAAGGATTCCACATTGATCTCCCTCAAGGCCATTTGCTCGCTGAGGGACAACAGACCTCCGTCTGTGCAGAGCACCAGCCCAGTGAATCCTCAACAGACACCCCTCTCTAGAGAGGAGAACAGAGGCTTAGGCATGCCAAGTGGCTTCTCTAGGTCCTGTGGCTCAGAACTGAGAACCGCCCAAAGTGAGGGCTGAGGGACATCCCCTGTAACTGCCTGAGGCTTTATCAGACCCTGACCTGGAGGGAAATGTTATGTGGCCACCTCACCCCTCCCAGGTCTGGAAACAGTGTACAGGGCAGTGACACGTTCTGAGAATCCCTTTGACTTTCAAACACGCTGATGGTTATTTCTTTTACATTAAAGGGAGTTTGGAGACCCTTGTTATCGAGGTTTCATTTTCCAAAAAAGGCGAAATTCAAAGATACTCAGGGCCTATTGGGAAGTGACAACGACATCAACGTTTTCTCTAATCTTCCTAGGAAAATGCAAAGAGTGCCCTCCTACCCTCCTCCTATGCAGCTGGTGGGGAGGAGCGGAAGTCCAGATTCCTTTGGGAATGGGACTGTGGGACACTCATGGGGGACAGCCCTGTTAGGGTCCCAGGAGAACGGCAGTTTGAGGTTGGATTCTGGGCCGGCCCTGGTCATCTCAGGGGCCTGGGTGGGAAGACCCCTCCGTGCCCACTCTCACCTCAGAGCAGCCCTGGTTATTGATGGTGGCGCGGTGCAGCTGGTCCCTGTCCAGGGAGATGGAGTACCCGAAGCCATCCGTCAGCTCTTCCACCACCTCCTGCGTGCAGCTCTGCAAAGACAGTGCCCGAGAGCCGGGCCGGGAGGCCTGAGGGGCATGCCTCGACTTGGCCACAGGAGGAAACCCCAGCACAGATCAGGTACCGAGCAGCATCTGCATAGACCTCTAGCCAGGGAGGGAATGAGATGACACCTGGATGGCTCGGGACTAACCTATGGGTAGAGGAGCTTGGTTCCCAGCACCCACTCTCCCATCCTGCTAGCCACCACCTAGGCTGGGGACACGACACACTGCCAGGCTTCCAACACCGAGCAAATGGCTCCTGCCCAGTGTGGGTCCCCGCTCAGCACCGCCGCCCATCTCTCACTCCCCTCCGACACACAAGGAGGCTCAAATTGTTGTGCGGGTGGCATCCAGTTGTGGCCTAACCCGGTTGGCTTTCCCTGTGTTACCTGAGTGCTCCTCCTGCCAGTTGGACAGAGGCGGTGCAGGTGAGGGCCAAGCCAGTGTCTATAGTGACTGAAAAGGCTCTTTTTCTTGGCTTTCCTGAAGCCAGAGCCTCCACAACTCGGGAGACAGCAGGAGAACATCCTCTTGTCTTCAGTGTCGCCACTCAAGTGGGCTCAATAGGATGCTATGTCTAGAATGTGGGCGCCTGGAGACCAGTGTGCTAAGTTCTGTTGGGGTCTGTCTCCAAGGAAGTGAGGTCACTTCCTCAAGTTTCCCTTACCTGGGCGCCTTCTTCAATCACACCCACCGAAAACCTCTCTGGGATCTTGGCTGCTCACCCTCCTTGCCCATGTCACCTCCAGAACTGTACACAAATAGCCAGCACAGATCCCAACACAGGACCTTGAGATGGAACCAGGGTTCCAGCTTGAGGACATGCAGCTGAGTTCCGACCTCTTTTTTCCTACAAGCTCTGTGTCCTGGAAATGCCAATGGGCCTCCCAGGGCCTCCTCAATCACCCAACCTGCACAATGGGGACGAGGCCAGAAATATCTCCCTCGGGACGTCCTCAGGTGTAGAAGAGACAATAGCAACAACACCTGTGGTCTGGTTTGCATGTGTCTGATGCACACACTTAGAGATGAAAGAATGACAAGAAGGGGTGGGATGTAGTGTGGAGTACCCCTCAAAACAGGACTGGGTTCCAGCTCTGTGACCTTGAGAAAGTCACTGCCCCTCTGGGCCTCATTTCCAGGTCTGCACCTTTAAGAGGTGGAAATTAGGGGAAATTCAGATACTTCCATTCACTGGCATGAAACCTTGCAAGGTCTCCTGTTTGACTTAGAATCAGACCCAAGTGCCTCGTGTCGGCCTATGTAGTGGGCAGCCTCCACTATGGCTCCTGGTGCTCACTGTCTTCTGCTGTGCACGTCCTTGTGGAACCACAAGTGGTCAGGAACTGCCTTCTGAATAGAATGCAGCCAAGGTGATGGGATGGCCTGCAACCCAGGGTTAAGAAC
This sequence comes from Equus asinus, assembly GCF_041296235.1. Classification (NCBI taxonomy): domain Eukaryota; kingdom Metazoa; phylum Chordata; class Mammalia; order Perissodactyla; family Equidae; genus Equus; species Equus asinus. The sequence goes on along the minus strand of NW_027225520.1, from coordinate 2,990,124 downwards.
AAAAAGCCTGGCCCTTCCTTCTTACTCATTGGCTTTAGTCCCCTCCGTCTTTCCCTCCTTCTGTTTCCATCTCTCTCTCTCTCTGCATCTTATATCTCTGGAACTGGGGGAGCAAGTGTGCATGTTTTCAGTTGCCCTATGAAGATGTTCCATAGGAGAGAACGGAGGGAATGATTGGCCAACAGACAGGCAGGAACTCAGACTTTCAGTCCAAACAAACCCCGTCAGCATGCATGTGAGTGAACTTGGGAGCAAACCCTCCACAAGTCGAGCCGCAATATAGCCGCAGCCCCTGCTTCACAGAGACCTTGAGGCGGAGGCACCCAGCTAAGCTGTGCCCCATTCCTGGCACACAGAATTTGTGAGATGTTAAGGATTTGTATTTTCTAGGTGCAATGTCTTAGAGCAGTGTCATCAGAGAGCGACGGGAAAAGCACAGTCTGCCAGTTCCTGCCCTCTGGCCCTGCCTGTCCCCATCTACCCTCCTCTCTCTTCTCAGGCTCCTTCCAGCTACACTGCCCTCTTTCGGACATTGGTCAGACCCACTTCTTCCTGTGAGCCTCTGCGCCAGCGGTGCCTTCTCCCTGACACTCAAACTGTTCCCAGACACAAGCGGGCGTGCCTCTCATCTGGCACCCTGCTGACAGCAAATGTCACCCCTATGATGCCTTTCAGAGCCTCCCAGGCACAGGCTCCACTGTCACAGGTCTCCCACCTGCAAGGGCATCTCATGATGTCCTCCTTCTTGGTCTCATCTGGATAAAGTGAGTCCATGAAGGAGGGCTTTCTGCTTGGCGGACGAGGAGGCAGCTTCTTCTGGTTTCCTCAGGATCATGACTGTCTCTTCTGGGCTGAATGTTTCCCCTCCCAAGTCCATCGTGAAAGGAAATTCTCATTCCCTTGCTTTCAAGGGTCTGGTTTCCCCAAGAACACAGGGAGACTGGCCTCTCCCTGGAATGCGGCACCAGCCCCTACACCCAAAGCCAGAAAATTAGCACCCAGCTTGAAACACCACCAGATCCTGAAGTCAATTCCTGCTGAGGTCCCCCATCCATTTTGTAACCCCATAGTATCTCCTGATCTCACCTTTCCGCTAAGACACAGCTCCCAGCCTGCCCTTGGCTTCTTACAGGAACAGTGGGATTTCCCAGAAGCACTCCCAGCCTGGGCAAGAAATGTTTTGAAATGTTCTCTATGTATTTTCCAGGACATGGGATATGGGGAGAAGTCATTTTGGTTGTGTATGTGCAGCAGTTTTGATGCGAATAGCATCTTTTTCAGACAGAGATCAAAGAGTGGGGCTACCGGGTGTAACAAGAAAATGGATACACTGAGCCAACGTCTTCATGGTGTGAAGTCATAGGGAGCAAAGAACATGGTTAAGAGCAGAGAATATGGAGCCACAACTTATGTTCAAATTCCACCTCAATCACTTCCTAGATATTGGTAGAGGGCAAAGTACTTACCTCATTGGTGCCTCAGTTTCTTCATCTGTTGTTGGCAAGAAGGATAAGCGTACCTAATTTGTGAGGATATGGAGACTGCTAAAGGAGTTAATGTTTCAAAACACTTGCAACATCCAGCACATTGCATGCCCTGTACGCATACATTACAAATGAAATGTAAATGTTCTTCTGACGCTGTCTGTTTGCTCCAGACGGGAGACTAGGGGCTGGAAGGATGTAGACAGCACTCCCTGAGACAGGATGAATCGATGAATGAACAACCCTGTTGAAGGCATTACCAATGGCAAATCCGCCTCCCTATGGACATTCCCAAGGACAATCACACCCAAGCATCCCTCCTCCGTCCTGCATCGTCTTCTGGGATTCTATCCAGGAATCACGGGGGCTTCTTGAACCCTGGGACCCACACCCACCACAGGTTCTCTTCTGTCTGACAGCAAACCCCAGGCCTTGTCCTAATGGCTGCAGCCCACAGGCTCTGAACTCAGATCCTTTTCTTCACTTGAGGGAGACGTGTCATTCCCAGAGCTGGGCACACAGAGTGTCAGCCTTGGAGGAAATGCCTCCCTGGCCAGTGGCAGGTGGAAGAGCGCCGTGACGGAGTAGGATTTGTGGAGAGTCCTCCAGGTGTGGTCAGAAGGGGCCCAGCCAGGGCATTTGTCAGCAAGGTCTGGTTGGTGGACCTTGGTGGCAAAAGAGTGGTGGGGACAGCATGTTTTAGAGTTCCTGGCATGAGACAATCCACAGGATGGTCATGAAGTCAGAATCAGCCTAATGAGGTCCAGCGCAATGCACTGTCATTTGTTCCCTGACTGGCTCACTAATCCAGGAGTGATTTACAAGGGCGATATTCGTGTTCTACCATCTTTTCGTTGATTGGCAGGAGCTAGTATTCTTTACGAAACTTGTGTACTTTTACATAGGAAAGGATAGGTGAGTTCTGTAACAACGCTTCTTGCAAAGTTCTCGCTAATGTATTGAGTCTCTAACAGAATCCACTGCTGGGAACTTCACCAAAGATCCTGACCTTTACTCTCTGGTTTTAGATCTTCCTGGTTGGTAAATTTTCTTGACTCCTGGCTCCTTTCTTGAGGTTCGTCCACTTAGAACAATGTAGGACTGCAAGCTCTTGCCACATGAGAAGTAGTGGTTCAACTCTATGATGATGTTGGTCTTGCTTTCTAAGTGTGTGTGTGTGTGTATGTATGTGTGTATGAGACTGTTGTCTGCATCTTGCCACGTGGGTCAGATTGACTCCTTTCCTGGGAAAAATTGTCCCTAACCACTTTCTCTGGGCTTTATTTTCACGTCTTGAACAGTGCTGTCCAACAGTAGAATTTCACACTCTATCTAATGAAATTTAAACTTTTTTTAAATACTGACATTGAAAAAAGTAAAAATAAACAAGTGAAACTAATTTTTAATGGGATATTTAAACCCATTATAACCAAGATATTACCATTTGTCCAGGCAATCTATATGAAAATTAATAGTGAGATAGTTCACATTTTTTTTTTTATTGGGATCAACAAATCCATTTACATAGTCTCCGTTTGTAAGTTGAAACTTTTTACATATGTGGTTTCTGTGTCCCCCACTCAGAACCTGGGCTGACGTGTTAGAGAGGAAATAAAGCAGAACAGGCATAAGTAACGATCACTGTCAATCCAGCTCAGCACGAGCACTCACCACCGACAAAAAGGCTGTCCCTGACCAGGGAGTAGAGGCCCCTCGGGGTCACATGGTGGATCAGCTGGTTCCGCACCCAGGAATGCTGCTCTCTGTCACATGGGGTCTCTGTCACATTCTCCATCATGAGCCATGGGGTCAGGGTGGTAGGTGCAGACAGCTTCCATGCTGGAGGCTGCCCCTTCCTCCGCAGGCCCGGGGAGAGAGGAATGTGGGGACTCTAGAGAGATGTCCTGAATCCTCTGATAATGGGGGCCAGAGGGAGGGAGGAGCAAATTGGCAGTCAGTGGGAAGAGTGATAATTGGGGTGGTCACCAAAAGTGTTCATGACTCTCAAATGCTCAGAAAAGGGACTTCCCTGAGGGAGATCAGTCTACAGCCCAAGACAAGGGGCCCAGGCTGCTCTTCTTGAACAAGGATCCAAGCAGGGGAGGAGGCAGGAGGAGGACGAGCAGGAGAGACAGCAGGTGGGGTGCTCCTGGCTGGGACTCATCCTGCCGGGAGCTGCTGGCACCAGGGTCTCATCAGGTGCTGCAGGACTCTCTCAGTGGAGTTCAATGTGGCTGAGCTCTTGCTCATGTCTGTCAAATACTGGATGTTGGAGATGGTGGAGTTGAGTGTGAGGGCCTTCAGGTCGTGCCCCTTGGCTGCAAGAAGAGAGGGAGAGAGATGGCCATCACTGAGAGCTGGGCTGAGACCAGATCAGAAGCCTGAACTCAGTATCATCTGTTGCCTTTGCTCCCAGTGGAACCACCACTCAATGCTGCGCTCATCCAAGTTGAAGCCAGCATATCTCTCAGCTCCTCCTCCCTCCCCTGCCGGTAACACCAACTGCACCTACAGATTGCTCCTCAATGCATTCCTTCTGTTCATTCACGTCCCAGGTAGGTCTTATCTTTTCTCACCGGAACCAACACCCTAACATGCTCACTGGATGCATTGTCTAAAGGATGTTCTCTGCCTTGAACATTAGAAGCATTTTTCTGAAATGAAGATCTCACTAGAACACTCCTGCTCTAGCATCACCCATGGCTCCCTAAGGCCTTCAGGGTTAAGTTCAAACTTCTTGACCTGGCACTCAAAGCCCTTGCACATCTGGCTCCTGCTGACTCTTCAGCCTCATTGATGCATTCACTCTGAGTTAGGCTTTGTGCTTCAGGCAAACCAAATTCCTGTCACTTCTCCCGTACACTATGCTGTTTTTGCCTACAGGGCCATTGCTCATGCAATTTCCTCTGCCAGGAACACGCTCCACACCTTATTTCCCTATATAATTCCTACTCCTTCTTAAAGACCCCAATTGGGCAAAACTCCCTCCAGAGAGCTCTTCCCACCCAAAGGATGCCAGGTGCTTCTCCTCAAAACATCCCACCTTGTATTAGAATTTTCTGTGACTTTCACAAGACCAGGGGCTCTCTGAGGGCTGCGTCAGATTGAAATATTGGTATAATCCTTGTGATCAGCATGCTTGCCCTCAAAGCAGAATTGCACACCTCGGCTTCCCAGCTGCCCAGTAAGAATTGGTCAGTTGAGGTGTGGGGCTAGAGAGCTCCTCTGGGGAAGGAAGAGGGGCCCCCTAGGCCTGTGGTGGCTTCTGGTTGCTCAAGCAATGAGGAAGTAGGCAGGAACATGCTGCCCAGCTCAGGAGCTGTGGAAAGGGCTGTCGTCTGGGAGACACAGAGACCCCACACAGTGGGTGAAGCCCCACAGGCTCATCTGCACTCCAACAGTGGCTGTCCCAGGACAACCATTCACAGGTGAGCCATAAATGTGAGTGACAGAAGGAGGGATTGTGTGAGTAGCGGGATGTTCGAGCCTGTGAGTGAGATGAACCCAAGAGAGACAGTGTGCTTGAAGAAGAGAGAGACGCAACAAAGAGACAGGTAGAGGCACAGATAGAGGGGATACCTGGATGGACAGAGGAAGAGCGGACAAATGGAGGGTCACAGGGAAAGCAGGAAGAACAAAGACAAGGAAGAGAAGTTGAGACATGGGAGGAAAGAGGATGGAAGGAGAGAAGAAGGACAAACCGGCGAACAGGCAGGAGGACAGTTGGACAGATTGATACCTGGACAGATGCTCGGGTGGATAGATGGAAGGAAGGAAGGAAAGAATGGAGGGAGCGAGGGAGGGAGGAATGAAGGATAGGAGGAAGAGAGGAAGGAAGGAGTCTGAGAGGAGGGAGAACTGGGAAAGTCACCTGCCCACGTTCAGAGGGTGCTTTAAAGGGAGGGTAAGGCTGAGAATACAGGACCCCTAACTCCCAGGCTTGTGTCCACCTGTCCCAATGCTGCCTGTTATTACTCGTAGAGACGGGCATATGGATGTAAAGGAAACCTTGAGCCCTACCCTCACAACACACAAAACTCAATTCCTGGACACTTTGACCTAAAGGGGAAAGGTAAAATAATGAAACTTCTAGAAGACAACATAAGAAAACATCCTCGGGACCACAGGGTAGAAAAAACTTCTCAAAGAAGACACACACACACTCTCCATACAAGAAATATCGGTAAACTGGGATTCACTAAAATTTAGGCTTTCGGTTCATCATAAGACACATTACAAGAGGGAATTTGCAAGTCACAGGATGCGAAGAGATTGTCCCAGTTCCAATATTCAACAAAGGATTCACATGCAGAATACAGAAAATCTTCAGCATATTTATTAGATAAAATGCCGTGAAAGAGATACATATTAATGCTGCTTATTTTAATGAGCCACATTTATTTGACAAGGACAGTGAACAAAGCAATCTGAAAAGCAGGGGGTGAAAAACGAACAGTAGATAAACAGAATCCCAGGAGGGTTTGGAAAAAGCAAGAGAAGCCCCTTACATAACAGTTCATTGGCCTTAGAAAAGGAAAGTACTACTGGATTCTGTTAGGAAGTCAGAAAGATTGAAATATCTAGTGGCTTCAGCGGAAAAATAAGATAGGAAAAAATAACTATGATAGTTATTTGATTTTCCTCCAAATGACTTTATCCCTTAGAGAGCAAGGCACTTTCCTTTTCAATCATCAACACATCAAAGTTTAATTTCCCTCCATTTAGCCTTTTTCGTGGCCATAGGTTAGAAGCAGCAAAGGGGCTCAGCAGGCTGAACCAGTCTGCAGACATACTCTGTCCTGTTCCACACTGGCTCACACATGTGCAAAGTGGTCGCTTCTCACAAGGGAAAAGCCTGCAGGGCTGAGGGGCAGCCACCCCTTGGACCCTGTTTGTTAGTACCATTGGAAATTTCTCCTGAGTCCCTACTCAAAAAGGAAGTGGGTGGGGGGTAGAATAAGAAGGCCATATATTTGAAGGAAATAGGAGAAAATATTTCATTGTGAAAGTAATAAATGTTGCTTTTCAGAAGTCATGTGTATGTTGAAAGTCTATGTCTTAAGGTACCATAATGAAACAACGTACACCTCATCTTCTCCCTCTTTTATCTGAGCATTAGGTTAAAATCCATGAAATTCCTAAGCTTAAAAAAACACACAAAAATCACAAGGAAAGTTTTGGAGGTCATGGATGTGTTCAGCACTTGGTTGTGGGGATGATATGATGGGTGTATGCATATGTCCAAACTAATCAATACACATATAGAAAACGTGTGCATTTTTTGTCTATTACTCATACCTCAACAGAGCTAAAAATTCAAATAAATTCCTAATTACTTTTTGAGGGTGCATAAAAGTCAAAATTTCTAATAAAATTCAGATTGTTAATTTCTCAACATAAATAGCATTCCTGCTTTGATGGGTGACCCCACAACTCTCAAAAAAAATCAAGAGCAGTTGCTACTGTCAATCTCAGTGGAAGTTATTTTCAACACCTCACCCCCTCCTTTACACCTCATTATTTAAAAACCAAGGAAATAGTCTTCAGCTTTTAAAATGAAGGAGTAAATGAGTCAGCTTGACATTATACTTTATTCAAGATTTAATGTTAAGTAAAGGAAATAACTGAGCATGAGCAGAATCCCTTCCATAACTCATCTTTTCTCCTATGCTGATAATAAAAATGACACTCTACTGAAACATAGTTTGCATCATATATTCTCAAGTAAATATATTTCACTGCTGGAGATTTGATTTCGTTTTTTTTCTTTTTTTAATCAATAATTTACACAAAAAAATCAATTTAGGAGATAAAACGTATTGCTATTTAGAATTACTTCCTGATTGTAAATTACTAGAAGTGTAAACATGAAGTCAACGCTAAGGACGTTTTAATTCCTTCAATTCATTTTGCCAAATTTCTTTTTTAGAAAATAATGTTAATATAGGACTTTGAGAAACCTGTTTCATGACACCCTAATCTGTTGAAGGATAATTTTGAGATTCTCATTCAATTTCTTCATATTCATCTATAAAACTTATTTGGCATCTTTCATCTTTTTAACATTTTCATCTTTTTAACTTTCGAAGGTTTAACTTTCCAAGAGACTATTTTTTAATGACGAGCTAACTGATGAATTTGTGCACCAACTGTTTTTTTGAGACTGAATATACAAATGGACAAAGGACAGATCATATATGACAGTATAACTCTGACCCCCCAACGTGGGAAGCAAACATCCCAAGAAGCCAAGTCACAGCCCCTGCAGCATTCAGCACAGAACAGTCAGCACTTGGTCAGTAACTGCCAGTTTCCAAAACTCTCGTTCTGCTTTCAACACAGGACCGCCAGAGAAAGCCACATGTGCTCCCTAAACCATCACATAGGATGCCTGCCTTCTATTTAGTGAGCTCCAGCTTCCCCGTGTCAACAAATTCCAATCAGGCCACCCCTCCCCCACTCCCCTGACCTCTGCCACCCTCTCCCCTCCCTTTCCCTTCTCTCCTCTTCTTGTGCATGCGACAATCCTCTCCTGTCGCATTACAGTCTCTGCAATATTTTTAACGTGTGATAGACCAGCTCCTCCCTCAGAGTTCTTCCTGGTCCATATTTTCCTAGCTTAGCTTATGCGTTTATTTTTTCCATGTAGGATCATTTATCTAACTCAACAGAAAAGCTCGTTAAAATTTTTATTGGCATTGTATTCAATTTATAAAGTAATGGGACTGACCATTTAATGAAACTTCCTAACTTAAAACATAGACTGACTTTCCATTTGCCAACTATTTTTAATTGAAATTTATAGTGTGATCATTGTAGATTCTACACTGCTGTAAGGAATAACTCCAAAAGTTCCAGTGTACACTTTACCCAGTTCCTTACAATGATAACATTCTGCAAAACTATAGGACGATACCACAGCCAGCTTGTTGGCATTGATGCAATCCACTATCTTATTCAGATTTCTCCAGTTTCACTTGTACTAATTTGTTCCTGTGTATTTAGTTCTGTACAATTTTATCAGATGTGCAAGTTTCTGTATCCATCACAGCTAAAATAATGACCAGTTTTATCACTACAAGGTATTCTTGCATTGCCTATTAAAAAATCAATGGATGTTATTTTTTAGAGCAGTTTTACGTTTACAGCAAAATTTAATGAAATACACAGTGTTCTCATATAGTCCCTGCCCCCACATATGCATAACCTTTCTGTTGTCAATACCCCTCATCAGAGTAGTATACTTTTCACAATTGATGAACATACATAGGCACATCATTATCACTCAAAGTCCATAATTTACATTAAGGTTCACTCTTGGTGTCAGAGATCACTAGGGTATAACTCTGTGGTCCATTTCTGGATTCTCTACTCTGTTCCATTGATTTATGTAGCTGTCCTACAATGAAAATGATGATGCTGTGATTACAGTATGTACAAGGCAATACTAAATATTGTTAAAGTGTTTACTGCCGCATTATTCTTCCTGTCATGATTGTTTTAGCTACTCTCAGCTATGTGCCTTTCTATATAAATTTTAGAAAAAGGTGTCTCTGTCTACAAACTGTGGTGGAATTTTTATTAGAATAATATTAGACCTATAGATCAATTTGGGGATAATTGAGACCTGTCCTCATTATTCTATCCAGTAACATGGTGAGGACTGCAGAATTCTCAGCACATAACAACTCCTTCCAAACCCCCACACCAGGAGGAGACTCAACCAAACTCTGGCGTGGCTTCTAGCTGCATAAGTCTGTGTAACCGGAATGACTCCAGCCCACCATTAAAATGCCTTCCTGAGAGCTCAAAGCTGACAGAAAAATTTTCTATTTATTTTAGTCAACACCCAATTATAGGCCTCTGATCCCCCTTCTTAGAGTATTTACTAAAGAGGGCTTACAACTGTAGATATGTATCTCTCACAATTCTCTAAAGGACCTAAGAGCCACTCCTTTGAAATACGATCATTAAGACAGATAGAGCCTCTTTCTCTCAACTTCTGAGTGAGGATAGAATCCTAACTTTGATAACTGCAAAGTAACGAACACAGTGGGTCTAATCACAGTTACACTGACCAACCTTTGTACTTTTTTACTTCTTTGACTCTACTGAGCCCCTGAACCCTGCTCCTTCATTCCGTCTTTAAAATTCTAGATTCACCTCCGTACAAATCTGAGCGCAGCTCAGCTTCTGTCAGCTGTTACTGAATAAAATCTGCTTTCACCACTTTAACTAATTTCTGCTGCATTTGTCTTTGACAATAGTAAGGCTCTCAATTTATTTGCATCTTCTTTAATCACTGTAATCGGTATTTTATAATTTTCAGCATCAGATCCTGTACACATGTTCTTGAATTTATGCCTGAATATTTCATGTTCTTCGGAGTGGTTCTAAATAATACAGCATTTTCAAGTTTATCATCTGCAGGTTCATCATTAGTTGTAGAAATAAAATGGTCTTTTGTGTGTTGATCTTGTACTTGGTGAACTTTTTGTACTCATGTATTAGTTCTGATTTTTTTTTTTTTTGTAGATTCCCAGAGTTTTTTTACACAGACAACAATGAAACTAGGAATGGTTACATTTTTTCCTTTCTAAACTCTATGGCTTTTATTTCCTTTACTTCTGTTATTGCCAGAAGCTTCAGTATTTTGTTGAATAAGAGTAGTGAAAGTGGTATTCCTTTCCGTGTTCCTTATTGTGGGGAGAATCATTTAGTCTTTCCCTGTTAAGCATGAAGTCAACTGTGCATTTTCTGTAGACGACCTTCAACAAGTGAAAGTAGTTTCCATCTATTTCAAACTTGCTAGAAAATTTTATGACAAACAGGAGTTGGATTGTATCAAATGTTTTCTCTACATCTCTTGCCTATTAACAAGTCTTGCCCTTAAACAAATAGACAGCCAGTTATTTCTCTGGCAAAAATTGGTTTATCTGGGATTAGCAAAGAATAGCCATTTGGAGTGTGCAACCATGGCAAGCCATGCAGGAGCACCCAGCAAGGAAGAGAGGAGAAGCTCTTTTATCTCAGAGTGGGGAAAACTGTGGGGGCTATTGGACACAGTCTTGAGGGCAGTGGCTTTTCATCGGCAGAGTTGTGACAGTCTCTCCTTGGGTTAGTTTCTGACTGGTCAGGAAGAGGATGTCTTTATTCTTCCTGTTGCACTGCGCCTTTGACATAGGGCATGAGAACTCCCTCTATTAGCCTTCCAACACTATTTCAACTACGTTTCCGTTTATTAACTTTCACATGTCCCCATTTTGATTGCCATCTTTCTCTGAAAGCACTGTTGATCTGCAGTCAGATTTTTCCACTTTCAGTAGCCTCTCGTCCCTCGAGGCCAGGAAGGAGCTTCTCTGGGAGTCATGTCCCAGGTTGGAGGAAAAACACACAGATTGGAAACCTATTGTGGCCACATTTGAGGAACACGGAGTGAGAGGAGGGAGAACTCTCTGGCACTTTTTACCTGAAGTTTGCATGTTATCAAGATCATAGGCATTGGAGATGATCTGAAGTGTCATGTCATCCTCAAAGGTTTGGCAGACAAACTTCCAACAGACCTGGTCCAGACACCTTGGAAACCTTCGCATCAGATACTGTCTGCTTCCATTTGGAGAAATCTTTATTTTTAAGTCACCAAATGATGTGCAGTTCCCCCCAGAGTTTGTGCTTTCTTCAGGTGTGTCCCATGAATCCAAGTCTTGAGTTTTGTGGCAAAAAGCTTGGCTAGCAGCGCCCGATTGAGGAAAATACTATCATCTTGGTTGAGTTTTGTTAGTTTGAAATTTTTGGTAAGTTGTTCCTTGTTTTCAAGTTGTTAAATTTATGAGAATGGAACTGTTTATATTATTTTCAATGGCTGAAGAACCTGCAGTGATCTATCCCTCTCGTGTGTCTCAGGCCTTTGAGGGTGAAGAGGCTTCCCCAAAGCTTCTTGAGGCAGAACCCTGTTTGCTGTTGGCCTCTAACAGCTTGAGTGCATCTGGGTTGGGGAGGAGACAGAGACTTCCAAGAACAAGTTGTTTCTTCTTGAAGGAATGCTGAAGATGCCCAAAGTATGGTACTTTGACATACAAATTATTTGGAGCCAAAAGCAATCGAGAGCCCGCAGATGCAGGAAAAACTCTTGATCTCCACCTTGACTGCTTTAAATGAAGGATAGACTTCCTCTTTGGAAAGGAAATTTATGTTTCTAAAGGAAATTTCCATTAGTAAAAGCATCTGCACCAGAAAGAGAATGACTCTTAGAGAATTTTTTTTGGAGGAAGATTAGCCCTGAGCTAACATTCCCCACCAACCCTCCTCTTTTTGCTTAAAAAGATTGGCCCTGAGCTAACATCCGTGCCCATCCTCCTCTACTTTATACGTGGGATGCCTGCCACAGCATGGCTCAATAAGTGTTGTGTAGGTCCGCACCTGGGATCTGAACTGGTGAACCCCAGGCCATCAAAGCAGAATGTGTGAATTTAACCCGTGTGCCACCAGGCCAGCCCCTACAGAATTTTTTTTTTTTTTTTAGGAAGATTAGCCCTGAGCTAACTGCTGCCAATCCTCCTCTTTTTGCTGAGGAAGACTGGCCCTGAGCTAGCATCCACGCCCATCTTCCTCTGCTTTATATGTGGGACACCTGCCACAGCCTGGCGTGCCAAGTAGTGCCATGTCTGCACCTGGGATCAGAACCGGCAAACCCCAGGCCACCAAAGTGGAACGTGCGCACTTAACCAGTGAACCACCAGGCCAACCCCTAGAGAATTTTTTTAACTGAGAGATTTATCTGCATAACAAGGCAAGCTTTATTTATTATACATTTTCTCCCTTCATCTTCCCATAATTTTCCTTCATCCACTTCCTGCTGCTGCTCACCCAGATGGCTGCCTGCTTCCAAGCTCCCCCATGTGCACCCAGTGTGGACTGGACTTGCAACTGGCAGCTGGTGTGGAGCTGCCTGCTCGAGGGCTGCAGAGCCCCATCCTAAGTCTCATCCCCAGCATGACCTACCTGGCCAGCAATACTCAGGATCTGCCACCACTGCACAGGATTGGGGCCGCGGCACTGATGGTTCAGATTGTGGGCAGTACCCAGCCCAATTCCCACTCACTTTTGTTGACCACACGCCTGTGCTGTTTGCAGATGGTACAGATTTAAAAGAGAAGTCATATCCTGCTGTTAAAGTGGAACTGTTGGACTGACTTGAGGGATTTTTCAACACCTGTAAAACTAAAGAGAAGCTGGGAGAATTATCAGAAGAGTTCTACAAAAATGAACTACTATCGATTGAAATGTTGAATATACATGTCCCTGCAGTTGCTAAATTGAGACGTCTTTTAGACAGTTCTCCTAGGGAAGATTTACTAGACATTCTGACATCACTTATCCAAACAAGCAACAGAAATGCTCCAAATTTTAGATACTGTGACTCTGGAGGAAACTGTCCAAGATGATGATACCACTGCTGGTGAAACAAATGCAAGAATTGAAATTGCTTTAAAAAAACAGAAAACTTGGGGCCGGCCTGGTTGCACAGTGGTTAGGTTTGCGTGTTCTCCTTCAGTGGCCTGGAGTTTGCCGGTTCAGATCCTGGGTGCAGACCTATGCACCATTCATCAAGCCATTTTGTGGCAGGAGTCCCACATATAATGTAGAGGAAGATGGGCATGGATGTTAGCACAGGGCCAGTCTTCCTCAGCAAAAAGAGGAGGATTGGTGGTAGATGTTAGTCAGGGCTAATCTTCCTCAAAAAAAAAAAATTATAACAATAAAACAGAAAAAGTGAGAAAGATGATAATAAATGCATTATATGAATATGCCTCAATAGGATTTCACACATCCTAGGTACTTTATTTTCTGGCACATTGTTATGGGATATCATGCAGGTGATTTCGACATATCCTGTGTGTTTTCCATGCGTGTCCGACACCTGATTCTGGCGTGTCCGGCAGGTAGTTTCAGTGAATCAGGCACCTGGTTCCGGCGTATCCAACAGGTGGTCCCGGCATGTCTGGTAGGCGATTCCAGCACATGTGACATGTGGTTCCGGCGTATCCGGCAGGGGATTTCGACGTCTCCGGCAGGTGGTTCCAGCATGTCCAGCACCTGGTTCTGGCATGTTTTGCAGGTGGTTCCGTCATGTCGGCACCTGGTTTTGGCATGTGCGACACCTGTGTCTGGTGTATCTGGCAGGTGGTACTCACAAGACTGGCAGGTGGTTCAGATGTGTCTGGCACCTGGTTTTGGCATGTGCGACACCTGCGTCTGGTGTATCCGGCAAGTGGTTCTCACAAGACTGACAGGTGGTTCAGCTGTGTCAAGCAGGTGGTTCTGGCATTTCAGGCACCTGGTTCTGGCTTCTGCTGTACCTGTTTCTGGTGTATCCATCACATGGTTCCAGCGTGGCTGGCACATGGTTCTGGCATATTCGGCAGGTGGCTTCAGCGTACTGGGTGCCTGGTTCCGGCGTATCTGACAGTGGGTTCCATGGTTTCTGGCAGGTGGTTCCTGCGTGTCTGGCATGTGGTTCCGGTACGCTCTGAATGTGGTTCCAGCATGTCCGTCTGGCGGCTACCATGTGTCCAGGACCTGATTCCATCGTGTGCGGTTGGTACTTTCAGAGTGTCCAGGTGTTGGTTCCAGCATGTCTGGCCGTTGGTTCCCGCATGTCCAGGGGTGATTCCGGTGTGTCCAGCAGGTTGTTCCCGCCTTTTCCAGAAATTGCTTCTGGTGTACCCAGGACCTGGTTCTGGTGTATCCGGCAGGAGATTTTGGCGTGTCCAGCAGGTTGTTCCAATGTGTTACGCTGATGGTTCCGGCCTCCGTGGCAGGTGTTTGTGGCATGTCTGGCACCTGATTCTGGCGTATACGGCAGGTGGTTTCAGAGTATCTGGTACCTGGGTGCGGCACATCCAACAGGTGGTTCCGAAGTGTCTGGCAGGTGGTTCCGAAGTGTCTAGCATGTGGTTCTAGTACGTTCGGAAGATGGCTCAGGCGTGACCGTTGGGTGCTTCAGGCATGTGCGGGAGTTGGTTCTGGCGTGTCAGAGTCATGGTCCCAGCATGTCCGTCATTTGGTTCCAGGTGGTTCTGGCTTGTCTGGTGGGTGCTTCTAGTGTGTCTGGCGGGTCGTTCTGGCATGTCTGTGTGGTGGTTCCAGAGTGTGTGGCGGGTGGTTACGGCATGTCTACCAGGTTTTTCCAGCACCCAAGGTGCCTGGTTCCAGCGTATCGGGCAGGTGATTTTGGCGTGTCCAGCAGGTGGTTCAGGTCTGTCCGGGAGATGGTTCCGGCGTGTCCAACATGTGGTTCTGGCATATCTGAGAGGTGGCTCCGGTGTGTCCGGCAGGTGGTCCCATTCTCTCTGGCACATGGTTACGGGGTATCATGCAGGTGATTTCAACGTGCCCTGTCGGTTGTCGAGGCCTGTCTGACACCTGGTTCTTGTGTGCCCGGCAGGTAGTTTCAGTGAATCAGGCACCTGGTTCTGGCATATCCAACAGGTGGTCCCGGCATGTCTGGTACGTGATTCCCGCCTGTGCAGCACATGGTTCTGGCGTATCCGGCAGGTGATTTCGACGTGAGCGGCAGGTGGTTCCAGCATGTCAGGCACCTGGTTCTGGCATGTCTTGCAGGTGACTCACTCGTGTCTGGGACTTGGTTCTGGCATTTCTTTAAGGTGGTTCATTCATGTCCAGCACCTGGTTTTGACGTGTACAACACCTGTTTCTGGAGTTCTTGGCAGGTGGTTCTCACAAGACTGGCAGGTGCTTCAGGCGTGTCCAGCAGGTGGTTCTGGCATGTCGGGCACCTGATTCTGGTGTGCCCAGCATGTGGTTCCAGACTGTCTGTCAAGTGGTTCAAGCTGGTCTAGCAGGTGTTTCAGGTGTGTCCAGCAGCTGTTTCAGGCGTGTCCGGCACCTGGTTCTGGCCTGTGCTGGACCTGTTTCTGGTGTATCCGTCACATGGTTCCAGCGTGTCTGGCACATGGTTCTGGCATATTCGGTAGGTGGCTTCAGCATACTGGGAGCCTGGTTCCGGTGTATCTCACAGTTGGTTCCATGGTGTCTGGCAGGTGGTTCCTGTGTGTCTGGCATATGGTTCTGGTACATTCGAAAGGTGGTTCCGGCATGTTCAGCAGGTTGCAACAGTGTGTCTGGGACCTGATTCCATCCTGTCCGGTTGATGCTTTCAGAGTGTCCTGGCTTTGGTTCCGGCCTGTCTTGCAATTAGTTCCCACATGTCCGGTGGGTGATTCTGGCGTGTCTGGCAGATTTTCCAGCCTTTTCCAGAAATTGGTACTGGCGTATCCAGGACCTGGTTCCGGTGTATCTGGCAGGTGATTTTGGCGTATCCAGCCTGTTGTTCTGGCGTGTTAGGATGGTGGTTCCAGCTTGTGTGGCAGGTGTTTGTGGCGTGTCTGGCACCTGGTTCTGGCATATTTGGGAGGTGGTTTCAGTGTATCTGGTACTTGGTTCTGGGATATCCAACAGGTGGTTCCGAAGTGTGTGGCATGTGGTTCTGGTAGGTTCAGAAGATGGTTCCGGCCTGTCCGTTAGGTGCTTCCAGCATGTCTGGAAGTTGGTTCTGGTGTGTCAGACTCATGTTTCCAGTGTGTCCAGTGGGTGGTTCCAGGTGGATCTGGTGTGTCCGGTGGGTGCTTCCGGTGAGTCTGCTGGGTCATTATGGGATGTCTGTGTGGTGGTTCCAGAGTGTTCGGCGGGTGCTTTCGGCATGCCTGTCGGGTTTTTCCAGCCTCTAAGGTGCCTGGTTCAAGCATATCCAGCAGGTGAGTTCTTTCTCAGCTTCCTAAAGAGCTGGAAGCAAGACAGTTTGTGGCTTGTCTCCGCTTGAGGGATGGAGGCAGTGCTTTGTGCCATCCACCTCTCGAGCAATATAGGGCATGGTTGAGAGCAAATGGGCCTTTCTGACATAGGGGCTTTCTGACACTCTCTCCACGAATGCACAAGGACAGTTGGTTAAAAGCCTCTTGTCTCTATCCTCCTAAGCTTGTGGAATCACAATCATTCGGGCCTTGGCCCCCTTGCTTAAGGGGAAGATGTAGCCATTACCCCTGAGCCGGGTTGGCAAGAGGGAAATGTGGCAGAAGCAGAAGTTCTAAAGCAGCGAGTTAAGGGCTGGGAGGAAATGGCGTTCAGCTGCCTGTGTATGAGAGGTTCCCAATATGCTATAAGAGCACTGTGGAAAGCGACTTCTTTCTCAGCTTCCTAAAGAGCTGGAAGCAAGATGGTTTGTGTCTTGTCTCCCCTTGAGGGATGGAGGCAGTGCTTTGTGCCTTCCACCTCTAGAGCAATGTAGGGCACTGCTGAGAGCAAAGGGGCCTTTCTTCCATAGGTGCTTTCTGACACTCTCTCCTCCAGTGCACAAAAGCAGTTGGTTAAAAGCCTATTGTCTCTCTCCTCCTAAGCATGTGGATGCACAATCATTCGGGCCTCAGCCTCCTTGCTTAAGGAGAAGATGTAGGCATTTTGTCTGAGCCGGGTTGGCAAGATGGAAATGCCCCAAAAGCAGAAGTTCTAAAGCAATGAGTTAAGGGCTCCAAATAAACAGCATTTCAGGTGCCTTTGTATGAGATGTTCAAGGTACACTATAAGAACAGTGTGGCAAGTGAGTTCTTTCTCAGCTTCCTAAAGAGCTGGAAGCAAGATGGATTATTGCTCATCTCCCCTTGAGGGTTGGAGGCAGTGTTTCGTGCCTTGCAATTTTAGGGCAATGTAGGACTCTGCTGAGCAAACTTGGCCTTTCTTCCATAGCTGCTTTGTGAACACTCTCTCCACCCATGCACAAGGGCGGCATGAGAGGTTGCCAGTATGCTGTAAGAGCACTGTGGAAAGCGAGTTTTTCTTAACTTCCAAAGAGTGGTTGGTTAAAATCCTATTGTCTCTCTCCTCCTAAGCATGTGGAAGGACAATCATTCGTGCCTCAGCCGAATGATTCGGGCGGGACTTGTGTGACCCACCTGCCTTAAATGCTGGAACCAACTGTTGGACACTTCAGAAGCATCATCTGGAAACGGTGGAACCACCCATCGCAGATGTGAGAATCAGGTCCAAAACGTGCCAGAAGCACCTGCAGGACACACCAGAACCATCTGACTCAAACGCCAAAATCACCTGCCGGATACACAAGAACCACTTGATGGACACTCCAGAATCACATGACGGGCATGAAAGAACCATCTCTCAGAGTGCCAGAACCATGTGCTGGAAATGCCGGAACCACATCACTGACAGACATGAACCACCTGCTGGACACGCCTGAACCACCTGCTTCACTCGCTGGAACCACCTTCTGGACAAGCCAAAATCACCTGCCGGATACACTGGAACCAGGCCCCTTAGAAGCCGGAAAAAGCCAACAGACATGCCAGAAGCACCTGCCGCACACTCTGGAACCACCATACAGACATGCCTGAATGACCCGCCATACACACCAGAAGCACCCACCAGACACGCCAGAACCACCTGGAACCACCCACCGGACACACTGGAACCATGACACTGACACGCCAGAACCACCTTGCAGACATGTCAGAAGCACCCAAAGGACATGCTGGAACCATCTTCCGAACGTACCAGAACCACATGCCAGACACACAGGAACCACCTGTCACACACTTCGCAACCACCTGTTGGATATGCCGAGACCATGTGCCAGATACACTGAAACCACCTCCCGAATACGCCAGAACCAGGTGCTGGCCATGCCACAAACACCTGCCAGACAAGCCGGAACCACCAGCCTAACACGCCAGCACAACCTGCCGGACATGCCAAAATCACCTGCTGGATAAACCGGAACCAGGTCCTGGATACGCCAGAACCAATTTCCAGAAAAGGCCAGAGCAGCCTGCCAGACAGCCTGGAATCCCCCGCCAGGCATGCGGGAACCAACTGTCAAACACGCCGGAACCAACACCTGGACACACTGAACGCACCAACCACACACAAAGGAATCAGGTTCCGGACACATGGTAGCCACCAGTCGGACACGCCGGAACCACCTTCAGAACATACTGGAACCATATGCCAGACACACAGGAACTACCTGCCAGACACCACGGAACCAACGGTCAGATACGATGGAACCAGGCGCCCAGTACGCTGAAGCCACCTGCTGAACACGCCCAAACACTGTGCTGGACATGCCAGATCCATATGATGGATACACCAGAAACAGGTCCAGCACAGGCCAGAACCAGGTTCCAGAAACAGCTGAAACAGCGGCTGGACACACCTGAACCACCTGTTAGACCAGCCTGAACCACTAGATGGAGAATCCTGAACCACATGCCAGGCACACTGTAACCAGGTGCCCGACACGCGAGAACCACCTTCTGGACACGTCTGAACCACCTACAAGTCTTGTGAGAAACACCTGCCGGATACACCAGATACAGGTGTCGCACACACCGAAACCAGGTGATGGACATGACTGACCACCTGCAAGACATGCCAGAACCAGACATGCCAGATGGGGAAGAGGTGATTTTGGGGGAGAGGAGCTTTGTAGATTTCTCACTTGGGCACTTACCTGTTTTGTTCTCCATCCAGGGTTTCTCCTGGGAGCAAGTTCTTGAGAAATCTATAATGAAAAGTATGAGCTATCTACATAGGGAGAACTCAGACTTCGTTCAGCAATTTCCTGGGCGTCTGGAGACTCGATAGAATACTTTTTTCTTTTTCCATTGCCAACACCCATGCCCATTCAGGCCTATGTGAGTTTTTACAATGCTCCTCCAACTGGTCTCCAGGCCTCCAGCGTGCCTCATTTCTCTTCATCGTAGAGGACAATAGCAGATCAATGTTTCTGAGGCATGGCTCCACCAGTGCCCTCTCTGATGCGGAAACCTTCCTCTCACTGCCTACCTGATAGACTCCAACTCTCTGCCTTAGCACTCAAGGGCCCCTCCGCCTTTCATGTATCCCACAGTCCTGCCAAACCGAACAGTACCCACTACCCAAAAACACACATTGCATTCTTCTCTTTCACCTCTGCCTGATCAGATGATGGACTTGAAACAAAGCCATCATTTGCTAGTTAAGTGACTTTTGCACAGGTCATTTCACCTCCCTGACCCTCAGTTTCTGCATATATAAGTGATGAATAGTAAGAGTCACCTCATATTGTTCTTATAAAGAATTAAAATTGACTTAGAGAGCATATGCAAAAACAGCTGGCTCCCTGCCTGACATGCTGCAGTCACCAATAATTATTCGGATCTAAATATTGGCTCATGCCATGCCCTGCTTCTTTTCCTATTAAAACCTTATCCTTCAAAAATCGGTGTGTACCCTTTCTTGAAGACCAGCCCAAGGTGTAAACTGAAGTTCATTTTCCTAAGCTGCTCAGTAACATTTATAACGCAAAGTCTAATGCGTTAGACCGTTGTTTTTTTTTTTTAAGCAAAAGAAGCTAACTCTGGCTAACTTCAGTTTTCTTATTAAAGAAATTGACTAGAAGGATTTACGGTAACTCACATAACTGAAGGGAATTTTTGAAAAAATCAACAAACAAAAAGCAAAAATAAGCTTTGGAAGACACAATAGAGCACAGTGTATAGTTATTATTACTGCCGTTCACCAAATATTGTCGGCTCTTCTCTGGCACACAGAAGGGATGTATCTTCTTGGCCCCTTAAAGTCAAATGTGACTTTGTGAGCCTTTGGCAAATGAAACTTGAGCAAAAATGAGGCTGTCTCTTCCAGACAAACCTTTGGCAAACAGTAGGAGTGTGTTTTTCCTGCCTGGCAGTTGTGCAAGAAGTTGGATCGAGCATCTTTTAGCTGCCATCTACTCAATCCTCCAGACTGAGCAAGGATAATACAGAGCCAGCTCCTGATGACATGGAGCATGTTCGAGAAATAAACCTTGGTTATTTTTAGCTGAGACTTAGGAGTTTGTTGTGAATACAGCACAACATGGACTATCTGACTGGTGAAAACATATGTAGGGGAGGAAGACATTTCCTCTTCCCAAATGTGGGTTCGTCTGGCTGGAGAACGAATTAAATTCACATGAGACAGAAAAGCAAGAGAAAATTGGACAAAGCTTTATGAGGAACCGTGGCCCGGTGCCTTTCTTCCCGAAGGAAGAAAGGGCACCAAAGAAGTGGGGTGCACATAGTGGTTATATACCGCCAAATGGGGTGTTTCACATGTGATTGAAATGTCCCTCCCACAATAGTCACAAGATTGCCCTGTCGGCACTTGATGGACACAGCAGGTAGTGGGTCTGCTATCTCAGTGGGCATAGCAGGACTCAAGTCGATTGTCTGGAGCTGGGCGGTCACAGGTGAGCTCAGCAATCAGTTCCTAGCCTAAGGAAAGATGCTTAATCCTTAAGAAATGCCAACGTTGGGAGGGGGAGGAAAGTCAGTTACAGGAGGTTACCAGACTAGCACAATAAAATGCAGATTTAAGTCCTTGCCTTTGGTATTGATTAAGAGTTTTTAGAGAGAAGGTCATCTCCTTTCTTCTTCCTGGTACAGGGAGGGAGGCAACTTTTACAGATAGAGATTTACCTTACAAATGTAAATGTGCCCTAACAAAGGGCAAGTTCCATTCCTCCTTCCCTGTCCCAGTTTCTCAAAAGCAATCAGCCTCAAATAATCCTGATGCCAAAGAGACATATCTTGGGGTGGCCATTTCCAGGTCCCCACACATACATATTACCAATTTCCTGTGCTGTTGACCAAAATGACTTCAGTGAGCCAATATTAGAATTCCTTTTCACAAAGGTGGATAAGTGACAGATTAGAAGTCTACACTGTCCCAGGAGTGTAGACAGATACCATGCTTATATATAGCAAAAATATTTCCTCATTTTGTCCTTTACCTGTCAATAAAAAAGCATATCTATAGAAATCTGGAGGTAAAGCTCCAGACAAAACCAACATGGTGACAAGGAGGAACATTACATACTTGTAAAAGGAGCGACAGATGAGAAAATAATAATAATGGCTGGGAACTTATAGAACCTTGCATTGAAAGGGATCTCATATGGAACTCAGGAAATATTTATAGCTGAAAGCACTACATGACAAAATCTGGTGGATGGAATTAAACAATACTTAGAAGAAAGATACCTTCAACATACGTATCTAAAAAGAAAAATTAGAAACCAATGAGCTACTTGTTCAAGAAGCTAGACAAAGAGCAAGACAGTAAAGTCAGGAAGAAAGGAAATGAGAAAGAGAAATGCCAAACCTTTGTTTCTATTTATTTGCTCTTTATTTATTGCTATGGACTGAATTCTCTCTCCCCACCATTCATATATGGAAGCCCTGACCCCCCCTTGTGACCATGTCCAGACACAAGGTCTTTAGGAAGTAATTATGGTGAAAATGAAGTCATAATGGTGGAACCTAAATCAGATAGGACTGCGGCCTCATCAGAAGTGGAAGAGATCTCTCTTTCTGTTTCTTCACACGCATACACACACCCCACCATCTGAGGACTCAGTGAGAAGGGGACCTTATGCAAGCTGAGGAGAGAGCCCTCGCCAGAACCTGACCATGCTGGCATCCTGCTCTCAGGCTTCCAGCCCCCAGAATGGTGAGAAAATAAATTTCTGTTGTTTAAGTCACCCACGCTATGGCATTTTGTTATGGGAACCCAAGCTAAGATGCTTATCTTTCACAGTTTGTTCCTAGGTTCTGGTACCAATTCCAATGTGTGTGGGGTTGTGGGTCGGGGGAGTCCCCCCCACCAACAAGCAATTCTTGGGACACCAGCTGGGTGTCCTACAACTCAACTCGATTCTGACACTATGTACCCAGAGACAGCATCACACCCCACAGGTTAAGGGTTCAGCCCCACAAGACTGCCCCCACTGCAGGTGCCAACAGCAAGTCTAGGTTGTCGCCTATGCTTCTGAGCAACTGGCTGTCAGTAGGAGGTTCCCAAGACTCTCTACTCCGGTTCGACGAATTTGCTAGGGTGGCTCACAGAACTCAGAGAAACCTCTTACTTACTAGATTACCTGTTTATTAGAAAAGGATATGACTCGGGAATAGCTCGATGGAACAGACGCACAGGGCAAGACATGGGGAAAGGGCACTGAGCTTCCACGCCCTCTCCAGGTAACCACTCTCCCAGAACCTGCACGTGGTCACCAACCTGGATGCTCTTGGAAATCTGTCCTTTTGGGTTTTTATGCATAAGCCGTTTATTTATTCTCTTACCCTCGGCTGCTGTTTTTCCTTCCCCATTTATAGCCCAAAGCCAATCAAAGAAGGACATGTGCAGTGTGATGCTGTTCCTGCACATTTTTTAAGTGCATAACAATGTAAGAATTTGTTAACGGAGACATACACATGTATGTCTTGACTCTGCATAAAAATGTAATCTTTTGTTAATGGAGCCATGCACATGGATATTCTTGGAATCATAAAGAATGTAATTAATTTTAGGATATTGATACCTATGATGAGGGAGGGAGGAGAACGGGATGGAAATGTGAATTTTAGGTGTGACGGCAACATTTTGCTTCTTAAAAACAGAGATATCGTTGTGGGCTGAATCATGTCCCTGAAAATTCATATGTTGAAGTCCTAACTCCAGGACCTAAAAATAGGGCTGTATTTGGAGAGAGGGCCTCTAAAGAGGTAATTAAGGTAAAGTGAGGTCACATGGGTAGGCTCCAATCCAATGTGACTGATAGTCACGTAAGAAGAGAAGATTAGAACTCAGACACACACAGAGGGAAGACCGTCTGAGGACACAGGGAGAAGCGGCCGGGGAGAGAGGCCTCAGAAGAGACTATACCGGCCAACGCCTTGATCTTGAACTTCAGCCTCCAGAACCGTGAGAAAATAAATTTCTATTGTTTAAGCCACCCTACGTGTGGTATTTTGTCATGGCAGCCCCAGCAAATGAATGCAACATCGGAAGCAAATAGGGCAGAATTTAACGTCTGTTCTTTCTGGGTATTGGGGCCGGAGATAGAGGTCATACTATGTACTCTTCTGCATATTTGAAATATTTCCATAATAGTTAAGAAAATAACAAGCAGATCCCGAAAAAGAATAACCAGAGAGTAGAAATTTATGTGTGATTACCTTACAGGCCAAGGTGGGTTTCGTGTTGGGCAGGTGGTTCTCTTCCACAGGGTGTGTCAGTCACCCATGAATTCCCGTCTCTTGGCTCTGCCATTCCTGATGCCTGTATCATTGTCTGCAACCAATCTGCACAAGGAGAAAGAAGGAACACGGAGAAGACACACCTGCTTTCAAAAGTTCCAACCTGGAAATGGCACACACCACTTCCACTCCCATTGCATTGGCTGAAACATAGTCACACGCCACACCTCACTGCAAGTTGCTGGGTGACTGCCTTCCTGGGCACCCAGGACAAGGATGTGGACAAACAGCCAGTAGTCCCACCCACAATGTCATCAGGTTGACCCTGGTCTTCATGCTGCTGCTCAGTCTACAGCGTGTCTGCCAGCTCTATGGTTAGGGTTTAGATATTTTACAAAGTCGCGGGGTTGGGGGTCATGGTTTGGGACTTCAAAGAGGAGGAAGCCGATTCACAAGGAGACAGGAAACCAAATGTTTGCTGGGCCATCTCTAAACAAATGAGAGAGAACTTGTGTAAAATGGGCCCGGCTAGGTACCTTCTTCTCTACCACATCTAGAGTTCCCTACGTTGACAGCTCCTTCCTGGAACAGGCCTTCTGTCTTAAATTCTTTTAGGCAGTTAGGGGCGAGGCCAAAGTTTCTTTTATATATAAATTTTATGTGTATATATGTAATTTATAGAACTAAATAAATGAATTTAAATATAGATACAATGGATTATATATTCTATTATATATCAATATTAATATATATTATATATATATAGATAATCTCCTTGGTTCTCCAGAGAACCCTGACAAATACAGGAGGAGTTAATATTCTTTTCTCGATGGCATTTACATTTAATCATTTGAAATTCTTAGTTATGACATTGTTATGGCTTGCAAGGAAGTGTCCTTTTCAGTGTTTCATTTAGAGGCCTCAAGATACCAATTTTAAAAAGTTTCCCATTTTATTTGTTTGGTTTGATAGGCTTTTTCCAATTGAGTGCACAGATAAACCAATTTAGGTATTTCAAAGGAGCCCCATTTAGGCCAGCGAAGCTTTAAATCACCCTGAGTAATCTGAGCCCAGTGGGACAGAAATCTACATGTAGAAGGTCTGTATTCTTTAAAGACAAAACCAGCAGGAGTCCCAGAGTGGGGCTGTTCTTCGGTGGTCCTCTTAGAAAATGGACTTCTCATTTGTATGAACTTACCAAAGGATCAAAGGCCCAGAAAAGGAGTGAAAGAAACAGAAGTTTCTAACAAAGCTGACAATGGAAGGATGGCCAGAACCAGTATCAAAGGACGCCTACATAAAGAGTCTGGACCTCTACCAAAAATGGGTGGTCCAGGCCCAGGAGGACTTACCACCAGGAACCAGAGCCACCAGGAGGAGACGACAGAGCACAAAAGATTCTTTGCAGGCACCTTGCTTGTGTCTGTGAAGTGGCACCAGAATTGAAGGTCAGTAGCTAGGGATCCCACTTCTGTCACCACGTAAAGTCAGCAAATAAGAGGCATAAACTGCAAAAGAACCAAAAAGTTTATTTGGGGTCTCAAGAATTGCAATTCAGGAGATGTAGATTCGAGTAGAAGCTCAAATGTGCTCCTAGGAAGACAAAGGAGGCAGGGGTATATAAAAGGAAAGGACACAGGCTTACAAAGCTCTACAGTGAACAGTTAATGACTGGTTCTGGCATGGGGTGAGCTGACTTGCCAGAACATAGTTGGTCCTAGGCAGACTGCCCCTTCTTGGAATGAGGAAATACTTCAAGATGTGACCTCTGCTGTCAGGTAAAGCTCAAAAGTTCAGTTAACGTCTGGTGGTGGATGTGGTGTACAAGCATAAGCCCCACTTCCTTAATGGCCTCCCAGCTCCATTTTAGAAGCCTTGAAAATGGTACTCCATTTTGTCATTGTCATCCACCACAGTCACGCACCATGTAACAATATTAACGATGTTTCGGTCACTAATGGACCACATACATGAGAGTGGTCCCATACGGGTAGCACCACATAGCCTGGGTGTGTAGTAGGCTCTACCACTTAGGTTTGTGTAAGTACACTGTGTGATGTTCACACAACAGTGAAAGTGCCTAATGATGCATTTCTCAAAACATGTCCCTTTCATTAAGTGAGGTATGCCCGTACTGATTTTAGTCTTGTGAATGTTGAATAATGAATTATTCATTTCAATTATTTGAGCCAGCCCCACTGGCTGAAGACGGTAAAGGCTGACTGAAGCAAGAAACTAAAATTTGTTATTCAACATTCACAAAACCAAATGAGTAAAGAACTTTAAGTTCTATATCAGGGTTCATGTAAGGCAAAAACATTCTAAAGGAAAGATGGATTTGAGGACATATATGATTCTGAGTATAAATGTCTGGGTACTAGCAAAAATTCCAGGGAGCATTTCAGACTTTCGAGGCAGTGGAATTGGTGAAACCAAAGTCAAGCTCTCCAAACAGTCAAGGGGGCCCAGGCAATATCTGGAGTACAGGTGGAACAGGCAGAAAATTCCATTAATGTAATTGTATGATATGATGAACGGACAGAGTTGGAAAATAGGATGGCAGGGTAGGGCAGAGGGACCTGGAGGGCCCAGGATGGATGGAGAGATCAGCTGGGCTGGTGGGGGGAAGGGGCCATGGGCACACCCTCTTCATGTCCCCTCCCCCACCCTCTGAAACCCTTTGTGACTCTTCAGTGCTCTGTGATGCAGGCCTGGGATTATAGGCAAGTGTGGACACTCTCAGAGCTCAGTTGCCTCAGGCAGCCTTGCGATTCAGAAAATGGAGTTCAGTCAATGGAATGTTCTCTCATTTCTGAATAGCCATATTGAGTTGTTGTTGAGCATCTGCTCAACATTCTTAGATAGTGACCACAACCTCACCATCGTGTGTGGGTTGTGGTTGCTTCTTCTGTTCCTGTGCTTCCTGGTGGGGATTCCATCTTTACCAACCTTCTGGAAAACCAAAATCTACCAAAAGGTAAGGATCCCTGGGCAAGCCACCAACAGGGATTTTTTATTGTTGTTTCCATTTCTAGTCCCACATTTTTAAATGAGTTGGTCCAGAGAGACTCCTAAGATGGCAAGTCTGAATAGAGGATAGAACATCATCCTTCTAGGGGAATAGGCCAGGCAGGACTAGGGGTTCAGCTGGGACTGTTTCCCATTTAAAACTCACAGACCATCTGGGTGTGGTGGAGGATTCCTGGATAAAATCCCATCACTGATTTCACGGCCCTGCATTAGGTTATTTAGAGAGTTTGGGATCTGTGTAGGAGAACACTGTTCCCAACACTGGATCATGAGTCACGTTCCCATGTCGGGCGTCATTCGACCAAACTGTCCTTTGTATTGGGCAGATCAGGAGAGCAGGGCTGAGCCTCTGAGCAGACACTGGAGTGTGAGCTCTGTCCCAGGATACAGGGTCCTATCTGAGGAAGCACAGATGTGACTGTGGGCCTCAGAGTCTATGCCTTCCTTGAGCAGAGGACTTCTGACTGAGAATATCAAGTGTGGACTCTAGCCAAAAATCCTCCTTCGAGTTTTTCAAAGAAGGAAAAATTGAAAGTATCTTATCACCTTTAGAAATTCAGAAAGGGAAAGAACACAAAGTGCTAGTAATAAAAATGGAGAGTGACATTAATCTTGGATGAATATCTGAGTTTCCTAGAGAGAGGAGCAAGCCAACTAAGTCCTCGCTCCTCATTCTTTTCTTTTTGTTCTCAGCGTCAGGGCAGAGCCAAGAGGAGAAGAAGAGGTGGAACATCAAGTGGTAAGGTTCCACCTATCCCACCTGAGCTCTCCAAGGGTGACCCTTCCTGTCCTCTCCATGAGGTCCCAGGTCCATGGTCTCTGAGGATGTCAGTCGCTAGATAGAGTCCCTCTCAGAAGATAGAGGCCTCAGAGGAAAGGCTCATGGGAAGGTAGTCAGAACCCGAGACATTTCTCAGATTCCTGCTCTGCCCAGCTCTGGGCATGAAGCAGTGATGGGCCTGGACAATGGGTGTTGCCCAGTGGGTGGCCGTGGGAGACGTCAAGAGTCAGAACTTCTGTCTCCTGACCTTGTAGAAACTACGTTGACTTCCTGGATGATCAGACTCCTCGAGGTAACCATTGACCTATGTTCCTCACATGGTGGTTTTGAACATCCCATGGGATAATGTATGTGACAGTACTTTATAAATGAAGCAACAAACACATGTGAACCTTATTAATATTATCATTGACCGTTTGACCACATCTACTGGTTCTTGGGGCTTTCAGAGTTAACAGCCCGTTAATATCCCAAGGGTCTCCCCTAAAGGGACTCCTGTGTAACACCTATGCTTCTACCTTTATTACATGTAATTCACTCTTCTGGTTTCCCAGGTTGGAGAAATTACCAGAGGGAAACAGAGGAGAAAAGGAGGCTAATTTCTATTCTGAAAAGGTGACTAGTCTTTTCTTTCCTGATCCCTCTTTGACATGTTCTCTGCAATTCCAGGGATTCAGTACAGCCTGCAGTAGTCATGGGAGGGGTTTGCCATAGGAGTGGGTATGTGAATGAAGGCCTTGGGGTGAGGGCTGCTGAGTGTATGGTGAAGTCATAGACGTGGGGCATTGTGAAGGGGCAGCAGGCTTCAGGTGGCCCCTCCCCTGACAGGCCAGCAGGTCCTCCTTTCCTTGTTCTGGTCCGGGCTACAGTTTTCTACTTCCTGTCTCCCGCAGGCCCCTAGGCCGGCCTCTCGATACCACCCGCTTTCGTCAACTATTATGCCCAGACCCCTCCTGTGAGGTGTGTAATAGCACAACTGCTGAGATCAATCGGCTCCTGGAGGACCTGGAAGATGATAACGCCTCTGTGTCCTCTCTGGCTTCCACAGCTTCTGGGACTGAGTCATCATTCACTCTGTCCTCTGCCTTCTCAGAAGTCCCTCCAGGAGACCTAACACCATCCCCTCCACCTGACCCTTCCCCACCGCCCCCCTCCGTCCTCTCACTTAACCCAATGACACCCTTAGCTGACTTTCTTTCACCCTCACCACCGGGTCACTCTATGCCACCAGAGCCTTTTCCTCCCTTGGAGTCCAAATTCCCAGCAGACCGTTCCCCACCCCAACCCCTTGCCCTTCCCCCTCTGCCACCACATGACACCCAGGCAACGGGTCCTATTCTCCAACCAGAGGCCACTCTGTCTCTGAATACGATCTTCTCTCTTGACCGCACCCTTTCCCAAGATATTAACCCCTTACCAAATTTGTCCCAGATAATCAATCCCACTGATTCACTGGCTTGTCATCACACACCACCAAGGCTGTCTGTCTCACCACCGACAGACCACCCTTTAACTGTGACTCAATCTAAATCGGTTTCCATCTTATTGAAGTCTGTTCCAGAGAACTCATCTCCAGATAGCCCTGGTGGGTTGTCCACTTATGTCCCAACAGTCAGAGGCACTGACCATTCAAGCCTGTCAATTTCAGAATTATCCTGGTGGCAAGCTTCTGCCAAAGACTTGTTCTTAGCACCTTCCACCTTGGCACCATGTGATTTTAATCGAGAGTTTCTTGCCCTCCATTCTTCAGAGTCCTCTCTGGAGAGACACCCTACAGCTAACCTTATAGAGCCTGGTAACCTCTCATTTCTCAGCCCTCATGTCCTGGCACTCCTGGAGAGACAAGTCTGAAAGAGGAGGGATTTCCTGATGTGGAAGGAAAAGGAGAAGGAGAAGGGTTCTTTTCCAAAAAAGATTAGGCCAGACTACCAACTAAATCCTTCGGGGAAAATGCTAGAGTCAAATGCTGATGAGTGTGACTCAGCATTCTCCCTTCCTTTTTGGAGCAGTGCAGGCAAACCAAAGGAGCTGCACATGCATGAGCAGCCCCCATATCCTAAAATCTGGGAGGACCATTTACAGGAAAAATGTATGCAGCTCTTCTGGGGTCTCCCATCTCTGCACAGCGAGTCCTTGCCCTCTGCTATCCGTGACTCAAGTGACTGCACCACAATCTTCCTTTTCAATACCATCTCAAATGCCTCCATGGGCCAAGAATCCCCAGTACCTCTCCAGCGCCCACCTCCATCCTTGCCTGAGATCCAGCCCCAACCCTTGCCTCAAACCCTGCCCCAATCCCAGCCCCTACCTCTCACTCAGGTCAAGTCCCAGGCCCACCTTAAATCCCCACTCCCAATCCTACCATCTGGTCCTCTACCCCAGATAAGGATCTGTGGAGTGTGTCACCATAGACCCCAGGATGAATCAGAGTCTCTCACCTCATCTGAAATTCAACAGCTGGAATGGAAAGTGTTGCAGAAGCAACAGGAAAGTTTGTGGGGTTCCCCCTCTGTAGTCCAAAGATCTCAGGAAGAATTTTGTTCTTCAGCTCCCAACTTTCCTTACCATCGGGCCTCCCAGGCCCATGCCTCCATCTCCATCCTTCCCGTAGAGTTTCCTCTCAGTGATGAGCTGAGGAAGAAACTGGAACATCACCTTCGAAAGAGGCTCATCCAACACCGGTGGGGCCTGCCCCGCAGGATCTGTGAGTGTCTGTCACTGATGATGCCTCCAAGAGATTTCTCAGAGATAGCTAAGGCAGAGAGCAATCGTGGACTCTCACGGATCTCGGTGAACAAAGATCTAAATGTTGGATTGAGCCAGTCCAAAAGCTTCCATGAGAGGGGTTCAGAACTGCTTCAGGTAGAGAAGGAGATGGGGAAGGATCAGGGGCATGGCCCAGAGAACGGCCCAAAAGCTCATCTGTTGAGTGACCCAGAGAGCTCTTCAGATAAGGATCCGGCATATGACTCTGAGAAAGACCTAAATAGTCACGTGGCAAGTCTGTCAGGGAAAAATTCAAGGGCCTTGGAGGAAAGTCTAGATCAGAAACAACTTGAAAATGTCCTGAAAGCACATTTGAGCAAGAAGTTTGAGGAAATCAGTGAGGCTCGGCTCCCTGGGACGGTGCGCAGTTCATGGCATGCCAGCAAGCAGACATTGCTGCTTTCTGACAAATCCCGCACCCAAATAACACAGAGGAGTTTGCCTCCTTCAGTGGGTGGGGACTCCTCCCTGAATACCTTCCAGGAGCTTTGCTTCATTGATTCCAGTGCGCAACAGATGATGGAAACCCATATTAAAAGCTTTCGTATGAGAATGGAGTGGGGCCTTCCCTGCAGGGTCCTTGAATCCATACAGGCGTTTAAATTGGAAGATGCTGCATCCCAGTCCTTGACCTATTTCTACTGTCCCCCCTCAAATAACCCAACTTTGGAAGTGGACTCCAAATCCGAGGGCTTCGAGCCCCATAGAGGAAGCTCTAAATCTGTTCTTCAAGAAAAAGCAGAAACAACAAATTCAGCCCTGGTCCTGGATCGTCTTTGCCCTGCTACTTCACCTATGGGCAGGCAAGGACAAGGGGTGCCGAGACAATCACCCTCTGGTATCAACCAAGAGATTGCAGAGGTTGTTCAGAGGAGTAAGGGTGCCAGGCAGACTCATCTGCCTGTCACGTGTGGCATCACAGGCAAAGCGAGTCAGAAATTTACTCAGCTAGGCAACAGATGCCCCCCAGAGCTGCCTGCAAGGCAAGCTGGTGCCAAACATGAGACAAAGGATGAGAGAGTGAGTCCCAGTGATAGAAGAGAAGGGCGACAGGACAAAAAGATGAAGTCGGAACCCTTTTCCGTGCACAGCACGGCCAGGGACATATTCAGGGCCAAGGAGCTCAACGCTCTGCAGTCAAAAACTGCTAATGTGTTGACAACCAGCAAGCCAGGAAGCTCCCAAAGGATACGTGAGAATCACAGTAAAATAGAAATTACTGGGACCATTGAAAGCCCTGCACCAAAAAGACAAGCTCCCCAAGACCCGAAGTCATCGGATCTTAAGGAACATCTGTTTAGGGAATTAAAGTCGAAACTAGAGAAGAGGAATCAGAGCCAGGTCCAAGGCCAACACACTGACAGGTCCCCTGCCTCAGAGAGCTTGACTTACAAGGCCTCACTGACTCATGCCCACGGTGTCTCCAGTGGGGACATGGGAGCTTCCCAGGTGCTGCATGTCCATCTGGAGGACACTGGGATCAGCAGGCAGCAGCGGCAGGAGCCTTGGGTCCCTAAGAAAGACCGAAAGAGGTACGAGGATAAGAAATTCCCACCAGCTACAATGAGAGTGAGCCCTCCGGGCAGCAACAAAGAAGAGCTTGGTGGAGGGGATGCAGGGTTGGGGACATCCCAACCTACAAGAAAGAGTTTCCCTACTCAGATCACAGCATCAGAGGAGACGCTTGGGAGCAAGTCTTCCCAGACCTCATCACAGAAAGCACAGCCGCCTCCTGAAAGTCTGTTCAGAAAAAAGATGAACCACATTTTTCAATGGCTTCGTCCTGGGACAAAAGGCAAAAACCAAGAACATCCCCAGGAAAAGGGCAGCCCCATATCATCTGCACAGAGCAGAGGCCTGGTTAAAGGGAGAGCTGCCGTTACTGGGACCACCACGGCTCAGAAGACCAGGACGGTCCCTGGGAAGTTCCCAGTGGAGAAACTGGGGCAGCGGTGTGCAGCAGAGGTCACCCGCCCTCAAGAGCCCCTTCCTTCCCTGAGGAAGTTTGTGAAAACTGACCAGAAGGCAGAAGAGCAGGCCCAGGCAGAGCCCGTCCAGGGACATCCTTCCAACTACAGGGCTCCCTCCTGTAAAGTGCCAAGCACCAAGTCCCGCCACCAAGAAGTTGTCTTTGCTGGCCAGAATTATCCTACATGTTCTAGACGGATCAGGGACCAGAACAGACACCCTCAGAAAGTCATGGCGTTTAAAGATCAGCTATTGGATCAGAAGCGTCCCTTATCTGTGCCCCGCAGGGAGCATGTGCCCCATCCAAGCTCCACCTGCAGGCGTCAAGCCGGCCCAGGGGCCTCCAGCTGTTCTCACCACTGCTAAAGGCACTATGTTTAGGGATCCGTCTCTATGTCAACAGAAAACGCTTTTCCAGCGTTTCGAGAGCGGAAAATTTCCCACCGCAAAATAATTCCTTCTTGTGGAGAATATTAATTCTCCCCAATAAATGATTCTCTAATAATAGTGATGTCTTTTCTGTGTCCTGTGTTGGGGGCATGGGTTTCAGGTAACTCAGGGCTTGTGCTTAGGGAAAAGGAGGAGTGAGTTCAGCTCTTACTGATTGCTTCCTCTGGCTTCTAAAAGGTCACCAGTGCTCTGGAGCTCTTGTTGACAAAGAGATATCACGTGCCCCCAAAAGCCCATTTCCTCCCTGATGAAGTTTGAGGAGGTGGGCTCTGCCTCCTGCCTCTTCGCTTAGCCTTAACGAAAGTGTAGAGCAGCTCACACCTTCCGCTCACTGAATGTTTTACATCCTTCAGAGAGTAGGGAAGACAGGTGTTCTCTATCCGAAGAGGGTCAAGAATAGGTATGCAATTCATAAAACAACAATGAAGAAAAAACAGTGGCTTCATCATGATTTAGAGGTCAGTGACCAGAGGACCCCACAGGTGGGTGAACCCTGAATGGGATTTGGGGGGTGGGGGAGGGTATTGCTGCAGTGGATCCTGGGCTGGTGGGGGAGGGGCTAGGAACAGCACAGACGCGGCTTAAGAATCTGTCATGCGAGTCATATTAATGTGTTAGGGAAGAATACTTTAAACTTTACATTGAGGTTTCCCTACTGGAAAGGCACCTGGGGGAAGTGGTTCCCCTCTGTAGGTATTTCTTCAGACTGCCAAATGATATTTTGTTGCAGAGCAAAAGCATCACTCAGCTGCCAGTAGTAACAATGTTGACCAGGTAGCCACCTACCTCCCAGGATAAAATAAAGCGGAGAGTGAGGAAAAGATGACTTGGAGTAAGCGAGGAGGGAAGAAAAAATGAAGAGGGGAAAGGAGGACCTTGCTGGTAGAACAAAGCTTTATGCCTCATCATCCATATGGTGACCCTGTCCTGTTCCCCCTGCCCCCTCCTCAATCTGATCCAGGCATCACCACCTTGAGGCTGATCCAGGCACTGCACAGCACACTGATGCCTTATTCCAAAAAGGCACTGGGCTGTTCTTTGAATACTAAACAATATCTGCAGGGAGGTCATCAGGCATGGCATCCCCCTCTTTGGGGAAGGTGATCTTGCTGCCTTCCTTCCATCTATGCTTAATAGGAATATACAAGATCTTGCCCTTAGTGTGTACAGTTCACCTATCAGGATGGAAGTGCCGCCTCTGATATTCACGGTCTTGGTGGAGCCATGGCTGGTCTCCCCCAGAACATCTGCAGCTCATGAACCAGAGGTGAGTCCCAGACTGTGCACCAGGTTACAGATATATGGGGGTCTCACCATGGACTGCACACATACCCACCCTTAAAATAGGGGTTTGGAGGAAAGGCAACTCCACTTAGACAGACTGGGACTCAAAAATTGGCTGAGTGTCAACTGGGGCAAAATTCAAACAGCATTATGATGGTGAGCATTAAATACATTAAGTTGTAGACGTCTAAGTAAAATAAAGATGGCTACAAGGGTGGAAAAATAAAATACCAATTTTGTTTTCTAAAAACAACATGATTTTAAAAATGGAAGGGAGGAGAAAAATGGAAAAATAGAATAAAATGATTGTTCTATAAGTAATAAGAGGGGGTCAAGATATAGGTGACAAACGAAATAAGACTCCGAGTAAGGGAAAGGAATTTGAGGACATTAGAAAAGATACAAGTATAATGGTAACTATTGTAACAAAACCGAACACGCACGCGCGCACACACACACACACCACACAAATGGGGTGAGTATCCCAGAGGGCACTGGAGGTAGTTTTCCCAGAAAGGCTTGTGAATGCTAGGTGTTAAAACAAAAACCAAAAACAAAACCGGTGTCCACTACAGCCTCTCTCACTCCACACTTGTATCTTCTTGTCCAGAGTTATGCCATTGAACCCACAATGTCTGAAACTTGAGGTCAAAGAAAGAATGCAGATTCTGTGGAGGTCCTGGGAGGGGGATGGGGCCCAGGGCAGGAGACTTGAAGAGGTGAGGCGGCCATGGAGGGCTCTACCATCGATGTGGATAGACCAGCCAAAGACCAGCCTCTCAGTTTCTACATCATCTCATCTTAGGGTCCTTTACTTCCATTCCAGTGTAGTTACTGCCACACTGCAGAGCTTATCACCAGGAACACTTCAGCCATCCAGATTATTACAGTCGGACATTCCACCCCTTGGCCTCGTCTCTCATTCTTCTGATTCATATGCCCCTTGTTAACTTTTCAACTCCAGGCCCTTCATTTTTCCACTTACTCCTTGTCTGTCGGTCAAGCTCTTGTTTACATTTCCTCCCTCTCCGGGGTAGACTCGATGGTCTGTCAGCTAACCAACATTTAAAAAGCTCCGCTACTAATGGGCCCCATCCAATCCCTTTTAATCCTGCCTGTCTGGCAAAATCCCATCTCTCTGCCTTTCCCAGAAATGCCTTCCTATAACTAACTGATCACTATTGGATTAAATCTCACAATGGAGTCTACCGATGCCACAGTAAATTCAGCCCCAGCACTAGCTGGAAATCACTCACTCATTCCACAAAGAATTATCCCATGCTTACTAACATGAGAACAAGACAAATGGAGCTTAGGTCGCTGTTTCCTTATTCCATTCTCTCTCCAGGGACACTCAAATTTATTTCAAATCTCCTTCACTTTCCTCAAATTTAGGCTGTCTCCATTTGCTCAGTAGATGTGCTGGACCACTGATCACAGAGGAACTAGAAGTCAGGAGACAGGAACTTTCCGTCAATAAACCTTCACAAAAACCTTTTCCCGTTCCTCCTTTCCTTCTTTCCTGTTATATGAAAAGAGGTTTCCTTCCTAACCTCAATGATTACACTTCCTGAAATGTCCTTATTGAGAGAGCTAAACCCTCGTCTTGACGGACTGAGCCCCCTTGCCAGGTATCCTCTCGTCCCCTCCCTCTCTTTAGGAGACACCCAGCTTCTTTCATTATTTTAAGCTTTCTATTACAGAAATGTTTAAACATGCACAAGAGCAGTGGGACTTCCCAGGTACCCCTTACCCCACTTTCACAGTTATCATCTGGCACGTGTGATACGGCCCGTCTCCTACAGTACGGTTAAGGGGCAAAAGCCCATGGGAACATCCTGCCATCCGTCTCTCAGGTGTATGCTTTGTGCCCATGTCACAGCTCTCACGTTTCTTTGACATTTACTACCTGTGGAGCTCACTGACCCAAAACAGATGGACAGAGCCATGGGGAGGAAACGCACTGAGCTTCAGATGCTCTGGCCATCAGTTCTGCTCAGCCCTGTAGTCAAGCCTGAGAAGTCACTGAGTTAACTCCTCCCTCCACCCCACGCAGAAAGGAATCTTCCTAAGCAAATGCAGTGCACGGTGTTGCAGTCCCTCAGTCACACAGTGACTGCAGCACGTAGAGAGCACAGAAGGAGAAAACTGTACATGTGATAAGGACTTCACATCACCATGCAAGTGCTTTCAAAGATTTAGAAGAAAGTTTCTTTCCTGTAATACATTTAAAACGAGCTACTGTATGATGAGTTAAACACAGGAGATCAAACACTTTTTTATCTCCTCTCCTTCCCCAAAAGTAAAATATTACATGAAAAGATGCTCCACATCATTAGTCACCAGGGAAATGCAAATCAAAACCACTGTGAGATAGCACTTCACACACAGGATGGCTAGAATCAAAAAGTTAGATAATAGCAAGTGTTTGAAGGCCGAGAAACTGAAACCCTTCTATGCTGCTGGTGGGTATGAAAAATGGTGCAGCTGTTTTGGAAAACCATCTGGCAGTTCCTCAAAAGTTAAACACAGAATTACCATATTACCTAGAAATTCCACTTCTAGCTATACACTCAAGAGAAATGAAAACATATGTCCACACAAGAACTTGTACACAAATGTCCATAGCAGTATTATTCATAACGGTCAAAAGACGGAAACAACCTAAACGTCCATCAACTGACGAATGGGTAAATAAATTACGGTATATCCACACAATGTAATATTTTTTGGCAATAAAAAGTACTGATACATGCTACAATATGCACAAACCCTGACAACATTATGCAGAAGTGAAAGAGGCCAGTCACAAATAACCTCATATGATTCCATTCATATGAAATGTCCACAACAGGGAAATCTAGAGAGAGAGGAAGTAGACTAGTGGTTGCTTAGGGCTGGGGGGATGAGAGGACAGGGGAATGACAGCTAAAGGTTATGAAGTTTCTTTTTGAAGTCATGAAAATGCTTTAAAATTGACTGTGGTGATGGTTACCCATCTGTGAATACACTAAAAATCATGGAATTGTACACTTTAAATGGGTAAGTTGTATGGTATGTGAACTATATTTCAATAAAGCTGCTAAAACAAGTAAAGGATTTAAAAAGAATAAGGCCCTTGAGGATGACAAGAAGGGGAGAAGATATGACAAAAGATGTCAACACAATTTTTGAAGACGGAAATCCGGTGCAGGAGTGGTAACTGACTAGCAGAGCAGAGGCAGTGCCGGCAAACCAACTCACACCACAAAACCCCAGAAGACGGACGACCCAGTGGCACCAGATAAGGAAGAAATTAAGGGTTTCATGCTGTACACATGTTGAATATTTTGTTCTTTCCTTTGGTTCTTGTTTTATATTATGTATAATTTTTTAAAAAAAAATTGGGGGGGATGCTCTTTTCCAGTATTTTGTGAAACCCTGTTGAAATGTTAGCACACTTTAAATGTGCAAAGAGGATCCAGGGTTTCTTGCCTGGGACAGAACCTGCGACAACTGTTTTAAAGTCACCACTGCACACTTCTGGGGTCTGGGTAGGCTAGCGATGGCAGGTGCGGGAATCAAAGCCAGAAATTTCAAAGGTTAGGCAAAATTTGGGACAACAGCCAATGGTCCATTTATAAAATGTATTTATTTAAAGATAAACTTGTGGAAAAGTTGCATGGATGGTAAACAACCATATACCCTTTATCCAGGTGTACCCATTAGTATTTTGACCCATTTTCGATATCTCTCCACTTTCTCTCTGTCTCCGCTCCCTCCCTCCCCTTTCTCTCTATATCAGCACACACACACACACGCACACATGGATGTCCATGAATGAGCCATGTCCGCGCCCGGGATCCAAACCGGTGAAACGCTGGGCCACCAAAGCGGAGTGTGCAAACTTAACCACTTGACCATGGGGCTGGCCCCACCTGAAACTATTGTTGGTGGAGCTGATCTTGCTCAGACTTTAAAGGATGATTTGACAATCATGAGTCCTGGGGACCTTAGGGGCAGTCAGGACCAGACTTGCTATAAAAAAAAAACAATGCCAGAGAAGCAAAGATACATAGAGGGATTTGTCTGAACAGAGACCTCCTGCAGTCGAGGGAGGGTACATGAGAGGGGTGGGCTTGAAGTGTACCTTCCTTT
This sequence comes from Equus asinus, assembly GCF_041296235.1. Classification (NCBI taxonomy): domain Eukaryota; kingdom Metazoa; phylum Chordata; class Mammalia; order Perissodactyla; family Equidae; genus Equus; species Equus asinus. The sequence continues at coordinate 2,952,133 of NW_027225520.1, read as the reverse complement.
TGGGTAGAGACGATGGTGAAGCTGTGGATGAGGGAGAAGACAGGGAAAGAAAGGAGCTGTCATTACTGGTAAACCCTCTCACATGGGAGGGAAAGGATTGGGTGTCTGCGGCCAAGATAGATTCATCAGACTCAGCGAGGGAATGCGGGCAGGCAAAGGGAGGACATGACACAGGGCTTCATTCCAGCAGTTTAGCACTGAACAATGAAGCTGTAAAAGTTATAACTATTAAATGACTAGCTAGTGTGGGGGGAGATGAAATAAACATATATACACCATCAACAAAAAGGACATTATTGTTTAAAAAGCTACAGAGATGTCAATGGGAATTTTGGGGAAAAGATAGAAAGTAGATGGGGAAAAAAATCATAAAACCTTTCATGGAAGAAGTAACCATAGGTGTGATTCAAAAAAAATCTAAAGGTACTGTCAAATATGATTACAACTGTGCTCACTAGAAGTTATGCTAAAGAGAAGCCTAGTCCCTAAATCAAGATGAGTTTGACCCTGCAGGTCATGGTCCAGCACAATTGCTCTGTAAAATAATGGAAAAGTTTAAAATTTTGCTGGGAGGACGGGCTTTGGCAGAGAAAAAGAGGGAGCAGCAGGGTGAGACACCGTATGGGTGGAGGGGGCCAGATTTGAGAACCTTTAGAGGCTGACTAGCCTAAGAGGGATTCGGGGAAAAGAAGAACTACCAAACATTTTCAAGTTGTTTGCCCTGGGTCCACGGATGTGCCACGCCCTTGTGGCCCTCTTTCTCATGCTTTCTGTTGGTTGATACAGACTACTCTGTTCTCTCATGCTTTTGGGTGATAGTGGATTCTTTTGAGGAGATAACGGGAGGTGGGGCTGCTGCTGAGTGTATTTGTGGTTTCATACAGGTAAAAACACATCATGTATGAGGGGAAGTTTTAGTTGAAGGCCGAGTAGATCTTGGGGATGTAAATCCCTGGGCACAGGACCGACTTTCAAAGATGACGTGGGGGTCCAAAAGGAGATCACCAAGCAATAAAAGGCTCTTAGGTAACAGCTGGGTAACAGAATAAATAGAAAATTTCACCAAGGTGAAATATATGCTATGGTGAACATGTGGAGTTGGAAGGTAAGTTGGAAGGATCTAAAGGGCCTCAGAGGGGTGGACTGATTTGCTGGCCTGGATGGTGGGGGAAGGGTTGTGGGTTCATCACTTCTGTGTTTTCCCCTCCCCGACCTTCAAGAACCTTTGGTGTCTATGCTAAAGCTCTGTGATGTGGGCCTGGAACTCTAGTCTAGAATGTGCACTCTTAACGCCCAGCTGCCTGAGGTGGCAGTGCACTTCTGGTGATGCAGATCACCCTCTTTGTCTGAGGAATGTTAATGCACCATGGCTGAGCTCCAGCTTGAGTTCCTAGGTATTCCCATCCCTGCCTTCCTGTGTGGGGTGGGGCTCCTTCTTCTGTCACTCTGCTACCTAAAGAGGAGTCCATGTTTCCCAATATTTCGGAAAGAGAGAGACATCAATCAGGTAAGTAAATCAGGTCCCTCAGAAATATCAAATCTTTCTTTTCAAATAGATGCATTCAATGCTATCAATTTCCCCCTAAGTACTGCTTTTGCTATACCTTATAAATTTTAATAAGTTCTATTTTAATTTTCATTTAGTTTAAAATACTTTGAGACTTCTTCCTTGACCAATGTGTTTAGTAGCGTGTTGTTTAATCTCCAAACATTTTAGGATTTCCAGCTATCCTTCTGTAATTGATTCCTAGTTTAATTCCATTATGGTCTGAAAACATACTTTGTACAATCTCTATTTATTTTTGTTAAAGTGTGTTTTGTGGCCAAGAACGTGGTCTATCTTGGTGAATGTTCCATGAGCGTTTGAGAAGAATGAGTATTATCGGATGAAGTACTCTACAAAATGTCAATTAGACCACGTTGACTGATGGTGCTGTTCAGGTCAACTGCATCTATACTGATTTTCTGCCTGCTGAATCTGTCCATTTCTGAGAGAGAGGGTGAAATCTCCAAACATAACAATGGATTCAGCTATTTCTCTTTGCAGTTCTACCAGTTTTTGCCTCATATTTTGACACTATGTTGTTCGATGTATACATGTTGAGGACTGTGTGTCTTGTTGGAGCATGGACCCTTTATGGTTATGTAATACCCCTCTTTATCCCTGATAGTTTTCCTTGTTCTGAAGTCTGCTTTGTCTGAAATTAATATAGTTACTCCTGTTTTCTTTTGGTTAGTGTTAGCAGGGTACATTTTTTTCTGTCTTTATTTGTAATCTATCTGTATCTTTATTTTTAAAGTGGGCATTTTGTATACAACATTTAATTGGGTCTTGTTTTTTTATCCACTGACAGTCTCTGTTTTTTAATTGGTGAATTTACACGATTTATATTTAGCGATTTTTTTAAAATACGGTAGGACTCATATCTACAATGTCTATAACTGTTTACTATTCATTATATCTATTCTTTTTTCTTCTCTTTTTCTGCGTTTTCTGGTTTTAGACAAGCATTTTCTATGATTCCATTTTCTCTCATCTCTTACTATATCAATTGTTCTTTAAAAAAAATTTCAGTGGTTGCTGTAGAGTTTGTAATATACGTTTATAAGTAATGTAAGTCCTCTGTAACATTGTTTTCATTCCTTTCACTTATCCATATACTATAATCACCCAATACATCGTCACTATTATTATTAGCTCAATTGAGAATAAGAAAAATAAAAGTTTCATTTTACCTTAATTTATTCCTTCTCTTCCTCTTTTTAATGAAGATCCAAGTTATCATTTTCCTTCTCCCTGAGGAACTTTTAAAAACTATTTATTGCAGAGCAGGTCTGCTGCTGATGAATTCCCTCAGTTTTTGTTTGTCTGAGAAAGGTTTTATTTCTCCTTCACTTTTGAATGATAATCTCACTAGATATAAAATTCTAGGTGGGTGGTGTTTTTTCTTCTTTCAACACTTTAAATATTTCACTCCACTCTCTTCTTGCTTGCGTGGTTTATGATGAGAATCCCACAATTCTCATCCTTGTTCCTCTAGATGTAGGGTGTTTATTTTCCTCTGGATTCTTTCAAGATATATCTTTTGGTTTCCTACAGTTTGAAGACGATATGTCCAAGTATAGACTTTTTTAGTATTTATCTTGTTGGGGTCTTTTCTGAGCTTCTACAATCTATGGTTAACCTGTCATTAATTTTGGAACATCCTTGGCCATTATTACTTCAAATATTTTTCTACTCTGTTCTTTCTCTTTTCTCCTTCTGGTATGCCAATTACACATGCGACATATTTTGAAACTGTCTCACAGTTCTTGGATAGTCTGGGCTTTAAAATTTTTTTTCTTTTTCTCTGTGCATTTCAGTTTGCAAAGTTTCTATTGACATATATTCAAACTCACATATTCCTTCCTTGGCCGTATGCAATCTACAGATGAGCCAATCACAGGCCTTCTCCATTTCTTGTAGTGTTTTTGGTTTCTAACATTCCTTTTTGATTCTTTCTTAGAATTCCCCTCTGTCTGTTGACATTCCTCATCTGTTCTTGTGTGCCATCTATTTTTTCCATCAGAGCCCTTAACATACTAATCATGGTTATTTTGGATTCTATGTGTGATACTTCCAAAACCTGTGTCAATGTGAATGTGGATCTGATGCTTGCTTTGTCTGTTTAGACTGTTTTTTCTTGCCTTTTAGCATGCCTTGTAATTTTTGGTTGAAAGCCACACATGCTGTATTAGGAAATAGGAACTGAAATAAATAAACCTTTAGTGTGAAGTTTTATGCTCATCTGGCTAGGTGTTGGGCTGTGTTTAATATTTACCGTAGCTGTGCATGTCAGAGGCTTCAATTTCCTCTAGTGTCCTTGTTTTTGTGTTTCCTGTGTCTTTAGGTTCCCCTAAATCTCCTCCTTAAACAGAGCCTATGCCTTGCAACTCTTTCAGCTATGATCCCATCACTATACTGCAGCCCTGGGGACACGGTAGGAAGGTGTTAAGGGAGGGGATATAATTAAATCTTTTAGTGGGCCTGTGACCCTGGGTTGTGACCTTCACAAGTGTTTCTAAGCTTTTTTTTTTCTTTTCTTTGAACTCTTTAGATGAGACAGGAAGGCTACAGGGGGCTGCAGTTGGTTAATTGCCCTTCACCCACGTGGGATAAGGCTTGGTACTCTTTTCCCCTGCTGTGGAGGCTTCTATTACGGATCACACTCAGGGGATATTTCAAAATCCTTTCAAAATGGTAACCTTTCTCCCCCACCCTCCCGTGCCAGAAACATCAGAGTTTCTTCATGGTTCTTCACTGTGAGAACTTAGTAGGGCTCCTGGAAGTAAAACTCATGATGCTCCAAATTTAAGATACTGTGACTCTGGAGGAACTGTCCAAGATGATGATACCACTGCTTGTGAAACCAATGCAAGAATTGAAATTGCTTTAAAAAAACAGAAAACTTGGGGCCGGCCTGGTTGCACAGTGGTTAGGTTTGCGTGTTCTCCTTCAGTGGCCCGGGGTTCACCAGTTCAGATCCTGGGTGCAGACCTATGCACCGCTCATCAAGCCGTGCTGTGGCAGGAGTCCCACATATAACGTAGAGGAAGATGGGCATGGATGTCAGCACAGGGCCAGTCTTCCTCAGCAAAAAGAGGAGGATTGGTGGCAGATGTTAATGAGGGCTAATCTTCCTAAAAATAATAATAATAATAATAATAATAATAATAATAAAACAGAAAAAGCAAGAAAGATAATAATAAATGCATTATATGAATATGCCTCAATAGGATTTCACACATCCTAGGTACTTTATTTATTTTTTTTATTTTTTGAGGAAGAAGAGTCCTGAGCTAACATCTGCTGCCAATTGTCCTCTTTTTGCTGAGGAAGACTGGCCCTGAGCTAACCTTCATGCCCATCTTCCTCCACTTTACATGTGGGATGCCTACCACAGCATGGCTTGCCAAGCGATGCCTGGGATCCGAACCTGCAAACCCTGTGCTGCTGAAGCGGAACGTGAGCACTTAACTGCTACACCACCGGGCTGGCCCGCATCCTAGGTACTTTAAAAGATGAACATGAGGAAGAAGATAATCATGATATTGTCATGCTAGAAGAAAAAGTGAGCATCCAATATGTCAGAAGAAGCCCATTAGGTCTGTGTCAAAAAGAGAAAAAGACTAAAAAGATGCTTCAAGCAATGCCAGAATATGTTCAGATTAGAAATTATTTAGAATTTATGGTGGAACTTTCTGGAACAAAAGTACAACCGACCATCCAGACATTCAAGAAGCCCAAATTCTTCTGGATAATAAGCATTTTGCCTTGAAAAATTGAAGGACAGAATTTTGGAATATTAGGCTGTCAAACAGCTGAAAACCAATCTGAAGGGCCCACTCTTTGCTTTGCTGACCCTCCTAGAGCTGGTAAAACAATGTTGGAAAGTCTGTGGCCAAGACTCTAGATCGAGATTTCCACAAGATTGTATTTGGATGAGAACGTGAATAGTCTGACATTGGAGGACACAGGCACACCTATGTTGGCAGTATACCTGGTCATACAATCAATGACTTGAAGACCGTTGAGGTTAACAATCTGGTGTTTCTATTAGATGAGGTTCACAAATTAGAAAAAGTTGTGTCCAGGTGATCCTGCAGCAGCTCTGCTTGAGGTATTGGATCATGAACAAAACCATAGCTTCACAAATCAGTCTCTAAATGTGGGCTTTAACCTCTCCCAAGTTATTTTAATGACTATCGCCAATACCACTGCTACTACTCCACCTGTCTTCTTGGACAGAATGAGGACATTCAGGTGCCAGGGTATACACAAGAGAAGATAGATTGCCAGCAAGCACTTGATCCCAAAGCAACTGGAACAGCATGGGCTGAGTCCTCAGCAGATTCAGATCTCTCAGGTTACTCCTCTTCACATCTTCACCAGGTGTACCAGAGAGGCAGGGGGTCATTCTCTGGATAGCTGGTTTGGGGCCATTTGCCCAGCTGTTGCTGTGAAGGTGGGAAAAGAACAATATAAGGAAGTCAAGTTGGACCATTTTGATGTGAATGAGAAAGAAATTTACAGAGAAAACATCTTAGAAGACGCAAAATCTGAATCTATCAATGACAGCACTTACTTGGCCCTACCACCTGAAATGCCAATTTTGATTGATTTCTATGCTCCAAAAGACATCTTTGGGCTCCAGATAGATAAAATGGGCATTTGAGTCAACCAGGAATGGCAATAAGTTTGGCTTGGACTCCCTTAGGTGGAGAAATCATATTTGTGGAGGCAAGTTGAATGGATGGTGAAGGTCATTTAACTCTAACTGCTCAGCTAGGGGATATCATGAGAAGAGTCCACCCATCTTGCTATTAGTAGGCTCTGCAGCAATGCCGAGAAATACCATCTGCCCTGTGCTTCTGGAAGTTTTGATCTTAACAACACAGACATCCATGTGCACTTTCCAGCTGGAGCTGTCACAAAAGATGGACCCCATGCTGGAGTTATCATAGTGACTTGTCTTGCCTCACCTTTTAGTGGGCTGCTTTTACATTCAAATGTAGTTATGACTGGAGAAATTTCAGAGGGGTCTTGATCTTCCAGTGAATTAAAGAAAAAGTGCTGGCAGCACACAGAGCAGGATGGAAGTGAATCATCATTTCTCAGAGGAATGAAAAGGACCTTGAAGAAATCCCAGACAATGTATGATAGCATTGAAGTTTTGTCACAGCAAACTGCCTGGATGAAGTTCTTAATGCAGCTTTTGGTACTGTCTTTACTGTCAAGACCCACCTGCTCTCTTAAATAGCGTTTTGTAGGCCCAAATCTCAACTTTACAGAATTTTCAGTTATGACGTGCCAACAGCACTGACAAAATTGATTTTATTCACAGCAGTAGGGGTAAGTAAACTGTCTCTAATTTGTGAACACAATCACAAGAATGATTATGAATCTCACTCAAGTGGCGGTTAGTGTTTATTAGAGAAACATTACTTTAATAAATTGGTAAAAATTGAAAAAAATCTGAGTCATCTGGCTACATTCTTGAGTGTTATATTTTATGAAATTCAAGCCATAGTTAAATTACTGTGTAATCAATTTATTTTCTTTTGTTAATTTGTCTCACGCAAACTTAATCTGCAGAGCAGCCACAGAACCTAAAAACCTAGGAGGAAGTCATTTTGTCCCCTCCAGTGGGCAAAGTGCCTCTTGCTGCTGCCCAGCAGGCTTGGTACCTCCAGGGAAAGGAGGAAAGTCTCATGGGTGACAGGGCAGGAGAATCTTCTCTTTGTTTCCTTTGTTAGTGACACTTTCCAAAGACCCCCTTGGGAGTGTTGCTGTGCTAATTTGGAACAATTCCTGAGACTCATTACATCTGGAGGAGGACAAGCCTACCTGCGCTGAGTTCTGTTGGCAGGTCAGGATCTGAGATTACTGAATCTGGGTCTCCTTCTAAAGTTGGGGGGTAAGACACCCTGTCACTGTGTTGTTCCTCCAGTCCTGAAGTCCCAAGTCAGTTTGCCTTCTTCTTACCACCTTTCAGAGTTCTCACTAAATTTCTTCTTTTATGGTTGTCCAGGTTTTATGGTTGAACTTAGCAGAGAGGACCATCCTGTCTCTGTGTTTGTTATGCATTTATAGGTTATTTTGTACTTTTGTGTATAGAGGTCCAGGTCATTTCTTGGTAGCTTTTTCAGTTTATCTTTCCTTATTTCTATTGTAAATAAGGTCTATTCATCTATTATATGCTGTGGCTACTGTTTGTTACATGAATGCTACTGACTGTTGCATGTTAGTTTGACATCCTGCTACCTCATTGGATGTTTGAACTGTTGGCATTAGTTTTAACATTGATTATCTGTGGTTTGCCATGTTTCATGTCACATCATTTTTAAATGGAGCACATATAGGAGAGTTCGCCAGCCAAGGGGAAGCAGGCCTGTCATAAGGAGTCACATACAGTTCACGCCTCCCTCTGTTTCCTTCACTTGTCCTCTGTGGTGTTTTCACACCCTTCAAGAGAAGGCTGAGCAGTTGCTGTGTACAATTCATTTTTTCATGGAAGAGGGGCACAGCCAATTACTTCTTGAACCAGGAGGGCCACATTTGTATGGAAAAGGGAGAGCCCTCCACTAAGTCCCTGGGGGATGGGAGGGAAGGGGTCTGGCAAGGGGTGGCCCAGATGATTGTGCAGGTGGATATGGTTGCCGACTGAATACTCTGCTTATAGCGAGCTTGAACCAGACTGGAACAGCTGGCTTGCAAAGATCCAACAACAGGAACATCCCCCCACCTATGTATCACCTTTCTCCCCCACTTCCCATTATGCCTTAGCCAGATTATAAGGAAGACCGAGTTGCAGTCTGCAGAATGGACTTTGAAGCAGTGTCTCCTGCTTGTTATCATACTATCTTTGTCCTGTGATGTGAGAGCGGCCAGGACAACCAGATGTTAAGCTGCTACGTGTGGTCAGAGAGCCTGTGTGGGGGGTTAGGGTCTGCCTTCTCCACTGTCTCTGGTTGGGTGTGTTTCTGAGACTAGTTTTTAAGTTGATTATGGGAGAGAAGCTTATATAAGATGCTTACCACCCTGCTTTCACCCTCCCCTCAAAACTTGAGGGAACCTTTTGTTCTTCAGAGAAGCTTTGAGGAAGAGTGAAACAAGACCATAGACAAGATTTGGATTTGGAGCTGTGCTGGAGTATACACTGAATAGTTTCCAGGTTTGTGGTGACTTCTCCTTCCTTAGCATAGGAAAGAACTTGTCTAGTGTCCCGTCATATTTGGGGCCGTTATCACCAGCTTCCCCTGGTGAGCGATCAGAGAGACCTTCTCCTTATGACCCAGACATTCCCAGCTCTGAACTGTTTCTACAGTAGGCCCCAAAGCAGCAAATTGTCGACATTGCATAATTTCTGCATTCCGCAGTTTCCCTGTCTGCACGTCTACCTTGTACTGGGGGCTGTGATCTTTTCCAACTTCTCAAAGGATACTTTCCTTGGTGTAAGTCCATTCAGCTGCTATAACAAGAATTCACAGACTGGGTGGCTTAAAAAACAAAAATTTATTTCTCACAGTTTTGGGTGCTAAAACTACAAGATCAGGTCTTGCAGATCTGATGTCTGGTGAGGGTTCATCGATGACCATAGTCTTGTTGTGTCCTCACATGGTGGAAGGGGTAAGGGAGCTTTCTGGCATCTCGTTTACAACAACATTAATCCTTTTTAAGAGTTGCCTCCTTATGACATAATCATCTACAAAAGTATTATATTGGCAGCTAGGATTTCAACATATTCATTTGAGGGGATACAGATATTCAGTCCATAGCATTTAGTTCAACAAAAGGGCTCAGATTTGGGCAGAATCTCCACACGTGAATGGAGTACATTAGCAGGTATTCATACATGCATGCATGATCTCCCCTCTTTTTGCCACAAAAATAATTTTATCTGTGGCATTTTCCTTTAATAGGCTTCATTTTTTCCCAGGATGGAAGAAGTGTCACTCTAAACCTAAAGAAGGAACTTCCACCACAGAGTGAACCTCATACGGCAGTATGCCAGAGTGTGACCAGTGAGAAGAGGGGCATGAATGAGCCCAAACTGCCAAGTTGAATTAAAATCCCTACAGAGAAGACTGGTTCAGAAGTCGGGGCTTAGTAACACAACTGGACTCCATTTCCCGTCTCACCCCCTCCCCACCACCATCTCTTTTTCAGGTCATGGTGTCCGTCCCAGGTAGGCCGAGTGATGTTTATGATGGGCTTCATGGTGCCGGCAGAGAGCTGAAGATGAGGAGGTTTTCCCTCAATATTTAAGTGCATATTAACATAATTATTGCAATCAGCAGCAATAACAACTAAGACAACATATTCAAAGTCAAAACACAAAAGACATATCAGAAGAAAATATAGACAACATACGTGATGGAAAAAGGATTGGTATAAAGAACAAGCCTTTTAAAACTCCAAAAAATTCAATAGGAAAAGATGAATACCTAAATAAATAGGAAAAGAGAAATGGATACCAACATGCAATTCACAGAAGAGGAAGATCAAAATGTTACCAGACATTTTAAAAGCATGTCAAGCTCACTAGAGGTCAAGGTGATGCAAATTGAACAAACGAGGGATTCAAGTATGCCCACACATTACTTTGGCAACAATTAAAATTCTAACACTGCTGGAGTTTGTGTAAATTGGAGAGAACTATTTTGGGGAAAAATGTGCCTCAAGACTTGATACCCTGTGTACTAGATTCGACTTTTTAGTTTAATACAAGGAATAGTGCAAAACGTGCAATGGAATATTCTATAAAATTGATAATCACAAACAGAGCAGCATTAATGAACCTAAACGAAGAACACAGACTTGAAGTTGAGTATTAAAATCAAAATATAAAAGAATACTTTATTGCCATGACATTTATAAGACATCTCCAAATATGAAACTAAGCAGCATACAGTTTTAGCAGGATATCTTGTAATCTGTATTGATATTCTAGGTGATGATAAGCAAAAAGAACCATATTGGAGGCTAACAATGGGGTTACTTTGGAGTATTATTTTAACTTTGGGTTTATGCTTTTATTCTTCTGGATATATTATCAAAAGTGAAATTGCTGAATTATAATGTAGTTCTATTTTTAATTTTTGAGACTCCTCCATACTGTTTTTCACAGCGACTGTACCAATTTACAATCTCACTAACAGGGCACAGGCATTCCTTTTTCTCCACATCCAGGTCAGTATCTCTTAACTGTTGTCTTTTTGACCATGGTCATTCTAACAGGCATGAGATAATATCTCCTTGTGATTTTCCTTTGCATTTTCCTAATAACAAGTGAGGTTCAGCATATTTTTATGTACGTTGGCCTTTCGTATATCTTGGGACAAATGTTTATTCAGATCCCTTGCCCACTTTTTAATTTCGTTGTTTGTTGCCACTGAGTTGTATGAGTTTTTATGTTTTGGATATTAATGCTTTATCAGATACATGGTTTGCAAATATTTTTTCCAATTCCAAGTGTTGTCTTTTCACTTGGTTGATGGTTTCTTTTGCCATGCAAAAGCTTTTTTGTTTGATGCAGTCCCACTTGTTTATTTTTTATTTTGTTCCTGTGCTTTATGCGTCAAAAAAATCCATATACAAAAGTTTATTGCAAGATCCGTGTCAAGGAGCTTTATTCCTAAGTTTTCTTCTAGGAATCTCCTTGTTTCAGGTCCTACATTTAAGCCTAATCCATTTCAAGTTAATTTTTGCAAGTGGTGTAAGACATGACCTCAGTTCCATTCTTTTAAATGTGAATATGCAATCATCCCAGCACCATTGATTGAGGAGACTGTCTTTTCACCATGGAGCATTCTCAACTCCCTTGTCAGATATTAGTTGACCACACAAGCTTGGGTGTATTCTGGGCTCTCAAAGCTCTTCTACTCATCTGTTTTTATGCCAGTATTGTAATATTTTGGTGACGATAGCTTTATACTATATCTTGAAATCTGGAACTGAGATTCTTCCAGCTTTGTTCTTCTTTCTCAGAATTTCTTTGGCTATTTGGGGTCTTTGGTCATTCCATGTAAACTTTAGGAGTATTATTTCTATTTCTGTAAAAATCGCCATTAGAAACTTGATAGTGATTCCACTGAATCTATAGATAGCTTTTGATACTATTGACATTTTAACAATATTAATTCTTCAGATTCATGAACACAGAATACTTTTCCACTTGCATTCTTTGATTTCCTTCATCAATGTTTTGTAGTTTTCAGCAGAGATCTTTCACCTCCTTAGTTAAATTTGTTCTTGAGTATTTTATTGTTTTTGATGCTATTGTGAATTGGATCAATGTCTTTGTTTCTTTTTCAGAAATTTTACTGTTTGTGTAAGAAATGCTACTGATTTTTGTATATTAACTTTGTATCCTATAACTTTACTCAATGTATTGATTAGATTTAACAGATTTTTGGTTGGATCTTTAAAATATTCTCCATATAAAATCATGTCATCTGCTACTAGGAACAATTTTATTTCATTCTTTCCAATTCTGATAATTTTTGTGTCTTCTTCTTGCCTGATTGCTCTAGCTAGGATTTCCAGTACTCTGTTGAATAGGAGTGGTGAGAGTGAGCACTCTGGTCCTGTTTCTAATCTTAGAGAAAAATCTTTCACCCTTTTGCTATTGAGTATGATGTTAGCTGTGGACTTGTCATATATGGCCTTTAATATGTTCAGATATGTTCCATGTTTAAATTGTTGAGTTTTTATTATGAATGGATGCTAAATTTTGTCAAATGCTTTTTCTGTGTCTATTGAGATGATTACAGGATTCTTTTCTTTCATTCTATTAATGTGATGCACCACATTGATTGATTTGCATATGTTGAAACGCTCTTGCATCCCAGCGGTAAACCCAACTTTAACACGGTGAATGATCTTTTTAATGCGCTGCTGGATTCAGTTTACTAGTATTGTATTGATAATTCGTGCATCGATATTCATCAAGGATATTGGCTTGTAATTTTCTTTTCTAGTAATATCTATTTCTGGTTTTGGTATCAGGTTAATGTTGACCTTGTAAAATGAGTTTGAGAGTGTTTACTTCTCTTCAGTTTTGGGGAAGAATTTGAGAAGGACTTTTTTAAAGTTTGGTACCATTCACCAGTGAAACTATCTGATCCTGGGCTTTTCTTTGCTGGGAGATTTTTGATTACTGGTTCAATGTCCTCACTAGTAATTGGTTTATTCATATTTTTTAATTCTTCCTGATTTGTTCTTGGTAAGTTGTATGTTTCTAAGAATTTTTTTTTATTTCTTCTAGGTTGTCCAGTTTGTTGACATATAGATATTCATAGTAGCCTGTTTTGATCCTTTGAATGTCTGTGGTATCAGTTGTAACGTCTTCTCTTTTAATTCTGATTTTCATTATCTGAGTCTTTTTTTTCTTGGTGAATCTAGGCTAACTCCTTTCTAATGTATAATTTTCTTGATTTGGGTTCTTTCTCTTTTCTCCTTGGTTAATCTAGCTAAGAGCTTGTTTATCTTTTTAAAGAATCAACTCAGTTTGGCTAATCTTTTGTATTGTTTTTCTGTCCTCTTTAATTTATTTCTGCTCTAATCTTTATGATTTTCTTTTTTTCTGCTAACTTTGGGCTCAATTTGTTCTTTTTCTTGTTCCTAAAGATGTAGAATTAGGTCATTTATTTGGGATCTTTCTTGCTTCTTAATGTAGGGGCTCATTGCTTTGAAGTTCCCTCTTAGAACTCTTTTTGCTGCTTCCCATAAATTCTGGTATGTTGTGTTTCCATTTTCATTTGTCTCAAGAAACTTTTCTTATTTCCTCTTTGATTTCTTTTTTGATCCATTGGTTCTTCAGGATAATGTTATCTAATTTCCATGGGATTTTGGATTTTCCAGTTTTCCTCTTGTTTTGATTGCTGGTTTCTTGCCATTGTGGTCAGAGAAGATAGTTGGATGATTGCAATCTTCCTAAATTTACTATGACTTATTTTGTGGCCTAACATATGATATGTTGAAAAATATTTCACATGAGCTTGAGAAAATGTGTATTCTGCTGTTGCTGGACAGAATGTTCATTATATGTTTGTTAGGTCCATTTGATCTATACTGTTGCTCAAATTTACTGTTTTCTTATTGATTCTGTCTGAATGATCCATCTGCTGTTGAGAATGTGGTATTAGAGTCCCCAATAATTATTGTATTGCTATTTCTTTCTCTTTTTAGGTCTGTTAGTTTTTGTTTTATATATTTAGCTACTCAGATCTTGGGTGCATAAATATTTACAATTGTTCTATCTTCTTGATGTGTTGATCCCTTTATCATTATGTAATAATCTTATCTCTTTTGATCATGTTTAGTTTAAAGTCTATTTTGTCTGTGATAAGTATAGCTACCACTTCTTTTTTTGTTTAACTTTTGCTGAAATGTCTTTTCTCATCCCTTCACTCTCAGCCTATGTGTGTCCTTAAAATTATGATGAGTGTTTTGTAGGCAGCATATCACTGGGTCTTGTTTTTATCCATTCACCCTTTCTTTATCTTTTGATTGAAGAGTTTAATTTGATTAAATTTTAAGTAATTATATATAGGTAGGACTTACTATTGCTATTTTATTAATTGTTCTCTGGCTGTTTTATATATCCATTGTTCCTTGTTTCTCTTCCTTTTCCTGCTGTCCTTTTTTTGTGTTTTCAGGTTTTTGGTAACTGTATGCTTTGACTTTTTATCATGTTCTTTTGAAGAATTACTATGAGATTTTTCTTTGTGATTACCATGAGGCTTACATAAAATACCTTAAACTTATAACATCCTGTTTTGAACTGTTAACAATTTAACATCAATATATTTTACATTCTTTATATTTTGGTTTCTTCTCCTCCTCAAATTTTAGATTTTTGCTGCTACAATTGAAATTTTTTTAGTATTGTGTAACTAATGACAGATTATTGAATTTTTGGTTATTTTTGCCACGTTGACTTTTTTACCTTGTAAACTAGAGTTGTGAGTTATACACCACCATTACCATATTGCAGATTTAACTATGGCTATACATTTACCATTACCAGGGAGATTTGTGCTACTTTTTTGAGTTTTAATGATTTTTTTCTTTTGAGGAATATTACCCGTGAGCTAACTACTGCCAATCTTCCTCTTTTTGCTGAGGAAGACTGGCCCTGAGCTAACATCCATACCTATCTTCCTCTACTTTATATGTGGGACGCCTGCCACAGCACGGCTTGACAAGCAATGTATAGGTCCGCAACTGGGATCCTATCTGGCAAACCGCAAGCCGCTGAAGCAGAACATGTGAACTTAACTGCAGCACCACTGGGCTGGCCCCTAGTAGTTGCATTTTTAATTTTTTAAGGAAACTTCATAGTGTTTCCCATAACGGCTGATCAATTACATCCCCAGCAACAGTCTTCAAGTGGTCACGTTTCTCTAGATCTTCACCAATATGATGTATTTGGACTTTTTGATAGTAGCCATCTTAGCAGATTTGAGGTGATGTCTAATTGTGGTTTGGACTTTCATTTTCCCTATGATTGGTGAAATTGAGCATCTTTTCACATGTCTGTTCGCCTTTTGTGTATCTTCCTTGGAAAAATGTCTATTTATGTCTTTTGAGTGTTTTTTAATCAGGTTATTTATTTATTTACTTAACTTTTGAGTTGTATGAGCTTCTTATATATTTTGGATAGTAATCTCTTATGGTATATATGGTTCACAAATATTTTCTCTCATTCAATAGATTACTTTTTTATTTGTTGATTGTTTCTTTTGCCATGCAGAAACTTTTCACTTTGATGTAGTTCCATTTGTTTATATTTTTCTGTTTTTGCTTATACTTTTGTGTCGAAACCACAAGGTCATGGCCAAGAACAATGTCAAGGAGTTTTTCTCTGTTTTCATCTAAGAGTTGTTAGCTTCAAGTCTTACTTGTAAGTCTTTAATCCATTTTGAGTTGATTTTTGTACATGGTATAATATGGAGTCTAATTTCATTCTTTTACATGCAGATATTGTGTTTTCTCAACATCATTTATTGAAGTGACAATCCCTTCCCCACTGTGTATTCTTAGTGCCTTTTTCTTTTTAAAGATTGGCACCTGAGCTGACATCTGTGGCCAATCTTCTTTTTCTTCTCCCCAAAGCCCCCAGTACATAGTTGTGTACTCTAGTTGTAGGTCCCCTGGTTGTGCTATGTGGGCCGCCACCTCAGCATGGCCTGAGGAGTGGTGCTAGGTCTGCAACCAGGATCCGAACTGGCAGAACCCTGAGCTGGCAAAGCTTAATGACTCGGCCATGGAGCCAGCCCCTTCTTAGTGCCTTTGTAAAAATGTTAGTCAGGTTTATTTCTGTTCTCTTTTTTTCTTTTTTTAGTGTCCTACGTCTTTTTTATGCCATTACCATATGGTTTTGATTACTATATCTTTGTAACCCAGCTTGGAATCGGCTTTGTTCTTCTTGATCAAGATTGCTGTAGCTATTTGGAGTCTTATGGGTTCCATGCAAATTTTAAGATTTTTTTTCTATTTTCTTGGAAAAATGCCATCGGATGTTGATAAGCATTGCTTTGAATCTGTAGACCATTTAGGGTATAATGGACATTATAACAGCATCGATTCTTTCCATGCTTGAGCACAAGATATCTTTCAGCTTATTTGAGTCTTCTTCAGTTTCTTTTATCAATATTTCATAGTTTTCAGTGTACAGATTTTCACCTCCTTTAGTAAATTTATTCCTAAGTATTTTATTCTTTTTGATGCTATTGTAAATGAGATCTTAATTTCTTTTTCAGGTAGTATATTGTTAGTGTATAGAAATGTAACTTATTTTTGCATATTAATTTTATATCCTGCAAGTTTATTGAATTCATTTATTGGTTTTAACAGTTTTTTGTGGAGTCTTTAGGGTTTACTATATGTAAGATCATGTCAACTACAAACAGAAAAAATTTTACTTCATCCTTTCTTATTCAGATGCCTCTTATTTATTTTTCTTTCCTAATTGTTTGGCTAGGATTTTAGTCCTATGTTAAGTAGAAGTGGCAAGAGTGGTGCCCTTGTCTTGTTCTTAATCTCAGAGAGAAAGTGTTCAGCTTTTTCTGTTGAGTATGATGTTAGCTGTGGGTTTGTCATGCATAGTCTCTATTATGTTGAATTGCATTCTTTCTATATCTAGTTTGAGAGGTCTTTTTTCAGTTTTATTGAGATATAACTAACATACATCACTGTATGAGTTTAAGGTGTACAGCATAAATGTTTGACTCACATATATTGAGAAGTGATTACCACAATAAATTTAGCTAGCATTCATTATCTCACACAGATACAATAAAAATACATGGAAATAAAATAATATTTTTTTCTCGTAGTGATAACTCAGAATTTACTCTCTTAACAACATTCGTATATATCACACAGCAGTGGGAACTATAGTTATCATGTTTGATCCTGAAATGATGGTAAGTGTTTTTCACATACTTTCTCTGTATCTATGGGAATGATTGTATGATTTTTATTCTTCATTTTGTTAATGTCACATTTATTGATTTCCACATATTGAAACATCCTTTCATCGCAGGGATATGTCCTACTCGATTATGGTATATGATCCTTTTAATATGCTGTTGAATTCAGTTTGCTAATTTTTGTTTGAGACTTTTTGCATGTATGTTTATCAGCAATATTAGCCTGTAATTTTCTTTTCTTCTAGCGTGCTAATCTGGCTTGGTAACAGGATAATTCTGGTCTTATAAAATGAGTTCGGAAGTGCTCCTTTCTCTTCCGTTTTTTGAAACAGTTTGAGAGGGATTGGTGTTAATTCTTCTTTAATCGTTTAGTCAGATTCACAAGTGAAGCCATCTGATCCTGGACTTTCATTTGTTGGAGGATTTTTGATTACTAATTCAATCTTATTCCTTGATATTAGTCTGTTTGGATTTTCTACTTCTTTTTATTTCTACTTTTTTGTTCAATTCATTTAAACGAGACAAAAACAAACAGCAATTTAACTATTTCTCCCATCTCCTTCCTCCCACCCCTGGCAACCACCAGTCTGGTCTCTGTATCCATGAGCTTATATCTATCTATTTATCTATCTATCTATAGTATATAGCATACATATCTAGCAGACATATTATAGAGTATATACATGGTGTATAGTACATAGTGTGTATAAATAGTGTGTGTTTGTATAGATATATTCCACATATAAGAGAGATCCTACAGTATTTGTCTTTCTCTGTCTGACTTATTGTATTTAGCATAATGTTCTCAGGGTCCAACAACATGGTCACAAATGGCAAGATTTCACTCTTTTTTATGGCTGAATAATATTACATTGTATATGTAGATATCATTTCTGTTTCCTCATGACAGTCTTGGTAGATTTTACATTTCTGGAAATTCATCCATTTCTTCCAGATCATCTAAATTGTTAGCATATAGTTGTTCATAATAATATGTAATGGGCCTTTTTATTTCTGTGGTATCATTTGTAATGTGTAATCTTTCATTTTTGATTGTATTTTTGACCCCTCTTTCTTTTTTTTCTTGATTAGTCCAGCCAAATTTTCGCCAATTTTGTTTCCCTTAAAAAAAAGAAGCATTTCTCAGTTTAATTGATCTCTTTTATTGTTTTTAGTCTCAGTTTTATTTCTACAACAAACTTAGGACTTAATTTATTCTTTTACTAGTTCTTTGGAAACTTCAAGGTTAGGTTGTTTATTTAAGGTTTTTTTTTTTTAATGCAGACATTAGCCCCTATAAAATTTCTCCTTTTAACTATTTTCATTCCATCTCAAAAGTTTAGTATGTTGAAGTGTAGTTTGAGATTTTAAAATTTATTATATAAATTTATTATACTAAACAGAATAATTTCAACTAAAGCTTGCATGGTAATAACTTTATATTAGTCAACTTTCTCTTTCACCAGTCCCCTCTTTTCTAGTGTTAAAAAATATACAAGATGTTTCCATTTCCAACATAAAAACAAATTAATTAAAAATGGTCTAAGTTTTGGGAATTGTTACATTCAATGACTTGAATGAATCTCCAGACAAGTATGCTCAGTGAAAAAAAGCCAATCCTGAAAAATTATATAGTGTATAAAACTCCTCTCATATAATATTTATGTAATATACATAAATTCATGTAATTCATGATGGAATTATAGAGTTGAGAATAAATTAATGATTTCCACGAATTAGGGGAGGGTGTGTTGGTGTGGCAGTAAATGGCAAACTGATGGACTCTCATGGTAATGAACCTGATCTCTATCTTGACCACAGTGAAGGACACTCTAACCTACATTCATAATAAACTTACATAGAACTAAACGCACACACCTACACACATACTTTCGAGAAAAGTAAAACTAGGAAAATCTGAGAAATATTGATAAATTTTATCAATGTCTCTGTGTTGGTTATAATTCTTGTTCTTTAGTTTTATAAGATGTCATCCTTGAGGAAAGATGGGTAAAAGTTACTTAGTATCTCTCTGCATTATATCTTACAATAGCATATGAATCTAAAATTACTTCTCAAAAGAAAAGAGTTTAAATTAAACAACAACAACAAATCAAGTATTTATACAAACAACATGGGTGAATCTCAAAAACATGTAGAATGACAGAATTCTTACTCAAAACTGGATGCCATAGAACTCCACTAGTATAAACTTCCAGAAAACAAACTAATCCAAGATGGTAAAAAGTCAGAACAATGTGGAAGCTTCTGGGGTTTGGGGCAAGGATTAACGGGAATGGGCGTAGGAGGAAGAAATTTTCTGCAGGATAAATTCAACACACTACGTGGGTGTATGCATTTGCCAGAATTCATTGAGTGGTACATTTAAATTTGTGTATCTGACTGTATTTAAGTAAAAATATAGCATATGTAGTTTTACATACCAATTTTTTAAATTGAAAATATAGAAATAAAATTTAAAAATAAGCAAACAACTCTAGTTAGTTAATATTATATATCTATCCTCAGATGTTCAGGGGCTAAAGTGTACCAGTGTCTGAAATTCACTTTGAAACAAATAAAATAAATAAAATGGACTAAATGGAGAAAGGCATTCATAAATATATAGATATGTGATAAATAAAAAACAGTTAAATGAAGATAGAAATATGAGCATTGACGGTATATAAGTCTTTCAACTTATTCATTTATAAAGTAATTTTCATACTCCAATGTTGGGAGAAAAACAAAAATATCAAAGAATATATAAAAACAAAAGATGTAGCAGCGTGGGCGGGTCGCGCGGGCTGCGGAGAGGCGGGCCGGGCGCGGAGCAGGGGAGAGGCCCGCGGCGGCGGCGGCGGCGGCGGCGGTGGAGACTGGCCCTGGCGGCTCGGGCCCCGCATCGGAGCAGGCCTCGCGGCGCTCCCCCGGCCGGCGCGCTGGTCAGCGAGGCCCAGGCCGCCCGCCGCGGCGCGGGGAGCGATTGTTACTTTAGCTGATGGGTGCTTATCGGACGGCCCACATGGAGAAGAGCTTCATCGCTGCAGAAAGTGCTGTTGGACAGCGCTGATCTGGACTCCTGTCTTAGCCTTGGTTGTGGATGTCATGTTCTTGAAATCATGAATCCTGTTTATAGCCCTGGTTCTTCTGGGGTTCCCTATGCAAACGCCAAAGGAATTGGTTATCCAGCTGGTTTCCCCATGGGCTACACAGCAGCGGCTCCCGCCTACTCCCCCAACATGTACCCTGGAGCGAACCCCACCTTCCAAACAGGTTACACTCCTGGCACACCTTACAAAGTGCCCTGTTCCCCCACCAGTGAGGCAGTGCCACCATACTCCTCCCCGAGCCCCTACCAGACCGCCGTGTACCCCGTGCGAAGTGCCTACCCCCAGCAGAGCCCATACGCACAGCAAGGCACATACTGCACACAACCCCTGTAGGCAGCACCTCCTCACGTCGTCCACCACACCACGGTGGTGCAGCCCAATGGCATGCCGGCGACGGTGTACCCTGCACCTATCCCTCCACCTACAGGCAACGGGGTCACCATGGGCATGGTGGCTGGGACCACTATGGCGATGTCAGCAGGTACCCTGCTGACTGCCCACTCCCCAACTCCTGTCGCCCCTCACCCAGTCACGGTGCCCACATATCAGGCCCCCGGAACACCCACCTACAGCTACGTGCCCCCTCAGTGGTGATCACCCTGCGATGTTTGAGGATGGAGCTGTGCGGTCACATAATGGAGGTTCCACAGCTGGTGCTGCAGGCCTGGCGCCTCCAGCCCGGACTTTCTTCCTAATGCTCTGACACTTAGCTAGCACTCCTGCGGCCCGCCCAGCAGGTCCCAGCGCCATGAGTCTCCAGCTGACTCTGGGTTGTTCTTACAGCAAATCCTGTTTTATGGGCTGCCTGGCAATTTTTTAGCTAACTATAGTGATAAAAAGGGAGTATTAATCTATTCAGAATCATATCTAGTTGAATGCATGTTTAAAAAAACAAACACAAAAACAAAGCTTGCTCAATCTACCTGCAGTGACTGATGCAAACCCATCATATGCAAAATCCAAAGGAATGGAAAGTGTTTTACAGCTTGTATCCCTAATGCACTGTTGTAACGTATGCAAAGTCTTAAAGTTGTGCGTGTTAAAGTGAATTTCTTCATAGAGCAAAAAAAAAACAACAACAACAAAAGATGTAAAGATTTTGAATAACTCAGTTACACAAATACACAATTTATTAAATGACTATTGATTACAACCCATAAATAAGTTAAAATAAATTGAATATTTATAAGGAAAAAATAAGAAAGAATTATGCATTTAGAAATTGAGAACAAGTCTTCTAAGTTGCTATAGGTTTAGGAAAACGTAAAAAGAAATATATCAAGAGTTACGAAAAAGAAGGAGATGCTTTTCAAACTTGTAGGATACGACTGAAGACATATCGTAGAAGGGACATAAATTGTGGCCTGGATTTAATATTTAGTCACAGAAATACATTTACCGGAATAGTAGGCAATATATCTGGGGAAATAGGAGATATCTGAGAAAAACAAACTAAAAATAAAGTAAAACAAAACAAAAGTCTTGTGCCATATAAAAAATGATTAATTTACCATAAAGTAAAATTTAAAACAAATAGTAAACAGGTTCTGGAAGTTAAGGATAAAGATTTTATAAGAAACACAAAGGGAAAAAAAGTATAAGGAAAACTGGATGAAAATGCCAGATACAAAAATTAATTGTTAAAGAATATATAACTAAAACAAAGTGCTAATTAACAGAACAGACATAACCAGTTACTGATTATTCTGCTGAATTGTCACATAGTGTAACCCTCTCAGACAACATCCAGATAAACAAATTGCTTTAACATAATAAGCATCACCAAAATAAAGTAAGTAAATACACAGGAAGAAATATTTGAAGAAATAATGAAATTTTTTTCCCAGTTGAAGCAAGATTATATTTCCCCCTCAAAATTGATATGCAATGCCAAACATAATATAGTAAAAAAAATCTACACATGGGCATATTTGTAAAGTTTAAGACCATAAAAGGTAAAGAGAAAATTCTAAACTTTCTCAAAAGAATGCCTTACAAAACAAAATAATTATGGTCTCATCTGACTTTTCCGTGACAACACTGATACAATTTTAGCCTCATTTTTGCAATAAGGAAACTAAAAGCTTCAGTTATTTTCCCAAAAATACAGCAAATGGGAGAGCCTGTCAATGTTGTCCGAATTTATTCCTAAGTAGTTGGATCCCGAGTTTCCTATACTCATCACCATATACACTTGTGTGCGCTGCTCTATATGCGTGACTTTTATTTGTCCTTCAACTAGTATCTACCCAGTTGAATGCAAGTACAATATGGCAAGCAATGTCCTCAGCACTTTGGATGCATCAGTGAAGAACAAAGACAAAAATGCTTATGGGTGCATTAGATACTAAACGTAAACATAATAAATAGGTAAATTCTATTGTATGCTAGAAGATCATCAGTGCTACAGTGAAAGGAAAAGTGGGACAAAAGTGAGGCCAATCAAGAGTGACGGGGGTGATAGTGGGGAGCTCATGCTAGGCCCCACTGAGTAGCTACCTTTGGAGCACAGACTGGAAAGAAATGAGGGAATTCACCCCATAGATTCTTGGAGAAAGAGCAGTCTAGTAAGAGGAACCTCCAAGTGCACCAGCCCTCAGGCATGACTGTGGACAGTGTGTTCTAGAATCACATGGATGCCTGTTTGGTTGGAAGGAAGAGGAGAAGGTGAGAGCAGTGAGAGATGAGGTCAGAGGGTAAGTAGGACCTACACTGGTAGGGTCCTGGAGGCCTTCATGGGGACCATGGCTTTGGCTCCAAGGTTGCTGGGAAGCTGTTGCAGGGCTTTGAGCTGGGGAGTGCCATGATCTGACTCTCACATAGGACTCGGGCTACTCTGTTGAGGGTAGGTTGCTGAGGGACATGGACTGAAGAAGGGAGATTAGGCAAACATTTCAGAAATTCGAGTGAAAGTTATGAGCAGCTCAGAGCAGAGTGGTAGCTGTGGAGGTGCTGAGACGTCACCAGATTCTGGGTGTGTTTGGAGGTAGAACCAACAGAAAAGCTGGTGGACGGGACACAGAGTGTGTGCAGTGAGAACCCTCATGGGTGACCTCAAAGCTTTGGGCTTGAGGCGCTGAAAAAAGTCACTGCCATTCAAAGTACTGAGGAAGGAGGTGCTGGGGCAGTATGGGATGGGGGATCAGGATACAGGTTTGGACTTATGATGTCGGAGATGTTTAAGAGCCATTCAAAGGGAAAGGTCACCTAGACAGGTGGATGAGTGACTGAATCAGCAAGCAAATATATATGAAATCTTTAGGAACCATCAAAACAAAGGCAAACAACCCACTAGAAAAAAAGTGTGCAAAAGGAATGAACAATAGTGTAACAGAAATTGTGGATGACCAATAAACATATCAAATACCACTGAGTATAATTAATAATTATGGAAATGAAAATGAAAGCATTAGGTAGTATTCCACACCTGCTATTTTTTTGTCAAATACTCAAGTGAGCGAACGGACCAGGTTTGGATGCTGATGTGACACACAGTGAACTCGGATGCATTGGGGGAGAAGCATAAATCTGTGCAATCACTGAAGAATAATCAGGAATTACCTGGTAAAAGTTCTACAATCATTTATTTTTGTCTTAAGTGTTCACTGTAAAACAATTTCTACTTTCATAAGGAGACTTGTCTAGATACACTCATTGAACTCTTATTTGTAATTGCAGCAAATTAGAGGAAAACACCTGAGTAGATTGTGTTTAAACAACGTAAATCTATACAGAAGTTATTATCCTTTTAAGTGATTTATAAACATCGGCACATCAGCGTATCCCAGGACAAAAGGCAGGAAAAGAAAAGACGAACACTTTCAGTGTGATTCTTTGAATATAAAGCTCAAAAGAGGCACACACGTATTTGAGGATACAAACACTTATGATAAGGTTATAAAGAAACCAAAGGATTGACTGAAACAAATTTAAAAATGTAGCTCTCTGGGAAATGTAGGAAGAGGCCACCAGGGGTTTGAATGGATTGCTGATGTATATTTCCTATATATGT
Source organism: Equus asinus (assembly GCF_041296235.1). Taxonomy (NCBI): domain Eukaryota; kingdom Metazoa; phylum Chordata; class Mammalia; order Perissodactyla; family Equidae; genus Equus; species Equus asinus. The sequence goes on along the minus strand of NW_027225520.1, from coordinate 2,928,028 downwards.
GATGATCACAGGTTATTACATTTTATTTTAAATGTGTAAATATTAATAAGATGTATTCTCTGTGTGTACAATATATTTCATAATAAGAATTAAAATAATTTTAATTTTAAAAGTTTCAAAAATCAGCACAAAACCACTAAGGAGACTTCACCTTGTGGTTCTACTTCACCATATTAACGAGTACACTATTGTCATCCCACTCTCGATATACTTGCAAACACAGACCTGCTTCTGTTAAGCAAATGATCCACTCACTGCGTTCCAGAAATAACCTAAATATGGCAAGCACTCAATAACATTTGCACCAAAGTAGACCGGAAATCAGCAGTTGATTTGAACATTCACAGCAATGGGAAGTCCAATGGCTAACAAATACGGGAGGAGATGATCACTTCCATACCTAATCCATAGACAGCAATAAAATATTACTTTATTCTCACCAGAATGATGATCAACGGTTGTGGGATCCCAAACAAGCAAAAAGATGATGGAGGACGTATTACTGTAGATGCGACAAAAAAAGTGCATAAATTTGGACCAACTTGTGGAAGAATCTTAAACAATTTCTGCTCCAGACACACCCCAAAGACTAATAGTATGCATATCAAATACATGTGTATTTACACGTTTGGAGAAAAGTTTTCTGTGACGAGAAACTCTAGTTAAATATATCTGCAGATCTGAAACAGGTGAAATGTTGCAGAATGGGTGGATCTGAACTACAGGCTCTGTCACTGGGGCAGAGGGCAGCAGCTTCCCAGAGATAGAGATGAACTGGAGCAAGACCCTTTATGTGATGTCGGAGGACGTGGTGGGCTTTTGCCTTTTGCAAAGGGCTAATACATATTAATCAAACTGATATCTGTGGTTAAGCTTTTAATGGGAAGTTTTGAGGTCAGGAATTTGAGGAGAAAGGCTCAGTATTACTGCAAAGGAAATAAGACAAACTGTCTTCTGGCTGTGGACCTGCTATGTCCACAATATCTGAATGGGGAACACAACTCAAGTCATGAATCATGGGAACCAGGTTTGAGTTTGAACCCCAGACGTCTGCTGAGAGGAAGTTATAAGCTGCTAGACAGAAAGGGTAAGCACAGATGGTGGGAGACAGAATATAATGTGTAAATGAGTTTGTCTGTGTATTTGTGTGACACAGAGAGAGAGATCCAAATAGTTGAGTCTAATGTTAAAAAAAAAATAACCCCAAACTACCATAGAAATAGGAACTTGTTACAGGTTGAATTTATATTGTGGATAAGAAAAGTCTTGCAACATACACATGCACACTTGAAATTTAATGAAATAGAAGTATAACTTCTATTTTAAAAGAACAGGAAATTTTGAAACAAATCAGGAAGGATGAAAGGAGAAAAATGAATGCAAAATAAACAAAACCAGAATCTTGGAAACGTAAAATATATGCACTGAAATAAAAAATAAAATAAATGGAATGCATTCTAGAATCAACATAGCCCAATAAAAATTTAGTTTACTAGAAGACAATAATGAGATATCTGCCCAGTATGTGACAAAGAAAAGAAGGTAAGAAATATAAAAAGCTGTTATAATATGGAGAAAATGAAGAGCGCATGGAGGTAAGGGGTAATAAAAATTAGCTATGAATTTTGCACCCTTTAATAAGATACACAAAGACTAAGCGCCATACAGTATGTTAGAAAATTGTATGACTTTCCAAATCATAATTAATTATCTGAAGTATTATTAACATCTGTTATATAATGTTATAATAATGATAATTATGTTATTATTATCTTAAACATTTATTGGATCCAAATACTTTCTTTCAAATTAGCACAAGAAAAAATGGGGGTGCAGAGATTGTGGGAGGCCTCAAACATGTTTCAATCCAAACGCTGTCTTTAAGTAGCTGGGAAGGTAGAAGCCCCCGTAGAAGACGAGGAATTTAATCTTGCGCTGGTGCATTACCAGAGCAGTAGGAAGGAGAGACAGCTAACAGCACTTTTCTTATCCTAAAAGTTCTCCAAGATAATCAATAATTTTCCTTCCATGAGTGCTGAAATTGAAGTACTGACTGAAATAAGTCAATTCATCCTATCCTATGATTTTTGTATTTTTTACTGACTTGACTGAATGTTTTACCAAATTGATACCATTTGTTGGGTTTTGTTTTTGAATAGTCTAGCCTCCATTCTTGGGCTTTATGAATAAGTGAAATGTGTGTAAACTTTAAACAATCAAATACCTTCTTATGAAGTAAAAGAGTTGAATAATATGTATTTCTACATCCAATAATATACCCAAGTATATTTTTATTTCAGTGATAGTTTTGGCATAAATGCTGACATGGTCAAAATATTGAAATAAAGCTATTATGAATCTGGAGTGATGACTTCAAGATACTGAAATAAGTGGTAATGTTGGAGAAAACAGTGCATCCTTGGAATGATGAACTTATTCCAACCGCCAATCATCAAGTACGGAAGAGCCTCAAGAAACATGAGCATAGTTGTTAAACGAGCCCACAACCACCCAGTGAGCTCATTTTGATGTTCTACTACTTTAAATTGAGCACACTGTTGTCCTTCCACTCCCAATATGCTTGTCAACACAGAAACACACCGAGTTTAATCAGACGCGAAAGGTCCATCCATTGTGTATGAGAATTGCATGAGGCAAACCTAAAACTTGTTCTCAAAGTTTCTTTTTTATCTCATGTTGCCAAATTCTCCTTATGTCCATGTGGGACCTCATTACTTTCCAAAATGCCTGGGAGAGCTGAGTTGGAAACCCTAGGGATGTTTTAACAAGCTGTTGTTTTTGGATCCAAACTACAGGTGCAAGTGCTTGTCATTTCTTCTACTTTGTTATACATTGTTATTTTTATAGTGCAGACTCTAACAAGTGCCCTGGTCTGTCCAGAAAGGAGTTGAACTGGCAGGGCTCCCAGCTCTCGGAAGTTGGTTAGCAAAGGAAACAAAGCTGCTTTCAAGCCTTTTTTTCATGTTATGTGACAGACAATGTATATCTTTACTCAGTCCCTGAGCCTTTAACCTGCCCTGTTTTTCGTAAATAGTCTCTGTGGGAGGCCAGGTGATGTTCAAGTTGGAGAAAACAAACCTCCAACTGGAAACTCCCTGTGAACAGTGTCCTGAGAACAAAGCAATCACACTGTGAATTCCAATTACTGGGTAATCCTGATGCCTTTTCTTTGCTCCCAAATGAAAGTTTTTTGGTTTTATTGTCGTTGTTCCATAAACCCCCTAACTCACCTTTGAAAAGCAGACAGAATATATTATTGAGTCCTCTGTTAACGCACAAGCCTCAGGAGAAACGACACTAACATTTATCAGCCCAATCATCATTGGAAAATCAATTTTGATTTTATAATCTACTTATACCCCACTCCTCTTCCATATTTTCTTACCGCCAACTCCCTTTAAACAAAGACTGGTCGCAGCACACAGACTAAATTACTTAGATAACTGATTACTGGTCAGACCACACACACAACTGTGGTTTAGCAACTGGCCAACCAGTGCCCCTGAGTGATCTATGTTACTTTGTAACATTCACAGAACAGAGGGTTCCTTGTGGATATTGAAAGCCTCGTCTAAGGGTTTCCTAGTTTCCACTCTTTTTGAATAGCCACCACTTTCATTTTGTCCTTACATATTTGTTTTGACAGGCATATATAACAATCTTCTTTTTCCAAGATATATGTAATAGTATACAGATAATATAGATAACATACACATTACATATAAATATATGTAAAATATTTTATCTTATATATAAAATAAATGTATATAAGAAGTGAAACTATTAAATATTTGGATAGCTTTGGTGTATAGTGTGTCAATATTTTAATTACAACTTGATATCTAACATTTACTCTATCTTCTAGATGCATACCAACAAATGCAGTTCTGAGATCTGCCCTCCAAAGCACATTTCTTTTATTTGCTATTTTAAAAATGTAATATTGTCATCCCAACCATATCCCTTGCTTGTCTCCACTTGATCTAATACATTCCATAAAGTAGATCTTATATGAAATCTTACTTCATCAGAGTTGAAAAGTGCATATTTAAAAACAGCCATTATAAAGAGGGACAAAAAGACCAAACGGGCCTTTCTTGTCTCACATCATTTGAAATTATTCAGGATAAAATATATAGAAATATAAGTTTTGTCAACTTTAAAGCTAATTTTATTATTTTTACCGTCAAAATGAGTTTATTTTGGAATAGCCAAAAGAGTTCCCATTTGGGACGCGCATGCTGTAGCGAACCACAGGCAAATCCAGACAAGAAAGGAGAGGAGCTTGCTTTCATAATGAAAGAAGAGAGTAAGGATGGTCTATTCTAAACAAAGTTCATTGGGGGAAAGTAGAAGTTCGGGGTGACAACAACTTCTCGTTGGCTGAGCTGCGGCGTTTCTTATTGGCTGGGCTACTGGCAGGTAGAGAGAGAACTCTCCCTTCAGAAGTGAAGTAGCTGTACTTTCTGTCAGACGTTGAAGCTTCTGTGTCTTCTTGTTTGGAGTAATTGATGACATGTGACAAGGTGTGAGAGCTCCCCCTACAGGTCTCCCCGACTCCAGTTAGTGATGATCAACAGGACCCCGTGACCCCGCTGTTTAATCAGACAAGCTGAGTAGACAACTGTCAGAGTCTGCTTTTTTCTCTCTCGCTTCTTTAACATTAAGCTCATAGATGATCTCTCTTAAGCTCTCTTCCTTGTCAAAGAAAGTCATATGGAAGTCAAATCAACAATGTAGGTTCATTTATTTATAAAGAATAAATGTGAAATAATTGTCAGAATGTGTCCTTATAATTGAAGTAAGGTAGCAATAAGCATGATTTGAAATAGTGAGACCATCATTTGAAACCTTTAAATTTATTTTCATTCAGATTTTTTATTTTAAGTTGACAATTTTGAAAAGAAACCAATTCTGAATTCCTTCCTCTCAGAACTTGTTCCACCATGGCTTCTACATTTTTCTCACTCATTGTAGCACTGAACACTGCACTTTGTTATGTATATATATGAATAGTACATCTTTATATGTGGACTATCTTGCACAATTCTCTACCTAACCCGTTATATTGATACATACTCCTCATGCAGCATAGAAGAGACTTAACTTTCTGTATACCTAGTTGCCTAGAAAATCTAAGAAAAAAATTTAAATGGAGGCTATAAGATTTGTGTTTACATCTGTCTGTGTCTATATACGTATGTTGTAAATATTTTACATATTTTCTACCTCTAGATGGTATTACCAAATTTAAGAGCTCTATTTAATTGCGTTAAAGGTGAAGCACTTATAAGAATTGAGCACTTTACTCTTCTCAGAAATATAACGGAAACTAACCCATATGTGTTTTGCAAGTAAATGCGATACAGAATAATTTTTGGTAAATGAAAGTTTATTTAGATTCCTTGGTTTGGTTGAAATAGGCATGTTCTCTGAGTTATCAGCATTGGGTATGATACAGACTCCATGTCTATTCTACTTGGGTTTATTGATGAAATAAGCTCATGTTATCCTTGTTACAAAATTTGCTAGCTATAAAAATCACTTATAATAATAGCGGATTTTGTCTAATGTTTCACAAGTTTTTGTAGGCAATCTAAATATAATTATTAGGAACAAGTGAACTAAATAGATATAAGAAATATAAAAAGTTTTTAGGTGAAGTTTTTATGTGTTATGGTAAATGTACTTAAAAATAACTTCAAAATCTCTTGGTAACTTGAAACATTAGAGTTTTTCTAAATTATGTACACCCATGAAAATTTATTGAGTAAGTAGATCATTTCCAAATAAGATAAAATATTAGACATTAATTACTAAACATAGGTTTACCTACTTTTTGCTTCTTTTTACAGAAAAACTAAAAGGTGTTTGCGTCTATTAATGAACATGTCTTGTGACTCATTAAAAATTTATCCTGTGATAAAATGTATGTTTTCAATAAAGAAGGTAAAAGGGATGGAGGGATTTTTTTGTTAAGAAAGAAATTTTGTCCTAAAGTAAAACTGGTTATGGGAAAGAGGAAAAGGCATGTTCTGAAAGTAAAAAAAAAAAAGAAAAGTTATAGGTTTGTGGAAGAGGCACCTTGGGTAAAGAGTTTTGTGCATGGGCAAGTTGGCTAAGCTTGGAATTAATTTCATTAAGTAAATGGTTTAATATCAACAGTAAACTGGTACAAAATTAGAAATTGCCTTTCTCTCTCTTAAAATGACAGTTGTTTTCCTGCTCTTGAGAAAGAGGTTATAAAAGATTTTTCTTTAATTTTATGTAAGTCTACCAAAAATACAGGGATTCTATGTTTTCTCAAAATAATTTCCCATGTTCAAAAAGCTGAAATCTTTCTTTTAAGAGAGCCTTTTTTTTTTTTTTACAGTTTAAGTTTCTGTGTTTGCCTTTGACATCTTCTGTTGTCACTTTAGTTAAATGGATAAGTAAGCATTGTTTTATCATGACCTATTATCTTATTTGACCAGGTGTGTTAAAGCCTTTTGATATTTCCAACAAACTTCCCAAAAATTTAAATCATAAGCAAAATCTTTTTTTGCCCTACAAGTACCTTTGAGAACTACCAGAGAGTCCATGGGACTTCTCAGAGAATTTGTTCTCTCTTCTCATAATAACAGACATTGCAATCTAATTATGTTTATTTGATATGTCAAATTACATGTGAAGCATTATCAAACAAGTAAAGACAAACTTTCTTTATGGATATCCTCATATGTGTATGTTGTTAATATAAACGTTCCAAATACAGTGCCAAATTTTTAAAAATCTATGTCCTCATATGTTATCTCCCGTAATTCTAGTTACTTAAAAATATTATATGTCACAGGAATAATCAAATTTTATTGTCAATTTTATTGTAATCAAATCTTTAGCCATGCCATTTTAAGTCTTTTGTCATTTACAGAGTTATTGTTTATTTGATGCTTTTGCAATATGTTTCACCTTCAGAGAGATTCATGGAAAAGATTTTGACACAGTCTACAATACAGGTTTCTGAAAAACTTTCACATCATAACACTGAACTGGGTAGGTAATTACAGACACTTAATGGAGAGAATGACGGCTTCAAAATATCCTAACAAATGATCAAGATATACGTATTAATTACATGAGATTATGTGAACTGAAGAAGATACTCTAAATGTTTTGTTTTTCCAGAATTTAAGAATTCTTTTTCCTAAGCTATCAAAAATTTGGTAAGACATACCTTTGTGAAAAAATATAAAACATTTACTTTTTCTTTCTACCTTATCCTTCAGGAATTCAGAAAGCCTCTGTCAGTATTTTTACTTATATAAAAAATTAGGCCAATTTTTTTTAATATAAACAAATTAGTTTTAGTGGGATTTTCTTTGGTACAAAAATGAGGGTAATTGTAAAGAGAAAAACTATGTTTGCACTTTTGTAGATGTCATATTTCAGTCCTGTTCATTGTCCTTGAGGCTTTGTTACATACATGTGGACTGGACTTCCCTGGGCTAAGGTAATGCCTTTGGTCACACTAATCGTTCAAAGTAACCTCTTTCAAAAGCATCATCTCACTCCACACAAATTAGTCACCATTAGATCAATGTCTACCGATATGCAATCTTCAGCAGACCCTTTGTTGTCCTATGCTGGTACGACACAAGCTACTGTGACTCTCTAATGTCTTATACTCAAGCGTATGATCAAGAGGTTAAAGAAGCTTCTCTGGATTCCAATTTAAAGGATCTTATGGTCACAGTCTAGAGCCTGTAGACTGGATATTCTGGAAGCATCATCAGAGGAAGAAAGCTCTCAAGCCCTGCTGGAAAGGACCTTACCAAGTGCTCCTAACCACTGACACTGATACAGAACTAGAAAGCATTCAAATTTGATGATACATCTCACAGCTAAAGAAGGCTCCACCAAAAATATAGTCATCAGACGCTGGTGCAGATGCTAAACAAATTCCGGAGGACTCCAAATCTAATTGTACAGGAGGAGAAGCAACTGACATCTGAGACAGACAGCTCTTCCCAAACGGTTGGACCAGGACTGTACGCCTTTTACTCAATGTGTCTCTTACCTTATTTATCTCTCTCTCTTTGTTAGAAAAATAATATTCTTCTCTGCATCTCCCAATCTATTCAAAAAGGGGGAAATGTTTCTGACTGTTGGGTTTGTCCTCAGGAGCACCGTTCTGTACATAAGTCTAGAGATTCTTTAGTACATTTAATTACCAATCTCTCTGCCATTCCTCTCCTAATTCTTTGTCCTAAGTGTCTAGAATTCTTTGCCTGACCAATCAAATCCTTGGTTTTGTCAATTTCATTATAATGACTCCATGGTATGTACTCCCTTAGGGTCTAGCTTCTCTTACATTTTGCAGAAAAGCCTGTGTAAATCACATTGTTTAAATTTCTACCAAACTAGAGGTCATTATGCAACTGGATTGTTGGTTAAACTTTTTTCATTATGTGACCAATCAAAAACTCTGTATTGGGCATCACCATTGAGTTTACTTCACAGACTAAAATGTAAAATTAGTTACACACATAGTCAAGGGTGTTCAGTGCCTGTTGGTAGAAACCCCAGCACAGCTGCCAGATTGAAAAAAAACCTATTTCCTAGGATAGGCACCGTCATGGATAAATATATGATCATAAATTTCTCTAAATCCCTGACAGATATTGCTATATCTGTCACTAAAGAAATAGCTGCCAAAGAAAAGTCTGTGGATCCTCTTGCACAACTTGTATTAGGTAATAGAATTTTTTGTGCTTATCTCCCAGCTGAACAGGATGGCTTTTTCCTGCAGTAAACGCCTCTATTCCTTGGTATCTCTTCCTTGGCAAACACCTGTATTGAAATAAAAACTGAACTAGACAAAATCTGAACACAAACCGAATTGTTAAATGTTGTGCCCACTGACACTCCATGGTTTTTGATCACTTTAACTGGCTACCCTCAGGAATGGCCTGGTTTGGGTCTATTCTCCAGTTTCAACTTAGTGTTTTATTTATTATAATAGAAATTCTCACTGTTGTAAAACTGTCTCCTGTGCATAACTCAATGTTATAAGAATACCACTTGGATAATAATCACTCAATGCATTTATATGACTGCTAACACTTATGAGCCTTCACCTGAGAAAATTCAAGGAACTATAGACAGTATTTGCCCTTAAAGAAATATGATGGTGTCTGCTCTGGTGCTGTTTTTGCTCAAGTAGGACTTAAAGCTCTTAAGGAAATTGTGTTTCTCCTTGTGTGGGACATGACATACTGGGAATGAGCTTTCCTTAAAATGAAGGATGGAGGATGCTATGATGACTGATCAGCAATGTTTTTTAACAGTTGATCAGCAATGCTTTCCAATAGTTGATCAGCAATGCTTTCAAAGAAAGATCTCAATCAAAAGGGGAAAATGTCAAAATCGACTATAATGGAGCCATTTTAATATGGAGTTGGAGCTGCCTTTCAAGAGAAACAGCCTTGCTGTCTTAAACATTAGACTGGGCCAAACTCTCAGACTGTGTCAAAATGGCAGTTGTTTCACAAGCAATTGTTTGAGAAGTCAGCAGGAGAACAGACATCCAGACCACAAAAACTGAAGATTGTGGGCTGACCCTGATCCAGTGCTCCAGGCTCTTTGCTCCAAAAATTCAAACTTTTTTCATCTTGCAAAACTAAAACTCTGGGACATCAGCATCATGGCAGAGTGAGCTTGTCTGGTAATCTCGCCTCTCCACCGCACAACAAAAAGACATTCATACTACAACAGAGGGCATCCAAACACAACACAAAAGAACTCTGGGGGACACAAACAGCCGTACAATGGAGGGCAGAGAAGCTGGAACTCCCTTCAAAGGAGGTGGAAGAGAGTAAGAGAAAACTTTTCTCCCTCTCCAAAAGACTAGGATCTGGAACCATGGGCAGCCTCCAAGAGGGAAGGAACTGGGGAGGGGACACTCATTTGCAGGAACACCAAAGATCCCCAAAGGTCCTCATGGCCAAGGGGAAAGCCCCTACTGAGGTGAATACTAAAGCAGGGATGACCTCATCAAGCCAACACCACAGGAGAGGAGACAGCAAGGGTAGAGGGAGAAACTCCTGAGAGCATGTGGAAGAAACTGCCTCTCCCTCCACCAGCCCAGGCCTGACTCCAGTGCTTGGGATCTCAGCAAAATGCAGAGGACTCAGAATATGTGGCTCTTGACCCCCACCCAGTGGTGATAGGAGGTAACTGTGACCAAATAATACCATGATGCAGTAAAACAGAGCCACACTCTCTAGCAGTATCAAAAGTTATAGTAAATCTCCAGAATAGAGAGAAAATGACAAGTATGCAGAAATCAGTCCTGAAGACAAAGAAATATGTAATCTAAATGACAGAGAACTCAAAGTAGCTGTCACCAAAAAACTCTACAAGTTAAAAGAGAATGTAGAGAAATAATTCAGTGTGTTCAGGAGCTACTTCACAAAAGAGATTGAAACTATCAAGAAGAATCAATAAGAAATAATGGAGATGAAAGACACAATGGAAGAGAAATATGGATTCCCTGAATCCTCAGGTGGACATCATAGAGGAATGAATCAGCATAATCATTGTGGATAGACATGTTGAAATGCTCCAAACAGAGGAGGAGAGAAAACTAAGACTTAAAAGAAATGAAGAAAGTCTCTGAGAAATGTCCAACTCAATTAGGAAACGCAACATAAGAATTACAGGTATTCAAGAGGGAGAAAAGAAAGAGAATGGAGCAGAAAACTTGTTCAAAGAAGTAATAGCAGAGAACATCCCAAACCTAGGGAAGGAGATGGAAATCCATGTGAAAGAGGCTACCAGATCTCCTAAATATGTCAATGTAAAAAGACCTACTGCAAGGCATATTGTAGTGAAACTGGCAAAAGAGAATGACAAAGAAAAAATGCTAAAGGCAGCAAGGTAGAAAAAATAACCTACAAAGGAACTCCTATCAGGCTTTCAGTGGATTTCTCTGCAGAAACCTTACAGGCTAGGACAGCCTGGAATGACAATTTCAAATCTTTGGAGGACAAAAACTTTCAGCCAAGAATACTCTATCCAGCAAAAATATCCTTCAGATAGCATGGAGAAATAAAAAACATTCCCAGATAAACAGAAAGCTAACAGAGATCATAGCCATGAGACTCCTTCTACAAGTAATCCTCAAGAAGGTCCTCATACCTGAAAAAAAGGGAGAAAAGGCTTACAAAACACAGGGTAAGGAGATAAATAGGTAGATGAAATCAGAAAATTGTAGTTATACATCAGAACAGGATGGCAAATACTCAAGTATAAGATTAAAGATAAAGAGAAGGAAAACACCAAAAACAAAGATAATCTTGTCACTTTAATCACAAACTCACAACACAAGATGGAATAAGATGTGAGAAAAACAACCTAGGAGGGGAAAAGGAAAGGGACTGAATCAGTTTAGTCTAATGAAATAAGAGGCCATCAGAAAATGGAGCATCTTATCTATGAGGTTTTGAATACAAAATTCATGGTAACAACGAAACAAAAAAGCAGAATGTAGGCACAAATAATAAATCAGAAGGAAACAAACAAACAAAAAACACAACATAAAAAACTACATAACTCAATTGGTAGACCAAAATACACAGGACAAGAAACAAAGGAAATGCAGGAGACCTGATAAATGAGTGATAAAATGGCAGCATTAAGCCCTCATATATCGATAATCACCCTAAATGTAAACGGATTGAATTCTCCAATCAAAAGAGTGGCAAGATGGATTAAAGAACAAGACCCAACAATATGCTGCCTCCAGGAAACACATCTCAGCTCCAATGACAAACACAGGTTCAGACTGGAGGGATGGAACATGATATTCCAAGCTAATGGCAAGCAAAAGAAAGCAGGTGTTGCCATACTTAAATCAGACAAAGTAGACTTCAAGATAAGGCAGGTAAAGAGAGACAAAAGAGGGCAGTATATAATGACTAAAGTGACACTTCACCAAGGCGACATGACACATAAATACCTATGGCCCATAAATAGGTGCACCAAAGTACATAAAGCAACTATTAACAAGCATAAAAGAAGATATTAACAATAACACAATAATAGTAGAGGACCTCAACACTCCACTCATATCAACGGATAGATCACCCAGACAGAAAATCAACAAGGAAACAGTGGAATTAAAGGAAAACCTAGACCAGTTGGATTTAATAGACGTATATAGAACACTCCATCCAAAAACAGCAGAATACATATTCTTCTCAACTGCGCATGGAACATGCTCAAGGATAGACCATATGTTGGGAAACAAAGGCAAGCCTCAATAAACTTAAGAAGATTGAAATAATAACAAGCATCTTTTCTGATCGCAATGCTATAAAGCTAGAAATTAATTACAAGAAAAAGTCTGAGAAAGGGACAAAGATGTGGAGACTAAACAACAGGCTATTGAACAACCAATGTATCATTCAAGAAATTAAAGGAAAAATCAAAAAATATCTGGAGACAAATGGAAATGAAAACATACCATACCAACTCATATGGCATGCAGCAAAAGCCATATTAAGAGGGAAATTCATCACACTACAGGCTTGCTTTAACAAACAAGAAAAAATCTCAACTAAGTAATCTCAAAGTAATCCTAACTGAATCAGAAAAAAGAAGAAGTAGCAAAGCCCAAAGTCAGCAGAAGGAGAGAAATAATAAAAATCAGAGCAGAAATAAATGCTATTGAAACAAAAAAGGCAGTAGAAAGGATCAATGAAACAAAGAACTGGTTCTTTGAGAAGATAAACAAAATTGACAAACCCCTAGCCAGACTTACAAAGAAAAAAAAGAGAGAAAGCTCAGATAAATAAAATTAGAAATGAAAGAGGAGAAATAACAACGGATATCACAGAAACACAACAGATTATAAGATAATCATATGAAAAGCTATATGCCAACAAAATGGACAACATAGAGGAAATGGATAAATTCTTCGATTCTTACAACCTCCCAAAGCAGAACCAGGAAGAAATAGATAATCTGAATAGACGAATCACAAGGAAAGAGATTGAACCTGTAATCAAAAGCATCCCAAAGAATAAAAGCCTGGGATGAGAAGTTTCCCTGGGGAATTCTACCAAACATTCAGAGAGGATTTAATACCTATCATTCTCAAGCTATTCCAAATAATTAGGGAGGATGGAACACTTCCTAATATATTCCACGAGGCCAACATCACTGTGATACCAAAGCCTGACAAGGACAACACAAAAAAGGAAAACTACAGGCCAATATCACTGATGAACATAGATGCAAAAATCCTCAACAAAATATTGGCAACCCGAATTCAGCAACACATCAAAAGGATCATACATCACGATCAAGTGGGATTCATACCAGGGACACAGGGATGGTCCAACATCCGCAAATCAATCAATGTGCTACACCATGTCAACACTGAGGAATAAAAACCACATGATCATTTCAATAGATGCAGAGAAAGCATTTGACAAGATCCAACAGCCACTTATGATAAAAACTCTTAAGAAAATGGGGATAGAAGGAAATTACCTCAACAGAATAAAGGTCATTTATGACAAACACATAGCCAACATCATAGTCAATGGGCCAAAACTGAACACCGTCCCCCTGAGAACAGGAAGAAGGCAAGGATGCCCACTATCACCACTCTTATTCACCATAGTACTGGAGGTTTTGGCCAGAGCAATTAGGCAAGAGAAAGGAATAAAAGGAATCCAAACAGGGAGTGAAGAATCGAAACTCTTGCTGTTTACAGGTGACATGATCTTATATATAGAAAACCCTAAAGGATCCATCAGGAAACTAATAGAAATAATTAACAACTACAGTAAAGTTGCGGGGTACAAAACTTACAAAACTTGTTTGCATTTCTATACTCTAATAATGAACTTACGGAAAGAGAAATCAAGAATATAATTCCATTTATAATTGCAACAAAAAGAATAAAGTATCTAGGAATAAATTAAACCAAGGAGGTGAAGGGCTTATGCAATGAAAACTATAAGACATTATTGAAAGATATAGATGATGACATAAAGAGATGGAAAGAGATTCCATGCACATGAATTGGTGGAATAAACATAATGAAAATTCCATATTACCCAAAGCATTCTACAGATTCAATGAAACCCAATCAGAATCTCAATGACATTTTTCATAGAAACAGAACAAAGAATCCTAAAATTCATATGGGGCAAGCAAAGACCCTGAATTACTAAAGTAAACCTGAGAATGAAATCAAAGCTGGAGGCATCATAATCCCTGATTCAAAATGTACTACAAAGCCATAGTGATCAAAACAACTTGGTATCGGTACAAAAACTGGCACACAGATCAAGGGAACAGAAGTGAAAGCCCAGAAATAAAACTGCACATACATGGACAGCTAATCTTTGACAGAGTTGCCAAAAACATTCAATGGAGAAAAGATAGTCTCTTCAATAAATGGTGTTGGGAAAACTGGACAGCCACTTGCAAAAGAATGAAAGTAGACCATTACCTCATGCCATACACAAAAATAAACTCAAAATGAATCAAAGAGTTGAAGGTAAGTCCTGAAACCGTAAAACTCCTGTAAGATAATACAGGCAGTACACTCTTTGACATCAAACTTAAAAGGATCTTTCAAATACTATGTCTTCTCAGACAAGGGAAACAAAAGAAAAAGTAAACAAGTGGGACTTCATCAGACTAAAGAGCTTCCTCAAGGCAAAGGAAACTAGGATCAAAACTAAAAGACAATCCACCAAGTAGGAGAAAACATTTGCAAATCATATATCCAACAAGGGGTTAATCTCTGTAATATATAAGGAACTCAGACAACTGAACAACAACAACAAAAAACAGTCTGATCAAAAAAGGGGCAGAGGATACGAACAGACATTTTTCCAAAGAAAATATACAGATGGCCAATAAACACATGAAAAGACGTTCGATGGGAAAAGAACAGTCTCTTCAATAAATGGTGTTGGGAAAACTGGACAGTTACATGCAAAAGAATAAAAGAAGACCATTACCTTACACTATGCACAAAAATCAACTCAAAATGGATTAAAGACTTGAGTGCAAGACTGGAAACCATGAAACCATGATAATTCTAGAAGAAAACATAAGCAGTACCCTCTTTGACATCGGTCTTAGCAGTATATTTTCAAGAACCATGTCTGACCAGGCAAGGGAAACAAAAGAAAAAATGGACAAATGGACATCAAATTAAAAAGCTTCTGCACAGCAAAGGAAAGCATCAACAAAATGAAAAGACAACCTAACAATTGGGAGAAGATATTTGCAAACCATATATTAAATAAGGGATTAATATCCAAAATATACAAATAACTCATACAGCTCAACAACAACAAAAAACCAATAACCCAATTAAAAAATGGGCAAAGGATCTGAACAGAGATTTCTCCAAAGAAGATCTACGGATGGCCAACAGGCATATGAAGAGATGCTCAACATCATTAGCTACCAGGGAAATGCAAATCAAAACTACAATGAGGTATCACCTCACTCCAGTCAGAATGGCTATAGTTAACAAGACAGGAAACAACAAGTGTTGGAGAGGATATGGAGAGAAGGGAACCCTCACACACTGCTGGTGGGAGTGCAAACTGGTGCAGCCACTATGGAAAGCAATATATATCCTCAGAAAATTAAGAACAGATCTACCATATGATCCAGCTATCCCACTGCTGGGTATTTATCCAAAGAAGTTGAAAATGCAAAGGTATAAAGATATTTGCACCCCTATGTTCATTGCAGCATTATACACAATAGCCAAGACTTGGAAGCAACCTAGGTGCCCATCAAGGGACAAATGGATAAAGAAGATGTGGTATTTATACACAATGGAATACTACTCAGCCGTAAGACAGGATGAAATCCAGCCATTTGTGACAACATGGATGGTCCTTGAGGGTATTCTGCTGATTGAAATTAGTCAGAGGGAGACAGTCAAATCAAAGTATGATCTCACTCATAAGTAGAAGATAAAAACAATGACAAACAAACACATAGCAATGGCAATTGGATTGGTGGTTACCATAGGGGAAGGGAGGGGAGGGCAAAAGTGGTGATTAGGCTCACATGTCGGGGGGTGAACTATAATTAGTTTTTCGATGGTGAACATGATGTAATCTACACAGAATTTGAAAGGTATTACGATGTACATCTGAAAGCTATATAATGTTATAATCCAATGTTACTGCAAGTAAAAAAATTAAAAATTTTTTTACAAAGATGTTTGACAACACTAATCATCAGGGAAATACAAATCAAAACTACACTAAGATACCATCTTACGCCTGTTAAAATAGCTATAATCACTAAGACTAAAAATAGCAAATGTTAGAGAAGGTGTGGAGAAATGGGACCCCTCACACACTGCTGGTGGGAATGCAGCTGGTGCAGCCACTATGGAAAAGAGTATGGAGAGTCCTCAAAATGCTAATAATAGAAATACCTTATGACCCAGCTGTCTCACCTCTGGTATCTACCCAAACAACTTGAAACCAACAATCCAAGGTAACATATGTATCCCTATGTTCATTGCAGCACTATTCACCATAGCCAAGACATGAAAACAATACAAGTGCCTATCAACTGATGATTGGATAAAGAAGATGTGGTATATATATACAATGGGATACTACTCAGCCATAAAAAAGACAAAATCATCGCAATGGCAACAGCATGGATGGACCTGGAGGGAATTATTCTAAGCCAAATAAGCCAGACTGAGAAAGACAAACAGCATATGATTTCACACGTATGTGGAATATAAACAAACGCATGGACAAAGCAAATGATTCAGTGTTTACCAAGGGAAGGGGGTGGGGAGTGAGCACAGGGGTTGAAGGGGAGCACTTATGCTGTGGTAGACAAGAAATAATGTACAACTGAAATTTCACAATGATGCAAATTATTATGAACTCAATTAAAAATAAATTTTAGAAAAACTGAGAATTGTGGACTCTTGGAAGATAGAATTAATAGTTAATGTTAAGCGCAGGCTAGCTCTCTGTCTCCAACTCCAATTAAAATTCTTTGTAATACAACTTCACTTCTTCGCCTTTAAATGCCCCAGGCTTTTACTCCCTAGAGGGTGTCAATCTACAAAAACAGAAACCAGTTTATGAGGCAAAGTGTTTATTTGGGATCAAAGAATTGCAATTTGGGGAGCACTGATTCAGTGAGAAACCCGAGTAACGTTCTGATTACAGCAGAAGGACTCAGGGTTTTTATGGGAAAAAGGGAGGAAGATGAGGTGAGTTGTATCAAAGACGAGTTTATTGGTGCTAGATGAGGTAAGGCTCGGTTTGTTCTTTATAGACTGCTTTGAGATTTGATCATGAGGCAAAAGGCTAGATCGGAACTTCATTCATTGGTTATCAATGCAGTCATCAGGAAAGCCCAATTTTATCAGTCCTTACAAACAGGATCTTCTTGCTCTTACTGCCTTCTTGGAATGTTGGCAGTTTGATTTAGTTTGGAAGATAAAACAAGACATGCACAACAATTTCTTTAAAATGGCCATGCTGTCTCTATTCTAATGTGGCTCCACTCATGTCATCTTTCATATAGGATATTATTTGGGTTTCTACCTGAATCTGTGCTTCCAAAATTGTAATTATTTGATTCCAAGTAAACACTCTACCTCTTAAACTAGTTTCTGTTTTTGCAGATTGACATTACTTTTTGATTACCTCAATATTTCAAAGTGTTTGAAACTCATTGTCAGTCTTTTTCTGTTTCTTTTCTCCTTTCTCTCTGATCCTATCCTGAGCTAATTACATTCAACTTTCTGTTTGGAGTTTTGCATTTTCTCCACCACACCCTTCCTCATAATGAACTCTATGCTGAAAATATTTTGCTATTGAGTAATTATTTATGTGTGTATGGCTATTCTGGGAGAAAGTGACATGTGACCTCTCGGGCACTTAGGGCTAGCTCAAGAAAGATCTTTTGTCAGATCTCTCTGAAATTTTAGACTTTCAAAGACTGCTTTTTTTTTTTTTGAGGAAGATTAGTCCTGAGCTAACATCTGCTGCCATTCCTCCTCTTTTTTGCTGAGGAAGACTGGCCCTGAGCTAACATCCGTGCCCATCTTCCTCTATTTTATGTGTGGGATGCTTATCATGGCTTGATGAGATCCGAACCTGTGAACCACAGGCAGCTGAAGCGGAAAGTGGGAAATTAACCACTGCGCCACCTGGCTGGCCTCAAAAGACTGCTGTTTTAATTATGTAGGTAAGAACGAGGTATGCCTCCCTTCTGGAGCACCTAATTTACATGGACGTAGACATGCAATCTCACTTTTCAACACAGATTCAGAAATTCAGATAAGAAGACTTTGACACAAAATGTCTCACGTAATCTCACTCTGTAGTTCCAGGGAAAAGCACCCTCGTATCTAATGTACAGCCCAGATATAACGTTGACCATTTACACGGAGTCTTGCTTTTCATTGAGCCTCTACAAACCCACCATTCTTTAAATTTTACCTAAACTCCACCCTTTCCTCAAATATAGAACACTCTTATTTTGTTTAATGAGACACTGTCATTTCTGGCGCTTGTCGCCCTTGTCATTGCAGTAATTTGGTAAAGCTGCCTTTACTGGAATGGATGTGTCCCTAGTGGTCTTGAGCTGAGCTAGGACAGAACTAAAGGAAGAGTTCAAACACATGCAGTTTTTTTTCTCTTGCACAGTGCGTACCGGGTGGCAGCAGCTGGGAGTTTTCTGCCAAAATCCCAATGGTAACTGCTGGAAGATGCTCATGGGCTTTCGCAATAAGCTCCAGGCTGCACAAGTATGGGTGGCAGTCACTTCCAAAATTATATTTGAGTGGGTGCCATAAGGGCCCAAAGGCATTGGGAGAGCCGCCTTCTTTTATAATTCAGACATGGCCTACTTTTGTTCAATTCCTCACACAAATATAGCTTTCTTTCTGGTAGTGTTACAGGTGGGAGCTAGCAATATTCCCAGATGTGGAATATGTGTTCTCCAAAATCTTAGCAGAAGGAAGAAAATGACACATATCATAGCATAAATAAATGAAATAGAGACCAAGAAATAAAGAAAAAAAGTCGATAGCACTAAAGGTGGTTTCTTGAGGAGATAAAATTGACAAACTTTTAGCTACACTAAGAAAAAGTCTCACATTAGTAAAATAAGAAATTTAAGAGTAGTCATCACAACTGAAGATACAAAAATACTTAGGATCATAAAACACTTCTATGAATAACTATTATGCCAAAAAATCAGACCACCTTAAAGAAGTGGATGAATTCCTAGACACACAAAGCCTGCTAAGAATGAATTAGGAAGAAATAGGAAATCTGAACATATCAATAAGTAGCAAGGTGACTGAATCAGTAAACAAAAACCTCCCAGAACAGAAAAGTCCGGGATAGCTGTCTTCATTGGTGAATTCTACCAAACATTTAAAGAGTTAACATCAACCCTTCTCAAGCTCTTCCAAAAACTTGAAGGAGAGTGGAGATTCCCAAACTCATTTAAAAAGTCCAGGTTTACCTTGATACCAAAGCCAGATAACGACACAATAGACCAGTTTCTTTGATGAATATAGATGTAAAAAGTCTCAAGAAAGCAAACTGAACTCAAGAACATATCGAAAGGATCAGTTACTGTGATCAACTTGGGTTTATCCCTGGGATGCCAAGTGTCCAGAAACCTATCTTGAAATCATAGAACTTTACAATCTAAATGACAAAGAAATCCAAAACAGTCAGAAAACAACTAAAAAGATGGTGATAGTGAGCCCTTACCTATCAACATTACTTTAATGATAAATAGATTAAATTCTCCACTAAAAAAAAACATATAATGTGCAGTCAGCCTGGTGGCATTAAGCTCCTGTGCTCCACTTGGGTGGCCAGCAGTTTGCCGGTTCGGATCCCAGGTGCGGACCTACACACCACTTATCAAGCCATGCTGTGGCAGGAGTGCCACATATGAAGTAGAGGAAGACGGGGACAGATATTAGCTCAGGGCTAACCTTCCTCACAAAAACCAAAAACATAAAATGGCTGAATATATAAATAAAACAAAATTTAACGATATGCTGTGTACAAGAGACACAGTTTAGCTTTAAGGATACACAGAGACTGAAAGGGTAGGGACGCAAAAAGATATTTCAAGTAAATGGTAAGCAAAATAGAAGAAGTGTAGATATACTCATATCAGACCAATTAGATATTAAGCTAAACATTGCCAAAGAGATCAATAAGGTTATTATATAATGATAAAGAAGTGAATTCATCAAGAAGATATGAGCATCTAAATATATAAAGCAAACACTAACAAAACTAAATGGAGAAATAATCAGCAATATAATAATAGTAGAGGATTTCAATATCTGACTCTCATCAATGGAGAGACATGCTGATATAAAATCAATAAGCAAAGACTTGAACAACAGTCTAGAAAAATGTTCTAAAAGACTTACACAGAACATTTCATCCAACTACAGAAGAATATACATTTTTCACATATGTACTCAGAACATTCTCCAGAGTAAATCAAATAGACCAAAAAACAGATCTCCTCAAAGTCAAGAAGTTAGAAATTATATTAAGTATCTTTTCCAACCACAATAGTACGAAGCTAGAAATCAAAAAAAGCAGGAAAATAAGAAAATTTTAAAAAGTATGGAAATTAAACAACACATTCTTGAATAACTAAAAAAATCAAAGAAGAAATGAAAATGAAAATCACAAAAAAATATCTTGGGGGCAAATGCAAACACAGCTCACCAAAATTTATGGATTGCAGCAAAAGCAATACCAAGAGGCAAGTTTAAAAATATAAACACAAACATAAGAAAATATATCAAATAAACAAGATAACACTACTACTCAAGGAACTAGAAAAAGAAGCAAAAACTAAGATCAAAGTTCACAGAAGGAAGGACAGACATATTAAAAAGTAGAGCAGAAGTTAGTGAAATAGAAAATAGGAAAACAATTTAAAATATGAACAAAAGTAAGAGCTTTTTTAAATGATTAGCAGAAGTGACAAAACTTTAGCAAAACTAACATCCAAAAAATGGAGGACCCAAATAAATATAATTAGAAGACAAGACATTACAAATGATACCATTAAAATACAAAGATCAGGGCCTGGCCCCGTGGCCGAGTGGTTAAGTTCGCGCGCTCCGCTGCAGGCGGCCCAGTGTTTGGTTGGTCCGAATCCTGGGCGCGGACATGGCGCTGCTCATCAAACCACGCTGAGGCAGCGTCCCATATGCCACAACTAGAAGGACCCACAATGAAGAATATACACCTATGTACTGTGGGGCTTTGGGGAGAAAAAGGAAAAAATAAAATCTTTAAAAAGTACAAAGATCAAAAGAAACTATTATAAACAATTACACGCCAAGAAATTGGACAACACAGAAGAAATGGATAAATTCCTAGAAATGCATACCTACCAAAACAAAATCATAAAGAAACAGAAGATGTGAGCAGACTGATAATGACTAAGGAGCTAGAAGCTGTGATCAAACAGCGCAACAATGAAAAGACCAAGATCAGATTGTGTCACTGGTGAATTCTTCCTCACAAGTAAAGATGAATTAACATCAGTCCCTCTCGAAATTTTCCAAAAATTTGTAAAAGAAAGAAAACTGTCGAATTTATTTTACTCAGCTAGCACCACTATGACACTAAAGCCAGATAAGTACACTAAAAAATAAGTTCAGGCCAATGACTTTGACAAATATAGTTGCAAAAATTCTCAGCAAAATACTACCAAGCTGAACTCGGTAGCACACTTAAAGGATCACACATCACTATGAGGTGGCACTTGTCTCTGGGATACAAAAATGGCTCAACATACGCAAATCAACAAGTGTGATACACCGCATTTGTAAAATAAAGGGTAAAAATCTTATTCTTCTTTCAATGATGCAGAAAAATTACTTGAAAAATTTATCCTTCTTTTATAATAAAAGCTCTCAACTAATTGTGTAAAGAAATAATGTACTTGAACATAATAAAGTTCATATATGTAAGGTCCGTGATTAACATCAGACCCAATAGTGAAAGTTTGAGAGCTTTTCATCTAAATCATGAACAAGTGAAAGATGCACATCTTCATCACTCGATTTCAAGATAGTATTGGAAGTCCTAGCCAGAGCAATTCATTGAGAAAAAGAAATAAAGACACCAAAATCTGAAAGTTAAAGTAAATTTTTTTCTGTTTGGAGGTAACATAATTTTATGGATGAAAATCTTAAAGACTCAACCAAGAAATCCTTAGCATAATTCAATTCAGTAAAGCTGTTGGGTGCAAAATCAATCAAATTAAATTAGTCAATTTTATTTCTTTGCACTAACACCAAAATATATGATAAAGGTATTTAAAAAACCAATTTTATTTATAATACCATCAAGAAAATACTTAGGAATAAATTCAAGCAAAGCGGGGAGTCTATACACTATAAAGTATAAGAAAAAATTTGAAGAAGACACAAACAAATGGAAAAACATCCCATAATGATGGATCAGTGAGTTAATATTAAAATGTCAATACTTATCTAAAGCCATCTATATATTCAATGCAATCACTATCAAAATTCCAAGAGCATTTTTCAGAGAAATAGAAAAAATATCTCACAGTTTGTATGGGGATCACAAAAGATGCTGAATATTCAAAGCAATCTTGAGAAAAAATAGCATAGCTGGGAGCAACGGAAATCATTTCTTGATTTTACACAATATTACAAAGCTATGCTAATCAAAACTAGATGGTACTGATATAAAAATAAACATATACAACAATGGAACAGAATTGAGAGCCAAGATACAGACTCATGCATATATGGTCCAGTAATATTTGACAAAGGAGCTAAGCATGCTTAATGAGAAAAGGATTTTCTCTTCAATAAACAGTATTTGAACTACTGGATATTCACACACAATTAAATAAAATTGGACACCTATCTTACACCACTCACAAAAATTAACTGGAAATGGATGAAATAATTTAATGGAACACCTGAAACCATAAAACTCTCAGACGACAAGGTCTTAGAAGACCTCAATGTAGGTTTTGACATTGATATTTTTGGACATGACATGAAAAGTACAAGCAGAAAAAGCAAAAATCAACAAATAGGATGGCATTAAACTAAAAGCCTTCTTTACAATAAAATACTCAACAAAATGAAAAGCCAACATACTAAACATATAAAATATTTTCAAATTATGTGATGAGAGGTTAATATCCAAAATGCATATGGAACTCCTACAACTTAATAGCAAAAATACAAACAACCTGGTTGAAAAAATGGACAAAGGACCTGGATAGACATTATTCCAATAAAGACTTACAGATGACCAAAAAATACATGAGAAGATGCTTAATGTCACTAATCACCAGGGAAAAGCATATCAAAACCACAATGGGTTCACCTCACATCCGTAAGAATGACAATCATGAAAAAGACCAGAGATAACAATGTTGCTGAGGGTGTGAAGAAAAGGGAGTCTTGTGCACTGTTGTTGGTAATGTAAATTGGTATAGCTTCTATGGAAAACTGTATGGAGATTCTTCAAATAATTAAAAATAGAACTACCATATGATCCAACAACCCAACTTATGGGTATATAGCCAAATAAAATGAAATCAGAATCTCAAAGAGATATCTGTACATCCATGTTCATTGTAGCATTATTCACAATAGAAAACACCTGCAAACAACTTGTTTCATATGTATATATGTATTAAGTATATGTGTGTGTATACACACACACACACACACACACACACAATGGAATATTACTAAGCCACAATAAAGAAGGAAACCCAGGCATTTGTGACACACAGATTGACTTTGTAGGTACTATGCTAAATGGAAAATCAGAGTAAGAAAAATACTATATGATCTCACTTACATGTGGAATCTCAAAAAGCAATATGGATGAATCTCCAAAATATAGTATTGAGTGAAAGAAGCATGGCAAAATTAATTATATGTTCAAATAATGATTAGCTTCTTGGAGTTTTTGATTAGGAAAAAGCAAAAGGAAGACTCCAAGAGTACTAGAAATATGAAATATTCTAAATCTTGATCTTTGTTGTAGTTACATAAGCATATATATAGGTAAAATTTGTAACCTGTATGCTTGAGATTTGTATTAACTGCATTAACTAAAAACTGTATCAGCTGTAAGTAAATAATGCCTTGAAGATGATATGTTCAAGGTAACTCCCCACTTCAAGTTTTCTTACTGTTCCTGATTTTGCACATACAGCTTCTGCATGATGTTCCTCTGTTTTTAGACATCGATGGAAAACACATCAGTAGTGCCTTTTGAGAATTTTCTACAGAAACATTTATTTAGAAGCTAAGGGTAAAATCTCTGAAAAACAATCAAAAAAATAAAGAGACAGACATAGAATTTCCAAAACTATTTTGAAATTTTCTTTTTAATTTTGATTTCATATTTAATTTAACTGTCATCAGATAACAGGTCTATATTATTTCCCTGAAATGTATTGTTATTTTTGGTGCCCATATTTTGCATGATAAATAATTCTAGTTATCTGGACATTTGCAGATGTGAGGTGATCCACATAACAGACGGCTGACTTACTCAGGTTTGCTCACTCACTATCATCATGTGTTCTATTAAGACTAAGCATGTTTATGTGTCTGAATTCATATCCATGGACCCCATGAGCATCATGAATCAACATAACATTTAAGCATCATGGACACAATTAATTTCAAGAGAGAATTTAGTCATGGTGTACTTTAAAACAGATTGGCCATTGCAATTACAACTAGAGCCTGGGGAAAGATATACATTACTTAAACAAAAAGTTACATGAATTAAAATGGCTTGCCTTCAAGATCCAGATAAAACAGATTGTGAAAGACTGCTTACAAAAACAGTGAAAATATAACATGCACAGATCAAAGACATAGAACATAGTGTTTAAAATAAATTCCTGGACAGAAATCAATATACCAACTTAAAGGACAAGTTTGGGAGTCACATTTTAACACTTATTTGCTGCGTGATACTGAGAACAATATTAGTTTCCCATGCCTCCATTTTCTCACTTAGAAGATGGGTGTCAAAGTACTTATATCATATAGTTGTTAATAGGATGCAAAGTAATGTATAAAAATTGCTTGGTGTGGAGCATAGCAAATAGTAAGTGCTCAAAAAATAGCCTCTCTTAGTATGGTAGTCTCACGTAATTCTTAACAACTTCCTATTATACTGATCAAAGAATTTAACTTTCTCTTCAAGCCTTATTAAAGGAGAGAGAATTACCATATGTTTAAATGTTAACGACTTCAGGAAATTAGACTCGTTTAGCATTGAATAATTTGAAGAATGAGACTAAGTTTGCTGTCATTTTAAATTTACACATTTCCCCAGCCACCTTTCTCAGGGCCCCCTTGACCTCGCTGTTCCTCAGACTGTAGATGAGGGGGTTCAGCACAGGGGTGAAGACAGTGTAGCATGCTGACACGACCTTATCAAGGTCAGCTGACCTGTAGGATTTGGGTCTCATGTAGGTGGAAATGGCAGCTCCATTAAAGAGTCCCACCACAGCCAAATGTGAGGAGCAGGTGACAAAAGCCTTCTTGCAGGCTTCTCTAGAATGCATCTGGAGAACAGCTGCGACGATAAAACTGTAGGAGGTCAGGATGAGGGAAAAGGGGACCAGAAGCATTAACACACAGCAGATGTACATTACATTTTCGAAGACTGATGTGTCAGCAGAAGCCAAACGCACCAGCATGGGGGCCTCACAGAACAAATGGTCGATCTCACGTGCACCGCAAAATGGGAAGCTCAGGGTAGCAGCAGCCTGCATGAGCCCATCAGCTGCCCCCAGGAACCAAGACCCCAAAGTCATTCTCAGGCATAATTGCTGGCTCATGAGGACAGGATATCTCAGTGGATGGCAAACAGCCACGTAGCGGTCATAGGACATGGCTCTAAAAGGAAACTCTCGCCGCCACCCAGTGTGAGTGAAAAAAGAGCCGCAGCACACAACCAGCAGGGGAGATGGACTTCTTGCCAGTCAAGTAGTCAGCAGCCATTTTGGAAATGATCGTGGCAACCAGCATCACATCCATGAGGGAGAGTTGGCTCAGTAGGAAATGCATGGGTGTGTGGAGCCGGGGGTCCCAGTAAATCAGGAGAAGCATGACGACATTGCCCATAAGAGAAGCAATGGCCGTTGTCAGCACCACCATGAAGAGAAAGAGGTGGGGTCTTGTATGTTTAAAGAGTCCTAGAAGAATGAAGTCTGATGTTGTGTTTCTCTTCTCCACGATTTCTTCTGGTGTGATTCTGCAAATGGAAAAATAGAGAAGGAAGGGACTTTCATCATCTACAAACCTTAGTTTGGCTTCATAACTTCTGCACATGTGCTGGATATGGAATCCAAGGTCCTGACTCAAAGCCCTACATCCCAGTTAAGATGGTTCTGCTTGACCTGTTATTCCACTTCTCTGTAACTCAGCCTTTCACTGTTTTAAATAACGTTAGTCTATGTATTTCACACAATGATATATTGGTTGGTTGGTATAATAGATCAAAATGAATCAAAAGTAGAAAAAAGCTTTCAAAGATTATAGAATTGTAAGTAGTTAATTTGGCTGTTTTTTATATTATTTAATAATTATTATTATTGTGCTTTTCTTATGTGTACTGAAACCAAAATTTAACCAAGTTAGAAAATAAACACTTATTTAAACATTTGCTATTTATATTTCTTTGAGTCTTAGATGAATTCTTTTCAAATTTTGGAAATTTTAACATACTCAAATTAGTTATTTTTTTAAGAAACAAAAAATTACAGCTATTTCACTGTGGGTTACAAGGGCCACAGAAGGGAACAGATGAGTATAACAAAGTTTCCCCACTGAAGGAACATAATATCCCCAATAATTGATGAAAATGTTACTTCCTCTCATTAAATAACTATTTTTATTACCTGATTTTAAAGTGCGGCTATGCTAGTTCATCACTCTCTGCTCTGAAACCTTCAGTCTGTTTCCATCACACTTGGAATAAAATGCACATTTCTTTCCCCAGCTTACTAGGACTTGGAGCCATGCCCTACGCATCGTTTCACGACACAATGTACCGTCATGGAGGCTTGCAACGATCAGGTGAGTATGAAAGGCAAGCATGAGAGGACCTTTGATGAGAGTAAATGCTTGGAGAGCATAGCAATAACTATAACAACGAGTAAGGTGATTAAAAAGAAAAGGAAGCAGTTTTAAAACAACCATATTACATGAAGCATAATTATTAGTCACAGGTGAAGTATAAATATATCTGAGAGGAAAAATATTTTAAAAATGCTTAAATTACATATTTGGCCTATCTTCTGAGGATGGTTGTTTAATATTTAACAAAACAGATCTATTTTCTTTGGAGACACAAACAAAATGACTGAGCCCACAGAAATGAGCATGGCTTTATGAGGAAGGGTTCACAGATTGAGAGCTGCTATACACTGAACATAAGTAAGATTTTTTAGTGTTTGACATTGTTTAAACTCCATACTAAGAACAAAACTTGTAAATTCATGAAGAGCAGAAGAGCATATAGGTGCATGGAGCCAACTCTCCTCTTTTATTAGCAGAAAAATGCACAAATTTGCCAATTTTGTTTATGGACAGGTTTGCAGACCTCTTTATTTCTGACATGGACAGTCCAAAAATATTTCATCCGAAGCCTTAGAGACACAATACCCTCTGAGCCTGTTTTCTGGAATTGTCTGGTAATTGATTGGTAATTGTTTACTACAGAGACAGAGATAGTGATGATGCTTTATAACCCGAAGGGTTTGATTTTGTGAATACTCTAATACTATAAAAATTAGGCGGCAGACAGAGCCCATGTCTTGCAGAGCCATTTAACACATAGGCAGTCTCTTTAAGAGACCTATGGAAAGTCAGTGCTAATGGCTCATTAAAGTGCTACCTCCACCACGTCAGCATTCACGTTTGAACGGATACAACAACACACAGGAACACCAGCACCTTTGCGATGGCTTGTTTAACCACTGATACCAGACACATAAGCAGTCTACCTAATCGAGGCCTTGCCAAGCCTTAGTGATTTGCACTACCTCCTATCTAGTGCATTCAGCTCCTTGTTTTGTACACTATTTAAGATATCTTTCTCCTCTTATAGCCACAGACCGTGATTCCTTGCCTGCAGGCTCTCTCAGCCTCCATTATAACTTTAAACCACCCTCAGACTGATCATATTGATGTGGGGATGTATGGATAAAGAACTCTGGGCTCAAGATACAGAACTCCTGGTTTGAGAATCATTTTCTATATATGTGATGAGGAGTCAGTTACTTAACCTTGCTGCATTTATATGTTTTAAATTACAAAGCTTCTTAACAGATTACTAAAATAATTAAGATATTTTGTGCATGAATGAATTTTGAAGTAATTTCCAAAGTCATTTTGCACATTGAAACAAAATTATTAATTTCAATTTTATTTGTTGGTCTATATCATTAGTTGCTATTTTTCCCACATAAACAATAGCTAGAAAGCCATGGCACAAAATGTCAATTTGATCATTTAACTGAATGCTCTGGAAATGTGAAGATGAAATAGATAGATGATAGAGAGATACACACATGGACACACACACACACGCACGTGTGTGTCTAAATAAATAATAAATTTGGAACCATGACTCTTTAAAACAAAAGTGTAGTAAATAAATAAGTAACTCTGTAATATCTTCCTCTATTGTGAAAAATTGTGATGTATGGTATTTTAGTAAATTAGGCTTTGCAACATACTATAATAGATAATTTAATAGGAAGGTCAATATAAAGGTATTACTTAATTTCTTGTACATAACTAATGCAGCTTGATCTTTTTCACTAAATATCATACAAAGAATTTTTAATAAAGAATTTATTGGCTTTATGGATATATAAATGCATTCACTTGCTAAGTGAAACATTTAGCCTTTAACTAAAAGTCCATATTAACTCAGCAAATTATGAGAATATTATAAGTATTTCTTCTTTACATGAATTGTGGACCAAATTAATGTTAGGCTATTAAATAAGGTGACTGAAATTGAGTGCAGTCTTTTTTTTAAATGTGCGTATATATTTTCGTGAAGTGAGAGAAATACTTCCCCTCCAGGAATAGGTTATGGATAGTTTTCCAGGTATACATGTACACATCCTTCAGAGAAAGAAAAGGAAACTGTTCTTCATTATTCTTAAAGTAACAAAATAGTTTGCCCCCAGAATTTCTCTTATTTATTCTAGGCCCTTTATTTAGAGAATGTTTGAGGAATTCTGTGTCTATTAATCCCAAAATCACGCCCTTTCTGAAGCTCGTAGGGAAATTGATTACAGTCTCCTTCTCCACATTGCACTGACTTGTAAGCTCTAGTAGAGATCATCGTCATAAACTGTTGGAGTTTCCTTCCACAATCTCCTTTTCTCTTCCTTCTGCCATTCTGCCCTCAACAAAGAAAGTGCCTCTATGTCCAGAAGATATTGATATAACATGGTTAATTTCTTGAAACAGCCACACAGTTCATTGAAACAATCCACTATCATGAGCTCAGTAATTTGAATGAATTGATTGCTTATTCAAGAAGATCTATTAGCCTACTGGTTTTGGGTGGACCAGCCCACAACTTACGTCTTCAGAATATATGTGGACAATGGGGAGACTTTTATTTTGTATCATTTGTGAATAAAGTCTTACAAAGTTTACTCTGCAACTCAAAATTCAGATGTGGCATACTAAACACTTCATAAATATGAATCACCTGAAATTACTTACTAATATAAAGGGAAAATAATTCTCAAATTAGACTCACCTCTATGGTAGACAGTCAGAATCCCTGAGACATGGACGTGGTAGTGGATCTTTCTAATAGGTTGACTACAAATCTTTGCTTACATCAGTGTTGAGGGTACCTCTTCCTCCTCCTGGCCTCAGGCCATACTTATTTGGAAGTCCTACGTGACCGCTTAAAGTTTCGTACACAACACAAGACCTTCCCCGGGGCAACGACACCTTCGAAGGCAAGTCACCTTTTTCAGGGGAACACAGATTTAACGGTTTCTCAAGAGTAAGTGGTGCAATGAACTAATTAAACACCCAGGTTTTACTAAAGGCAAAATAACCCTGAATGGGAAGGTGAAGAGAGGTGGAACTGTGAGGACGACAGCGAGTGCAAGGACTTTTCAAAGGCGAAAACAGGAGCTCCACTCCTTGAACTGAACAAATGTGCCTTAATTGCCTGAAATATAGATTGTTCCTTTTTCTGTTTGATGAGAATAATAATAGATTTCATTTATCAAGCATTTCTACATGCTGGCAAATATGCTCAGCATTTTACATATATTTCATCTTTAAAACAGCCATTTGATCTATGAACGTCTGCATTCGACCAGAATGCAGTGTTAACATTTTTAAACAACATACCTATATTTAACTGTCCTGAGGTAGCAGAGTAGAGGAATTTATGTTTAAATCACCTCATATTTGTGGTTCTAAAACTTTAGGGAACATTTGAATCACTCAAAGGGAGCCTTAGTTACACGTTGAGAACTGTGTCCTTAAATTAGTCATGTAAAGTTGAATTTTGACTCCTCTATCCTTAACTGGTCTCCATTGCTTTGATAGCCTCTAAACCCATTGATTTCCAATTTTGTGTGTTTTTTTAAATCCTTTTTCTATTTCTTATGCATTTCCTGGTCTTGGATTAGCATTATGAGTGAGCTTCATGCTCCTCTTCTGTAAAATATGCATAATAACATTGCTTAGTCTGTAGGATTATTAGAAAGATTAAACAAAATATTTGTAAATTACTTGGAAGAATATCTGGCCCTTTGTAAATCATGTATCAATATTCATTGTTATCCTCATCGATTGTTTCCAATGGGGAAAAAATGCATGTTGAAAGCAGGGCTTATGTTGATTCTGGCCCAAGTGTTATGAAATATTATCTAAAAAAGAAAATAAGCAAAGAGAGAGAAGTCTGCCCTTTTAATGTTATACATGGACGTTGTATAACAGGACGGCTCAAAGATTATTTAGTTCTCGGGGTGAAAACAACTGTGTTTGACTTACTATTTACTAATAATCAGGGCCCAGAATCTGTGACACTGCAGATTAATGTGTATGCAATGTATGCAATGTATCTGTAATGTGTCCAGTACAGACGCAAATAATTTATGTCCAGTAATGAAATAAGAAATCAACCAATTTTACATAGGTAAAAACAAAAACTCAAGCAATGAGAAGATTTTCATCTCCTGACGCCAAATGTGTGGTGCCTTTTCCAATACCACTTTTCCAACATTCTGACATCAACTGGATAGCCTACAATTTAGTAAATTCTGATACTACCTGGAGTCTGTACAGACTCCACAGACTTAAGGGCTCACTCGCACAAGACTGCCTCCGTTAGTTGCTAGTCACAAGTATCAGGTTTTCTGGTAACCCACCCTTCTGTCCAACTTGGCTACAAAGTGTTCCCATGACCCCTTCCTCGGGTTCTATAATTTTCTAGAGTGACTTACAAAAAGCAGAGCAACGCTATTATAATGATTACAGCTTATTATAAAGGATAAAAATGTACAGTCAAATAAAGTGGTCCATGGGTGAGTTTCAGGAGGGTCTTGAGTGCAGGAGCTTCTATCCCTGTGCAATTGAGTTGCACTGTCCTCCTGGTATGTGTTTGTGAGCTCAGAAGCTCTCTGAATCCTGTCTTTGAGGAGTTTTGTGGAGGTTTAGTTACATAGGCATGCTGATAGCTATTGGTGATTAAGTAAATTTCCAGTCTTTCTCTCTTCCCTAGAGATTGGGGAATGGAACTAAAGGTTCCAAACTTCCAATCACGGCTTGGTGTTCTGGCTACCGGCTCCCATCCTCAAGCTATCTAGGGGCCCACCAAGAGTCTCCTCATCAGAACCAAAAGCAGCCCTATCCCACTTCCACTCTGGAAATTCCAAGGTTTTTAGGAGTTCTGTGCCAGGAACCTAAGACAAAGACCAATTATTTCTATGTTGTAAAACAAAAAACAGAAGTAAAAATAAAAAATAGTGTTTATTTCAGTGTGGTCTTCTCACAGGTCTATAAAAAGCCCTGTTAAACTCAAATGCTCTTTGCACCACTTCTGACACCTTCTTTTTCCCCGCTTGGATAAGTTAAACAAACTTTGAATAGACATTCATTTATTTCCTATTTTTGTGAGCATTACGTATTTGACTTTGTGAAAATCAAACTTTTGCACAAGATTCATCTGATTATGTCTCAAATTTGATCACATCAAAGGGAATCTGGTAAGAGAGTAAGGAACTATTACATAGGCCTTGTAAGCATACAACTCACTTTCCCATATTCCTCATATGGAACCCTGGTACCATCTGACCCTCTTTCACCTCAGGTGTCAGAAAAAACATTTGGAACATGAGACACCACTGTGTAGAATACA
This sequence comes from Equus asinus, assembly GCF_041296235.1. Lineage (NCBI taxonomy): Eukaryota > Metazoa > Chordata > Mammalia > Perissodactyla > Equidae > Equus > Equus asinus. The sequence continues at coordinate 2,895,494 of NW_027225520.1, read as the reverse complement.
ACCAACATCTGAAAAGCACTGGAAATTGAGTTAGCAACGTCAAAGAATGCGGTTTGCTGGTTAAGGTTGCCGGACCCCAGAGCGGGCAATACATGAAGACATTTTGACCTGTTCATTGTCTGAACCCAACTGGGAAAGCATGGTGAGAACTTGGTCTTAAAAGCTGAAATTGGCCTGAACGAGACGAAAGGAAAGATGAGGCACAGGAAAAATACTCTTCTAAGATCTGTTGACAGCCTGTAGGCAACCTACATGAGCTCTCCAAAACAAGATGACCCACTGACCGAATAAGCAGATGTCAAAACACAGACAGGGAAAAAATTAAGTAATTAAGGGACCAGTGACCCATGAAATAACTTACATTTAGGTGTGAGCACACTCCTTTGAGGGTGCTCAAAGATGGTTGAGTGGCCCTTGGCTGTGTCAATGGATAAAAGTGAGAGGGAAACATTAATGGTCAGTGGTCTTTGCTGCCAAACACAACACACATATAAGATGCTCCAAACTGTCAACAGAAAGCACTGTGAGTACCGGTGCTCACAGATACATCTGGAGGATTGAGAATCTCTAATTTTAGCGTTTATCCATCTAAAAGTAAACAAGTTATGTGAGGTGTATGAAATTATGTATTGTTTTATATCCGTTCCAAAGCTTGAAATTGACAAACTTCCAGTTTTACGAATCTCTTGACCATGGAGGAAATCATATTTTACATATAACTTGCATTTGCTGGATTTCTAATGAGGTTAAATATCATTTCATTCACTCAATTGAAAATCATGGTTTCTTTTATTTTAAACTATTCTTGCCATTTACCCATTTTTTCTTCTGAGATTTGAGACTATTTATTCGTAAGTATTCCTTATATGCTGATCATTTATTAATTACAAATGCTACCTATTTTTTCCTAGGTTATGATGGTTATTTATTGTTTTAAGTTTGTTTTTAATTGTTTAATAAAAATTATATACTTTTCAGATGTAAAAGATGCTTTTATATACATATACATAGTGAAATGACTATGATTATCTAATTAAGATATCATCTCCTCACATAGTTAAAATTTTTTTATAGTTACCACTTTTTGTGAGCTGAGAGCATCTGAAATCTACTCTTTTAGCAAGTTTCCAGTATTGAATACAGTATTATTGACTATAATCATCATACCTTGCATTAGCTATCTAGAGTTATTTATCCTACATAACAGCAATTTTATACCCTTTGACCAACATTTCCCCGTTTCCCCCAACTTCCCACCACTAGTAACCACCATTCTATGTATTTAACTTTTTAAAATTCCACATCTGCATGAATTATTTAAGCTTTGTTTTTCTGCGTCTGGTTAATTTCACTTAGCATAATGTCCTCCAAGTTTATCCCTGTTGTTGCAAATGGAAGGATCTCCTTCTATTTAAATGATGGAGATATATATCTCAAAATTTCTTTATCCCTTCATTTGTCAACAGGCTTTAGTTTGTTGCCAACCTTGGCTATTGGGAATAACGCTGCAATAAACATGGGAATATGGATATCTCTTTGAGGTGTTGATTTTTTACTTTGGTTATGTACCCAGAAATAAAGAGTGCAGGACCATCTGGTAATCCTATTTTTCAATTTTTGAGAAAGTTTCATACTGTTTTCTGTAGTGGCTATACCAATTCTCAACTTCATATGGAAACACAAAAGATCCTGAATAGCTAAAATAAGCTTGAGAAATAAGAAGCGAGTTGGAGGCATCACATTTTCTGATTTAAATTGTATTACAATGTTATATTAATAAAAACAGGATGGTACTGGAATAAAAACAGATACATAGACTATTAAAACAAAGTAGAGACGCCAAGAATAAACCAAAGCATAAATGGTCAACTTAAATTTCCACAGGGCACCAAGAACACACAATGGGGAAAGGATAGTTTCTTCAATATATGGTGTTGGGAAAACTGGATATCCAGATGCAAAAGAATTAAATTTAAATCTTATCTTACACCATACAAAAAATCAACTAAAAGTGGAGTAAATATTTAAATATTAGACCTTAACTATAAATTTGTAGAAGAAAACATGAGGAGAATGACTCCTTGATATTGGTCTGAGCTTGACTTTTTGGATATCACACCAAAAGATTAGGCTACAAAAGCAAAAATAGACAAGTATGACTTCATCAAACTAAAGAATTTCTGCACAGCAAAGTAAGAAATCAAGAAAATGGATAAGCAACCTATAGGTTGGGTGAAACTGTTTGCATATATCTGATAGGAATTGATATACAAATATATAAGGAACTCAGACAATTCAATGGCAGAAAAACATACAAACCAATTAAAACATTGATCGAGGACTTGGATAGACAATTTTCCAAAGAAGACATAAAAGTAGCCAATGGGTATATGAAAAGGTGCTCAACGTTTACTAATCATCAGGGAAATAAACATCAAAATCACAGTGAGATATCACCTCACAGCGGTTAGAATGGCTAGCATCAAAAAATAAAAGATAACAAATGCTGGCAAAGATGTGGAGAAAAGGGAACCAAGTCTTGTGCATCGGTGGTGGGAATGTAACTACGGCTTTCATGTCATAATCTTTGCACTGCTTTTTGACAAGGTAAAATTATTAATAAAAATGCATTTCTCAATTGTTTCTTTTGTGGTTTGAGCTTCTATCTTCTAAAAATTCAATCTTTTCTCTGTGACTATGAGATTATCTCCTCTAATGTCTCCTAAAATTTACTATGAATTCAATTAGAGTATAGTGCTTTGTTCTTATTTTTTATCATTTTCAAGTAAATTTTCTGAAACTTTTGTTCAGTTAGGGAATTTGAAAATTTATCTAAAAGATTTATGTCTTCTTATTTTACATAAATTTATTTTTATTCCCTTTAGGATTTCAATTTATACTATTATGTTCTTCAATAATAATGCATACTGACTTCTAGTCTTTGTACAATTTTTCTCCTCTTTTTGCTTTTGGGTTAGATTTAAACTGAAATGCAAATGTGAATAGAAGTGAAGATAGCAGATATTATTTTCTTGTTTCTCTTATTAAGGAGAGTTTATGGAAACTTTCAATATTTAATGACTCATTTTATCTAAAAGTTTTTGAAGTTTATTCTCTTTTTTTAATGTAAATTATGTCTGTCTTTAGTCTCTGGTCATTTGAAGAGTGTTTCCTTTGTGCTCATGTAGCACAGCTTCAATCAAATATACCTTGGCTTCGATTATTTTTACCTTACATTCTTGGGATAAAATATATTGTAATTTCTTAATGTGAGGACTCATATCGTTTATTATTTGTAGCCATTGGCTTTTTGAACATTTTCTTTTATATGTTAAAGAAAGGGCAGAATTATTTTGCATTTTTGAAATATGTGAACATATGTATGCCATTTTAATACATATTTAAACCACTCTAGTTTCCATTATTTTATTATTTTCATTATCAACAATGTCAGCATGCATTATGCACTTCCCATCTATAAAGGTACATTCTGATTTGAATGATACTGATGTCATGCTGTGGTTCTGTGGGCATCTGTGTGAAACTGGGTAAAGAGTGGGGAATTGTTTCAGGTTGTTGTCATTGAAATTGCAGAAAAAACCTGTAAGATTAGTCTGCAAAACATTTGAATATGTAGAATCCAGGATGTTCATACTTATATTTGGAGTGAACAATTAGTTCTTCGTCAAGATAAGAAAATCTGAACTGAGATGTTGAAGGTTAAATGACTTAATCAAACTCACAAAATAACTGATGGCAAGCCTTTGTCCATGAGGACTGTAGGTTTCTGTAGACTTTTGATCACAAGCTTTATTATAGGAATATTTGTATAGCCTTCCTGAAGTGTCTTATTGTAACGTAGTAAAGAAAGGAAGCTTTAGTATGTAAGAAGATGCTTCCAAAACTAAATGGAAAGAATAAATAAATACACCTCTAAGCACCTCTCCAAGTTGAATTTACACAAAGGCCAAGGGAAATCAAGTAAAAAACTGAGTAAAATTCCACAAATAATGAGGATCCCTTGGAATTATGCTAACATTTCACATTTACTATATAACTTCTAAGGGCTTTAGAAGCTTTAAGACATTTAAAACATTATACCAACCATATGAGTAAGTACTGTTATGGGTATGGTTCTCATTCTGCAGCTGTAGGAACTGAGGCACAACGAGGTTTGTAAGTACTTATTCTGAAATCTTCCCCTTGCTAACAGATGGACCCTTGATTCATACCTGTGCTGTCTGAGGCCAAGTGTCTGCTCTGCTGGGGCTCACTGTCCTGCAGGTGTTTAGTGGAAGTTTCTATCCAAACATTGTTTTTAAGGAGTAAGAACATAAATAGTGCTTTTCAACAGATTTCCGCTAATTGATGGTTGAGAGAATTCACTTCTGGTATCTTTGGGTGGTATGCCTGTATTTTGCATTGGAAGTTGTAACTTCTAATTGAAGATGGTAAATTTTATGGCTTCTTTTTTTAAAACTATTAAAATAATTCATTTGGAAAAGATAAAGTGGAAATAGACTGTAATTTTACTAGGCATTTCATTTGAAATTAAAATTTAATCAGAAATATTTGTTAAAAATTGATTTATATGAAACAGAAAATAAAGATAAATTAGATTAGATACCTTATGGCATGTGTTTATCTAAGGTATAGAAATTGCACAGTGATGTCTTTCTTTGATGATGTTCAAAAAAAAAAAAAACCGCTATAAAACAGGAGTCAGATTCCTGGCTGTGTAACATGATAGATACAGTAATTCTTACTACAAGCCCAGAAATGAGCACAGTGATATTGCCACCGTCTCATGGCAAACTTGAAGTTGTGAAACATTTATATGTATTTTATAAATTATATAACACTTTTAATATAAATTAAGACAAACATTGAAATTTTATGTCCGTACCTGAAAATTGGGAGTCAAAAATAGAGAAATAAAACACTATATGAATACTATTTTTGATTCAAGATTTCAGTACTCGTTAAAATACAAGGAAACGAGATGTCCCTGGCTGAGCAAAAGAAAACATATCGGCCTGAGTTAGTCAGAGTTTCCATCCATAGGCTGTGGGTATATGTGTGCATATATCTACTTAGTGGAGTATATATATACATATACACGATTTATTATTTATTTCAAGGAATTGGCTCACACAGTGATGGAGGCTGAAAAGGCCCAGGATCTGCAGGAGGCAAGCTGAGACCCAGGAGAGACGCTGCTGTGGTTCCAGTCAGAAAGCTGGCAGGTGGAAGACCCAGGCAGAGCTGATTTTTCAGTTTGAGTCTGGAAGGCAGGAAAAAATGATGTCCCAGCTTCAAAGCAGTCAGGCAGAAGAAATTCTCTCTTATGCAGCCTTTTGTTTTCATTCGGGCCTTCAGCTGATTGGATGAGACTTACCCAGATTAGGGAAGGCACTAGGTTTTACTCAGACTACAGACTGAAATATTAATTTCTTCCAGAAACACACTCAGAATAATATTGACCAAATATCTTGGCCCTGATGAATAAATGACAAGATAAATTAATATTGAGGTATATGAGGAAGCCATTTGGTTTAAAACTAAGTCAGCCTGACCGTGTTTTCCCAGAAAGGCCTCACGTGGGCTGCCAAACATGCATTGTACATACGCTTTAAACTTTTACAATATTGCAAAGCAAAGAATGGTGCCTTTAAAAATACGGGTGTATGCTCTCTCCCATATCAGCATTTCTTTAAATATAAGCATTTCTTCCTAGAAACTAAGGGTCAAACTGACCTACTGTGTTTATCTTGTGGCCACTGACCTGCTGTGCTAGTAAAGCATCTTGCAACTGTAGTAAAAGGAGATATCCCTGCCCTGTGTTCCTTGTTCGAATATGCTATATAACCATGCTGTCCTCCTTGCTTCTTTGGAGTGCTTCCTTCCTTGGTGAATGCCATTCTTTTGGGCTATACAGTCCTCAGATTGGCTCATATAATAAACTCACCCCAATTTTGATTTATAGATTGAATTTTTATCATTTATGTGGACAGCCCAATCAAGTTGACACATAACATTAACCATTACAGGTCCAAGAACAAATCTGATTTATACCTTTGTATAAGACTCGCTGTTAGGATTTTAGTAATCTCTTGGGAGAATTCTGACATCTGTTCCATGATTAAGACATTTAATTAAAAATAAGGAAAGCTAACCTTTGACACAATGTTTTCTTCATTATTGTTCATTGAAGATTTTAGATTAAACATGACTAAATTGAGATCCAAAGCTTAAGAAACAATATGGCTTTAAAAAATCATGCAGAAGCACCTGTTAAAGTCTGTCAAGGAATCACTCATTTTCGTTTAATTAAGCATTAGCTCAGGGCCAGCCTCGTGGCCTAGTGGTGAAGTTCGGGCGTTCCGCTTTGGTGGCCCAGGGTTTCACCGGTTCATATCCTGGGGGCAGACATGGCACCGCTCATCAGGCCATGCTGAGGTGGCATCCCACATGCCACAACTAGAAGGGCCCACAACTAAAATATGCAACTATGTAAGGGGAGGATTTGGGGAGAAAAGGAAGAAAGAAAAAAAGATTAGCACCAGTTGTTAGCTCTGGTGCCAATCTTTAATAAAGAAAAACAGAGAAAGAATTAGCTCAGAGCATCAAGTCTTTAGAATGCACTTTAAGGCTATCAATCCACTTTCAATGTGGCCAGAAAAGGTCGCTAATAGAAGTCTCAGCTCAACTTATGACATATAACGTAAATGTGCTCCCGTTACTACCCTCTGATTGAATACGCCTCCTTCCGATTTAGTAGAGCTCAGATCATCTTCAAACTACTGCTTTTATGAAGGGGCTGCTACTGCATACACTCACACACACTAGCAAGAGAATTTAGAGAGGAGCAGACAGTGGTGATGAGGACAGAGTGGTGCATCTATTCATTCATTTAGTCATTCAGGTGGTGTCTTTTTTCAGACCCTACTACATTCCAGTCTCTAGGTATAAATTCAGAGTAGGAAAACATACTGACTATAAGGATGTGTTGACAAGGAACATTCCAGACAAGAGGATGCAGGTCGGATCCCTGAATCCTAAGTGTCTTGTCATTGTGAGAAAGTGAGATGAGACTCATAGGTCATAGTGGAATCAACCAAGCCACAACACAATGTAAAGCCAGGCAAACCTTTTAAAAAGTGAGATTGGAACCTTTTAAGGAGACAACTGTGAGCAGAGCAATGAAAATATATGATTCTAAAGGACAAAAAAGCATTTGCCAGGCCATGATTCCCTCTACATTCTTAAAGCATCCATCAGTGCAAACCACACCTGCTCTGCTTTGCATGCCATAGGTTCACTGTTTGTAAATATTTTCCTCTAAAATGGCCATATATCTAGGTACTTGGGCATAGGCAGTAGTAAGCAATCTGGTACACCCCTGATGTCAGGCAAAATTCCAATAGATTCAAGTCAAGAAACTTCAATTCAATATTCTTAATCTATTTTTTCAGAAATTTGAACCAATTTTCCCCTATTTAAAACTAAGAGAAATACAATAAATATTAGTTTATCCTGTAAACATGCCTGCATTATGGGAAAGGCCATATGTATAAAATTATACATTGCACAATTGTTTATAATAAAAAGGAATCCAAGTTTTTATCAGTAAGTTTCTGGCTATAATATTTATGAATTAGTATACTCCACATTCATATAATAGAACGCTATGTAGATTTCTTTAAAAATTAGAAATACTGTATGTAATTATATGTAAAAACCTTGATATATTACTTGTTGAATAAAAGCAAGTTGTACAACAGTAAAGCTATTGAGGTTTTCTTTTCTTTCCTGACTTTATTTTCACTTTCAAAAGATTTGTAGGATTCCTGAATTCTCTTTAGCATCAGCTCCTTTGACTATTTAAGTCCTCTTTTGTTAATTGCATAGCCACAGCTTACATGGAGGAATTAAACTGGAATCAATCAAATAATTTACATAAATTTTCCCAGAAGTATGTTATAAATTTTGAAGGAAGCTCAAATCATTGAAATGTTTTTTTTTTAGGTACTGCATTTGGCAGCAAGTAACAAAAATGCAGGCAGTGGCTGAAACACTTAGAGAATCCGTTATACTTAAGTAGCAAGAAATCCTGAGACTACAATTTCTCCTTCTTCCAGCAGCTTAAGGATGTGTGGTTGCAAGTCTATGAAATATTCATGATCTTATTCTGTTGTCCTGATAAAGAAGCTGCTTCCATGGGCATCAGATCTGCATTTCCTCAAGGTAAGTATTAAAAGAATTAGGCCCTTTTAAAGAGAAATCATCTCAATGAGAACTTACATTTTTGAGGAGACTGGGAAAGTAGTGTTTTTCCTGGTTCCATTGTCATCCACAAAGCATAGTGTTACTGTTAATATCAAAAGGATAGCACAGAAACAGGGTAGGAAACTAACGGTCTCTGACATACTCTGCTTCATAAACACAAGAAAACCTTCAAAACAGTTTTTCATGATAAAATGAGTGTTTAAATAGAATCTTTGAAAAAAGTGGTGAGATCAAACTCTCTTAGGATGAAGCACACCTTTGCCTGTCCAACACCTATATCTATCCTTTTTCCCATTCATAGAAAACACCTACCCCCTCCCCAAAATAACAAGAAACACCAAGTCCAATCAGTTATTGTATTCTTCTCAATATCTAGATGTCTGGATGATGTGTAGTCCTCTTGAAGACCTCTACTTTTAGCTCCTTAGGTTGTAAAATTCCTAAATTAAGTAAGAAGTGCTTTAAAATCCTAATATTCAAATACAAAATAATGCATATATAACAAGAGAACTTCAGTATAAATTCACACTCAGAAGTGGGTAGAACGAGAGATAGAAAGTGGCCACTTGTTCATATTATCAATTCATACTAGGTGGGATAGTTTAAATCTTTATTTTTACCCTGGTGGTAGTGTGTTGGCTTTCTTCCTTAGCCCATGAAATATCCCCTGAATCTCTTCTCTTGTGGGTCTTCCTGTCCATTATCCATTGTGGACCTGAACTCCACCCTCTGTGATTTTTGCACAGTTTGTTATTCTCCAATGTTCAATTTGAGATGAATATTTCTGAGGGAGTCCTTCCTGGCATCATGTGGGCATAGGTTCAAGGTCCTAACAATTACTTTGAGATGGAATTGTGAGAGAATGTGGACTACAAAACTTGGAGTTTCTGAGGTTTCTTTAGTTATAAAGTCTATCTACTGAGGTGGAAAAAATTTAAAAAAATAAATGAAAAAGTCTAGTCAATTCTATATATCATATGTGTAATACAAATATGACTGAGCTTTCACCATGCATTTCCACTCTTGTGTCAGGACAGGTATTCCTAGGTCACGGTGCATGTGATAAAAACCAGGAGGTTCCATGGGAATGAGTCAGTTGACAACTTTCTTTTCCATAAAAACCTGCCTACTGGCCAGAAATCATATACTATAAGATTCCACGGGTAAGGTACTATATATGTCCATGAGTGATGGAATTGTATAGGTTCTTGGAGGGATCTATTATCCAGAAAGGCAAATACATTGGCTACCAAATACAGAGGCTAAAATATGTGCGTATATTATGAAGAAAAAATTGCTGCCCCTCATAGTATGGAAGAGTTCAATATAATCAGCTTGACTCCAGGTAGCTGGCACATCCCCTCAGTGAATGTTGCAATAACAGTAGCTTAGCTTTGGCTTACTTTGTTGGGAGATTGGGCCTTAACCAAATCAGCCTTGGTGAGGCCAAGTTCATTTCACTGAGACCATGTATTGACTCCACTCAAGCCACCACAATAGTCACTGTGTAAAGGTGCCCATGAAGTAAGCACCAAGTTGCCTGGAGAAAGGGGCTGGCATATCCTGGGTGGAGGAAACATTTCCACCACATTATTGGGCCCTTCTATAAAGTGATGCTCTCCTGAGTGGAGCACTTACAGCACATGGATATATGCACCATCTGTGCCTATCCCAAACAGTCACCATTTTTAATAATTTTTCCTCAAATCCCTGAGTAGGCATCCATAAATTATTTATAAGAACGATCTCATACTAATCTGTACCCTGCTTCATGTAGTCTCTTTACCCTGTTCTCCCAGACTTCCACAACCATCCACTATATTCCCCCAAATAAAGTCTGTTGTTACTAAGTTTCCCTGTACTCACAAAATCTTCTCAGAAAGTCTTCTTCACTCCAGGCAAGCAAAAAACTGGTTATTCCTTAAATAACTATGAGGAATCTCTCAGCTCATTTGAAATCCCTGGGCTCCATAGAGATATCATCTCAGAGTAATTCATCTCACTCTGGATTCTCTCATTGATCACAACTCTGCAACCCCTTATCCATAATACTGCCACCCCTCCACCTTAAAAAGGAGCAAGTTACATTTCCACAAACAGAAAGAGATGCTCAGTCTCAGGTCAGAGTGTCCAATTTTTATTTTAAATGTACATTTAGCTGAATTACAAATCTGTAGATTGAATAGGATGATAAAAGATGCTGAAATCTATGGAGCCCTTCCTCTGTGGTAGGCACTATGTAAGCATTTGACACATATCATCCCATTTGATTCTTAGAATATCCCTTAGAACAACTTCAAAGACTTGTCAACAAGCTAGACTCTTAAGTAATTTTCCCCAATTGACTTCTTAATCAGTGGGGAGCTAGACTCTTCTGTCTGAGACTAAATGCTCATTTTATTTCATTATCACTAAGAGTCAACTTGCTACTTCAGTAGAGCAGCTGACTGCATTAAATTGTACAAGGATCAATTGTTTCACCCCTATACAAATAGAAGGAAATATTTGACAGCGAAAAATTTAATTTAGTACAGTCACCATTAATTCCCTCTGAAAACGCACTGGACATAGGCAGAAAACTGTCCCTGATACTAGTTCTGCTATTATTTAGTACTTCTTTAATCTCTATTAAAGAGGATTAACATTAGTTCTCAAACTGAAAAAATTCCAGTAATGATGACCTGACATCTCTTATAGCTCTAAAATCATATTCTGGAATAATCAAGTTCATCCCTTTTGTTTTAATTCTCGGGATCAACAGAATTCAATGGTACTAATTGGATTGATTGCTTTGCTATATGTAAGTGCAGAACTGAGTGGATCTGCAAATAAGCAAAGTCCAATGAGTTGCCCAAGATTTTGACCCCCATAGACATTGAGGGTCAATTAAGGGTAAAGAGGAATATCTAAGACTTGATGATGCAATGTTCTGCATACGGAATATAGCAAGTCAGCTTACTGTCTTCCAACACTAGAACCTGAGGGAATTAGGTATGAAATGTCTTAGTTGGCCTTTATTGAAACAAAGTTATAGGAAAGGAAATATATTAAATAAGCAATGCACATGCAAATGGAGAAATATTTCACTAGGGTGTGAAGTTGTTTTCTGATTCCAAGAAGTCCTGGACAACAGGACCCTAAATGTGGCCATAGGTTTTATGTTAAAAGAGAATGATGAGCAGTAGGAACAGAAAGGAAAGGATATTACAAAGTGTCCTCAGGCATTTTCTTTTCGTGAATTTTAGCAAGTAAAGAAAATGTTCTCATGTCAGAAAGAGAGTTGTGGTTTGATGCAGAGCCTATCGATGAGTGACATGATCTTGTAGCATAGCCTAAGAGACTATGTCAGCAAAGTTTGGTGCTTAAACATTTTAAATAATTCAAGGGACTGTTAGCAGAAAATGATGTCATTAAAAATCTACTTCCTCACCCACAATACAAAATTAGGAAGAACTTCAGACAAGTTGAGTGATAGTAATATTGTTAACTTAAGTTGATTTGAGCTAGCTTTAACCTAGAGAGATATTTGGGAGATATGGTTTTCCTATCTTAGAGAAATATTTTCTGTTGCACAGAGAATAGACAGTTCCATAACAAATTGGAAAAGCCAAGGGTAAAGTTAAAATGTAAAAAGAGGTAACACGAGTGAGTTAGAATTTAGTGATGCGCAGCCATGGAGTGATATGTGTGATCTTAATTAAGACACTTTATTTCTCTGGACAAGCGGCCACTCAATGGTTCAGTTACAGAATAGACAAAGAATATTGACACTTCTTGAGGACCTACTGCGTGCTTATCATACAGAACTCAATTCCATTTTCACAGCTGTTCTACAAAGTTGTTGGGATTGAGTTAGCTGAGGCTCAAACAACTTGCTTATTGATCTTACACTTATTGTCTATAAAACTTTTTGAAAGTATACTTAAACTGTAACTTTTGCAAAATAAATTTAAGACCCTGAGATTGGCATATTTACACATAGTAGATTCTGTCAGTGTAGTAATTTTCCTTTTAACTCTATAATTGTCAGCCATAAGCTTCTTAAGATGATCAAGGGAGACATTAATGATAGACTCAACTTGTAGCCACAGGAACAATATTCTCCAAGTCATAAAGTAACCAGAGGGTGGTGCTTCATGTAATTTTAATGCAGTAAATAAGTCTCATACACAAAAAAGAAATCTTTGGGCATCAATGAAATAGATCAATAGAAAATAGAGATCTAGCTCCTATGTTTCACGTACTAGAAGCTTTAAACCCCAGATTTACAGGATCTGAAAGTAACTATCGGTTTCCATTGCCTGAGAAGATGACAGTTTTCAATATAGGAAACAAAATAGTTATAACTATCATCAAAGAATTTTATGATACTCTTTGTTCCAATTTGTGCAGCTGAGCATCAAAATGCAAATTTGCATCTCTTATAAACATGGAATACATAAACTTAGATCCAGCTATATTTGTTCAGCACTTGCTATTGTAAACATACTTCCTGGGAGGACTGGTTGTAAGCTTTCTCCCCGAATTTAAACCTAGATTAAATAAAAGGATGTGGAAAGTACCCCAAGTGTCACTTCTCTCCTATTTCCAGGACACACATGCTAAAGACTGATTTTTAAATTAAACTAGTCATCTTTTATCAGTATGAAATCATATTAATTTAGTTCTAATGCAAAACTTGGGTCCATTTCAGCAGGCAGATAAAATCCTGAGAACCACTATGCAATAGTCACCGTGCAATGCCATAGATAAAGATCAGTTCATCAGGTGCTACCCTAGCTCTGAATAGTGACCAACTATCCTGATTCACTCAGGTCTTAGAACTTTCCTTTTTAAAATCAGAACAATACTCATATAAAAGGGACAAGATCAAACGTCAGGAGAGGGAACCAGACATATACAAATGATAAGATAGGCAACCATTTCATGATGGTCTGTATCAACACTGTGGTAAGGACATAATAGGTTAGGATGAGGATCACTAGGCATCTTGCAGTCACAGCCATGGTCTATGCCAAGGGATGTGCATTTATTAAGGAACTTAATTCTCAGGAAGAAACAAGAACATTAAATAAGTACAGAGTCAACCCCTACCACCATGAATAACTCTGGTGCTATCATCTAGAAAATCTTCCATAGTTTATTTCCAGGGCTGTTTTGATTCCTCCCTGCCTAGACTCCTACAGACACTCCTCCTTGCAGCTCTCTACTCACCCAGAACATGTCATGTGAGTTCTAGAAATATACCTAAGATCATAGCACTCTCACAGGCTTCTCATCTCAACCAAAACAAATCCAAGTCCTTACCATGGTCTGGTATTTCCTACACCAATGCCCTAATGCCCTGTCCTTCAAAATCCCTGGGCTCACAGCTATTGTCCTGAGAAAACAGATTTTAATTTTGCTTGCTGTTTACTCAAGTTGAAAGTTCTTTGACCAGATCTGCTTGAATATTGCCTCCACGTAGTGGCTGTTTTGAGTTCTCTTATCTGTCTGTCTATCCCTTTACTCTACTTTATTTTTATCTACAGTACTAATCACTATATGACAACAGATTGGGAGTTAGAGTTTGCTGGCCTATTCTTGGTACACTTGAACTATGTACTTGTAGATTCTTGCGTGTTTTAATCACCAAAGCATTTCAATACCTGGCTGCACTGACATAAAATAGAAACTTAGTGAATATCATTTGAGGGAATGATTGTATTATAAGGATGGTGACTGTATGTTTTGTCTTTATCTGTTATGTCATCAGTTTTTTAATGGAAAGTTATAAAAAGTAGAGACTGTCTACAATCCCATCTAGCATCCATGCCTAACAAAATTGTGCATGTGTTATGTTCCTGACTTTGTACTTTTCATTGTTAGCATTTGTCAAATAAACAGCTATAAAAGTGAAATTTCTTTTTCATAATTTTACTTGTGTTTAAATGTTATATGAAGTAATATATGATTTTAACTTACTAAATATGAATAACTTAAGCAAACATTACTTGTTATTCTTTACAGTTGAAAGATCAGTAACACAAGATTGAAACCCAAACCAGTGTCTTCGACATAATGTGTCATTGAATGTCTCCTTGAGACAGATGAGCACACATAAAACAGGAAATCCCACATGGAGACACAGAGAAGGAAGACAGCAAACATATATTGAAATTATAAGAAGTGCAACAATCACAGTTTATGCATGTTTGGGAGACTGAGTGAAGGAAAGAACAAATTGCCAGAATTGAGTTAACATAAGTAGAAAAGGGCTATAAAAAGTTGAGTTACATGTAAAAATTCCCAAAGGAAAGGTATAGGCATAAAAAGGTAGGAAGATTCTCCAGAAAGGAAAAATTATTCATCTTTAACTCTTCTTTATTCTTTACTTCTAAATAGTGGCTCTGTTTAATCAATTAAATCTGAAGAGAGTAAGTACAAACATACATGATGTATAAATCAAGAGGCTCCTCCTGTTCATACCTGCTTTTCTAGTGGAATAACTTTGCAATTGCTTGATTCTGCTTCCACTAACAGCAAAGAAACTAAAATGCAGAGAAAATATACATATCCCATCTAATTGCAGTATGCTTTGACCTACTCTGAAATATGGAATTAAGCCTGATCTTTTGAAAAAGAGTAATAACTACACTACTTGATTTCAATAAGGCATGGTACACAGAACAAAGCGTTTACCAAAAATTAGGAAACTTGGAATATTGAAATAACTAGAAATTTGAAACAGTCACACAGGCTCAAAATCTGATTGCATCACTAACTATATTTGAGATTACTCCTCACATCTATGAATATTACTTTTCTTATTTGAAAAATAGAGTTATTAATACCGAAGTTAACAGAATTTTGGTTGGCAAAGAATTGCAATAAATGAGATAAGGTGAAAAGCATTTCATATAATTTATGGCAACTCAAAGATATATGAGAAAAAGATAAATATAGATATGAAGAGAGAGTATATATGGAGAGTGAGACCAATGGCCATACTGTTGTACATTTTCATTGTCATACTAGTTATTGCTTGAAGCAGTGGAAAATGGAGTGCAAAAATATATATCATGTAATCTGTGAATTTTGTCATGTGTAACTTGCCTGATGAAGAAAACTATGTATAAAAATATGCGCATTTGACTTTGAATTCTGTAGGGCTTCAGAAAATGGAAACATCATTACAGAAGAAAGAATATTCAAGTAATATTTTATAATTAAGGTAGATGTAGGGCAGACAATACATACTTTCATAGTTCAAAGACATTGATTTTGGGTGGTGGGCACATTTTCAGTAAAGACATAGAAGTTATAAAGTACATGAGAGGTAAAGAATCATGGTTTGCCTGGCTGGAGTAGTGGCAGTGGGGAGGAAAGAGCAGAAACTGACGACGTAGAAGAAACCTCAGTAATAAAGGACTTAGAATTCAAGCATGCAAAGTGTTTCTGAGTCACTTGTTCCAGTTACTGTTGTCAATATGATGTGTCAGATTGACAGACGTTCAGGGATGCAGGGATTTCTGTGATTTGCGGATAAATTGTGAGCCATGTGCTTTGCCAGGAGTTATCTACAGAGGAATGCTTTAGTTGTCTTGTTTATCTTTGCTGGTTATGACATGACTTTATACTTTAAGATCTTTTGCTGAAATGCTTACTAGGAAACTTGGAGAGGGAGCATTCATTTCTGAATTTGATTGAAGAAAAGCTGCAAGATTGAAGGAAAAACAATTCATTCTAACAAACATTAGTAAAGTCAGAGTTCTTTTTACGCTCCTGTTTTGTTTCATGTCCTGTGCTTTGTTTTTGTTTTTTCTTTCAAGGAAGTTAAAGCAGTGAGTTCTCATGTAGAAATGGAATCCAACTTCAAATCACTTCATTTTGCTGGGATTATTTCCCCCAAATCAAGCTGGAGAGCTCCTCTTGTTCTTTATCATCCTCATTTTCTTTCAAACCTTGTTGGATAACTCAGCAATGGTTCACCTCATGCGCCTGGATCCCCAGTTCCACACACTGATGTGCTTTCTCCTCCGCCAGCTCTCCCTTATGGACCTGATGGACATCTGTACCACCATCCTCAAGATGGTGTTCAACTTCCTCCCTGGCCAGAGAGGCATGTCCTACCTGGGGTTTGGGGTGCAAAACTCCTTCTTCCTGACCATGGCACGTTCTGAAGTCTTACTACTGGCCTTCATGGTCTGTGATTGTTATGTGGCTATTTGCACCCCCTCCATTAGCCCATATGAATGAGTAAAATAATGCATGTAAAGATGATCATAAGATCTTGGTTTGGGGATTTATAAACTCCTTGCCACACCCAGTCTACACCCTCCACATTCCTTACTGCCTTAGTCAATTCTTTTGCAATGTCTCAACTATGTTGCCTCTGGCCTGTAGGGACACCTGTGTCTATGAGTACATGTTTTTTGTGAGCACAAGCCTCTCTTTCCTTTTTTCTTTCCTTTGAATCACTGCTTTCTATGGCTATGTCCCTTTTGCTGTTTACTGTATGCACTCAAAAGAGAGAAGAAAAATGGTCTTCACCACCTGTGCAACACATCTAACCATAATGACATTTTACTATGCACCTTTTGTCTACATCTGTCTTTAGAACAGGAATCTCTGCTCACCAGAAGAATATAAGCTGTTAGCAGTGTTCCACACCAGTTTAACCCACACGCTGAATCCCATTATCGGCAGCCTGAAAATGAGGAAGACCTGGGGCCATAACAGAATGTTTGGGGTAATCTCTTCTATAAAAGAATAGTCATGGCTGCCCTTGCTCTTGTTTATTTCCCTTTACATGTTGACCAGAATACCCTGGAGCTGCACTGTCTGGTAGAAATATAAGGTGACTCACAATTAAATAGTGAAATTTAATAGCCACATTTAAAAAGTGAAGTTGATTTAAAGAGTTTATTGATTTAATGCCAAACACTATAATCAAAATTAATATTAACATTTATATTAATAACATATTACAATATATTGTATTACATATGTTTGTACATATATTGCTATTTATATAGTGATATACTCTTATCGACATATTATAATTTATATATGTAATCAATATAAAATTATTAATGTGATCATTTATGTTTTTTAATTTTTATTTTCTAAAGGTTGGCACTGGAGCTAACATCTGTTTCCATATTTTTCTTCTTCTTCTTCTTTTTTCCAAAGCCCCCCAAGTACATAGTTGTATATTCTAGTTGTAGGTCCCTCTGGTTCTGCTACGTGCGGCACCACCTCAGCATGGCCTGATGGGCAGTGCTAGGTCCACAGTGAGGATCAGAACCAGTGAAACCCTGGGCCACTGAAGCAGAGTGCACAAACTTAGCCACTAAGCCATGGGGCCTGCCCCTTTTATGTTGTTTTTAATGTAGGTCTTCATAATTTTATGTGTATTTTAAATTTAGAGGACATTGAACTTTTGACTATACATGTTTCAAGTGCCCAGTTGCCACATGGTGCCAATGGCTACTGCATTGGACAGCACAGCCTTAGAGCATCACATAAAATAATTTTTAAATTACATATATGCAGTATATAAAATTTATTTGTGATACATAAAATATAGCTAATGGAATATGAAGTAAGAAAAGAAGCATTCAAATGTGATGTTTCTAATTTTGCTTACCTGTTTTGCTTTATCTTAACTGTAATTGATATCTGGAGTGTGTCTTCTCCTAACATACTTTTATAAAACAATTTTGAATGGGATTATTTAATTTGGTGTATTTATCATTTCAATTAAAGTATTGAGATTAAATGACCTGCATGTGGGAATAATCACAATTTATTCTAAATTAAATTAAGAAAATTATATATTTAAATGATGTGAAAGAAGTTATTTGTATTTAAAGGAAATATTTACCTAAACGCACAGAGGCAAATGACTAGGTAGCTACAGCATGCAATATGTGAAGTAATAAGAGAAACTTAGGTTTCAGCTATAATATGTAAAATATAAATACAACTTTCCACAAGTTGAAATTTGAACGTAGAGCAGGCAGAAATATTCATCTACACTTCTAGGTTCCTCTGGCTGGTCGAAGAATTAAATTGACACGAGACAAAATAACAGGAGAAAGTCAAACAAGTTCTATAACATGTAAACATGGAAGAAAGCCAGGAAAACTGAGTAACTCACCAGAATAGCCAAAGCCCCCACTTAAATACAATCTTCAGCTAAAGACAGAAGGTGATGTTTGTGGTATTGGTTTGGGACTTCAAAGAAAAGGAAGGCAATACACATGTAGCTGGAAAGGCAAAAGTTAAATAGACAAATGTTTGCCATACCTTGCAAAGACGATGGAAAATGGGAAGACTGATGAAATGGGCCTTGTTAGTTTCCTCCCTGTCCACCACATCTAGTTCATATAATACTATTGTTATCTGTGTTGGTCGCTCCTCTTTGGAACAGGCAGTTAGGGGGAAGGTCAAAGTTTCTTCCTTAGTCTTTTATTCTCAAAAATACTCAAGCCAAAGAGGAACACATTTTGGGATAGCAAACAGGTAAAAGTAGACATAATGTACCTTTAGAAGCAGTGGAATATGAATCTAAGTTTGGAAAGTCTTGTGCATTCAATAGAAAATTATAGCTTGTGGAATGAAACTATCACATTTGTATTTTAGAAAAAAAAAACTTGGATGACACTGTATAGGATATAATATAAGTTTGAAACAGACTCTAGTCACAAAAACACTTTAAAAGGTATTAAAGAAGCCAGGGAAAGATACTGGCAGTGTGAACTTGGGCAGTGAATGGAGAGTTTGAAGGATGGACTCTTTCAAGCCTTCATTCTTTTCTATGACCATTAAAACTCCTACATAACCCCCTTCATAGTTTGAAGTACCTTTAAGTGTATCAGTAAAATAGCAGTAGTAAAACCTTTTTTATACACAACAGGACTGGGGTTAGAGATCTTCTAGGTTGATGAAGTGGAATGTTTCCAGACGCAGAGCCCCAAGCTCTTCTGTTCAGGACCCTTCAAGACTTCACCCTATCTATCTTTTCATCTGGCTGTTCATCCATATCCTTTAATATTCTTTGTAATCAACCTATAACCTAGTAAGTAAAGCAGTTTCCTGAGTTTTTTGAGCTACTCTAGCAGATTAATCACAAATGAGGAGGGGCTCATGGGCACCTCCATTTTATAGGTCACAGGTCAGAAGCACTGGCACTTGGACTTGTGATTGGCATCTAAGGTGGGGACAGCCTTTTTGGACTGAACCCTAAACCTGTGGAATCTGATGGTATCCTTAGGTTAATAGTGTCAGAATTTAGTTAAATTTGTAGGACACCTAATCAGTGTCTGGAGAAAATTGAGTTAATTGCTTGATGGTGTAGAAAAAGACACATTATGTAGTGCCTCCCAGAGAAGAATGGGGTGATATGGCATGCAAATGCTAGGGACATATCTGTATTGTGTTATTTGTGGACTCAACTGAGCATATTGAAATGTGATACAATTTAAGAAAATTGTGAACATGCTGCATGAAACATCTGAAGGAAGAAATAGCGAGATAATTTCTCTACACAAAAGTCGGGATTCATCCCCTTCTGTCTCCCTTTCCCTTTCAGATGAGCAATGAAATGTGAGTCAGACTCCTCAGTCTTTGATACAATTCATTTATTTGCTTTCCTGGAGCCTGTTTTTCTTCTTGGATTAAAAAAAAATGTATGTACGTTTTCCTGCTCTTCATATGACCTCTGGGATTAATTTTTGGGTTTTGGCTTTGGTGTTCAGGTCTTTCTACCATTGATTTACCCTCTAAAAATCACCAATGATACAATTTCTCATTTAGTAAAAAATACACTATTTCCAACTATATCCTGGAGACATTCAACAATCAACTCACTTTTATACAACAGTAACAACAATAGGTGCTGATGAGATAATGACAAACTGAAAAAAATAGCCTCCAAGGTTCGCACCAGGCACAAGCAATTGGGAGGATTTCATGGAAATTCATTCGCCTCCATTTACTCTTTATTAATTCAAAGTACGTACTGAGCACTTTTGTGTGATGCTCATCATTCTTGTTACTGTGGGTAAAACAATGGACAAGGAGATACAGCCTCTGACCATGTGGAGCCCAAATGTCAGTGTGAGCGATAAACACCTAAAGCCCACATTATATAGTCACACTGGGCATTGATGAAGTCAGGGAGATTTATCACATAGAATCATCAGGGAGGCCACCCTGACATGAAGAAGAGACTGGTCATGTCAACCTCAGGGAAAGAACTCTCAAAGACCTCAAATGACTGAGGAAAGAGAGCAGCAGGAAGCTGTGAGTGGGAGAAAGTTAGGACATGCAGATCAAAGAAGCTTCACAGACGGGTCAAGGTAAGGGATATGGACTTTTTCCAAATATAGTTGAAGCTTTGCATAGAAATATCTTCTAAAGTACAAATGTCCAAATCCACTTGGACATTCAATTGTAGTGATGCTGGGTAAATATTTGAAAGTGCAGGAAAATGGAAACCACTAACACAGCCACTGCTTCCAGAGAATTGTACTCTGCACCCTTGAAAGCATCGTTTATTTTCTCTTAAATTTTAGATTCTGCTCTTACAGAAATATTAAACTATAAGTGCCTCCAAGGAACCACCATTATTTACATCCCCAATCATTATCCTGAAAAATAGGACCTAAAGATGCTATTTCTGTCACAAGGGCAGACACTACGCTCTTCCATCTCAAACTCCCTTCCAATTCCAAGAGCAGGTCATCAACATAATCACAGAGTGAAACAGGAATTGGGTCTTGGGAGCGTGTCATTTCTTTGGCGGTTAGCTGCTGCAAATATGCATTTAAAACCTTTGAGATAAGACAGAACACCAAGGAGACCACTATAATCATTACAAGCAGGATAATTCCTAATGTTTGGAGTGCACTTTGGAGCAAGTGATTACAGTGATAGGTGAGGAAAAAATATATTTAAAAATATTTAGGAGAGAAAATGAAGAGGATTTCATGATTGTTTGACTTCATGGAAATAAGACAAAAGGATGGAGGTTAAGACCGAAATGTGAAATTGGCTCCCAGTTTGTATGACACATACATCTTCGTGTCCCGTAAAATGCAGCAATTAGTCAGTAATTATTTAGTGAGTGATAAGACATTTGGTCCAAATAACAACTGTCTTTTTTATTCCAGATTTTGAATGCAACTAAATGAGTAGTTGGGGTTGAACTAAACATTACAAGAAGGCAATTATTACTTTAATCCATATTATCACACAATTCACCCACACTTCATTGTCTGAGAAAGATACTCATCACTAAAAATAGGAAGAGAAATAGAATTTCCCTTTCTGTAAATCAAACCTTGATAACTTAATATATAAGAAAACTCAATGCACACAATGTGCATTATAAAAGCATCCAAATAGAGACCATGTGCTTTAAAATTTGCATTTTCCTGTCATGAAACAATTGAAGAATGAATAAGAAATGAAAGATACGGGGCCAGCCCCATAGCTTAGTGGTTACATTCAGTGTGATCTATTTCAGCAGCCCAGGGTCAGTTCCCAGGCATGGACCTTCACCACTTGTCAGTGGCCATGCCGTGGTGCTGACCCACATACAAAATAGAGGAAGATTAGCACAGATGTTAGCTCAGGGTCTATCTTCCTCAGTAAAAGACAAGGAGAAGAAGTACAAGGTAATAATTATTGGTTAACAACTGGATGATAATAAAAATGGCTAAAAGGAGACATAATGAACAGTGAGCCAGGAACCCTGTGAGTTGAAGACAACTTGGGTATTTCTATCCTGAGAGACTTTATTGTCCAGTTTTTAAAATGATCTGGGGTAGATTCTCACAAACAATGGAGATACTGGTAGAATATTTGAATAATTTGTCTTCTTTCTATATTGCTCTTCCTAATGGTAAGAGTTTATGGGAGAAGGAATGGCCTTCTTCATTTGTGCAGACACAATATCTGTGGGAATTAGTTTACTACTTTCCTGAGCCATGGGACTACTGGAATAAAGAATTTCAAGGTCATTTCTAATAGCCTGGAGTGCTCAGTATTTGCTTTGACCTATTAATCCTCATTTCCAGATTTGTTGCCACAAAAATTTGAATTATCCTTGCTTTTGTAGTAAAGTTAGTAAGAGAGACTTTAATGATGCCATTAAAGGAAAGCAAAATTTGCCACCCCCAAATGTGCCTCTTTGGCATAAAGATCATTATAGGCTGGTTACTTTTAAGAATCAGCAGACATAGAACAACTTGTGAAAACTGGAGTAGAAGTCACCCTTTTGCAAGAGATATTTACATTTATGAGGGAAATTTCCATTTGCAAGGGTTTCTCCCTCTCTTAACCAGGTGGTGGAGGATGACCAGATCTCTAGAAACTCTTATCAATGGAGTAAAGTGGCAGCTCAAATCTGCAGAAAGAACATGCTCTTGTTTACTGTGCCTTTCCTGGTAACCTCCCCTAACTGCTCCTCCCCTTTCCCCCAACATCTTCGTCTTTAGCTAAAGATGATATTTAAGGTGAAGACTTGGCCATTTCAGGGAGCTGATTTTCCTGGGTCTTTCCTATCTATATAGCATGCATATGTTACGAAACTTGCGCTTGTTTCCTGTTAATCTTTCTTTTATTACAGGGGATTTTTTAGCCAGGAACATAGAAACATAGAGGAAACTTATTTTTCCTCTCCTACACCATTTACTGATACCAAAGGGCAAAATGATTCCATCTTGCTCTTGAACAAACTACATCCAGAGATATGGCATGGTTTCGCCTAGGCCATGGTGTTCCAGGGCAAAAAATTGATCCATATCTCCTGATTACCTCCCTTAGTCACTACTTGAAATAGGTAAGGAGTCTGAATTGGGAATCTCTGCTCAACATGACACTCCATCAGATTATTTCCACTGATGATAAATGACAAAAACAGCAGACATTCTCATCATTTTCCTGATTTGCATGATATTATTCCTCTCCTGCTCATTCATTCTACTCTTCTCAGGTCTGCCCTCCCGGGCATGTGCCCTGTTTGCTTGCATAGTGTCTCATGCTCAGAAAGGTTTCTTTCTTGGTTTAATGCTCTGTTGTTAAAACCTTGAAATTGTTAATAACTTTATCTCGGAGTATACACCTGAGCAGCGGAGCTAGGTTATATGGAAGCATTAGGATGCTAGTTTTTGTCCAGCAACAGCACCTGCACATGTGGGCTAAGGCAGCATGCACAAAGGGCAATTGGCCTGGCCTCCTCATGTGCACACACACATCTGTGTTCAAAGCACCACAGGACCCCAAGGGAGTAGCTGGGTTGAGACCTGGAACTTAATTGGTGGTAGCGATGAAAGCAGCAGCTACAGGTGTAACAACAATGATGGAAGTGGCCACTGCCCATTAGAAAGGAGAATCTCTGCCTGGCAGCAGCAATGACCTATGATGGGGGCAGGGGCTGACTTATCCTTCAGTCCCAGAGCCCATCCCTCTGTCACCTAAGAAATTATTAACTATCTCACCTGAGTGCCAGAACAGGAAATGCTAGGTAGCTTAGGAAGCAAACTTGCCAGTAAATTATTTTAAATAAAAGTGTACACATGAGGACCCACAACTAAAATATACAACTATGTACTGGGTGGGGATTTGGGGATAGAAAGCAATTTTTAAATAAACGTGTACGCATGGTCATTGCACTGAAGCATACAAGGGACTCACAGAATTCATCGAAGAGTCCAGAATCAATGGTTTGAAACTACTGCAACATTGCAAAAGAAACATCCACAGGATTAGAATTGTAAACAAAATTTAAAGGTAATTTGAGGATTTAAAATGTGATATGAAAGATTAATGAAGGAAAAGAAAACTCTTTCCCTTGAAGTTTCAAAAGCCAGTTATTAGCAACAACAAAAAATAGCATGCATTTCACTTGTAATTGAATATACAATGATAAAAGGAATAAACAGGCATTAGAAACATGAGGACACTTCGAATTTTTATACAAAGTCCACAAGTTACCAGAAATTTGAGAGGAATTATTAGAAAGCCATTGATTAAATTCAGATTTAAAATTAAATTTGATTTATATGAAATTGATTTATATGGATTGCTAAGTTGAATTTGATTCATAAGAGAAATCTTTTTAGAAAAAAATTCTCATGAGAATCATCAGCTCCACATGTAGTAAAATTTATATTTTGATACAACATCAGAAATTCAGTCCAAATTTTCACAACGTATAAGCATGCATAATAGCTTCGGTAACTTAAGCAGATGCTTCTCAAAATCAAAAATCATCAAAAGTTAATTGCATCTTAGCATTTGCCATCATTGACTGACAATATTTTCAATTATATTGATAACAAATGAAGTTCTTAAAAGTATAAATTTTGATGAAAATAAATTTGGAGAAAAGTGAGCCAGAAAAATATTATGACCAATACAGGCATTACATAATAAAGTATTACTATTTATTATATATAAAATCATGATACAAGAAATATTGTTTGTAATTTGTATTTCATTTATAGCTAATAAATTAATTTTGAAGGAAAAAACTTTGCATTTTAGGACCACTAAATCACTTTTTCCTGCTTCTAGAACAAGAGACCTCATATTTTCATTTTGTGCTGTGCCCTTCAAATTCTGTAGAGTATGACCTTTCCCCTCCCTGCCATACCTGAGATGATAAAGAACATTTGTGCAGTTATCACTGATGAGCAGTGGCAGCACTTCAACCGGGGGGAAGTTTACATGAGCTGAGGGATTTTTATTGGCCATAAAAGTGGGACTTGTTTAGGATAGTAACTGACCCATATTATCAGTGACTCAAATTTGTACATAGATATTGACTTTTCTCAACCTATTTCAGAGAAACCTATAAGAAGTAGTAAATGAAGAAGAAAATCTCATCTGAGATATTATCTAATACAAGAGTAGCAGTGGCTACTGTTACAAAAGAGACAACAGGTCCAGAATGGAGTCACTTGTGCTAAGTCCCCATCAACAAGCCAAGACATATACCTAACTTAATTACAGTTTCAACCTCTCCAAGGACTAGATTCTCAAACCACTCAGTCTGGAATTAACTGGTCAGCACTAGCGAGGTAAGCCACCTGATGGACCCCGCCATCCCCCAAGGGAAGTTGACCTTGCCTGAACCAATCAGCTCTTTTCAAGAATAACTTCCTTGTCCCACCTCCTTCTGACTATAAAGGTCTGTCTTTTTGTATAGGTCTTCAGAGCTTCTTCCTGTCTAGGTGGGATGCTAGAAGGGATGCTTTCAGATTCATGAATCATTGAATAAAGCCAATAAAATCTGTAAAATTTACTCAATTGAATTTTTTTTTTGAGGAAGATTAGCCCTGCACTAAGATCTACTGTCAATCCTCTTCTTTTTGCTAAGGAAGACTGGCCCTGAGGTAGCATCCGTTCACAGCTTTCTCTACTTTATAGGTAGGATGCCTGCCACAGCATAACTTGACAAGCAGTGTGTAGGTCCATACCCAGGGCCCAAACCGGTGCACCCTGGACCGCCAAAGCAGAATGTGCTAACTTAACCACTGAGACACCAAGCCGGCCCCCAACTGAGTTTGTTTTTTAACATTACTTAGGATGTAAACTTTGTGTGTGCAGAA
Organism: Equus asinus; assembly: GCF_041296235.1. NCBI lineage: Eukaryota > Metazoa > Chordata > Mammalia > Perissodactyla > Equidae > Equus > Equus asinus. Next base: position 2,869,599 of record NW_027225520.1, on the reverse strand, counting down.
TGTCATGGGCGATTGTGGGAATGTCCTTGATATTCCTAATTCCCATTAATTGACAAAACCTTTGAAACACTCCTCTTAAAATTAACTTCACAATTTCCTTGACTTTTGTTAGCACCTCCAAGTTTTCATTGTTGATCCTGATGTACTCCTGATGTTAAATCACTTCCCTAGGATTCATCACCCTAAAAGAGACAAGAAAGAGAAGTCCGAATCCCTGCTGAAGTTTCAGCTAAGTCCCTGTAATAAGTCTCTCTAAATTGAAAGAAAGATTAACTGGTAAGTTATGGGTCTACCGTGAGAAGACTAAGAAGTCTTCTGAATTTCAGTTAGATCTTGACATTCAGGAAACACTTATTTTTCTGTTTTAGACTTATTTGAAAGTGGTAAAACTTCTATGCTGAATGACAATTTCAGTTAGACAGTTTCCATTTTCCTTTCCATGACCAAGAACCATTTTCACTGACAGCATATCAGCAAAAAATAAATGCATTTGGAAATGAATTTGAAGTTAATGTGAAAATGCACCATGAAGAACAAAGGATAAGGGTTGAAATGATTAGTTTATTGCAAAATAATTTTGTCCAGACATGAGTGATTTTCTTCTGCTCTAATTTTAGTTCTTGCACTCTAGGCATAAAATAATAATTCTAATTACTGTACACTGATACATGAACTTGTATCCAAGTCCTGGCTACACATGCAAAAAGCTCTGCCTACGTTTTTACAGCACAGATTCTCTGAATTACCCTTCTTAGGGCCCCCATCACCTCTCTGTTCCTCAGGCTGTAGATGATGGGGTTTAGCATTGGGGTCAGGATGGTGTAGAAGACAGCCAGAACCTTGTCCTCTGTTGGAGATCTGAGGGATCTTGGGTGCAGATAAGTGTAAACAAATGGAGCATAATAGAAAGTCACCACAGTGAGGTGAGTGCTGCAGGTCGAATTGGCCTTCTTCCTCCCTTCTGGTGAGTGCATGTGGTGGACAACAAGGAGAACCTGGCCATAGGGGCATGCAATACCAATAAAAGGCAACACGAGGAAGAGGGTGGTGCTCACAAACACTGTATACTCATAAACCCAGGTATCCATGCAGGCCAGAGTCAACATGGCTGGGATGTCACAGAGGAAATGGTTGATGGCCCTGGATTGACAGTACGGGATTTGGAGGGCTTATGTGGTGTGGGCACAAGAGTTGATAGAGCCCATGGTCCAAGATCCTATTATCATCAGCACACATACTCTTTTGCTCATATGAATGGGATAGTGGAGAGGAAAACAAATAGCTACATAATGATCATAGGCCATAGATGTCAAGAGCAGTGCTTCTGCAACTGCTAAAGTCAAGAAAAGGAAGCTCTGAACCCCACATCCAATGAAGGAGATAGACTTTTTTCCTAAGAAATAATTAGAAACCATTTTTGGAACAATGGTGGAGATGTAATTCAAGTCAATGATGGAGAGCTGACTAAGTAAAAAGTACATGGGTGTGTGGAGCTGGGTGTCCAGGAAGATGAGATGAATCATGGACAGGTTGCCAAACAGAGCCATTAGGAAAATGAGAACAATAAGAATGAAGAGGAACAGGCCAATTCTTGGTGGTGGAAACAACCCCAATAAGATGAAATCAGTGGATGTTTGATTATAATTTTCCATAGGGGAGCTGATATTATTTTTCCTAGAGTCAAACAAGAGAGTAAGTTAAGTACAAAACTATAAGCTATTTTTAACTTATTATTGTAGTCAGACTGTGTATTACATAAAATTTTATGGCTCTTAAATGAACTGAACTTATCCATTTGAAAGAAAAAAAATCTTATTTTCTAATCCAGACATTGAAATTTGAATATGCAAATATTTGTGGCCAAAGTGTTTTCTTAGAAATCCTTAAAATTATTTCAAAACAACATTTGAATTGTGACTTTATTAGGATAAGTGTGTTTTACTACCCTACACAGACTCACATATCATCAAAATCAGGTGTTGTATTCAAAATGTAAGCATAGAAAATATATGTAACTGTATACATTGTATAGTTCTAGTATCAATAAATGTTTATGACCCATAAGGGATGATTTTTCTTTCGTATTTAAGCCCTAAAACTTTCCTCTAATCCTACAGTAGCCTATCAGCTCATGTTGAGGAGTTATATTTATTTCTTAAATTTACTTGGCCAAGTAATGACAAATCTTTCTTGAAGTTAGATGTTTTCTTGAAGTTAGATATTATAATTTGGCTCATCTGTTCTTAAATATTGCACGAATCCTTATTGTTAAGTGCCACTTACACAAAGTCATTCTCTTCTGCCTCCTCACTCAAGTTCCGAATGCTGCAGTTAAAGAAGACCCTTTACTTGAAAATCTCTACACCATGCTCAGTGTAGCTTTCAGGACTTTGCTCAAGCTCTTCCAAATGACATGTTTTCTATCTCTCTGCTTCTCTAACATTTATATAACATCATACATTACTTTATAACACTTTGTCTTACTCATTCCTTTCTTCCCTTTGTTTTTCTTGTATTTAGAATCATTTCCAATCCTAGATAAGTATGTGAATTTAAGCACACGTATTTATCATCCCTCCCTCTTAAAACTCAATTATTATGATGATTAAGAAATAGACATGTTACAAATTAAAAGTCAGCAGGTGAGCAAAAGGCACAATGAGAGATGAAATAGTTGAAGACTCTGAAAGAAGGAATTTGGATAGAGAAACATTCAGTCACTTAAATGGAAAAAAGGAAATAGTACTCTGAGAGTCCTTCCTGGAGGTAGGAGGAGGAATTCTCCTCCAGAGACATTGTAAGTGAAGAAGCTCCACACAGTATGTAAAGTTCTAGTCTGGCATGTTATTCTAGAGTTGAATGCTACCAGACTTTTAAGGAAGTTTCCAAAATGAAAGAAGAAGATGAACAAATGTACATACATACACACACTTATTCACACACACTCTGCACGAATATACAGTGAGTCACACATCATTGTAAAAATGCAGAAAGAGAATGTACTTTTCAAAAATGGGAATCATATCATCAAAGAACTGTGACATATTATCCCACAAGATAAATATTATGAGACATGTAAAATAGTTTCAGGTAACAAGAAAGCCTCTTACAAATTAAAAACTATGAAACTGATAAAAAAAGATTGAGTGAAAATTTCAAAGACAAAGTGAAAATATCTATCAGAATGAAAAGAAAGTAACAGCAATAGCAACAGAAAAAGATTGTCATTTTGCAAGGTAGGAGAATTAGAGAATTAATACAGGGAAACCAACATATGCTTATTGTCTTTCTTAGAAAGCACATAGTAAGATAATAATGGAGTTATTATTATCAAAAAAACATTTTTTCAGAATTGATATGTATGATACACCATATTCAAACAGCATGAACAAAACACAGAAAAGTAAATGAGAAATATTTTATTGAAAAATATATTCTTGAAAATTCTAAATATCTTGAGAACATTTTCTGAAAATTTTCAGTATTGCCTATAAATTTACAATTCTAAAAGTGCCTTGACAGAGAAAATAGTAATAATAATGAGAATACCTACATATAGACATAGTAACTAAAAGATCATCAGGTTTTACAATAATTTATATTTTTGTATTTTAGCGATATATACTAGACAATTGAACAATGTTGTCAATTTCACAGCCCCACACACAAAGTGGATGTAATGATGTTGAAAAGATGGGAAAATGGAAAACAAGATGGAGGTGGTGGCAGGTGGAGGGAGAAGGGCTCTATTCTAAAGAGTGCACAAAACATCTCTTAGAACCAACAATCTAATTCAGCAATGTTGCAAGATACAAAATCATTTGTATTTCTGTACGCTAGTAAATGTGCGACCCTAAAAAGAATTTAAGAAAGAATTGCATTTATAATATCGTCAAAAAGAATATAATACTTAGGAATACACTCAACAAGGAAGGCAACATCCTTGTGCACTGAGAATCACAAAACATTGCTGAAAGAAAGTGAAGAAGAGACAAATAAACACAAAGGCATGTTGTGTTCATGGATTGGAAAACTTAATGTTATTCAGATGTCAATACTACCATAAGGAAAATTCCGATTCAATGAAATGTCTATCGTGATTCCAGTGAGGTTTTTTGCAGAAATAGACAAATACATCCTAAAATTCATATAGAGCCTCAAGTACCCCAAATAGCCAAAACAATCGTATAAAATAATTTTCTGATTCAAGACTTACTACAAAGCCACAATAATAAAGTGTAGTATTGGCATAAAGACAGACACAAATCAATAAACTAGAATACAGATACCAGAACAAACCCTTCACATATGTGGTCAAATGATTTTTGACCAGGGTCTCAAAAACATTCAGTGGGAACTTCTTTTCAACAACGTGCAGAGAAAACTGGTTATCCACATGCAAATAATGAAATTGTACCATTACTTTTCACCACACACAAAAATTAACTTAAATGGATCAAAGAGCTAAACAGAGAACTAAAACTACAAAATTTTAGAAGAAAACATAGGGGAGAATTTTCATGACATTGGATTTAGCCGTGATTTTTGGATATGACAACAAATGTATGTACAACAACAAAAATGTAGATAAGTTGGATTTCATCAAAATTAAAAGAAATTCTGTGCATTGAAAATCTTTATCAACAGAGTAAATCAGCAACCCACAGAATGGAAAAATATTAGCAAAATATGTATCAGATAAGGGATTGATACAAGAATTATATAAAGACTTCCTACAACTCAACAACAACAACAGAAAATCTAATTTAATAATGAGGAAAGCAACTGAATAAACATTTTTCTAAAGAAGGCATAGAAGTGGCCAATAAACTCAGGAAAAGATGTTCAACATCACTAATTATTAGGGAAATTCAAATCAAAACTACAATAAGATACCGCCTCTCACTCATTAGGATAGCTACTATTTAAAAAAAGAAAGAAAATAACAAGTGTTAGTGAGGATGTGAAGAATTTTTAACACATGCAGTGTTTGTGGGAATGCAAAATGGTGCAACCCTTGTAGAAGATGTTATGACAGTTTCCCACAAAAGTAAACATAAAATCACCATATGATACAGCAATTACATTTCTGAGTATATGTCCAAAAGGAATGAAATCAAAGTTTAGAACAGATATTTGCACATCCATGTTCACAGAAGCTTTATTCACAATAGCTAAAAGGTAGCAGCAACACAAGTATCCATTAACAGATTAATGGATAAATAAATATGGTGTATATATATATATATATATATAATGGAATATTAGTCTTAAAAAGGAAGGAAATTTTGCTACATGCTGCAATGTGGATAAAACTTGTAGATATTATGTTAAGTGAAATAAGGCAGTCACGACAAGCCATACACATAATTTCACATATTTGAGTTACCCAAAGTAGTCTAAAGATGAAAGTGGAGAGCTGGTTGTCAGGAGCTGGGAGTTGAAAGGAATGGGTGTTAGTGTTTAATGGATACAGAGTTTCAGTTGGTTAAAATGAAAATGTTCTGGGGTTATGATGGTAATGGTTAGACAATAATGTGAATGTATCTTATTTCATTGAACTATATACTTAAAAATGGATAAAATGGGGGGCCTGCCTCATGGCACAGCAGTTAAGTTTGTGCACTCTGCTTTGACAGCCCAGGGTTCCCAGGTTGATGCTGAGCGTGGACCTATGCACTGTTCATCAAGCCATGCTGTGGCAGCATCCCACATACAAAATAGAGAAAGATTCGCACAGATGGTAGCTCAGCAACAACGTTCCTCAAGCAAAACAAGGAAGATTGGCAACAGATGATAGCTCAGGGGCAAAAAAAGAAAATGGACAAAATGGTAAATTTTATAGTGTGTATATTTACTACAGTTAAAATAAAAAATTAGAATTTAAATATAACTTAAAATATTCCATATTTGGAACTTCAAATATATTATACAAAACCTATAGCGGAGTCCAAATCATGTGCAGATCAATTCATCTTTGAATAAGGTGTAGCTTCTGACATGTTGTAAAGGAAAAATTAGGAAAGCAAATTTTTTCATAAATGTCATTTGGATTCGATATGATATAGCATATTAGACCGATTCCATAGTATATAATTTATATTAGTAACTTAATTATTGACAGGTAAAAACTGTGGTATTTGAAATTACCAATGAAATTATGATCATTTCTATCATATGTATTTTACATGGGGCTGTCCATGACAAAGTTTCCATGAGGGAATTAGTATTATCCGACTCTAAAGGTAAAAAAATATATATCATGGAACATAAAGAACATAAATAATGAATGACACTTCAGATCTTGTATTTGATGCCAGGTATCACGACAGCCAATGGAGTATTTTTTTTTTTATTTTTCTTGTGGTAATGTTCTAATTTGCTGTCATGTGATATCATCCAAAGGACCTCTGTACATGATGGGAAAGCAATCTCAACTATTTACTGTCAGCCTTGAATATTTCAAGGTCTAAAGTGAAGGGGACTTTTTCTTGTAGGTAAAAATAAATCCAAATAGCTTATTTTTGTGATTTTATTTTGTTTTTATCCACTAGAAGAACAATAACCTATTTGCAGCCCATTCACAAAATATTCCATCTTTTTGATTTTTTAAATTTCCCTAAAAACTTTGCAATTTAGACTTCAACATTAATGATGTTATTCATAGGAGGAAAGAACTAGCAGAAAAAATTCTGATGCTGGTTTCATAGTGAACAGAAGAAACAAGCCTTGAATCTGGACCATGTCCTACTTGGAAAATAAGATAATTGTGTAAACCTGTATTGACCATTCCCATAGGTCTGTACATGTAATTTGTCAGGATATGTTCTAGGATTAAATTGTATTTAATATTGGCCACTAATTGTTGGGCTTGATATCACTACCCACATTTTATAGATAATAAAATTGAGGTTCAGAGATTTTAAGTGACTTTACCTTAAGATACATAGTTGGATAGCTGGATTCTAAGATCTATCTATCTATCTAAATGAGTCTCTTATATTATCCCTCAAATATTAAGTATTTTGTAGTAATGGGTCTGAAATAAGGATATGTCACTTTTTATCCACCAACACAAAAAAACTGAAAAGGATGGAAAACAAAATAAAGTTATTAAAATAGAAATTCTATATAGGTGGTGAAAATGTCCTTAAAACACAAATATAATTATTTTAGTGCTTACAGTTTAACCATTTCAACATATTCTTCTATTTTCTCATATACACTGGCTTCACTGCATTTTCTCTTGACCACACTGCAACCACACACATTATCTTACAAAAATGGTCTCTCAAAGCCTCTAAGTGAAATCCGGCTCATATCTTGCTCCAATACAAAATTGTCAGTACCTAGGAGATTTTGCTTGCAAATAAACACCCATAACATCTCCTGTGTAATTGGATTTTAGATGTACATATTCTATATGTTGAGTAAAACCATCCAAATCCTGCTCATTTCAAAATGAATTACATATTACTATCTCTTGAAGTCAATATGCATCAATATCATTGAAGACCTCTTTTTTCCTATGGTTGTATTTAGAGTTGAAAATTAAATACTGAAAAAATCCTTATTTTAATGATTTATATATTTATGGAACATACAGTTTTTTAAAAATATAGTCTAATTATTACAATATAAAACAACGCTGAATCACAGAAATACAAAATGAGCCATTTAAGCCTGTACAGTTACCTAGTGATGGAGTTGGGAAACGGAGGAGTGTCCTCCAGTCTAGATAATGCAGGATTTTCCACTGAAGCACAGATTTTTTTTACCGTACATGCTTCTCATTTTTGATCAAAACTATTCCCGAAGTAAGATCGTTATTGATCACAAAATAAGGTGTGGTCATTTACATAGAGTGAGGACTTCCCTAAGAAGTCTCCTTATGTTGGCTGTGGTGGAAGTGTTATAAAAAATTAGACTTTTAAAAGCCTCAAAATTATGACACTCTCTCCCAAGTTTCACAGAAATTTGGATCACTCCCTATCTTCTCAAGATTCCTTAAATATCCTAAAATGCTGGAAATTCCCTAAAGTGACCTTCCTTACTCATCTGTAGGGCTAGGAAAGAAGTAAACCCGGTTACTAGGTCAATTTTACTGGGAGGGCTTTGAATGCATTACCTACATAAAGTTAATCTTAGTTTCTGAAAATTGGCTGATCATACCTCAATCTGCATGTCTACAATAAGTATTGTTTTACGTTGCCATCAGTTAGGACGCACAGCATTATAAAATGGCTTTCATAGAATCAGCATCAGATACCCAGAGAGTGTCCTCTAAAATGAAGACAAGCATAGTTCTCCACAGTATCCTTAGACGGAGCGCTACATGAGAGTCCACCTTCCTTCAAGTTTTTCACAACAGGTTCTACTAAAGAGAGAAAGAGTATATAATGGTTTATATTAGCTGACTGGATTAGCAATGATGATTCCAGGACTTCTTTACCTGGAGGATTAATCTGGTGTCTTTTTTTTTTTTTGCATTCTCTTGAGAATGTCCCCTGAGACTTGGACATTGTGGGTTAAATCACTAATAGCCCAGGATGGCCATAAGCCAAGGTTTGGGGAGGAATTCTGATATTTTCTTTAGATATTTTAACCGTTGTCTTAAGGATTAATTCACTGGAGAAGGAAACAAATGTATTTGTTCAAATTTCTCCAATATTATAATGTCTTTAAAGTTTTATGGATCATGTATTTTATATGTTGTTGTTCAGTAAGAGCATAGTAATGATATCTTCTCATATTAATTTATTTTCCAATTTCCAGAAACTTCTTATATTAACTTATTTCCAGTTTTGATTATATTGGCCTACAAATATAATAAATTAAATGTATTGTGGTTAAATAAATACATATAAGCAGAAATTCTTAAAACATCCCATATAGGATTTATCTGTAATTTATTTTAGTTATTACATATTTTCTAACTTGTTCCATTTTGTTGGAAAAATCCATTAAAGTATAAAACAATCTCCGCTTAATAAACTAAAGACAATAATGATATCACTCACTTCATTGCAATTATATTTACAAAATATTTAACAACACAATTTTGTTGTGGATAATACCTTAGTTGTTCTTATATTTCTCATGCTTTCCAGTAACTGAAGTAATTACACCTTTTGCTTGGGAAGGATTATTATTGGTCTAGTTAATTTTTTTAAGATTTTTAAAACATTTGAATTTTTAATTCTAATGCGTCTCAGTGAAGACATCTTTATGTTCAATCTATTTTGACGCCTTTAGACTTCATGGATCTGGATGTTCCTTTCCCTCCCCAGATTTGGAGCATTTTCTGTTATTATTTCTTTAAATAAGAAAGAAATAAGGTCCAGTTCTCTGTCTTCCCATTTCTCTGCCCCTTCTGGACTCCCACAATGCAAATATTGGTTTGCTTATGGATTCTTGTAAGTCCTGTAGCCTTTTTTCACTTTTTTACATTCTACTTTCTTTTTCTTTTTCTTTTTTTATGAAGATTAGCCCCTGAGCTAACATCCACCATCAATCTTCCTCTTTTCGCTGATGAAGATTGGCCCAGAACTAACATCTGTGCCCATCTTCCTCTACTTTATATGCGGGATGCCTGCCACAGCATGGCTTGGTGAATGGTGTGTACGTTCATACCTAGGATATAAACAAGTGAACCCTGGGTTGACAAAGCATAGCACATGGATTTTACCCCTGTCACTGGCCCGGCCCTCTCCATTTTCTTTTTGTTCTGCTGACTGAGTAATTTAAAATGATCTGTCTTTGAGCTCACTGAGTCTTTATTTTGCTTGATCAAGTCTATTGTTGAGATTCTCTATTGATTTTTTTTTTAGTTCAATCATTGTATTCTTCAGTTCTAGAATTTGCGTTTGCTGTTTTTTGTATTTGTTTTGTTTTTTTAAGGTTTTGATCTCTTTGTTAAACTTCTTATTTTGTCTAAATATTGTTTTCCTGATTTTGTTTAGTTGTCTATATGTGTTCTCTATTAGCTCACTAAGTTCTTTAAGTTACATATTCTGAATTCTTTATCAGGCAAATTTTAGATTTCCATTGCTTTATTTTGTTCCTTCGGTAGTGTCAAGTTTCTCTTACCTTTTGTGAACTTTGTAGCCTTGCATTGTTGTTTGCATATTTGAAGAAGTATTCAATTTCTCCAGTATTTACAGATTGAATTTGAGAGAAAAAGCCTTTCACCAGTCATCCCAGCCAGAGGTTTTGGGCAGAACAGCAGCTGCCTGTCCCTACATGGACCTCCTCATAGGGTTCAAGGGTGAGTGGGCTTGAAGCCTGGGTCCACACTGATATTGCATGCTCACTTGAATCCTTTCCCCTGGAGAGCCCTTAAGCAAAGGAAATGTCTCTCTACTGCACTGTCTATGGGGAGGGTGACTCAAGTAAATTGAAACTGTCCTTTCTACAGTCTTGGAAATGTCTTCCCCCATTTCTGTGCTCCACTTAAGTGCTATGTTCTCGTATCTGGAATCCAGAGCTCTCCCGAAGGTAAATTCATGCATGGATGGTTATTTATATCCATGTTTCTGTGAAAGAATTCAGGCTAGAACCTCCTATAGCACCATTTTCCTGACACAATAGCCATGTGTAGATAGGCCAAGAAAATTCTGTGCTCAGTCAGAGAATTACTGAGTTCCTCACAGCTTTAACATGCCCCCAGAAACCCATGGAATAAAGTCATCCCAAAATACCCTAATAATCTCCAAGAGTACAGTGAAAGGAGGTGAGAATGTGTGCTGCATACTTCCCCAGAAGACACCTCAAAACCAAGAATAGCATGGGGCTATGAGATTTGGTTTATCCTAAGAGAAGAAAGAAGAGTATGAAACAAACAAAATCCTGAGCTATTTTTTAAAATTTTGGTGTTCAGTTCAGTTGAATTATTCATAAAACACAATTAAAATGAATAATGACATTTACTTCCTTTGAAGAAGAAGCCACATTCTATGACCCCAAAATGAAAGATTTAGGCAATAAACATTTTAATTAGAGGTTTTTGAAAATATGCATGAGCTCATAAAAGAAAAACATGTCTATACTAATTTAATAGAATATGGAGGTGTTTGTAGCCTTTATAAATTGGCATATATGTGGTGAGATATGTTTTGTTAATAGGAAAATAGTCAATATTGAAAAGATTTTCTCTTCTCACAATTATCATACAAACTGTATGGAATCACAGTCAAAATCCCACTTTGTAATCTAATTCTGAATAATTATGTCAAAATACAATGGGCTAAGAATAACCAAGACAGTATTTGAGATGCAAATATTCTGAAGTTAGGAAGAGCACTCAATATTCCAGATGTGGGTATATGAAGAAGAAAAAAGAATGTCATTGATGGTTACCAGTTAATGGTTCATTCATATATCAAAGCTTCATGTTGTACAACTTAAATATATACAATTTTTATTTGTCAATTGTACCTCAATAAAGCTGATGGAAAAAAGATAAACATAAGCATGTTCAATGCTCTAGAACTTCCACTCATAGGTCATTTCCAACAGAATTTTTAAAAATATACTCTCTAATAGACATGCATAAAAACATTCATAGCAGGAGCATTTGTAACACTTAGTCTGTACAATATTCACATATGCTCTTTAAGAAAAATGAGTAAGTAAATAGAGGATAGTTACCAAATGGAGAATTCAGGAGCAATGTGAATTAATGATCTACAAATGCACAAATGACTGAAATAAATTTGACAGATATAATATGAAGGAAAATAATCCAGATATAGAGCCAACCCTGACAGCTTAGTGCTTAAAGTTTGGTGCTGTGTCTGTGGCCTAGAATCAGTTCCCAGGCACAGAAGCACACCAATCATCTGTCAGTAGCCATTCTGTGGTGGTGCATCACATAGAAGAACTTACAACTAACATATACACAACTACATACTGGGACTCTGGGGAGGAAATGAAAAGGAAAGAGAGATTGCCAACAGATATTAGCTCAAGGTAAATCTTGCCCCAGAAAAAAATTTAAATAAAAAGATAATAAAACCCAAAACACATTAAAAGAAAAAATAAGCTAGATACAAACAGGCACATGATATAAAGATTTAAAGAAACTAAATGATGAAATGAATCTATGCTATCCATAGTTGTGAAAAGGGCTACTTTTGGGGTGATAGACAATGTAAAAGAGCACAGCATTAGCTTTTCATGTGCTTTTATGTCTACTCCCCAATAAATGTGCCCCTTGTAGTGGTTTCCTTTAATGAAAATCTATGAAGTGTTTGTATACTATGTCTCAATAATATTTTTTACTAAAAACAGACAAAAACTTTTAATGCTCCATGGACTGATAGTAAAAAAAGATAATTACAGAGAGAGTGATGTCAGCATCACGGCATTGTGAGCTGTTCCCTTAGTCTCTTCCCCCTAACTTAAACCCAAATGGGTATTCCTTATTGGACAAAGCATTCCACACAGGGCATGATAAGATGTCTGAGAGACTAACACAACCATACATCTAATGGTGGGGTTGCTGGATCTCCTAGAAACAGTGGAAGAATTTGATCAGATCACCTGCCTTTCCCCAGTTGCAATCATCTAGGTTGTGGGTCTTTGTGTGGCAGCCAGTGAAAAACTTTGGGAAGAGGTGGGGAAGCAGGCAGGCATTCTTGTGAACACTTTCATTTTGAGAGTTCTGCTCAGCATGTAGGACTGGCATACAGTTTGGTGCTCCATACCATCTGGTGCAGGCAGCTACCATGTAGGTGACCCCACCAAGCACAACAGCCCAGGTAAACCACCCATAAGTTCAGAGCAGTGTGCATTTGTGCAAGAAATACCCACCACCACCTGGCACACTAGCTCAGATGGTCCCAAGCCAAGGCAGCATTTCCACGCTAGAGCACTTGCACAGTGTATGTGACCAGCCAGGTGCCTGTGGCCAGCAGGCAGACACAGATGGTCCTTGTCAGCACAACTTCCAGTTGAGGGTGAGGATTCAGAAAGTATGGCACCTTCCCTCCAAGAAGTTGCAAGTGGAATCTGTGGCCTGGTACTACCACTATTTACCAGCAAGGGAGCACTTCATCAAACACCACGAGAACTACATTAACACTCCAAAGCAGAAGGAAAATGACAAGTCTCCAGAAATCATGCTTGAACTCATAGTAATTTACAACCTAAATGTCAGAGAATTCAAAATAGCTGACACAGAGAAACTCAGTGAATTACAAGAAAACTCAAAAATACAGTTAAATGAACTCAGGAGTAAAATTAATGAGCAAAAGAAATTCTTCACCAAAGACATTAAAGCTCTAAAAAAAAAATGAAACAAATTCTGGAAATGAAGAACACAACGGATGAGACTAAAAAAATATAGAAACATTAAAAACAGAGCTGATGTTATAGAGAACAAAATTAGCACTTTAGAGGACATAAATATAGAAATGCTTCAGGCAGAGGAGAAGAGAGAACTAAGACTAAAAAGAAAAATGAAGAGGGGCCTGCTCCGTGGCTGAGTGGTTAAGTTCACTGCAGCGGCCCAAGGTTCGGATCCTGGGCACGGACATGGCACCACTTGTCAGGCCACGTTGAGGCAGTATCCCACATCTCACAACTAGAAGGACCTGCAACTAAGATATACAACTATGTACCTGGGGGTGGGGTTGGGGAATAAGCAGGAAAAAAAAAAAAAGATTGGTAACAATTGTTAGCTCAGGTGCCAATCCTTAAAAAAAAATAAAAGAAAGATTGGCAACAGTTGTTAGCCTAGGTGCCAATCTTTAAAAAAAAAAAATGAAGAAATTCTTTATTATCTGACAACTAGGAAATGCAAAACAAGGTTTATAGGCATTTGAGAGGGAGAAGAGGAGCAGACAGCTTGTTCAAAGAAATTATTGCTGAGAACTTTCCAAACCTGGTGAAGGAGTGGACTTACAATTACATGAAGTCAGTAGAACTCCTAATTCCATGAATGCAAAAGACCAACTTCAAGGCATATAATAGCAAATCTGGCAAAAGTCAACGACAAAGAAAAGATATTAGGGGCAGCAAGCCAGAAGAGAATAATCTACAAATGAATCCCTATCAGGCTTTCAGTGAATTCCTCAGCAGAAATCTGACAGGCTTAGAGAGGATGGGCTGATTGATTCAAAATACTGAAGACAAAAACTTTCAGGAAAGAACTCTATCCAGAGAAATTATCCTTCAGATATGTTGGAGAAATAAAATCTTTCCCAGATATACAAAAGCTGAGAGAGTTCATTGTGACTAGATCTCCATTACAAGAAATGATCAAGGATGCTTTCATACCTAAAACAAAAGGCAAAGCTTTACAAAGCCTGGAGCAAAGAGATAAATAGACAAAATGATAAATTCGCAGCTCTCTGTCAGAACAGGTTAGAAACCACTTAATAACATAAAAGATAAAGAGAAGGAAAGCGTCAATACTAACTATAAACACTTCATTTTAATCACAGAGTCACAACACAAAACAGAATAATTTGTTATGACAATAACTTAGATGGGGAAGAGGAGGGGATGGAACCTGCTTAAGGTAGCGGAGATAAGAGGCTAACAAAAAATGGGCTGTCTCATCTATGAGATCATTTATACACACCTCATGGTAACCACTAAACAAAAAAATCAGTGTAGAGACACAAATCCTAAATAATGCTAAAACCATTAAAGAAAACCAACAAACTGAAATGGCAGTCAGAAATACAGAAGAGAAACAAGTGAAATAGAGAACAATTGAGAAACAAGAGATAAAATGGCAGTGTTCATCCCTCATATATAAATAATCACTCTAAAGGTAAATGGATTGAATTCTCCAATCAAAAGACACAGAATAGCCAAATGGATTAAAAAATAAAACCCAACAATATGCTGCCTCCAGGAAACACATCTCAGCTCTAAAGACAAACACAGGCTCAGAGGGAAGGGATGGCAGATGATGTGGCAAGCAAATGGCAAGCAAAAGAAAGCAGGAGTAGCCACACTTATATCAGAGGAAGTGGACTCCAAGATAAAAAAAGACAATGAGAGACAAATAGGGGTGTTATATAATAATAAAAGGGAAATTCCACCAAGAGGAAATAACCCTTATGAATATGTATACACCTAACACAGGAGCACCAGGTATATAAAGCAACTATTAACAGACTTAAATGGAGAAATTAAAAGCAACTCAGTAATAGTAGGGGACCTGAACACCCCACTTACATCAAAGGGTAGATCATCCAGACGATAAGTCAACGAGGAAATGTTGAATTTAAATGAAACACTTGAGAAGATGGACTTAAAAGATATACATAGAACATTTCATCCCAAAACGGCAGAATACACATTCTTCTCAAGTGCACATGGAACATTCTCAAACATAGACCCTATGTTGTGAAACAAGGTGAGACAATAAATTTAAGAAGATTGAAACCATATCAAGCATCTTTTCTGATGACAATGCTATGAAACTAGAAATGAACTACAAGAAAAAGCTGCGAAAGTGACAAGTATGGAGACTCTAACATAATTCAGAATGACCATTGGATCAATGAAGAAATCAAAGGAGAAATAAAAAAAAATACCTGGAGAGAAATGAAAATGAAAATGCATCATACTACCTGTTATGGGATACAACAAAATGGTTCTAAGAGGCAAATGCATAGCAACAGAGGCCCACATCAACAAACAAGAAACATCTCAAATAAGTAATCTTAAACTACACCTATAAGAACTCAAAAAAGAAGGACAAATGAAGCCCAAAGTCGGCAAAAGGAGGGAAATGATAAAAATTAGAACAAAAATAAATGACAGACCAAAAATCAAACAAACAGACATAGAAAGGATCAATGAAACTAACACCTGGTTCTTTGAGAACATAAGGAGAATTGACAAACCCTTAGCCAGACTCATTAAGAGAGAAAGAGAGAAGGCTCAAATAAATAAAATTAGAAATGAAAGAGGAGAAATTAAAATGGATACCACAGAAATACAAAGAATTAGAAGAGAATATTATGAAAATCAATATGCCAACAAATTGGATAACCTAGAAGAAATGAATAATTTTTAGACTCACACAACCTCCCAAAAGCAAATCAAGAAGAAATAGAAAAGCTGAATAGACCAATCAAGTGTATAGAGGTTGAAAGAGTCAGCAAAGTCTTCCCAAGAAAACAAAAGTCCAGGGCCCGATGGCTTCTCTGGAGAATTCTACCAAACATTCAAAGAAAATGTAATACCTATCTTTCTCAAGCTATTCCAAAAGATTGAAGAAGAAAGAATGCTTCTTAACTCATTCTATGGGGCCAACATCACCCTGATACCATAACCAGACCAGGACAACAAAAAGAAGGAAAATTACAGGTCAATAACATGGATGAACATAGACACAAAAATCCTCAACAAAATATTGGCAAACCAAATACAATAAACTAAAATGATCATACAACATGATCAAGTGGGATTCATGTCAGGGATGCAGGGACAGTTCAACATCTGCAAATCAATCAGTGTGATACACCACATTAACAAAATAAGGAATATAAATCACATGATCATCTCAATATATGCAGAGAAAACATTTGAAAAGGTCCAACTTCTGTTTATGAGAACTCTGCATAAAATATGTAGAGAGGGAAAGTATCTCAACATAATGAAGGCCATATATGACAAACCCAGAGTCAACATCATACTAATTGTGAAAAACTGAAAGCCATCTCTCTGAGAACAGGAACAAGACAAGGGTGCCCACTCTTGCCACCTCCTGTTCAACATACTAATGGAGGATTTGGCCAGAGTAATCAGGTGAGAAAAAGAAATAAAAAGTATCCAAATTGGAAAAGAAGAAGTGAAACTCTCACTGTTTACAAATGACACGATCCTATATATAGAAAACCCTACGAATCCACTAGAAAACGTAGAAATAACAACTAGAGCAAAGTTTCACAGTGCAAAATCAACTTACAAATTCAGTTGAATTTCTATAAATAATAACGAACTAGCATAAAGAGAAGTCCAGAATACAATCTCTTTTACAATTGCAACAAAATAATAAATATCTAGGAAAAAATTTAACCAAGGAGGTGAAAGACCTACACACTGAAAACTATAAGGCAATTGAAGATATCATTAAAAAATGGAAACATATTACATGCTCATGAATTGGAAAAATAAATGTAGTTAAAATGTCCATATTTCCTAAAGAAATCTGCAGATTCAATGCAATCTCAGACAGAATTTCACATCAAACACCATTGTGTTTCCCCTTTTCTCCACTCGCTGTGAGCCCTGGGTGTCTGCTACCCAGCTGTTCCTGTGCCAGGCACCTCGTCTGCCAGGACACAGCTGAGCTCACCTGCACATTTCCTCTTTTCAGGAAAAAGCTGGAAATGACTCTGAGGAGTTTAAACTTACCTCCCTTCATTCAGGATGGAGACAGAGCAGCAAGTATGGCTTCCACGTGGAGCCACTCAGCCTCTCCCCACGCCCTCCTGGGATCTGCCCTCCAGATTGATAGGAGCCCCTCTGAAAGGCAGGAAGATGCCTCAAGGATGCAAACACTCGAGTCAGGCACGATGTGTCCACATGTAGATATGCTTTCCATGGGAAGCAAACAAACCAGACTGCACATGCTCATTTTAAGGTGGTACGTTTCCCTCATCAGAAATGTGCTCCAATTTTTTTTTACAATTTTTTATTGTGGTCTAAATAGTTTATAACATTGTGAAATTTCAGTTGCATCTTAATATATGTCAAATAGCATATAAATGTACCCCTGTGCCCTTTGTGTTCACCCTCCCCCTCCTTGCCCCTGCTAACGACTAAGTTGTTCTCTTTGTCCATAAATTTGTTTATATTTAACATATGAGTGAAGTCATACAGTGTTTGTATTTCTCTGTCTGGCTCATTTTGCTTAGCTTAATGCCCTCAAGTTTCGTCCATGTGGTTGTGAATGGGACAATTATATCTTTTTATGGCTGAGTGGTATTCCATTGTATATATATATATGTATATACCACATCTTCTTTATCCAATCATCAGTTTTTGGGCACTTGGGTCGCTACCATATCTTGGCTATTGTAAATAATGCTGCAATGAACACAGGGGTGCATAAGTCTCTTTGTATTGTTGATTTCAAGTTCTTTGGATAAATACCCAGTTGTGGGATAGCTGGGTCATATGCTATTTCTATTTTTAATTTTTTGAGAAATGTCCATACTGTTTTGCAAAGTGGCTGGATCAGTTTGAATTCCCACCAGCAGTGGATGAAGGTTCCCTTTTCTCTACAACCTCTCCAACATTTGTTATTTTTTGTCTTGGTGATTATAGCCATTCTAATGGGTATGAGATGATATCTAAGTGTACTTTTGATTTGCATTTCCCTGATGATTACAGACGTTTAGCATCTTTTCATGTACCTATTGGTCATCTGTATATCTTCTTTGGAAAGATGTCTGTTCATATCCTCTGCCCACTTTTTGGTTGGGTTGTTTATTTTTTCCAGTTCAGATGTGTGAGCTCTTTATATATTATGGAGATTAACCCCTTATCAGATACATGATTTGCAAAAATTGTCTTCCAGTTGCTGGGTTGTTTTTCATTTTGATCTTGATTTCATTTGCCTTCCAGAAGCTATATAGTCTGATGAAGTCCCACTTATTTAGTTTCTCTTTTGTTTCCCGTGTCTGAGTGGACATTGCATTTGTGAAGATCCTTTTAAAGCTGATGGCAAAGAGTGTACTGCCTATATTTTCTTCCAGAAGTTTTATGGTTTCCTGTCTTACCTTCAAATCTTTGATCCATTTTGAGTCTATTTTTTTGTATGGAGAAGGACAATGATCTACTTTCATTCTTTTGCGTGTGGCTGTCCAGTTTTCCCAGTACCATTTATTGAAGAGGATTTCCTTTCTCCATTGTATGTTCTTGGCTCCTTTGTCAAAGATTAGCTGTCCATAGATGTTTGGTTGTGTTTCTGGGCTTTAAATTCTGTTCCATTGATCTGTGTGTCTGTTCTTGTACCAGCACCATGCTGTTTTGATTACTATAGCTTTGTAATAGGTTTTGAAGTCAGGGATTGCAATGCCACCAGCTTTGTTCGTGTTTCTCAGGATTGCTTTGGCTATTCAGGGTCTTTTCTTGCTCCAGATGAATTTTAAGATTCTTTGTTATATTTCTGTGAAGAATGTCATTGGGATTTTGATTGGAATTCATTGACTCTTTAAATTCCTTTAGGTATTATGGCCATTTTAACCATGTTTATTCTTCCAATCCACGTCCAGGGAATATCTTTCCATTTATTTATGTCATTAGTGATTTCTTTCAGTAATGTCTTATAGTTTTCCTTATATATATAGATTTTCCTTATAGAATAGGTCTTTCACCTTCTTGGTTAAATTTATTCCTAGATATTTTATTATTTTTGTTGCAGTCGTAAAAGGGCTTGTATTCTTGAGTTCTTGTTCTGTTAGTTCATTATTAGTGTATAGAAATGAGACGAATTTTTCCTGCCTAATTGCTCTGGCCACAACCTCTAACACTATGTTGAATAAGAGTGGTGAGAGTTGGCACCCTGTCATGTTCCTGTTCTCCATGGGATGACTTTCAGTTTTCCCCATTGAATATGACATTGGCAGTGGTTTTGTCATGTGTGGCCTTTATTATGTTGAGGTATTTTCCTCCTAGACCCATTTTATTGAGCGTTTTTATCATGAATGGATGTTGGATATTGTCAAATGCTTTCTCTGCATCTATGGAGATGATCACGTGGTTTTTGTTCCTCCTTTGGTTAATATGGCATATCACATTGACTAATTTGCAGATGTTGAACCATCCTCGTGTTGCTGGTATGAATCCCCCTTGATCATGGTGTATTATCTTTTTAATGTATTGCTGTATTTGTTTTGCCAATATTTTGTTGAGGATTTTTGCATCTATGTTCATTAGCAATATTGGCCTGTAATTTTCCTTCTTTGTGTTGTCCATGTCTGGTTTTGGGATCAGGGTGATGCTGGCCTCATAGAATGTGTTAGAAATAGTTCCATCTTCCTCAATTTTTTGGAATAGTTTGAGAAAAATAGGTGATAAATTGTCTTTGAATATTTGGTAGAATTCTCCCAAGAAGCTCTCTGGTCCTGGACTTATATTTTTGGGGAGGTTTTTGATTACTGTTTCAATCTCTTTACTTGTGATTGGTCTATTCAGATTCTCTATTTCTTCTTGATTCAGTTTTGGGAGATTGTAAGAGTCTAAGAATTTATCCAAGAAATGTACTCCAATCTTGAAGAAAAAGTGTTCTATTTAAGTCAAACAACCTAAATCACTAGCAATTTGACATATTATATGATTTTGCTCATTATTACTGACTCAGGCACCTGAAGCAAAACTTACTAATACCTACACACACATGTAGCCCCAGCAATGCCAAGAATGGCCAGAAAGGATGCCTGAGGGGCGGCCAGCTGGACAGTCTCAGGAAGGAAAGTGCCATCCAGCGGGTGTCTCTGGGGGCCTTGGGTGTCTCAGCCAGGCTACCCTGTCCAACGGAGGGCTCTGGCTGCAAACGGGGTCATCGCATCATAGCCACTCTGACATCTCCTGCAAAACCCAACTGCAAACTTGGGCTTCATTATAAACCGTGATAGTTATAATTCATCCAGGAGAGGAGGAACAGACTCACCCAGACTAGAGCACAGGCCACCGGGGCAAGGGGTGGTCTTCCTGATCTTTCCCTTACTAATCCTTCAGCAGGTGGTCCTGAGGTGCTCTGGGAGCTGGGGCATAAGGGTGGGAATAACAGGCCCTGCCTTGTGGAGGGTCGAGGCCTCTCTCCTCCTCTGTCCCAGACCCAGCACTGCTGTTTTGTCTTTGTATAATCAATCAAAAGCTGGATATCAGTAATAAATTATTCTCTACCCAGATTTAGTAAGAATAATGCCAATTGGAGCGCCAGAAATGCATAGTAAACATTAAGTGCTCTCCATGATTCTTATTCCCCTCCAAGTAAATCTAACCCTCTTCCCACTGCTCCACTCCTGTGCATCTCACTGTACATCTGAAGTGCTGGATATTTATGGCATCACCAGGTATGGGATTCACTCTAATTCCCCCAAGCCATGAATTGTCAAATTAGCTTAAATTAGCATCAAGTCCTCATCTGAAAACCCCATGCACGCCCCTCTGTGGGGTGGAATCCTGTATCTCACCCCATCCCCCATGAGTTCACTCAGATGACTTAGCCCCCCTGCCACCGCAGCTGGTCCTAGGACGCAGTCTACTTGCTTTTTGGTCCCTAAGCCCTTCCTCCCCTTGGTTGCTCTTTTGTGAATACCTTCCTTAGGACACTCCTGATGCCAATCCCAGCCCCGGGCCTTTGCACGCTGCTTCCTCAGGGTGCTGCTTCATGTAAACCTGGGACCCAGGGCGGGATACACAGATCTCAGGTGGGGATGGCCTGCACACATGTTCCCCCCAGGAAAAGCTTACAAAGAAGGGAGGAAGGGGTATTTGGCTACAGTCACTTTAGTGGCATCTCCGGACGTCTTTCGCTGTCAGGATCTGACCGCAACCTCAGAATCTGTACCGCACACCACATTAGGGGCACCTCCGGAGGAAAAGCTGATTTCTGGTGACTGCAGGCAGGCTGGACAGAAGGAAGGGAATGTCCATGGGAAGGCCAGACCCAAGCTTGCCTGAGAGGCAGGAAGCCCTACACAGGCTGCAACCAGGTTGGAAAGACAGGCTTGGCTTGTCAGGAGGGAGGGAGGCTGGGGAGGAGAGCAGCGCCCACCCATGGGCCCTCCCCACACACACGCTTCACAGAAAATGTGCGGACTGCATATACGATGGTGGTTCCATAGATAGTACCATGTAGCCTGGGTGTGTAGAAGCCTACGCCATCTAGGTTTGTGTGATGTTCTCACAATGACAGAATCACCTAATGACGCATTTCTCAGAATGTGTCCCTGTTGCTAATTGACGTGTGACTGAACATAAATGGAGGATGATGGTGGGTTCACTTACTAGTGTCCCTTCTCCCGGAGGTCAGAACTCACACCAGGCCTGTGACCGATGTTCCAAATTCACATAATGGGAAACCAGGGTGGGGCTCTTGGTCATACATAACTTTCGACAGAAGGAAAATATCTAATGAATCATAGCCGTTTGAAATTGCAGTCAGGCAGGTGCCTTAGTGTCGACGGTGATGATCCATTAACACGCTCTAGTCTGGCTGCTGTTGTTTGCTTGTTCAGTGCAGTACAAAAAAACCCCAGCTTATCAACAAGGTTTCTAATTTGTTTTAAAGCATAATAACCACTTTGCCTCACACTCAGTGCAGAATGAGTACGGTTCTCAAAATATCACCAACTCCAGCTCAGAATCAATCCTGCACTCTTTATTTGACTAACTCAATGCTTAATTTAATTTAAAATTACACTGGACCACAGCTACTAACATTGCCTCTAACTTCCTAGAGATAAAATTTCACCTCTGATGCCTCAGATTAGGTTTCTAATTTTAAAAAACAATAATAATTAAATGCAAAATTAATGGGAGGTATACTTTTTCTAAGATTTTTTTTCAGTTCTCTTTGAAAAATTGTGCTTTATCAAGCTGTTAGAACAAACACAGATTTAACACTGCAGGAGACTAACAGCTCTTTTGTTTCTCTTCTTGATGCTTCTTCCTTCCAGCAGTGCTCCCCTTCCCTCTCGGGGGACAGCAGAGGTAGAGACACAGATCTGGTTGTGGTTTTTAAAGCTGGGAGGAGGCCCATCCTGACTCTGCCTCATACAGACGGGGGAGTGGCATCTACTGGCTCATCTGTCCCCATCCCATTGAAACAGCATGACTACCCCAAAGCAAGGGCAGATGAAGAAGACAGTCTTGGCCATGGCCTGGTGCTGCTCTCATGGGCAAGACATTGCCCTCCTCCAGCTGTGCCCCCTTGGAACACTGCATGACACAATGCCAATGCCAAGGCTGACAGGGGCAGAAGGCCAGGGGACACTAGCTTCACTCCAACCTGCTGCTGCTGAGCTTCCATCAGGTCCATGTGCACAGTGATGCAATCAAGAGGACTGTCCACTGGCTAGTCTTCAGAGCAAGAGCAAACACAGGCCTCAGTGCAGGTCAGTAGACGACACCCAGGGAAAACAGGCCAAGAGTCAGGAAACAGGCATGTGCCTCCCTACACACTCATGGCTCCTCCATGAACTCGGTCCTCTGGAAATCATGAAGCCAAAAAGGAGACTATTTTGAAGACACTCTGCTTCAAGCCCCTTTCCACACTCACTGCATATGGCCCAAAGAAAGGTCATCTCCACTTGTGCAGCTTCTCTCCCCTCTGACAGTAAGTGTGCACACATTTGTTTAGGAATCCCGTGGGAAACTCAACTGGAAAATAGGAATGTAAGGGAGCTGGTCACCCCACAATGCCTCACTTTCAACTGAGTGAGGAGATTTCCATGGACTTGAATGTTTCACTGAGTCATCAAAATGACCTGC
The DNA here is from genome assembly GCF_041296235.1 of Equus asinus. Taxonomy (NCBI): domain Eukaryota; kingdom Metazoa; phylum Chordata; class Mammalia; order Perissodactyla; family Equidae; genus Equus; species Equus asinus. Next base: position 2,846,127 of record NW_027225520.1, on the reverse strand, counting down.
TCTTAGCTAACACTGGACAAAACCTCTTCCCACACACACCCACATTTGAAGTGAAATGTCCATTGCCCTGCAGTAAATATAAATGGTAACTTAAGATATCTGTATATGTTGCACGATGTTTTCATTGTGGTTGTTTTGTGATTGGAAAAAAGAGGAAGAAACGTTAGGATAAGAAAAACATGGGTAAATTGGGGGCCACAGTAAACAAGGTGCATTTTCATCCAGTTCTAGGGCCTCAGGGCTTCCTGGATCGGCGCCCCCTTGATGGTCAGCCCATGCAGACAGGGTGGGCCCAGTGGCATCCGTGTGGTGGAATCCCATCCAGGTGATTTCTGAAGGCGAGTTCAGGGTCTAAACATCACATTGTGAAGATGTTTGTCCAGGTGTTCAAAGTCATCATTACCAGCTCGGCTATCAGAAATTATATACACGGCAAATGGAAAGAACTATGTTTTTAATGGATTCTTGTTCAAACTCAACTATTGTGATCAATGTGAGCAGGTAATCATACAGACGCACAGTCTGAAGTTGCCACGTAAAAAAAAACATGATCAAGCTCCAGAGCATTTGTCATAATAAGCCTGATGAGCTTAAAAGGATAGCTTGTTTTTGAGGGTGGAAAATGCAAAGTCGTGTTTAAGGATTGTTTCTTTTTTAATCCAAAAAGTTTGAATAGAAAATGACAATTCTTACAAAGAACCAGCATTAAAGAATAATCAAAAATATCTTTCATTTAAGAAGTTTATCAAAAACATGCCATATTCATCGTTTCTCAGTAAAAATACAACAAGCCTTCATTGAGTAGTTACTGAGTCCTGGCACTTACATAGGTTTTGTATTTAATTTTCACAACCTAATCTAGGTACATTCTCATTGTACATATACGGAAACTGCGATCTAAATTTTTAAGCAGCTGGTCACATCGGCAGTGTCAGAACTGGTCACTCACGCCTGCCCAACACCCTCTGTCCAATCGTTGAATGCGTGCCCTCAGCCCCCATAGTGTGCTCCACGATTTACCTTCCCCTCCAGTCTCACACCACCCTTCATTTCAAAGCACGAAACCAAAGCTTGAGTTGGTTTCTTCAGCAAATTTGGAAAACTAGACCCTAGGTTTGCTCTAGAAGCAAACTCACGATAATCAGGATTTGTGTCTCACACCATGAGCCCCTCATGGGATAAGTCCTTCATGGGCCACACTGGGAAGGGGCCATGCTCAGCCTCATGCTCTGCAGTCTTGGTATTCCAGACAACTTTTTAAACAGGAACCCTTACTTACTGCATTGTCACTGCCTCTGGGGGTGGGCTGGCCACAGGTCAGACTCTCGTCCTCCCTCCAGGAACAGGCTGGTGGACAGCTCTGGACTCACAGGGTCTGCGTTCAGTGGGGCAGGCCTGAGTTATGAGATGAGCGGTGGCACATCCTGCCCCAGGTTCTCTCCTTGGCTGTGCGGAGAGGTCTGAAGACTTTCCAGCACCAAAGGCTTCCAAATGTCTCATTTCCTTCCTCACAGGCCACAACCCCCATCAAGTAAAGTAGCTGCCTTAGATATCTGCTTATGTTAAAAAGCAAATGCATGCATTAGACAAATGAAGACACAGATCTGATGACTCAGTGTGATCGGAATACTGAGTAATTTTTTCACATTTTAATAAATTATTCTCCCAACATAGGCACTAATTAAATCATCATTATACTGAGTCTAGGACTGAGGATGTCAAAGACTCATCAATTTTAGGGAAAGGCAAAATAGATAGAATAAAATTCTATAGGACTAGGTGTGCATTTCATTTTCTCAGGTATGAAAGTTGCCCAGGTGTAAGAGAAGGATGAATGGCTTCAGGTAATTATAATAGAGAATCCTAAATGACTGTTAGAACCCTAGTCTAAGAATGTCTGCCCCAAAATGTATGTGTTATGCGGATGGCAGCAAGGACACAGCAAACTGTCACTGGCAACAGAAAAGGTTAAAGGAGACTTCTGTCTGTTGCGTTCTCCCTAAAGCTGGCCCTGAGACAGGCCTTGGGTACAGGAGGTGACCCCAGGAAACACCCCAGTGTGGGAAGTGACACTGGGACGGGAGTGGTGTGGGAATACGGGACGGGTAGCAAACTAGTTACCTTGTGGGCGATAAAGGATGGACACCCAAAGGGACCCTCTGAGAGACATGTGAATACGTCCCAGTCACTCTGCAGGGACCGGAAGTCTGGCTTTTATCCTCCAGTTCCTGCTCCTGGTTGTTGTGAACCCCTGGCCAGCACAGCAAGGTGCCCTCGGTCAGGGAAATGGATGCTGCTGGTCATGTGGACTAGTCCCAAGTACCTCTCAGTGGGCAGAAGATGGGGCATGTGAGTGCGAATTTTAGGTTCCAAGTCTGTCCTCTCGGCATCGAGGAGGCTGGGGCTCTGCGGCCAGGAGCTCTGGGGAGACAGAAGCGGGTGGCTCATCCCCACAGGCCTGGAACAGCATTCTCTGGGGTTATACTCCCTTCCTTGTTTCTCTCTTTACTCAGTTTCCAAGAATTAGATTGAATTCAACTCTCCCCCTTATTCTTTCATGGAGGAGAGTAGGAAGGAGAGAAGCCTCCTGGTCAGACACTTCCAGCATAGGATGTGGTGCTGCTGCTTCAGAGCATCTGGCTTTGGTCCACCTGATCCTTGCAGCAGCTGTCTGGGTGGGAAGTGTGGGGAAGCAGACGTTCCCCGTTCCACAGTGCAGAGAACGTCAGGCTCCTCTTTGCCGAAATCTCCAGACTGGCCATGGACTCTCCTGCTGAGGCCTCGTGGGGTGCCTCCATCCACACCTCCCAGATCCTCCTCCATATGGTGGCCGGCCCACTTCACACCCCCCAGGGTGTGCCCCTTGCTTGTGTCCTCATTGACACTGGAAATCCATGACTCTGTCGCCCACTTTGTTCTGCTGCAAATGGACCCTGAGCTGGGCTAAAGTGAGGCCTCCCCACCAACAGGAACAAATAAGCCACCAGGACCTAAATTTCCACAGAGGACAATCTGTCGTTCCTCCCATAGTTTCCTGTGGAGACATCCTGTGAACTCACCCAGGTGTGCAACCACTCTTCCAGGATGAGACCTGTGTCCTTGGCCACCACCATCTGGTGAAATCTGCTGACGATGCCCCAGTCTCCCGCTCACAGACATGGGTGAGCTGGCGGCACAATTAACCCACACCCAGGTGGGAGTTGGGGCCCCTGGGGAGCTCAGAGCCCTGCTGTGACACAGATGCCAGTCCCATCTGCAGCCCAGCTCCCAGGACCTGGAAGCTCCTCCACACAGCCAGCCAGTGTCTGCTCTGCTGCATGAGAGTCAGTTACTCCAGGACACTCCCGGGCCCTCGGTGCACTGGGCAGGACCAGACAATGTCAGTAAGGTCACGGGGATGTAGACCGTACCCCGCAGCCACCTGACCCCCATCCCCAGCAGAACTGTTCTGGGCACACAGCGACCACCTCTTTCTCCACACCCCTCCCTCCTCACTGCCCCTGCCCACCAAGCTCTCTGCTTGGGGGGAGATTGAAGAGATGGACTCAGGGCTGCTTAAACTCAATGCACAGTCTAACATGACAGCCAGTGTTTTCTATGTCACTGATGGGTTCAGGAACTAGAAACTTATCTGAGGATTCTGTCCACCTCGGGATATTTTTTCTTGTTGCCTACAGAATACAAGAGCTTCATTCAAGTTTGCAACCAGGAGCTGTGGCATCAATAACCAAGCCCACAGGCCTCCCTCTGCAGTCTCCTTCACCAGTCTTTGCAGAAAATACTTATTTATTCTTTTGGACCCTGCACTCCCACCACACACACACTGCCTTTACCTTTGGGAAATGTAGGAGGAGCTCATAACAACCAAGGTCCATTAGGAAGAACAAGGGGATTCTGCAAGTTTTCCACTTATTAATGAGAAACATTCTTGGATTGAATAGGCTTTTGCTTGATTCCAGGGAATAGAATGAGTCTGATGAATTGATTCTTTCTTTTAGTGACATCTTTTTTCTTTGCTAAACTACAACAGTTTGAAAAGCACAACAGGGCTTAACACACGGCCAGTCCAAGGCCTCATCCCAGGTTTCCAAGAAGGAAAGAGGGCAGCAATGGGGGTAAAGGCATGATCCTGCCTGGAAGCATCTACAGGCACCTGTGGGAGCTGGGTGTAGAGGAGAAGTAATGGGCTCTGGGGGAGGGTTCCCAGAGCAGACTGTGGTGACAGGTGAACTGAGGAAGGGGCAGCGAGGTCAGGAGCACAGAGGCCACAGAGGCAGGTGTCTCGGAGAGTGGGAGGCTGAGGTAGAGGCCTTCAAAGATCGGCTGGGAGAGGGTCTTGAGGGGCTTTGAGGCCTTGCTTAGAATTTGGGTGGTGCATGGGGAATGTTAGCGGCTGCATGACCGTCCCTAAGGTCTGGGCAGACAACCGTGCTGGAGGAGTGCAGAGTGGCTGAGAGATCCCAGTGGGAACTTCTCTCCTCTAGGATCAGTCCTCAAGCCCCAAGGTGAAATGGGAAAGTGAGAATCAAAAGTAAAGCTTCTGGGGCTGGCCTGGTTTGCAGCAGTTAAGTGCACATGTTCTGCTTCGGCGACCTGGGGTTCACTGGTTGGGATCCTGGGTGCGGACATGGCACCGCTTGGCACGTCATGCTGTGGTAGGCGTCCCACATATAAAGTAGAGGAAGATGGGCACAGATGTTAGCTCAGGGCCAGTCTTCCTCAACAAAAAGAGGAGGATTGGTAGCAGTTAGCTCAGGGATAATCTTCCTCAAAAAAAAAAAAAAATGAAAGTCCAGCTTCTGGGGGCTGGCCCTGTTGCCTAGTGGTTAAGTTTAGCACCATCTGCTTTGCTGACCATAGTTCACAGTTTCAGATCCCAGGCACAGACCTACACCACTCGTCAGCCATGCTGTGGTGGCATCCCACATACAAAAAAGAGTAAGACTGGCACAGATGTTGCCTCAGGGTGAATCTTCCTCAGGAAAGATAAAAAGTCCAGGTTCTGCACATTTTCACAGGTTCTGTGTGAATCTGGCAGTGGCTAAGACAGGATTCATGAGTGTTTCACACTGTCGTGGCTGAGTTGTGTCCCCCTAAAATCCTATATTGAAACCCTAACCCCAGGAATTCAGAATGTGACTGTATTCGGAGCCTTTAAAGAGGTGACCAAGGGAAAATGAGGTCACTAGGGTGGACCATAATCCAATGGGACTGGTGTCCTTATAAGAAGAGATCAGGACACAGACACACACAGAGGGATGACCATGTGAGGACACAGGGAGAAGACGGCATCTATAGATATGGGAGAGAGGCCTCAGGAGGAACTAGTTCTGCCTACGCCTTGATATCAGATTCCAGCCTCCAGACTGGAGACAACTGATGTCTGTGATTTAAACCGCCCCGTCTGTGTCTAAAGGGTGGATCAGCATGGGGCAGGGTCTAAAAACCTATGAAATTGTATGCAAAATTGTGAGTGTCTCCAGGAACAAAGCTCATTTTTTTCATAGAATAAGGAATGTCATTTTAATCTGATTTTTATATAGCCTTTCACTCCAACAGGTTAAGAACGACTACTCTAAGGTGACCTGACTGTGAGACGTCTGTTTTCTTAGCCTACTGTTAGTTCCTTTCTTAAACGTCCACTGAACAGCAGCAGCAGGACAGAGGCCAGATGCTGTCAGGAACCCGAGATCAATCAGAAGCAAGATTACTCTCAGAACATTTGTTATTCTAAAGCCAGACACTAGAATCTGGGAAATTGGCATCAAGGCAAAAAGTCTCTCGTTTCTGTTTCTTAGTCAAAGATCTTGTCTAGGCAGTGTCTTTGCAGTGACAGGAGGGTCTAATTCATGGGATGGTCCCAAGGGAGCCTCTTGTGGAGTGAGATGGGCTGGCTGGGGAGGATGGAGGAGGAAAGCTGGGAAGGTGGGAAGCAGGAAGGTTCCAAGGTGGCTCTCCCCTGGGAAAGTCAAGCACAAAGATACCCAACAAGCCCAGGTCCCCAATCCCATCACTGCCAGCTCACTGGGACCTATTACCTCATCTTGATCACTTGTTTCACAAAGGTATAAAATTACTCTGGAATTATTCATCAATGCATTTCCTGTTTAGAATAGTTGTGGAAAGTAACTGGACTCCCTTATCATAATTATTCCCCAGGAAACCTAGTCTACATGGAGTTTTCTCCATGATAGTGCTGAGTCTTTAAGCATTTTCCATGTTTTCAAGGGTCTGATGGTAAGAAGATAGCAAAGACATTCCATCCTGAGAATGAGCAGGATCTGAAGGTGGTGACTCTGGTCTCCAGACAAATACCACATCCTGGAACCCACGGCCTCTGGGCCCTGGAGACATACAGGTTCAAATCTCGAGATTCATAGAGGATTCAGAAGTAGGACTTCTGGGACAATGAGTCCTCGTTTAGAGGACAGTTGTGGAATTCAGCCACTTGATTGGACAGTTAGGAGTTTGCTCCTATTTCAGGCTTTGCAGCTGTCTAGCCTCTCTCTCACCGTCCCCATTTGTTTTTTTTTTTTTTCTTCTCAATTGAGTTTCAGGCCATTCTCCTCTCTTCTGCTATGTATCATTGTCATCTGTGTTCCCTTGCCTTTTATTTCAAGACTTATTTCCTGAATCAGCTTTGCTTCTGCCTTGGTTGTGAGCATCAGAGTCTCTTGTTTTGTAGGCAGCCCCAGAAGGAGAGAAATTAGGGGCCACAGAGGCCATCGGATTCTGAGACACTTTCTGCACCTTATGGTTTACAGTCTCCAATGATTGTGTTAGTTTTTTGGATATTTCCAAAAAAGGAGAAGTGACCCATTGTAGCAGTGTGTGTGTTCACTCCCTAGTATATTTTCCAACCCTGTGAGAACATGGTCAATTTTTATAGAGTCACTGGTTTGCCCAAAGAGTACTCCCGTCTCGTACAGGAAAACTGATCTTGACATCCACACTGAAACTCCGACTTCATCACTCTGTCATTAATTCCCCCTGGACAACTCCTTCAAAGCATCTACGGGAGGTATATCCCCACTCTCTCATCTGTAGCTTTGATCCATTTAACGACTTAAAATCTTCCTACTATCTTGTCACAATCCCACCCATAATATTTAAGCATTTTTGGTTGGTTCTGTCTTTTTAAATATATAAAAACATGCATAAACATCTAAGTAATTATCTTTGTAAGCTGTGTTAGTGAGGGTTCCCTAGAAAACACAACTTAGGGCAAGTTTATGTGATCACAGTTTATGGGGGTGCAGTCCCAGGGAATCAGGAAGGAGGGAGAGGGAGAAATCAGACACAGGAGAACGGAGCGCAAGAACGACAGACAGCAGCACCCACCCGCCCAGCTGGTCGTGAGTGCGGCTGACTGCTCTGTGTTTGCAGAGAGACCTGATAGTCAGCCACCTTGCAGGAGAGTCTCTCCAGGTGGAGAAACTTAACAACTGCCTCCCGCTCATCAAAATTTACCCAATAGGAGCATCGCCCAGCCTCTCCAGGCTGCTGCTGGGGAAGCCAGGAAGCCCTCCCAGTGCCTACACGCTGGGAGTCCCAATGTGGATCCCTGTCAGCCAGTTAGTCAAGGACTGGGTTTCCCAGTCTGTGGTGACCTGACTCAGGACTATGGACAGTGCACAGCTGCCCGTGGTCCCTGAGCCCAGATGCAAGGCAACACAGGTTTCCCCTGGGCCCTTGATGCCCCTGCTGCTTCTCACACACAGACCGTGTTGACCGGGTGTGAAGTTCTGTGTCCTGGTGCCCCAATGAAGCACATCCCTCAGCATTCACCTGCTTTGGGTTCCCCTCCTCCTGTATCTCTGGGAGTTTTTTATATATTCTAGATACAACTCCTTTTATGGATGTATGATTTGAAAATACTTTATCCCTATGTATGGCTTGTTTTTTATTCTATTAAGATTATCATTTAATCACATTTTGGTGTAATATCTGAGGAATTTTTGCCAACCCCAAGGTCATAAATATTTTCTTCTACAATGGAGATTGGCAAACTTTTTCTGAAATGGGCCAGATAGGAAATATCTTTGGCTTTGCAGGCCATACACGATCTCCATTGCATGTTGGTCTCTCTCTGTCTTTTTTTTATTACAATGCTTTAAAAAATGTTCAATCATTCTTAGCTCTTGGGGCATACAGAAACGAGCTGGGGCCAGACTAGGCCACAGGACCAAGGTTTGCTGCCTGCTATTCTAGAAGGTTTACAGTTTTAGATTTTACATTTAGGACTAAAATCTATTTTAAGTTCGTTTTTGTCTAATGTAGAAGATATGGGTAGAGGTTCATTTTTCACACATGCATATCAAAATACTTCAACACTACTTACTGAATAAACTCTCTCTCCCTCTTTGAATTGCTTTAGAACCTGGCCGAACCTCCTGCTCTATACCTGTGCAGTCTTATCTCTGAACTCTATTCTGTTCCATCGATCTATGTGTCTATCCTTTCTCTGATACCACAGTCTTCATACGGTAGCTTCACAGTGAATCTGGAAATCAGATCACGAGTCTGATTTGTTCTTTTCAAAATTTTTTTGGCAGTTCTGGTTTCTCTGCATTTCCATGAAAACAGTAAAATGGGCTACTCGATTTCTACAAAAAATCCTGCTGAATCTGCTTTTGTTGATTGCTTTGTCTCCTAAAAGTGTGTTTTTCTTGTTTTTTGTATGCTTTCTAACTTTTTGTCAAACCCAGACATATTGTGTAGGGTGGTAGGAATTGAGGTAGATAGGTTTAGGCCTGGAAATGCGCGCTCTCCTTCTGCCCTACTTCTCAGTGTGGCACTGAGTGAGTCTCCCCAGGAGTCCAGCTTGGTTCTTTGTTATGGCTGCTCTGGTTACACTCAGTCTGCCAAGGCTTCCGTAGGGACATCTGTGTTTATGGTCTGACTGGTTTCTCAGAGGGATCTCCTCAATGTCTACTCCATCCTCAGCTTCAGTCTTCCCTTTGCACTGTGCCTTGGAGAGCCCCTCAGCACGCCCCATCCCCTCCCAGGAGTGGACCCCATTGCATGTTAGTTTGGCTGTGTGTGTGTCAGGGAGTCTTTTGGTTTTGTCTAAGCCCAGCCTCAGGCAGTCATCACCTTGTCTCTGGGTCCCAGAGGTGGCCTTCCAGGGGTCAGCTTCAAGAGGCCTCTAACAAGCTGGGCCTGCGTGCCTTCCTGCCCCTAACCAGGGGAAGAGAGCGTCTCCTCTCTTCTCCACTGCTCCAGGGGTGGCAGTGCATTTATTCTGGCTCCCTCAGTTCACAATCTCATTCCTAGCAGAAAAGCAGAGAAGGATTCTGTGGGGTTGTCAGGCCTTGAAGTAGCTGACTCTCCTGCACCCAGAGGACTCCTCAGCACTTGTCTGTCTCTCCCTGAGCACCTCTTAGGTCCATGAAGTGCAGTCTTTCAGCGGATGGGGATCGCCTGTGTCTGTGGCCCTGGGTTTCTGCAGTCCCTCACCAGCCCACACGCAGCCTTCCTAAGTCATTAAAAGCGTTAGCCCAATTCCTCCCACTGGTGTCAGGCAACACCTGCCCCAGGTAAGTTAGTGCTCGCATGCCATTTTTCAGAGACACCTGTTCTTCTCAGACTTGGGCTCAGTTGGCTGTCCTGTCATTAGCTCACTGGTGTGTTCAAGGACATGTGGATTTGCAGGTTGTCAGGTGGTGGTGTTCTTGTTGGTGGTGTTGTAAGAGTGAGAGCTATGCCCTGTCCATCAACTTTCTACATCCTACCATGAAGCTGGAATATGTTTGTTTATTTTTATCAGAAATTCCTTTTTTTGCTTAAATATTTCTATGTAACTAAAATTTAAATTTTTATATTTCTCTTTTCTGTCTGTAGCCCAACTCTCTGTATTTTAACAACAGCCCTGAGAACTGTAATGCAAGCGCTCATAGTGACACCCTAACTCAGTGTTCACTCTCACCTTCAGCCATAATTTGAGAATTTTATTAGTGAGCCCCATGGTGTGCTTTTACATGCTTTGTCCAACTGCATTTTATGCCACATTATTGCAAATTCATTTCTTGAAACACAAATTCTGGCATTATCTGAGCTAAGACTCAACAATGGTTAGACCAAATAAGTTGGTGATAGTTTTGCATTTACTTTTCCTAAAATAATCTAAATATAAATCTCTGTAATATTACCTTCTTGGGAATTCCTCCACCACCTACTTACACCCCATAACCATAAATTCCATGAAGACTCTGATTGTTTTTAATCTTATATCTTGAATTAATTTTTTCTCTGTTGTAATACACCTGCAACAACCATTTTTAGGTTTATTTAATAGCCTGGTCAATAAATAATGACCAAAGAAGAGCAGTATAATTAAAAGACAAGACTTGTGAATTATCTTTTTCTTCACACTTACCATCATGAGTGGTCTTCAGATATACTCCATTTCATCTAAATAAAGTGGTTGACTTGCAACCTTCCTATCAGCAACAGTCAGTGTGATTGGAAATTAAAATGCTGAGCTGCTCAGAACCAATTTAGCTAAGTGAAAGGGGTGCCACAGCCTGGGAAAGTGGCCTTGGGATTATTAACTCTGTCAACCCAGAAGAAAAATTGACAAAACACTATTTCCATACTCAATTCTTAACAAGGTCCTTATGTCTGGCAATATATACTGAATGAATAGAATGAACTCAACTCTTTTGGACAAGGATCGCAGATTGGATAATGTAGATATCTACTGGTACAGCTTTAAGAAAAATGGAATATGATATTTTAATCATTGCTATAATTGTTGTATGATGATTGCCTAGAAAAGTACTATTATCATTATCTATGCAGTCAAAACAACAACTAGAGAGGTTATACTCAAGGTATTTATTATTGGATATTGTGAGTAAACAGTGTCTAGCTGTGCTCTTTGATGTGGTGCGTGGGGAAACTATTCCAATGGGAACCACGCAAGTGTTGGCGGCCATCCCAACAGGACTATGCATCCTTGCTTTACAATGATGTTATCATTACACTGATATTATCAGTGCATTCATTAGCAAGTAACTTGATATCTGAGCCAATTCTGGATAAGATTACTTAGATTACTAGAAGGCATTTCAGAATTTCTGCAAGAAGACAGTAAATTACAAAAAGTACAGAGGCAGAAATTGAGTAGGAAAAAGTCACCTAAATGACTCACCTTTACCTGTCTTTGTTGGGATGCAGGAGGAAAAAGACACTAACTTGCTAATTTATGATTTATTATATATAATAATTGACTACTTTTTAAGATTACATCCTTTTTTTTAAAGATTGGCAACTGAGATAACAACTGTTGCCAATCATCTTTTTTTTTTTCTCCTTCTCCCCAAATCCTATGAGTGCATAGTTGTATATCCTAGTTTTGAGTGCCTCTGGTTGTGCTATATGGGGCACTGCCTCAGCATGGCCTGATGAGCGGTGCCATGTCTGCACCCAGGATCCAAACCAGCAAAACCCCTGTGCCATCAGAGTGGAGGGCGTGAACTTAACCACTTGGCCATGGGGCCAGCCCCTAAGATCATGTTCTAAGTGCTCTGTTTTAAAGTTCTTCAGCTTGTTAATTTCTGCAGAGAAGCTGGATGAGATTTTGAGAAGAACTGTGTAGAATCTGTAGATCAATATGTGGAATATTGTCATTTTAATAGTATTAACTATTTTGACTCATGATCATGAGATGGCTTTCCATTACTCAGGTCTTCTTTAATCTCTTTCCAAGATGTTTTACAGTTTTCAGAGTATAAGTTTTGCCCTGCTTTTGTTAAATTAATTCCAAAGTATTTTTGATGTTATTGTAAATGGGATTGTATTTTTAATTTCTTTTTTAGATTGAGCAATGGCAGTGTGTAAAAATGCAGTTGATTTTGTATATTAATATTTTATCCAGCAGCCTTGCTGAACTCACGTATTACTTCTAACTGGATGTTACAGTTCAGGTGAAATAACTTTGTCATAGGAATTTTGTCATGATGCTGAAAGGCATTATGCTGCCTGAAACTGTGTTTTAAATGCTCCCTAATTACACATAAATATTTTATTTCTCTTTAGGTTAGGGGCAAAATAGCTAATAAATGTGAGAGACTGCCAGCCAGACCTGGGCTGTCACCAAAGAAGGTTGGGCAGCAGCTGAAGACTTGCAGCCACGGCCGCCTCCCCCACTGTCCGCAGAGGGTCTGTGGGAGAGATGAAGTCAGCCCTCGACCACGATGAGAGATGTCCGCTTAGAAAATGCTGTCCAGCCAGTGGCCTGACGTGTGCCTGCTCTGCCTAATGGGGGACACAGATGAGAAACTTTGAACAACTTTGAGTAAAGTTTGAGAAATTTTGTGCCAGTGCAGAGGGTTCTATAATACATGAGAAACTGTGATGCCCATTGAAGTATCTAGTTTAATCATAGCTCTGCTTGGGAAAAAAACCTACATAATAAAGCTGAAAACCATCTGGTTGACATTTTTAAGAGATCTTAAAGTGCAAACAAAATCCTACACCCAGAAACCCCCAAGCTTAATTCCTCAGAAATTGGAACAGCCCAGTAGCCTTCACTGCCTCTCCCACTGGGATTCTGAAGTTTCTCAGCCTTTTTGGCCCATTCTGAGTGTGGGTCTTGAGGACTCTGTTAGCCTGAGAATCTATCCTAAGGGGTTGATGATTGGCGGTTGGAATAAGTTCATCATTCCAAGGATGCACTGTTTTCTCCAACATTACCACTTATTTCAGTATCTTGAAGTCATCACTCCAGATTCATAACAGCTTTATTTTAATATTTTGACCATGTCAGCATTTATGCCAAAACTATCACTGAAATAAAAATATACTTGGGCATATTATTGGATGTAGAAATACATATTATTCAACTAATTTACTTCATAAGAAGGTATTTGATTGTTTAAAGTTTACACACATTTCACTTACTCATAAAGCCCAAGAATGGAGGCTAGACTATTCAAAAACAAAACCCAGCAAATGGTATCAATTTGGTAAAACATTCACTCAAGTCAGTAAAAAATACAAAAATCATAGGATAGGATGAATTGACTTATTTCAGTAGGTACTTCAATTTCAGCACTCATGGAAGGAAAATTATTGATTATCTTGGAGAACTTCTAGGATAAGAAAAGTGCCATTAGCTGTCTCTCCTTCCTACTTCTCTGGTAATGCACCAGTGCAAGATTATATTCATCGTCTTCTACGTAGGCTTCTACCTTCCCAGCTACTTAAAGACAGCGTTTGGATTGAAACATGTTTGAGGCCTCCCACAATCTCTGCACCCCCATTTTTTCTTGTGCTAATTTGAAAGAAAGTATTTGGATCCAATAAATGTTTAAGATAATAATAACATAATTATCATTATTATAACATTATAAAACAGATGTTAATAATACTCCAAATAATTAATTATGATTTGGAAAGTCACAATTTTCTAACATACTGTATGGCGCTTAGTCTTTGTGTATCTTATTAAAGGGTGCAAAATTCATAGCTAATTTTTATTACCCCTTACCTCCATGCGCTCTTCATTTTCTCCATATTATAACAGCTTTTTATATTTCTTACCTTCTTTTCTTTGTCACATACTGGGCAGATATCTCATTATTGTCTTCTAGTAAACTAAATTTTTATTGGGCTATGTTGATTCTAGAATGCGTCCCATTTATTTTATTTTTTATTTCAGTGCATATATTTTACGTTTCCAAGTTTCTGGTTTTGTTTATTTTGCATTCATTTTTCTCCTTTCATCCTTCCTGATTTGTTTCAAAATTTCCTGTTCTTTTAAAATGGAAGTTATACTTCTATTTCATTAAATTTCAAGTGTGCATGTGTATGTTGCAAGACTTTTCTTATCCACAATATAAATTCCACCTGTAACAAGTTCCTATTTCTATGGTAGTTTGGGGTTATTTTTTTTTTTAACATTAGACTCAACTATTTGGATCTCTCTCTCTGTGTCACGCAAATACACAGACAAACTCACTTACACATTATATTCTGTCTCCCACCATCTGTGCTTACCCTTTCTGTCTAGCAGCTTATAACTTCCTCTCAGCAGATATCTGGGGTTCAAACTCAAAACTGGTTCCCATGATTCATGACTTGAGTTGTGTTCCCCATTCAGATATTGTGGACATAGCAGGTCCACAGCCAGAAGACAGTTTGTCTTATTTCCTTTGCAGTAATACTGAGCCTTTCTCCTCAAATTCCTGACCTCAAAACTTCCCATTAAAAGCTTAACCACAGATATCAGTTTGATTAATATGTATTAGCCCTTTGCAAAAGGCAAAAGCCCACCACGTCCTCCGACATCACATAAAGGGTCTTGCTCCAGTTCATCTCTATCTCTGGGAAGCTGCTGCCCTCTGCCCCAGTGACAGACCCTGTAGTTCAGATCCACCCATTCTGCAACATTTCACCTGTTTCAGATCTGCAGATATATTTAACTAGAGTTTCTTGTCACAGAAAACTTTTCTCCAAACGTGTAAATACACATGTATTTGATATGCATACTATTAGTCTTTGGGGTGTGTCTGGAGCAGAAATTGTTTAAGATTCTTCCACAAGTTGGTCCAAATTTATGCACTTTTTTTGTCACATCTACAGTAATACGTCCTCCATCATCTTTTTGCTTGTTTGGGATCCCACAACCATGATGCTAAGTTTATCATCATTCTGGTGAGAATAAAGTAATATTTTATTGCTGTCTATGGATTAGGTATGGAAGTGATCATCTCCTCCCGTATTTGTTAGCCATTGGACTTCCCATTGCTGTGAATGTTCAAATCAACTGCTGATTTCCGGTCTACTTTGGTGCAAATGTTATTGAGTGCTTGCCATATTTAGGTTATTTCTGGAACGCAGTGAGTGGATCATTTGCTTAACAGAAGCAGGTCTGTGTTTGCAAGTATATCGAGAGTGGGATGACAATAGTGTACTCATTAATATGGTGAAGTAGAACCACAAGGTGAAGTCTCCTTAGTGGTTTTGTGCTGATTTTTGAAACTTTTAAAATTAAAATTATTTTAATTCTTATTATAAAATATATTGTACACACAAGAGAATACATCTTATTAATATTTACACATTTAAAATAAAATGTAATAACCTGTGATCATCACATATATAGGAAATATACATCAGCAATCCATTCAAACCCCTGGTGGCCTCTTCCTACATTTCCCAGAGAGCTACATTTTTAAATTTGTTTCAGTCAATCCTTTGGTTTCTTTATAACCTTATCGTAAGTGTTTGTATCTTCAAATATGTGTGTGTCTCTTTTGAGCTTTATATTCAAAGAATCACACTGGAAGTGTTCTTTTGTCTTTTCTTTTCTTGCCTTTTGTCCTGGGATATGCTGATGTGCTGATGTTTATAAATCACTTAAAAGGATAATAACTTCTGTATAGTTTTATGTTGTTTAAACACAATCTACTCAGGTCTTTTTCCTCTAATTTTCTGCAATTACAAATAAGAGTTCAATGAGTGTATCTGGACAAGTCTCCTTGTGAAAGTAGAAATTGTTTTACAGTGAACACTTAAGACAAAAATAAATGATTGTAGAACCTTTACCAGGTAATTCCTGTTTATTTTTCAGTGATTGCACAGATTTATACTTCTACCCCCAATGCATCCGAGTTCACTGTGCTTCACATCATTGTCCAAACCTGGTCCGTTCGCTCACTTGAGTATTTGACAAAAAAATAGCAGGTGTGGAATACTACCTAATGCTTTCATTTTCATTTCCATAATTATTAATTATACTCAGTGGTATTTGATATGTTTATTGGTCATCCACAATTTCTGTTACACTATTGTTCATTCCTTTTGCACACTTTTTTTCTAGTGGGTTGTTTGCCTTTGTTTTGATGGTTCCTAAAGATTTCATATATATTTGCTTGCTGATTCAGTCACTCATCCACCTGTCTAGGTGACCTTTCCCTTTGAATGGCTCTTAAACATCTCCGACATCATAAGTCCAAACCTGTATCCTGATCCCCCATCCCATACTGCCCCAGCACCTCCTTCCTCAGTACTTTGAATGGCAGTGACTTTTTTCAGCGCCTCAAGCCCAAAGCTTTGAGGTCACCCATGAGGGTTCTCACTGCACACACTCTGTGTCCCGTCCACCAGCTTTTCTGTTGGTTCTACCTCCAAACACACCCAGAATCTGGTGACTTCTCAGGACCTCCACAGCTACCACTCTGCTCTGAGCTGCTCATAACTTTCACTCGAATTTCTGAAATGTTTGCCTAATCTCCCTTCTTCAGTCCATGTCCCTCAGCAACCTACCCTCAACAGAGTAGCCCGAGTCCTATGTGAGAGTCAGATCATGGCACTCCCCAGCTCAAAGCCCTGCAACAGCTTCCCAGCAACCTTGGAGCCAAAGCCATGGTCCCCATGAAGGCCTCCAGGACCCTACCAGTGTAGGTCCTACTTACCCTCTGACCTCATCTCTCACTGCTCTCACCTTCTCCTCTTCCTTCCAACCAAACAGGCATCCATGTGATTCTAGAACACACTGTCCACAGTCATGCCTGAGGGCTGGTGCACTTGGAGGTTCCTCTTACTAGACTGCTCTTTCTCCAAGAATCTATGGGGTGAATTCCCTCATTTCTTTCCAGTCTGTGCTCCAAAGGTAGCTACTCAGTGGGGCCTAGCATGAGCTCCCCACTATCACCCCCGTCACTCTTGATGGGCCTCACTTTTGTCCCACTTTTCCTTTCACTGTAGCACTGATGATCTTCTAGCATACAATAGAATTTACCTATTTATTATGTTTACGTTTAGTATCTGCCTTTCCCACACACACATGCACTCAACCTAAAATATAATGCACCCATAAGCATTTTTGTCTTTGTTCTTCACTGATGCATCCAAAGTGCTGAGGACATTGCTTGCCATATTGTACTTGCATTCAACTGGGTAGATACTAGTTGAAGGACAAATAAAAGTCACGTATATAGAGGAGCACACACAAGTGTATATGGTGATGAGTATAGGAAACTCGGGATCCAACTACTTAGGAATAAATTCGGACAACATTGACAGGCTCTCCCATTTGCTGTATTTTTGGGAAAATAACTGAAGCTTTTAGTTTCCTTATTGCAAAATTGAGCATAAAATATATCAGTGTTGCCACGGAATAGCCAGATGAGACCATAATTATTTTGTTTTGTAAGGCATTCTTTTGAGAAAGTTTAGAATTTTCTCTTTACCTTTCATGGTCTTAAACTTTACAAATATGCCCATGTGTAGATTTTTTTTACTATATTATGTTTGGCATTGCATATCAATTTTGAGGGGGAAATATAATCTTGCTTCAAATGGGAAAAAAATTTCATTATTTCTTCAAATATCTCCTCCTGTGCATTTACTTATTTACTTTATTTTGGTGATGCTTATTATGTTAAAGCAATTTGTTTACCTGGATGTTGTCTGAGAGGGTTACACTGTGTGACAATTCAGCAGAATAATCAGTAACTGGTTATGTCTGTTCTGTTAATTAGCACTTTTTTTAGTTATATATTCTTTAACAATTAATTTTTGTATGTAGCATTTTCATCCAGTTTTTCTTATACTTTTTTTCCCTTTGTGTTTCTTATAAAATCTTCATCCTTAACTTCCAGAACCTGTTTACTGTTTGTTTTAAATTTTACTTTATGGTAAATTAATCATTTTTTATATGGCAGAAGACTTTTGTTTTACTTTATTTTTAGTTTGTTTTTCTCAGATATCTCTTAATTCCCCAGATATATTGCCTAACATTCCTGTAAATGTATTTCTGTGACTAAATATTAAATGCAGGCCGCAATTTATGTCCCTTCTACCATATGTCTTCAGTCATATCCTACAAGTTTGAAAAGTATCTCCTTCTTTTTCATACATCTTGATATATTTCTTTTTACATCTTCCTAAACCTATAGCAATTTAGAAGACTTGTTCTCAATTTCTAAGTGCAGAATTCTTTCTTATTTTTTCCTTATAAATATTCAATTTATTTTAACTTATTTAAGGGTTGTAATCAATAGTCACTTAATAAATTGTGTATTTGTATAGCTGAGTTACTCAAAATCTTTACATCTTTCGTTTTTTTTTTTTGCTCTATGAAGAAATTCGCTTTAACACGTACAACTTTAAGACTTGGCATACGTTACAACAGTGCATTAGGGATACAAGCTATAAAACACTTCCCATTCCTTTGGATTTTGCATATGATGGGTTTGCATCAGTCACTGCAGGTAGATTGAGCAAGCTTTGTTTTTGTGTTTGTTTTTTAAACATGCATTCAACTAGATGTGATTCTGAATAGATTAATACTCCGTTTTTATCATTATAGTTAGCTAAAAAATTGCCAGGCAGCCCACAAAACAGGATTTGCTGTAAGAACAACCCAGAGTCAGCTGGAGACTCATGGCGCTGGGACCTGCCGGGCGGGCCGCAGGAGTGCTAGCTAAGTGTCAGAGCATTAGGAAGAAAGTCCGGGCTGGAGGCGCCAGGCCTGCAGCACCAGCTGTGGAACCTCCATTATGTGACCGCACAGCTCCATCCTCAAACATCGCAGGGTGATCACCACTGAGGGGGCACGTAGCTGTAGGTGGGTGTTCCGGGGGCCTGATATGTGGGCACCGTGACTGGGTGAGGGGCGACAGGAGTTGGGGAGTGGGCAGTCAGCCGGGTACCTGCTGACATCGCCATAGTGGTCCCAGCCACCATGCCCATGGTGACCCCGTTGCCTGTAGGTGGAGGGATTGGTGCAGGGTACACCGTCGCCGGCATGCCATTGGGCTGCACCACCGTGGTGTGGTGGATGACGTGAGGAGGTGCTGCGTACAGGGGTTGTGTGCAGTATGTGCCTTGCTGTGCGTATGGGCTCTGCTGGGGGTAGGCACTTCGCACGGGGTACACGGCGGTCTGGTAGGGGTTGGGGGAGGAGGAGTATGGTGGCACTGCCCCACTGGTGGGGGAACAGGACACTTTGTAAGGTGTGCCAGGAGTGTAACCTGTTTGGAAGGTGGGGTTCGTTCCAGTGTACATGTTGGGGGAGTAGGCGGGAGCCGCTGCTGTGTAGCCCGTGGGGAAACCAGCTGGATAACCAATTCCTTTGGCATTTGCATAGGGAACCCCAGAGGAACCAGGGCTATAAATAGGATTCATGATTTCAAGAACATGACATCCACAACCAAGGCTAAGACAGGAGTCCAGATCAGCGCTGTCCAACAGCACTTTCTGCAGCGATGAAGCTCTTCTCCATGTGGGCCGTCCGATAAGCACCCATCAGCTAAAGTAACAATCGCTCCCCGCGCCGCGCGGGCGGCCTGGGCCTCGCTGACCAGCTCGCCGGCCGGGGGAGCGCCGCGAGGCCTGCTCCGATGCGGGGCCCGAGCCGCCAGGGCCAGTCTCCACCGCCGCCGCCGCCGCCGCCGCCGCGGGCCTCTCCCCTGCTCCGCGCCCGGCCCGCCTCTCCGCAGCCCGCGCGACCCGCCCACGCTGCTACATCTTTTGTTTTTATATATTCTTTGATATTTTTGTTTTTCTCCCAACATTGGAGTATGAAAATTATTTTATAAATGAATAAGTTGAAAGACATATACAGTCAATGCTCATATTTCTATCTTCATTTAACTGTTTTTTATTTATCACATAACTATATATTTATGAATGCCTTTCTCCATTTAGTCCATTTTATTTATTTTATTTGTTTCAAAGTGAATTTCAGACACTGGTACACTTTAGCCCCTGAACATCTGAGGATAGATATATAATATTAACTAATTAGAGTTGTTTGCTTATTTTTAAATTTTATTTCTATATTTTCAATTAAAAAAATTGGTATGTGAAACTACATATGCTATATTTTTACTTAAATACAGTCAGATACACAAATTTAAATGTACCACTCAATGAATTCTGGCAAATGCATACACCCACGTAGTGTGTTGAATTTATCCTGCAGAAAATTTCTTCCTCCTACGCCCATTCCCGTTAATCCTTGCCCCAAACCCCAGAAGTTTCCACATTGTTCTGACTTTTTACCACCTTGGATTAGTTTGTTTTCTGGGCGTTTATACTAGTGGAGTTCTATGGCATCCAGTTTTGAGTAAGAGTTCTGTCATTCTACATGTTTTTGAGATTCACCCATGTTGTTTGTATAAATACTTGATTTGTTGTTGTTGTTTAATTTAAACTCTTTTC
Organism: Equus asinus; assembly: GCF_041296235.1. Taxonomy (NCBI): domain Eukaryota; kingdom Metazoa; phylum Chordata; class Mammalia; order Perissodactyla; family Equidae; genus Equus; species Equus asinus. Next base: position 2,825,949 of record NW_027225520.1, on the reverse strand, counting down.
TTTTGAGAGGTAATCTTAGATTCATATGCTATTGTAAGATATAATGCAGAGAGATACTAAGTAACTTTTACCCATCTTTCCTCAAGGATGACATCTTATAAAACTAAAGTACAATAATTATAACCAGCACAGAGACATTGATAAAATTTCTCAATATTTCTCAGATTTTCCTAGTTTTACTTTTCTCGAAAGTATGTGTGTGGGTGTGTGCGTTTAGTTCTATGTAAGTTTATTATGAATGTAGGTTAGAGTGTCCTCCACTGCGGTCAAGATACAGATCAGGTTCATTACCATGAGAGTCCATCAGTTTGCCATTTACTGCCACACCAACACACCCTCCCCTAATTCGTGGAAATCATTAATTTATTCTCAACTCTATAATTCCATCATGAATTACATGAATTTATGTATATTACATAAATATTATATGAGAGGAGTTTTATACACTATATAATTTTTCAGGATTGGCTTTTTTTCACTGAGCATACTTGTCTGGAGATTCATTCAAGTCATTGAATGTAACAATTCCAAAAACTTAGACCATTTTTAATTAATTTGTTTTTATGTTGGAAATGGAAACATCTTGTATATTTTTTAACACTAGAAAAGAGGGGACTGGTGAAAGAGAAAGTTGACAAATATAAAGTTATTACCATGCAATCTTTAGTTGAAATTATTCTGTTTAATATAATAAATTTATATAATAAATTTAAAAATCTCAAACTACACTTCCACATACTAAACTTTTGAGGTGGAATGAAAATAGTTAATAAGAGAAATTTTATAGGAGCTAATGTCTGCATAAAAAAAAAACCTTAAATAAACAACCTAACCTTGAAGTTTCCAAAGAACTAGTAAAAGAATAAATTAAGTCCTAAGTTTGTAGTAGAAATAAATAAAACTGAGACTAAAAACAATAAAAGAGATCAATTAAACTGAGAAATGCTTTTTTTTAAAGGTAAACAAAATTGGCGAAAATTTGGCTGGACTAATCAAGAAAAAAAAAGAGGGGTCAAAAAATACAATCAAAAATGAAAGATTACACATTACAAATGATACCACAGAAATAAAAAAGCACATTACATATTATTATGAACAACTATATGCTAACAATTTAGATGATCTGGAAGAAATGGATGAATTTCTAGAAATGTAAAATCTACCAAGACTGTCATGAGGAAACAGAAATGATATCTACATATACAATGTAATATTATTCAGCCATAAAAAAGAGTGAAATCTTGCCATTTGTGACCATGTTGTTGGACCCTGAGAACATTATGCTAAATACAATAAGTCAGACAGAGAAAGACAAATACTGTAGGATCTCTCTTATATGTGGAATATATCTATACAAACACACACTATTTATACACACTATGAACTATACACCATGTATATACTCTATAATATGTATGCTAGATATGTATGCTATATACTATAGAAAGATCGATCGATAGATAGATACAAGCTCATGGATACAGAGACCAGACTGGTGGTTGCCAGGGGTGGGAGGAAGGAGATGGGAGAAATAGTTAAATTGCTGTTTGTTTTTGTCTCGTTTAAATGAATTGAACAAAAAAGTAGAAATAAAAAGAAGTAGAAAATCCAAACAGACTAATATCAAGGAATAAGATTGAATTAGTAATCAAAAATCCTCCAACAAATGAAAGTCCAGGATCAGATGGCTTCACTTGTGAATCTGACTAAACAATTAAAGAAGAATTAACACCAATCCTTCTTAAACTGTTTCAAAAAACGGAAGAGAAAGGAGCACTTCCGAACTCATTTTATAAGACCAGACTTATCCTGATAGCAAAGCCCAATTAGGACACTAGAAGAAAAGAAAATTACAGGCTAATATTGCTGATAAACATAGATGCAAAAAGTCTCAAACAAAAATTAGCAAACTGAATTCAACAGCATATTAAGAGGATCATATACCATAATCAAGCAGGACATATCCCTGCGATGAAAGGATGTTTCAATATGTGTAAATCAATAAATGAGACATTAACAAAATGAAGAATTAAAATCATACAATCATTCCCACAGCTAACATCATACTCAACAGAAAAAGCTGAACACTTTCTCTCTGAGATTAAGAACAAGACAAGGGTGCCACTCTTGCCACTTCTAATTAACATAGTACTAAAATCCTAGCCAAAGAAATTAGGAAAGAAAAATAAATAAAAGGCATCTGAATAAGAAAGGATGAAGTAAAATTTTCTCTGTTTGTAGTTGACATGATCTTACATATAGTAAACCCTAAAGACTCCACAAAAAACTGTTAAAACCAATAAATGAATTCAATAAACTTGCAGGATATAAAATTAATATGCAAAAATAAGTTACATTTCTATACACTAACAATACACTACCTGAAAAAGAAATTAAGATCTCATTTACAATAGCATCAAAAAGAATAAAATATTTAGGAATAAATTTACTAAAGGAGGTGAAAATCTGTACACTGAAAACTATGAAATATTGGTAAAAGAAACTGAAGAAGACTCAAATAAGCTGAAAGGTATCTTGTGCTCAAGCATGGAAAGAATCGATGCTGTTATAATGTTCGTTATACCCTAAATGATCTACAGATTCCAAGCAATGCTTATCAACATCCAATGGCATTTTTCCAAGAAATAGAAAAAAATCTTAAAACTTGCATGGAACCCATAAGACCCCAAATAGCTACAGCAATCTTGATCAAGAACAAAGCTGATTTCAAGCTGTGTTACAAAGATATAGTAATCAAAACCATATGGTAATGGTATAAAAAAGACATAGGCCACTAAAAACGAAAAAAGAGAACAGAAATAAACCTGACTAACATTTTTACAAAGGCACTAAGAAGGGGCTGGCTCCATGGCCGAGTCATTAAGCTTTGCCAGCTCAGGGTTCTGCCAGTTCGGATCCTGGTTGTAGACCTAGCACCACTCCTCAGGCCATGCTGAGGTGGCGGCCCACACAGCACAACCAGGGGACCTACAACTAGAGTACACAACTATGTACTGGGGGCTTTGGGGAGAAGAAAAAAGAAGATTGGCCACAGATGTTAGCTCAGGTGCCAATCTTTGAAAAAAAAAGGCACTAAGAATACACAGTGGCGAAGGGATTGTCACTTCAATAAATGATGTTGAGAAAACACAATATCTGCATGTAAAAGAATGAAATTAGACTCCATATTATACCATGTACAAAAATCAACTCAAAATGGATTAAAGACTTACAAGTAAGACTTGAAGCTAACAACTTTTAGATGAAAACAGAGAAAAACTCCTTGACATTGTTCTTGGCCATGACCTTGTGGTTTTGACACAAAAAGTATAGGCAAAAACAGAAAAATATAAACAAATGGAACTACATCAAAGTGAAAAGTTTCTGCATGGCAAAAGAAACAATCAACAAATAAAAAGGTACTCTATTGAATGGGAGAAAATATTTGTGAATCATACATACCGTAAGAGATTACTATCCAAAATATATAAGAAGCTCATACAACTCAAAAGTTAAGTAAATAAATAAATAACCTGATTAAAAAACACTCAAAAGACATAAATAGACATTTTTCCAAGGAAGATACACAAAAGGCCAACAGACATGTGAAAAGATGCTCAATTTCACCAATCATAGGGAAAATGAAAGTCCAAACCACAATTAGACATCACCTCAAATCTGTTAAGATGGCTACTATCAAAAAGTCCAAATACATCATATGGGTGAAGATCTAGAGAAAGGTGACCACTTGAACACTGTTGCTGGGAATGTAATTGATCAGCCGTTATGGGAAACACTATGCAGTTTCCTTAAAAAATTAAAAATGCAACTACTAGGGGCCAGCCCAGTGGTGCCGCAGTTAAGTTCACATGTTCTGCTTCAGCGGCTTGCGGTTTGCCAGATAGGATCCCAGTTGCGGACCTATACATTGCTTGTCAAGCCGTGCTGTGGCAGGTGTCCCACATATAAAGTAGAGGAAGATGGGTATGGATGTTAGCTCAGGGCCAGTCTTCCTCAGCAAAAAGAGGAAGATCGGCAGTAGTTAGCTCAGGGGTAATCTTCCTCAAAAGAAAAAAATCATTAAAACTCAAAAAAGTAGCACAAATCTCCCTGGTAATGGTAAATGGATAGCCATAGTTAAATCTGCAATATGGTAATAGTGGTGTATAACTCACAACTCTAGTTTACAAGGTAAAAAAGTCAACATGGCAAAAATAACCAAAAATTCAATAATCTGTCATTAGTTACACAATACTAAAAAAATTTCAATTGTAGCAGCAAAAATCTAAAATTTGAGGAGGAGAAGAAACCAAAATATAAAGAATGTAAAATATATTGATGTTAAATTGTTAACAGTTCAAAACAGGATGTTATAAGTTTAAGGTATTTTATGTAAGCCTCATGGTAATCACAAAGAAAAATCTCATAGTAATTCTTCAAAAGAACATGATAAAAAGTCAAAGCATACAGTTACCAAAAACCTGAAAACACAAAAAAAGGACAGCAGGAAAAGGAAGAGAAACAAGGAACAATGGATATATAAAACAGCCAGAAAACAATTAATAAAATAGCAATAGTAAGTCCTACCTATATATAATTACTTAAAATTTAATATAAATTAAACTCTTCAATCAAAAGATAAAGAAAGGGTGAATGGATAAAAACAAGACCCAGTGATATGCTGCCTACAAAACACTCATCATAATTTTAAGGACACACATAGGCTGAGAGTGAAGGGATGAGAAAAGACATTTCAGCAAAAGTTAAACAAAAAAAGAAGTGGTAGCTATACTTATCACAGACAAAATAGACTTTAAACTAAACATGATCAAAAGAGATAAGATTATTACATAATGATAAAGGGATCAACACGTCAAGAAGATAGAACAATTGTAAATATTTATGCACCCAAGATCTGAGTAGCTAAATATATAAAACAAAAACTAACAGACCTAAAAAGAGAAAGAAACAGCAATACAATAATTATTGGGGACTCTAATACCACATTCTCAACAACAGATGGATCATTCAGACAGAATCAATAAGAAAACAGTAAATTTGAGCAACAGTATAGATCAAATGGACCTAACAAACATATAATGAACATTCTGTCCAGCAACAGCAGAATACACATTTTCTCAAGCTCACGTGAAATATTTTTCAACATATCATATGTTAGGCCACAAAATAAGTCATAGTAAATTTAGGAAGATTGCAATCATCCAACTATCTTCTCTGACCACAATGGCAAGAAACCAGCAATCAAAACAAGAGGAAAACTGGAAAATCCAAAATCCCATGGAAGTTAGATAACATTATCCTGAAGAACCAATGGATCAAAAAAGAAATCAAAGAGGAAATAAGAAAGTTTCTTGAGACAAATGAAAATGGAAACACAACATACCAGAATTTATGGGAAGCAGCAAAAAGAGTTCTAAGAGGGAACTTCAAAGCAATGAGCCCCTACATTAAGAAGCAAGAAAGATCCCAAATAAATGACCTAATTCTACATCTTTAGGAACAAGAAAAAGAACAAATTGAGCCCAAAGTTAGCAGAAAAAAAAAGAAAATCATAAAGATTAGAGCAGAAATAAATTAAAGAGGACAGAAAAACAATACAAAAGATTAACCAAACTGAGTTGATTCTTTAAAAAGATAAACAAGCTCTTAGCTAGATTAACCAAGGAGAAAAGAGAAAGAACCCAAATCAAGAAAATTATACATTAGAAAGGAGTTAGCCTAGATTCACCAAGAAAAAAAAGGCTCAGATAACGAAAATCAGAATTAAAAGAGAAGATGTTACAACTGATACCACAGACATTCAAAGGATCAAAACAGGCTACTATGAATATCTATATGTCAACAAACTGGACAACCTAGAAGAAATTAAAAAAAAAATTCTTAGAAACAACTTACCAAGAACAAATCAGGAAGAATTAAAAAATATGAATAAACCAATTACTAGTGAGGACATTGAACCAGTAATCAAAAATCTCCCAGCAAAGAAAAGCCCAGGATCAGATAGTTTCACTGGTGAATGGTACCAAACTTTAAAAAAGTCCTTCTCAAATTCTTCCCCAAAACTGAAGAGAAGTAAACACTCTCAAACTCATTTTACAAGGTCAACATTAACCTGATACCAAAACCAGAAATAGATATTACTAGAAAAGAAAATTACAAGCCAATATCCCTGATGAATATCGATGCACGAATTATCAATAAAATACTAGTAAACTGAATCCAGCAGCGCATTAAAAAGATCATTCACCGTGTTAAAGTTGGGTTTACCCCTGGGATGCAAGAGCGTTTCAACATATGCAAATCAATCAATGTGGTGCATCACATTAATAGAATGAAAGAAAAGAATCCTGTAATCATCTCAATAGACACAGAAAAAGCATTTGACAAAATTTAGCATCCATTCATAATAAAAACTCAACAATTTAAACATGGAACATATCTCAACATATTAAAGGCCATATATGACAAGTCCACAGCTAACATCATACTCAATAGCAAAAGGGTGAAAGATTTTTCTCTAAGATTAGAAACAGGACCAGAGTGCTCACTCTCACCACTCCTATTCAACAGAGTACTGGAAATCCTAGCTAGAGCAATCAGGCAAGAAGAAGACACAAAAATTATCAGAATTGGAAAGAATGAAATAAAATTGTTCCTAGTAGCAGATGACATGATCTTATATAGAGAATATTTTAAAGATCCAACCAAAAATCTGTTAAATCTAATCAATACATTGAGTAAAGTTATAGGATACAAAGTTAATATACAAAAATCAGTAGCATTTCTTACACAAACAGTAAAATTTCTGAAAAAGAAATAAAGACATTGATCCAATTCACAATAGCATCAAAAACAATAAAATACTCAAGAACAAATTTAACTAAGGAGGTGAAAGATCTCTGCTGAAAACTACAAAACATTGATGAAGGAAATCAAAGAATGCAAGTGGAAAAGTATTCTGTGTTCATGAATTGGAAGAATTAATATTGTTAAAATGTCAACATTATCAAAAGCTATCTATAGATTCAGTGGAATCACTATCAAGTTTCTAATGGCGATTTTTACAGAAATAGAAATAATACTCCTAAAGTTTACATGGAATGACCAAAGACCCCAAATAGCCAAAGAAATTCTGAGAAAGAAGAACAAAGCTGGAAGAATCTCAGTTCCAGATTTCAAGATATAGTATAAAGCTATCGTCACCAAAATATTACAATACTGGCATAAAAACAGACGAGTAGAAGAGCTTTGAGAGCCCAGAATACACCCAAGCTTGTGTGGTCAACTAATATCTGACAAGGGAGCTGAGAATGCTCCATGGTGAAAAGACAGTCTCCTCAATCAATGGTGCTGGGATGATTGCATATTCACATTTAAAAGAATGGAACTGAGCTCATGTCTTACACCACTTGCAAAAATTAACTTGAAATGGATTAGGCTTAAATGTAGGACCTGAAACAATGAAATTCCTAGAAGAAAACTTAGGAATAAATCTCCTTGACACGGATCTTGCAATAAACTTTTGTATATGGATTTTTTTGACGCATAAAGCACAGGAACAAAATAAAAAATAAACAAGTGGGACTGCATCAAACAAAAAAGCTTTTGCATGGCAAAAGAAACCATCAACCAAGTGAAAAGACAACACTTGGAATTGGAAAAAATATTTGCAAACCATGTATCTGATAAAGCATTAATATCCAAAACATAAAAACTCATACAACTCAGTGGCAACAAACAATGAAATTAAAAAGTGGGCAAGGGATCTGAATAAACATTTGTCCCAAGAAGATATACGAAAGGCCAACGTACATAAAAATATGCTGAACCTCACTTGATATTAGGAAAATGCAAAGGAAAATCACAAGGAGATATTATCTCATGCCTGTCAGAATGACCGTGGTCAAAAAGACAACAGTTAAGAGATACTGACCTGGATGTGGAGAAAAAGGAATGCCTGTGCCCTGTTGGTGAGATTGTAAATTGGTACAGTCGCTGTGAAAAACAGTATGGAGGAGTCTCAAAAATTAAAAATAGAACTACATTATAATTCAGCAATTTCACTTTTGATAATATATCCAGAAGAATAAAAGCATAAACCCAAAGTTAAAATAATACTCCGAAGTAACCCCATTGTTAGCCTCCAATATGGTTCTTTTTGCTTATCATCACCTAGAATATCAATACAGATTACAAGATATCCTGCTAAAACTGTATGCTAATTAGTTTCATATTTGGAGATGTCTTATAAATGTCATGGCAATAAAATATTCTTTTATATTTTGATTTTAATACTCAACTTCAGGTCTGTGTTCTTCGTTTAGGTTCATTAATGCTGCTCTGTTTGTGATTATCAATTTTATAGAATATTCCATTGCACGTTTTGCACTATTCCTTGTATTAAACTAAAAAGTCGAATCTAGTACACAGGGTATCAAGTCTTGAGGCACATTTTTCCCCAAAATAGTTCTCTCCAATTTACACAAACTCCAGCAGTGTTAGAATTTTAATTGTTGCCAAAGTAATGTGTGGGCATACTTGAATCCCTCCTTGTTTGTTCACATTTGCATCACCTTGACCTCTAGTGAGCTTGACATGCTTTTGAAATGTCTGCTAACATTTTGATCTTCCTCTTCTGTGAATTGCATGTTGGTATCCATTTCTCTTTTCCTATTTATTTAGTTATTCATCTTTCCCTATTGAATTTTTTGGAGTTTTAAAAGGCTTGTTCTTTATACCAACCCTTTTTCCATCACGTATGTTGTCTATATTTTCTTCTGATATGTCTTTTGTGTTTTGACTTTGAATATGTTGTCTTAGTTGTTATTGCTGCTGATTGCAATAATTATGTTAATATGCACTTAAATATTGAGGGAAAACCTCCTCATCTTCAGCTCTCTGCCGGCACCATGAAGCCCATCATAAACATCACTCGGCCTACCTGGGACGGACACCATGACCTGAAAAAGAGATGGTGGTGGGGAGGGGGTGAGACGGGAAATGGAGTCCAGTTGTGTTACTAAGCCCCGACTTCTGAACCAGTCTTCTCTGTAGGGATTTTAATTCAACTTGGCAGTTTGGGCTCATTCATGCCCCTCTTCTCACTGGTCACACTCTGGCATACTGCCGTATGAGGTTCACTCTGGGTGGAAGGTCCTTCTTTAGGTTTAGAATGACAGTTCTTCCATCCTGGGAAAAAATGAAGCCTATTAAAGGAAAATGCCACAGATGAAATTATTTTTGTGGCAAAAAGAGGGGAGATCATGCATGCATGTGTGAATACCTGCTAATGTACTCCATTCACGTGTCGAGATTCTGCCCAAATCTGAGCCCTTTTCTTGAACTAAGTGCTATGGACTGGATATCTGTATCCCCTCAAATGAATATGTTGAAATCTTAGCTGTCAGTATAATGCTATTGGGAGACACCAGGCACTTTTGTAGATGATTATGTCATAAGGACGCAACTCTTGAAAGGGATTAATGTTGTTGTAAATGAGATGCCAGAAAGCTCCCTTACTGCTTCCACCATGTGAGGACACAACAAGACTATGGTCATCGATGAACCCTCACCAGACGTCTGATCTGCATGACCTGATCTTGTAGTTTTAGCACCCAGAACCGTGAGAAGTAAATTTTTGTTTTCTAAGCCACCCAGTCTGCAAATTCTTGTTATAGCAGCTGAATGGACTTACACCAAGGAAAGTATCCTTTGAGAGGTTGGAAAAGATCACAGCCCCCAGTACAAGGTAGACGTGCAGACATGGAAACTGTGGAATGCAGAAATTCTGCAATGTCGACAATTTGCTGCTTTGGGGCCTACTGTAGAAACAGTTCAGAGCTGGGAATGTCTGGGTCATAAGGAGAAGGTCTCTCTGATCGCTCACCAGGGGAAGCTGGTGATAACGGCCCCAAATATGCCAGAACACTAGACAAGTTCTTTCCTATGCTAAGGAAGGAGAAGTCACCACAAACCTGGAAACTATTCAGTGTATACTCCAGCACAGCTCCAAATCCAAATCTTGTCTATGGTCTTGTTTCACTCTTCCTCAAAGCTTCTCTGAAGAACAAAAGGTTCCCTCAAGTTTTGAGGGGAGGGTGAAAGCAGGGTGGTAAGCATCTTGTATAAGCTTCTCTCCCATAATCAACTTAAAAACTAGTCTCAGAAACACACCCAAACAGAGACAGTGGAGAAGGCAGACCCTAACCCCCCACACAGGCTCTCTGACCTCACGTAGCAGCTTAAAATCTGGTTGTCCTGGCCTCTCTCACATCACAGGACAAAGATAGTATGATAACAAGCAGGAGACACTGCTTCAAAGTCCATTCTGCAGACTGCAACTCCATCTTCCTTATAATCTGGCTATGAAATCAACTAAGGCATAATGGGAAGTGGGGGAGAAAGGTGATACATAGGTGGGGGGATGTTCCTGTTGTTGGATCTTTGCAAGCCAGCTGTTCCAGTCTGGTTCAAGCTTGCTATAAGCAGAGTATTCAGTCGGCAACCATATCCACCTGCACAGTCTTCTGGGCCACCCCTTGCCAGACCCCTTCCCTCCCATCCCCCAGGGACTTAGTGGAGGGCTCTCCCTTTTCCATACAAACGTGGCCCTTCTGCCTCAGGAAGTCATTGACTGTGCCCCTCTTCCATGAAAGAATGAATTGTACACAGCAACTGCTCAGCCTTCTCTTGAAGGATGTGAAAACACCACAGAGGACAAGCAAAGGAAACAGAGGGAGGTGTGAACTTTATGTGACTCCTTATGACAGGCCTGCTTCCCCTTGGCTGGCGAACTCTCCTATATGTGCTCCATTTAAAAATGATGTGATATTAAACATGGCAAATCACAGAGAATCAATGTTAAAACTAATGCCAACAGTTAAAACATCCAATGACGTAGCAGGATGTCAAACTAACGTGCAAAAGTCAGTAGCTTTCATGTAACAAACAGTAGCCACAGCATATAATAGATGAGTAGACCTTATTTACAATAGAAATAAGGAAAGATAAACTAAAAAAGGTTACCAAGAAATGACCTGGACCTCTATGCACAAAAGTACAAAATAACCTATAAATGCATAACAAACACAGAGACAAGATGGTCCTCTCTGCTAAGTTCAGCCATAAAACCTGGACAACCATAAAAGAAGAAATTTAGTGAGAACTCTGAAAGGTGGTAAGAAGAAGGCAAACTGACTTGGGACTTCAGGACTGGAGGAACAACACAGTGACAGGGTGTCTTACCCCCCAACTTTAGAAGGAGACCCAGATTCAGTAATCTCAGATCCTGACCTGCCAACAGAACTCAGCCCAGGTAGGCTTGTCCTCCTCCAGATGTAATGAGTCTTAGGAACTGTTCCGAATTAGCACAGCAACACTCCCAAGAGGGTCTTTGGAAAGTGTCACTAACAAAGGAAACAAAGAGAAGATTCTCCTTCCCTGTCACCCATGAGACTTTCCTCCTTTCCCTGGAGGTACCAAGCCTGCTGGGCAGCAGCAAGAGGCACTTTGCCCACTGGAGGGGACAAAATGACTTCCTCCTAGGTTTTTAGGTTCTGTGGCTGCTCTGCAGATTAAGTTTGCGTGAGACAAATTAACAAAAGAAAATAAATTGATTACACAGTAATTTAACTATGGCTTGAATTTCATAAAATATGAGACTCAAGAAGGTAGCCAGATGACTCAGATTTTTTTCAATTTTTACCAATTTATTAAAGTAATGTTTCTCTAATAAACACTAACCGCCACTTGAGTGAGATTCATAATCATTCTTGTGATTGTGTTCAAAATTAGAGACAGTTTACTTACCCCTACTGCTGTGAATAAAATCAATTTTGTCAGTGCTGTTGGCACGTCATAACTGAAAATTCCGTAAAGTTGAGATTTGGGCCTACAAAATGCTATTTAAGAGAGCAGGTAGGTCTTGACGGTAAAGACAGCATCAAAAGCTTCATCCAGGCAGTTTGCTGTGACAAAACTTCAATGCTATCGTACGTCACCTGGGATTTCTTCAAGGTCTTTTTCATTCCTCTGAGAAATGATGATTCACTTCCATCCTGCTCTGTGTGCTGCCAGCACTTTTTCTTTAATTCACTGGAAGACCAAGACCCCTCTGAAATTTCTCCAGTCATAACTACATTTGAATGTAAAAGCAGCCCACTAAAAGGTGAGGCAAGACAAGTCACTGGGATAACTCCAGCATGGGGTCCATCTTTTGTGACAGCTCCAGCTGGAAAGTGCACATGGATGTCTGTGTTGTTAAGATCAAAACTTCCAGAAACACAGGGCAGATGGTATTTCTCGGCATTGCTGCAGAGCCTGCTAATAGCAAGATGGGCAGACTCTTCTCATGATATCCCCTAGCTGAGCAGTTAGAGTTAAATGACCTTCACCATCCTTTCAACTTGCCTCCACAAATATGATTTCTCCACCTAAAGGAGACCAAGCCAAACTTATTGCCATTCCTGGTTGACTCAAATGCCCATTTTATCTATCTGGAGCCCAAAGATGTCTTTTGGAGCATAGAAATCAATCAAAGTTGGCGTTTCAGGTGGTAGGGCCAAGTAAGTGCTGTCATTGATAGATTCAGATTTTGCGTCTTCTAAGATGTTTTCTCTGTAAATTTCTTTCTCATTCACATCAAAATGGTCCAACTTGACTTCCTTATATTGTTCTTTTCCCACCTTCACAGCAACAGCTGGGCAAATGGCCCCAAACCAGCTATCCAGAGAATGACCCCCTGCCTCTCTGGTACACCTGGTGAAGATGTGAAGAGGAGTAACCTGAGAGATCTGAATCTGCTGAGGACTCAGCCCATGCTGTTCCAGTTGCTTTGGGATCAAGTGCTTGCTGGCAATCTATCTTCTCTTGTGTATACCCTGGCACCTGAATGTCCTCATTCTGTCCAAGAAGACAGGTGGAGTAGTAGCAGTGGTATTGGCGATAGTTATTAAAATAACTTGGGAGAGGTTAAAGCCCACATTTAGAGACTGATTTGTGAAGCTATGGTTTTGTTCATGATCCAATACCTCAAGCAGAGCTGCTGCAGGATCACCTGGACACAATTTTTTCTAATTTGTCAACCTCATCTAATAGAAACACCAGATTGTTAACCTCAACGGTCTTCAAGTCATTGATTGTATGACCAGGTATACTGCCAACATAGGTGTGCCTGTGTCCTCCAATGTCAGACTATTCACGTTCTCATCCAAATACAATCTTGTGGAAATCTCGATCTAGAGTCTTGGCCACAGACTTTCCCACATTGTTTTGCCAACTCTAGGAGGGTCAGCAAATCAAAGAATGGGCTCTTCAGATTGGTTTTCAGCTGTTTGACAGCCTAATATTCCAAAATTCTTTCCTTCAAGTTTTCAAGGCAAAATGCTTATTATTCAGAAGAATTTAGGCTTCTTGAATGTCTGGATGGTCAGTTGTACTTTTGTTCCAGAAAGTTCCACCATAAATTCTAAATAATTTCTAATCTGAACATATTCTGGCATTGCTTGCAGCATCTTTTTAGTCTTTTTCTCTTTCTGACACAGACCTAATGGGCTTCTTCTGACATATTGGATGCTCACTTTTTTTCTAGCATGACAATATCATGATTATCTTCTTCCTCATGTTCATCTTTTAAAGTACCTAGGATGCTGGCCAGCCCAGGGGTGTAGCAGTTAAGTGCTCACGTTCCGCTTCAGCAGCACAGGGTTTGCAGGTTCGGATCCCGGGCATCGCTTGGCAAGCCATGTTGTGGTAGGCATCCCACATATAAAGTGGAGGAAGATGGGCACGAAGGTTAGCTCAGGGCCAGTCTTCCTCAGCAAAAAGAGGAAGATTGGCAGCAGATGTTAGCCCAGGACTAATCTTCCTCAAAAAGTAAAAGAAAAAAATAAAGTACCTAGGATGTGTGAAATCCTATTGAGGCATATTCATATAATGCATTTATTATCATCCTTCTTGCTTTTTCTGTTTTGTTATTATTATTATATTTTTAGGAAGATTAGCCCTCATTAACATCTGCCACCAATCCTCCTCTTTTTGCTCAGGAAGACTGGCCCTGTGCTAACATCCATGCCCATCTTCCTCTACTTTATATGTGGGACTCCTGCCACAGCATGGCTTGATGAGTGGTGCATAGGTCTGCACCCAGGATCTGAACTGGCGAACGTTGGGCCACTGAAGGAGAACACGCAAACCTAACCACTGTGCCACCAGGCCGGCCCCATGTTTTCCGTTTTTTTTTAAAGCAATTTCAATTCTTGAGTTTGTTTCACAAGCAGTGGTATCATCATCTTGGACAGTTTCCTCCAGAGTCACGGTATCTACAATTTGGAGCGTTTCTGTTGCTTGTTTGGATAAGTGATGTCAGAATGTCTAGTAAATCTTCCCTAGGAGAACTGTCTAAAAGACGTCTCAATTTAGCAACTGCAGGGACATGTATATTCAACATTTCAATCGATAGTAGTTCATTTTTGTAGAACTCTTCTGATAATTCTCCCAGCTTCTCTTTAGTTTTACAGGTGTTGAAAAATCCCTCAAGTCAGTCCAACAGTTCCACTTTAACGACAGGATATGACTTCTCTTTTAAATCTGTACCATCTGCAAAGAGCACAGGCGTGTGGTCAACAAAAGTGAGAGGGAATTTGGCTGGGTACTGCCCACAATCTGAACCATCAGTGCAGCTGCCCCAATCCTGTGCAGTGGTGGCAGATCCTGAGTATTGCTGGCCAGGTAGGTCATGCTGGGGATGAGACTTAGGATGGTGCTCTGCAGCCCTCGAGCAGGCAGCTCCACACCAGCTGCCAGTTGCAAGTCCAGTCCACACTGGGTGCACATGGGGGAGCTTGGAAGCAGGAAGCCATCTGGGTGAGCAGCAGCAGGAAGTGGCTGAAGAAAAATTATGGGAAGATGAGGGGAGAAAATGTATAATAAATAAAGCTTGCCTTGTTATGCAGATAAATCTCTCAGTTAAAAAACTCTCTAGAGGTTGGCCTGATGGTTCACTGGTTAAGTGCGCATGTTCCGCTTTGGTGGCCTGGGGTTCGCCGGTTCTGATCCCGGGTGCAGACATGGCACTACTCGGCATGCCAGGCTGTGGCAGGTGTCCCACATATAAAGCAGAGGAAGATGGGCGTGGATGCTAGCTCAGGGCCAGTCTTCCTCAGCAAAAAGAGGAGGATTGGCAGCAGTTAGCTCAGGGCTAATCTTCCTCAAAAAAAAATTCTCTAAGAGTCATTCTCTTTCTCCTGCAGAAGCTTTTACTAATGGAAATTTCCTTTATAAACATAAATTTCCGTTCCAAAGAGGAAGTCTATCCTTCATTTAAAGCAGTCAAGGTGGAGATCAAGAGTTTTTCCTGCATCTGCTGGCTCTCAATTGCTTTTGGCTCCAAATAATTTGTATGTCAAAGTACCATACTTTGGGCATCTTCAGCATTCCTTCAAGAAGAAACAACTTGTTCTTGGAAGTCTCTGTCTCCTCCCCAACCCAGATGCACTCAAGCTGTTAGAGGCCAACAGCAAACAGGGATCTGCCTCAAGAAGCTTTGGGGAAGCCTCTTCACCCTCAAAGGCCTGAGACACACTAGAGGGATAGATCACTGCAGGTTCTTCAGCCATTGAAAATAATATAAACAGCTCCATTCTCATAAATTTAACAACTTGAAAACAAGGAACAACTTACCAAAAATTTCAAACTAACAAAACTCAACCAAGATGATAGTATTTTCCTCAATCGGGCGCTGCTAGCCAAGCTTTTTGCCACAAAACTCAAGACTTGGATTCATGCGACACACCTGAAGAAAGCACAAACTCTGGGGGGAACTGCACATCATTTGGTGACTTAAAAATAAAGATTTCTCCAAATGGAAGCAGACAGTATCTGATGCGAAGGTTTCCAAGGTGTCTGGACCAGGTCTGTTGGAAGTTTGTCTGCCAAACCTTTGAGGATGACATGACACTTCAGATCATCTCCAATGCCTATGATCTTGATAACATGCAAACTTCAGGTAAAAAGTGCCAGAGAGTTCTCCCTCCTCTCCCTCCGTGTTCCTCAAATGTGGCCACAATAGGTTTCCAATCTGTGTGTTTTTCCTCCAACCTGGGACATGACTCCCAGAGAAGCTCCTTCCTGGCCTCGAGGGACGAGAGGCTACTGAAAGTGGAAAAATCTGACTGCAGATCAACAGTGCTTTCAGAGAAAGATGGCAATCAAAATGGGGACATGTGAAAGTTAATAAACGGAAACGTAGTTGAAATAGTGTTGGAAGGCTAATAGAGGGAGTTCTCATGCCCTATGTCAAAGGCGCAGTGCAACAGGAAGAATAAAGACATCCTCTTCCTGACCAGTCAGAAACTAACCCAAGGAGAGACTGTCACAACTCTGCCGATGAAAAGCCACTGCCCTCAAGACTGTGTCCAATAGCCCCCACAGTTTTCCCCACTCTGAGATAAAAGAGCTTCTCCTCTCTTCCTTGCTGGGTGCTCCTGCATGGCTTGCCATGGTTGCACACTCCAAATGGCTATTCTTTGCTAATCCCAGATAAACCAATTTTTGCCAGAGAAATAACTGGCTGTCTATTTGTTTAAGGGCAAGACTTGTTAATAGGCAAGAGATGTAGAGAAAACATTTGATACAATCCAACTCCTGTTTGTCATAAAATTTTCTAGCAAGTTTGAAATAGATGGAAACTACTTTCACTTGTTGAAGGTCGTCTACAGAAAATGCACAGTTGACTTCATGCTTAACAGGGAAAGACTAAAGGATTCTCCCCACAATAAGGAACACGGAAAGGAATACCACTTTCACTACTCTTATTCAACAAAATACTGAAGCTTCTGGCAATAACAGAAGTAAAGGAAATAAAAGCCATAGAGTTTAGAAAGGAAAAAATGTAACCATTCCTAGTTTCATTGTTGTCTGTGTAAAAAAACTCTGGGAATCTACAAAAAAAAAAAATCAGAACTAATACATGAGTACAAAAAGTTCACCAAGTACAAAGTACAAGATCAACACACAAAAGACCATTTTATTTCTACAACTAATGATGAACCTGCAGATGATAAACTTGAAAATGCTGTATTATTTAGAACCACTCCGAAGAACATGAAATATTCAGGCATAAATTCAAGAACATGTGTACAGGATCTGATGCTGAAAATTATAAAATACCGATTACAGTGATTAAAGAAGATGCAAATAAATTGAGAGCCTTACTATTGTCAAAGACAAATGCAGCAGAAATTAAAGTGGTGAAAGCAGATTTTATTCAGTAACAGCTGACAGAAGCTGAGCTGCGCTCAGATTTGTACGGAGGTGAATCTAGAATTTTAAAGACGGAATGAAGGAGCAGGGTTCAGGGGCTCAGTAGAGTCAAAGAAGTAAAAAAGTACAAAGGTTGGTCAGTGTAACTGTGATTAGACCCACTGTGTTCGTTACTTTGCAGTTATCAAAGTTAGGATTCTATCCTCACTCAGAAGTTGAGAGAAAGAGGCTCTATCTGTCTTAATGATCGTATTTCAAAGGAGTGGCTCTTAGGTCCTTTAGAGAATTGTGAGAGATACATATCTACAGTTGTAAGCCCTCTTTAGTAAATACTCTAAGAAGGGGGATCAGAGGCCTATAATTGGGTGTTGACTAAAATAAATAGCAAATTTTTCTGTCAGCTTTGAGCTCTCAGGAAGGCATTTTAATGGTGGGCTGGAGTCATTCCGGTTACACAGACTTATGCAGCTAGAAGCCACGCCAGAGTTTGGTTGAGTCTCCTCCTGGTGTGGGGGTTTGGAAGGAGTTGTTATGTGCTGAGAATTCTGCAGTCCTCACCATGTTACTGGATAGAATAATGAGGACAGGTCTCAATTATCCCCAAATTGATCTATAGGTCTAATATTATTCTAATAAAAATTCCACCACAGTTTGTAGACAGAGACACCTTTTTCTAAAATTTATATAGAAAGGCACATAGCTGAGAGTAGCTAAAACAATCATGACAGGAAGAATAATGCGGCAGTAAACACTTTAACAATATTTAGTATTGCCTTGTACATACTGTAATCACAGCATCATCATTTTCATTGTAGGACAGCTACATAAATCAATGGAACAGAGTAGAGAATCCAGAAATGGACCACAGAGTTATACCCTAGTGATCTCTGACACCAAGAGTGAACCTTAATGTAAATTATGGACTTTGAGTGATAATGATGTGCCTATGTATGTTCATCAATTGTGAAAAGTATACTACTCTGATGAGGGGTATTGACAACAGAAAGGTTATGCATATGTGGGGGCAGGGACTATATGAGAACACTGTGTATTTCATTAAATTTTGCTGTAAACGTAAAACTGCTCTAAAAAATAACATCCATTGATTTTTTAATAGGCAATGCAAGAATACCTTGTAGTGATTAAACTGGTCATTATTTTAGCTGTGATGGATACAGAAACTTGCACATCTGATAAAATTGTACAGAACTAAATACACAGGAACAAATTAGTACAAGTGAAACTGGAGAAATCTGAATAAGATAGTGGATTGCATCAATGCCAACAAGCTGGCTGTGGTATCGTCCTATAGTTTTGCAGAATGTTATCATTGTAAGGAACTGGGTAAAGTGTACACTGGAACTTTTGGAGTTATTCCTTACAGCAGTGTAGAATCTACAATGATCACACTATAAATTTCAATTAAAAATAGTTGGCAAATGGAAAGTCAGTCTATGTTTTAAGTTAGGAAGTTTCATTAAATGGTCAGTCCCATTACTTTATAAATTGAATACAATGCCAATAAAAATTTTAACGAGCTTTTCTGTTGAGTTAGATAAATGATCCTACATGGAAAAAATAAACGCATAAGCTAAGCTAGGAAAATATGGACCAGGAAGAACTCTGAGGGAGGAGCTGGTCTATCACACGTTAAAAATATTGCAGAGACTGTAATGCGACAGGAGAGGATTGTCGCATGCACAAGAAGAGGACAGAAGGGAAAGGGAGGGGAGAGGGTGGCAGAGGTCAGGGGAGTGGGGGAGGGGTGGCCTGATTGGAATTTGTTGACACGGGGAAGCTGGAGCTCACTAAGTAGAAGGCAGGCATCCTATGTGATGGTTTAGGGAGCACATGTGGCTTTCTCTGGCGGTCCTGTGTTGAAAGCAGAACGAGAGTTTTGGAAACTGGCAGTTACTGACCAAGTGCTGACTGTTCTGTGCTGAATGCTGCAGGGGCTGTGATTTGGCTTCTTGGGATGTTTGCTTCCCACGTTGGGGGGTCAGAGTTATACTGTCATATATGATCTGTCCTTTGTCCATTTGTATATTCAGTCTCAAAAAAACAGTTGGTGCACAAATTCATCAGTTAGCTCGTCATTAAAAAATAGTCTCTTGGAAAGTTAAACCTTCGAAAGTTAAAAAGATGAAAATGGTAAAAAGATGAAAGATGCCAAATAAGATTTATAGATAAATATGAAGAAATTGAATAAGAATCTCAAAATAAAATGTCCAGCAGTTAAGTATATTTACTTGAGAATATATCATGCAAACTATGTTTCAGTAGAGTGTCATTTTTATTATCAGCATAGGAGAAAAGATGAGTTATGGAAGGGATTCTGCTCATGCTCAGTTATTTCCTTTACTTAACATTAAATCTTGAATAAAGTATAATGTCAAGCTGACTCATTTACTCCTTCATTTTAAAAGCTGTAGACTATTTCCTTGGTTTTTAAATAATGAGGTGTAAAGGAGGGGGTGAGGTGTTGAAAATAACTTCCACTGAGATTGACAGTAGCAATTGCTCTTGATTTTTTTGAGAGTCGTGGGGTCACCCATCAAAGCAGGAATGCTATTTATGTTCAGAAATTAAGAATCAGAATTTTATTAGAAATTTTGACTTTTATGCACCCTCAAAAAGTAAACTTAGGAATTTATTTGAATTTTTAGCTCTGTTGAGGTATGAGTAATAGACAAAAAATGCACACGTTTTCTATATGTGTATTGATTAGTTTGGACATATGCATACACCCGTCATATCATCCCCACAACCAAGTGCTGAACACATCCATGACCTCCAAAACTTTCCTTGTGATTTTTGTGTGTTTTTTTAAGCTTAGGAATTTCATGGATTTTAACCTAATGCTCAGATAAAAGAGGGAGAAGATGAGGTGTACGTTGTTTCATTGTGGTACCTTAAGACATAGACTTTCAACATACACATGACTTCTGAAAAGCAACATTTATTACTCTCACAATGAAATATTTTCTCCTATTTCCTTCAAATATATGGCCTTCTTATTCTACCCCCCACCCACTTCCTTTTTGAGTAGGGACTCAGGAGAAATTTCCAATGGTACTAACAAACAGGGTCCAAGGGGTGGCTGCCCCTCAGCCCTGCAGGCTTTTCCCTTGTGAGAAGCGACCACTTTGCACATGTGTGAGCCAGTGTGGAACAGGACAGAGTATGTCTGCAGACTGGTTCAGCCTGCTGAGCCCCTTTGCTGCTTCTAACCTATGGCCACGAAAAAGGCTAAATGGAGGGAAATTAAACTTTGATGTGTTGATGATTGAAAAGGAAAGTGCCTTGCTCTCTAAGGGATAAAGTCATTTGGAGGAAAATCAAATAACTATCATAGTTATTTTTTCCTATCTTATTTTTCCGCTGAAGCCACTAGATATTTCAATCTTTCTGACTTCCTAACAGAATCCAGTAGTACTTTCCTTTTCTAAGGCCAATGAACTGTTATGTAAGGGGCTTCTCTTGCTTTTTCCAAACCCTCCTGGGATTCTGTTTATCTACTGTTCGTTTTTCACCCCCTGCTTTTCAGATTGCTTTGTTCACTGTCCTTGTCAAATAAATGTGGCTCATTAAAATAAGCAGCATTAATATGTATCTCTTTCACTGCATTTTATCTAATAAATATGCTGAAGATTTTCTGTATTCTGCATGTGAATCCTTTGTTGAATATTGGAACTGGGACAATCTCTTCGCATCCTGTGACTTGCAAATTCCCTCTTGTAATGTGTCTTATGATGAACCGAAAGCCTAAATTTTAGTGAATCCCAGTTTACCGATATTTCTTGTATGGAGAGTGTGTGTGTGTCTTCTTTGAGAAGTTTTTTCTACCCTGTGGTCCCGAGGATGTTTTCTTATGTTGTCTTCTAGAAGTTTCATTATTTTACCTTTCCCCTTTAGGTCAAAGTGTCCAGGAATTGAGTTTTGTGTGTTGTGAGGGTAGGGCTCAAGGTTTCCTTTACATCCATATGCCCGTCTCTACGAGTAATAACAGGCAGCATTGGGACAGGTGGACACAAGCCTGGGAGTTAGGGGTCCTGTATTCTCAGCCTTACCCTCCCTTTAAAGCACCCTCTGAACGTGGGCAGGTGACTTTCCCAGTTCTCCCTCCTCTCAGACTCCTTCCTTCCTCTCTTCCTCCTATCCTTCATTCCTCCCTCCCTCGCTCCCTCCATTCTTTCCTTCCTTCCTTCCATCTATCCACCCGAGCATCTGTCCAGGTATCAATCTGTCCAACTGTCCTCCTGCCTGTTCGCCGGTTTGTCCTTCTTCTCTCCTTCCATCCTCTTTCCTCCCATGTCTCAACTTCTCTTCCTTGTCTTTGTTCTTCCTGCTTTCCCTGTGACCCTCCATTTGTCCGCTCTTCCTCTGTCCATCCAGGTATCCCCTCTATCTGTGCCTCTACCTGTCTCTTTGTTGCGTCTCTCTCTTCTTCAAGCACACTGTCTCTCTTGGGTTCATCTCACTCACAGGCTCGAACATCCCGCTACTCACACAATCCCTCCTTCTGTCACTCACATTTATGGCTCACCTGTGAATGGTTGTCCTGGGACAGCCACTGTTGGAGTGCAGATGAGCCTGTGGGGCTTCACCCACTGTGTGGGGTCTCTGTGTCTCCCAGACGACAGCCCTTTCCACAGCTCCTGAGCCGGGCAGCATGTTCCTGCCTACTTCCTCATTGCTTGAGCAACCAGAAGCCACCACAGGCCTAGGGGGCCCCTCTTCCTTCCCCAGAGGAGCTCTCCAGCCCCACACCTCAACTGACCAATTCTTACTGGGCAGCGGGGAAGCCGAGGTGTGCAATTCTGCTTTGAGGGCAAGCATGCTGATCACAAGGATTATAGCAATATTTCAATCTGATGCAGCCCTCAGAGAGCCCCTGGTCTTGTGAAAGTCACAGAAAATTCTAATACAAGGTGGGATGTTTTGAGGAGAAGCACCTGGCATCCTTTGGGTTGGAAGAGCTCTCTGGAGGGAGTTTTGCCCAATTGGGGTCTTTAAGAAGGAGTAGGAGTTATATAGGGAAATAAGGTGTGGAGCGTGTTCCTGGCAGAGGAAATTGCATGAGCAATGGCCCTGTAGGCAAAAACAGCATAGTGTATGGGAGAAGTGACAGGAATTTTGTTTGCCTGAAGCACAAAGCCTAACTCAGAGTGAATGCATCAATGAGGCTGAAGAGTCAGCAGGAGCCAGATGTGCAAGGGCTTTGAGTGCCAGGTCAAGAAGTTTGAACTTAACCCTGAAGGCCTTAGGGAGCCACGGGTGATGCTAGAGCAGGAGTGTTCTAGTGAGATCTTCATTTCAGAAAAATGCTTCTAATGTTCAAGGCAGAGAACATCCTTTAGACAATGCATCCAGTGAGCATGTTAGGGTGTTGGTTCCGGTGAGAAAAGATAAGACCTACCTGGGACGTGAATGAACAGAAGGAATGCATTGAGGAGCAATCTGTAGGTGCAGTTGGTGTTACCGGCAGGGGAGGGAGGAGGAGCTGAGAGATATGCTGGCTTCAACTTGGATGAGCGCAGCATTGGGTGGTGGTTCCACTGGGAGCAAAGGCAACAGATGATACTGAGTTCAGGCTTCTGATCTGGTCTCAGCCCAGCTCTCAGTGATGGCCATCTCTCTCCCTCTCTTCTTGCAGCCAAAGGGCACGACCTGAAGGCCCTCACATTCAACTCCACCATCTCCAACATCCAGTATTTGACAGACATGAGCAAGAGCTCAGCCACATTGAACTCCACTGAGAGAGTCCTGCAGCACCTGATGAGACCCTGGTGCCAGCAGCTCCCGGCAGGATGAGTCCCAGCCAGCCGCACCCCACCTGCTGTCTCTCCTGCTCGTCCTTCTCCTGCCTCCTCCCCTGCTTGGATCCTTGTTCAAGAAGAGCAGCCTGGGCCCCTTGTCTTGGGCTGTAGACTGATCTCCCTCAGGGAAGTCCCTTTTCTGAGCATTTGAGAGTCATGAACACTTTCGGTGACCACCCCAGTTTTCACTCTTCCCACTGACTGCCAATTTGCTCCTCCCTCCCTCTGGCACCCATTATCAGAGGATTTGGGACATCTCTCTAGAGTCCCCACATTCCTCTCTCCCCGGGCCTGCGGAGGAAGGGGCAGCCTCCAGCATGGAAGCTGTCTGCACCTACCACCCTGACCCCATGGCTCATGATGGAGAGTGTGACAGAGACCCCATGTGACAGAGAGCAGCATTCCTGGGTGCGGAACCAGCTGATCCACCCTGTCACCCCGAGGGGCCTCTACTCCCTGCTCAGGGACAGCCTTTTTGTCGGTGGTGAGTGTTCGTGCTGAGCTGGATTGACAGTGATCGTTACTTATGCCTGTTCTGCTTTATTTCATCTCTAACACGTCAGCCCAGGTTCTGAGTGGGGGACACAGAAACCACATATGTAAAAAGTTTCAACTTACAAACGGAGACTATGTAAATGGATTTGTTGATCCCAATAAAAAAAAAATGTGAACTATCTCACTATTAATTTTTATATAGATTGCCTGGACAAATGGTAATATCTTGGTTATAATGGGTTTAAATATCCCATTAAAAATTAGTTTCACTTGTTTATTTTTACTTTTTTCAATGTCAGTATTTAAAAAAAGTTTAAATTTCATTAGATAGAGTGTGAAATTCTACTGTTGGACAGCACTGTTCAAGACGTGAAAATAAAGCCCAGAGAAAGTGGTTAGGGACAATTTTTCCAAGGAAAGGAGTCAATCTGACCCACGTGGCAAGATGCAGACAACAGTCTCATACACACATACATACACACACACACACACACTTAGAAAGCAAGACCAACATCATCATAGAGTTGAACCACTACTTCTCAAGTGGCAAGAGCTTGCAGTCCTACATTGTTCTAAGTGGACGAACCTCAGGAAAGGAGCCAGGAGTCAAGAAAATTTACCAACCAGGAAGATCTAAAACCAGAGAGTAAAGGTCAGGATCTTTGGTGAAGTTCCCAGCGGTGGATTCTGTTAGAGACTCAATACGTTAGCGAGAACTTTGCAAGAAGGGTTGTTACAGAACTCACCTATCCTTTCCTATGTAAAAGTACACAAGTTTCGTAAAGAATACTAGCTCCTGCCAATCAACGAAAAGATGGTAGAACACGAATATCACCCTTGTAAATCACTCCTGGATTAGTGAGCCAGTCAGGGAACAGATGACAGTGCATTGAGCTGGACCTCATTAGGCTGATTCTGACTTCATGACCATCCTGTGGATTGTCTCATGCCAGGAACTCTAAAACATGCTGTCCCCACCACTCTTTTGCCACCAAGGTCCACCAACCAGACCTTGCTGACAAATGCCCTGGCTGGGCCCCTTCTGACCACACCTGGAGGACTCTCCACAAATCCTACTCCGTCACGGCGCTCTTCCACCTGCCACTGGCCAGGGAGGCATTTCCTCCAAGGCTGACACTCTGTGTGCCCAGCTTTGGGAATGACACGTCTCCCTCAAGTGAAGAAAAGGATCTGAGTTCAGAGCCTGTGGGCTGCAGCCATTAGGACAAGGCCTGGGGTTTGCTGTCAGACAGAAGAGAACCTGTGGTGGGTGTGGGTCCCAGGGTTCAAGAAGCCCCCGTGATTCCTGGATAGAATCCCAGAAGACGATGCAGGACGGAGGAGGGATGCTTGGGTGTGATTGTCCTTGGGAATGTCCATAGGGAGGCGGATTTGCCATTGGTAATGCCTTCAACAAGGTTGTTCATTCATCGATTCATCCTGTCTCAGGGAGTGCTGTCTACATCCTTCCAGCCCCTAGTCTCCCGTCTGGAGCAAACAGACAGCGTCAGAAGAACATTTACATTTCATTTGTAATGTATGCGTACAGGGCATGCAATGTGCTGGATGTTGCAAGTGTTTTGAAACATTAACTCCTTTAGCACTCTCCATATCCTCACAAATTAGGTACGCTTATCCTTCTTGCCAACAACAGATGAAGAAACTGAGGCACCAATGAGGTAAGTACTTTGCCCTCTACCAATATCTAGGAAGTGATTGAGGTGGAATTTGAACATAAGTTGTGGCTCCATATTCTCTGCTCTTAACCATGTTCTTTGCTCCCTATGACTTCACACCATGAAGACGTTGGCTCAGTGTATCCATTTTCTTGTTACACCCGGTAGCCCCACTCTTTGATCTCTGTCTGAAAAAGATGCTATTCGCATCAAAACTGTTGCACATACACAACCAAAATGACTTCTCCCCATATCCCATGTCCTGGAAAATACATAGAGAACATTTCAAAACATTTCTTGCCCAGGCTGGGAGTGCTTCTGGGAAATCCCACTGTTCCTGTAAGAAGCCAAGGGCAGGCTGGGAGCTGTGTCTTAGCGGAAAGGTGAGATCAGGAGATACTATGGGGTTACAAAATGGATGGGGGACCTCAGCAGGAATTGACTTCAGGATCTGGTGGTGTTTCAAGCTGGGTGCTAATTTTCTGGCTTTGGGTGTAGGGGCTGGTGCCGCATTCCAGGGAGAGGCCAGTCTCCCTGTGTTCTTGGGGAAACCAGACCCTTGAAAGCAAGGGAATGAGAATTTCCTTTCACGATGGACTTGGGAGGGGAAACATTCAGCCCAGAAGAGACAGTCATGATCCTGAGGAAACCAGAAGAAGCTGCCTCCTCGTCCGCCAAGCAGAAAGCCCTCCTTCATGGACTCACTTTATCCAGATGAGACCAAGAAGGAGGACATCATGAGATGCCCTTGCAGGTGGGAGACCTGTGACGGTGGAGCCTGTGCCTGGGAGGCTCTGAAAGGCATCATAGGGGTGACATTTGCTGTCAGCAGGGTGCCAGATGAGAGGCACGCCCGCTTGTGTCTGGGAATAGTTTGAGTGTCAGGGAGAAGGCACCGCTGGCGCAGAGGCTCACAGGAAGAAGTGGGTCTGACCAATGTCCGAAAGAGGGCAGTGTAGCTGGAAGGAGCCTGAGAAGAGAGAGGAGGGTAGATGGGGACAGGCAGGGCCAGAGGGCAGGAACTGGCAGACTGTGCTTTTCCCGTCGCTCTCTGATGACACTGCTCTAAGACATTGCACCTAGAAAATACAAATCCTTAACATCTCACAAATTCTGTGTGCCAGGAATGGGGCACAGCTTAGCTGGGTGCCTCCGCCTCAAGGTCTCTGTGAAGCAGGGGCTGCGGCTATATTGCGGCTCGACTTGTGGAGGGTTTGCTCCCAAGTTCACTCACATGCATGTTGACGGGGTTTGTTTGGACTGAAAGTCTGAGTTCCTGCCTGTCTGTTGGCCAATCATTCCCTCCGTTCTCTCCTATGGAACATCTTCATAGGACAACTGAAAACATGCACACTTGCTCCCCCAGTTCCAGAGATATAAGATGCAGAGAGAGAGAGAGATGGAAACAGAAGGAGGGAAAGACGGAGGGGACTAAAGCCAATGAGTAAGAAGGAAGGGCCAGGCTTTTTGTTCTTTTTTTTTTTTTTTTTTTTTTTTTTTTTATTAATGTTATGATGGATTACAGGCTTGTGAAATTTCAGTTGTACATTTTTGTTAGTCATGTTGTGGGTACACCACTACCCCCTCCGTGCCCTCCCCCCACCCCCCCTTTTCCCTGGTAACCACCGATCAGATCTCCTTCTCAATATACTAATTTCCACCTATGAGTGGAGTCATATAGAGTTCGTCTTTCTCTGACTGACTTATTTCGCTTAACATAATGCCCTCGAGGTCCATCCACATTATTGTGAATGGGCCAATTTCGTCTTTTTTTATGGCTGAGTAGTATTCCATTGTGTATATATACCACATCTTCTTTATCCAATCATCAGTTTCTGGGCATGTAGGCTGGTTCCACGTCTTGGCTATTGTAAATAATGCTGCGATGAACATAGGGGTGCAACGGACTCTTGAGATATCTGATATCAGGTTCTTAGGATAGATACCCAGTAATGGGATGGCTGGGTCATAGGGTATTTCTATTTTTAACTTTTTGAGAAATCTCCATACTGTTTTCCATAGTGGCTGTACCAGTTTGCATTCCCACCAACAGTGTATGAGGGTTCCTCTTTCTCCACAACCTCTCCAACATTTGTCGTTCTTGGTTTTGGATGTTTTTGCCAATCTAACGGGGGTAAGGTGATATCTTAGTGTAGTTTTGATTTGCATTTCCCTGATGATTAGCGATGATGAACATCTTTTCATGTGTCTATTGGCCATATTCATATCTTCTTTTGAGAAATGTCTGTTCATGTCCTCTGCCCATTTTTTGATCGGGTTGTTTGTTTTTTTGTTGTTAAGCAGTGTGAGTTCTTTGTATATTATGGAGATTAACCCTTTGTCGGATAAGTGGCTTGTAAATATTTTTTCCCAATTAGTGAGCTGTTTTTTTGTTTCAATTCTGTTTTCCCTTGCCTTGAAGAAGCTCTTTAGTCTGATGAAGTCCCATTTGTTTATTCTTTCTATTGTTTCCCTCAACTGAGGAGTTACAGTGTCCGAAAAGATTCTTTTGAAACTGATGTCAAAGAGTGTACTACCTATATTCTCTTCCAAAAGACTTATTGTCTCAGGCCTAATCTTTAGGTCTTTGATCCATTTTGAGTTTATTTTGGTGTGTGGTGAAAAAGAATGGTCGATTTTCAATCTTTTGCATGTGGCTGTCCAGTTTTCCCAGCACCATTTGTTGAAGAGACTTTCTTTTCTCCATTGTAGGCCCTCTGCTCCTTTGTCGAAGATTAGCTGTCCATAGATGTGTGGTTTTATCTCTGGGCTTTCAATTCTGTTCCATTGATCTGTGCACCTGTTTTTGTACCAGTACCATGCTGTTTTGATCACTGTAGCTTTGTAGTATGTTTTGAAATCAGGGATTGTGATTCCGCCGGCTTTGTTTTTCTTGCTCAAGATTGCTTTAGCAATTCGTGGTCTTTTGTTCCCCCATATGAATTTTAGGATTGTTTGTTGAATTTCTGTGAAGAATGTTCTTGGGATTCTGATTGGGATAGCATTGAATCTGTATATTGCTTTGGGTAGTATGGACATTTTAACTATGTTTATTCTTCCAATCCATGTGCAAGGAATGTCTTTCCATCTCTTTATGTCATCGTCAATTTCTTTCAAGAAAGTCTTGTAGTTTTCATTGTATAGATCCTTCACTTCCTTGGTTAAGTTTATCCCAAGGTATTTTATTCTTTTCGTTGCGATTGTGAATGGGATAGAGTTCTTGAGTTCTTTTTCTGTTAGTTTATTGTTAGTGTATAGAAATGCTACTGATTTATGCACGTTAATTTTATACCCTGCTACTTTGCTGTAGTTGTTGATTATTTCTAATAGTTTTTCTGTGGATTCTTTGGGGTTTTCTATGTATAAGATCATGTCGTCTGCAAACAACGCGAGTTTTACTTCTTCGTTACCTATTTGGATTCCTTTTATTTTTTTTTCCTGCCGAATTGCTCTGGCCAGCACCTCCAGTACTATGTTGAATAGGAGTGGTGAAAGTGGGCACCCTTGTCTTGTTCCTGTCCTCAGAGGGATGGCTTTCAGCTTTTGTCCATTGAGTATGATGTTGGCTGTGGGTCTATCATATATGGCCTTTATTATGTTGAGGTACTTTCCTTCTATACCCATTTTACTGAGGGTTTTTATCATAAATGGGTGTTGGATCTTGTCGAATGCTTTCTCTGCGTCTATTGAGATGATCATGTGGTTTTTGTTTTTCATTTTGTTGATGTAGTGTATCACGTTGATTGACTTGCGGATGTTGAACCATCCCTGTGTCCCTGGTATAAATCCCACTTGATCATGGTGTATAATCTTTTTGATGTATTGCTGTAATCGGTTTGCCAAAATTTTGTTGAGGATTTTTGCATCTATGTTCATCAGTGATATCGGCCTGTAGTTCTCCTTCTTTGTGTTGTCCTTGTCAGGTTTGGGGATCAGAGTGATGTTGGCTTCATAGAATGTGTTAGGGAGTTCTCCATCTTTCTCAATTTTCTGGAACAGTTTGAGGAGAATAGGTATTAAGTCTTCTTTGAATGTTTGGTAGAATTCTCCAGAGAAGCCGTCTGGTCCTGGACTCTTGTTTTTGGGAAGGTTTTTGATTACCGTTTCTATTTCCTTTCTTGTGATTGGTCTATTCAGATTCTCCATTTCTTCCTGATTCAGTTTGGGGAGATTGTAGGAGTCTAGGAATTTGTCCATTTCTTCCAGGTTGTTCAATTTGTTGGCATATAGTTTTTCATAGTATTCTCTTATGATCTCTTGTATTTCATTGGTATCTGTTGTGATTTCTCCTCTCTCATTCCTGATTTTATTAATTTGCGCTTTCTCTCTTCTTTTCTTGGTGAGTCTGGCTAGGGGTTTGTCAATTTTGTTAATTCTTTCGAAGAACCAACTCTTTGTTTCATTGATCCTTTCTATCGTCTTTTTTGTTTCAATATCGTTTATTTCTGCTCTTATTTTTATTATTTCCCTCCTTCTACTGACTCTGGGCTTTGTTTGTTCTTCTTTTTCTAGTTCTGTTAGGTGTCGTTTGAGGTTGCTTACGTGAGCTTTTTCTTGTTTAGTGAGGTGAGCCTGTATTGCGATGAATTTCCCTCTTAGGACTGCTTTTGCTGCATCCCAAATGATTTGGTATGTCGTGTTCTCATTTTCATTTGTCTCCAGATAATATTTGATTTCTTCTTTAATTTCTTCAATGATCCATTGTTTGTTGAGAAGCGTGTTGTTTAGTCTCCACATTTTTGCACCTTTCTCTGCTTTTTTCTTGTAGTTGATTTCTAGTTTAATAGCGTTATGATCAGAAAAGATGCTTGATATTATTTCAACTCTCTTGTATTTATTGATGTTTGCTTTGGTTCCCAAAATATGGTCAATCCTTGAGAATGTTCCATGTGCACTTGAGAAGAATGTGTAACCTGCTGTTTTTGGATGAAGTGTTCTATATATATCTATTAAGTCCATCTGGTCTAATTTTTCATTTAATTCTATTATTTCCTTGTTGATTTTCTGTCTGGATGTTCTGTCCATTGGTGTTAATGGTGTGTTGAGGTCCCCTACTATTATTGTATTGTTGTTGATGTCTTCTTTTAGTTCTATTAAGAGTTGCTTTACAAATTTTGGTGCTCCTGTGTTGGGTGCATATATATTTATAAGTGTTATGTCTTCTTGGTGGAGAGTCCCTTTTATCATTATATACTGTCCCTCTTTATCTTTCTTTATCTGTTTTGCTTTGAAATCTACCTTGTCTGATATTAGTATAGCGACACCTGCTTTCTTTTGTTCATTATTAGCTTGGAGTATTGTTCTCCATCCCTTCACTCTGAGTCTGTGTTTGTCTTTGGGGCTGAGGTGTGTTTCCTGGAGGCAGCATATTGTTGGATCTTGTTCTTTGATCCATCCTGCCACTCTGTGTCTTTTGATTGGGGAGTTCAATCCATTTACATTTAGAGTGATTATTGAGACGTGGGGGCCTACCACTCCCATTTTGTGTCTTGTTTTCCGGTTTTCTTCAGTTTCCTTTGTTTCTCGTCCCATGGTTTAATCTGTTCTGATGTAGAGCTACTACTCTCTGTTGTTGTCCTTCTACTTATCTCCTCTGCTCTTGGTTTTGTAGCCCCTTTCCTTTTTTGGATTTTTCAGGAAAGAGGGTTTTCCTGAGGATTTCCTGAAGAGGAGGTTTTGTGGCAATGAACTCCCTTAATTTTTGTTTGTCTGGGAAAGTTTTTATTTCTCCATCGTATTTGAAGGATATTTTCGCTGGGTAGAGAATTCTCGGCTGTAGATTTTTGTCCTTCAGATTTTTGAATATATCATTCCACTCTCTTCTAGCCTGTAAAGTTTCTGCTGAGAAATCTGCTGATAGCCTGATGGGGGTTCCTTTGTAGGTTAGTTTCTTTTGCCTGGCTGTCCTTAATATTTTCTCCTTGTCGTTGACTCTTGCTAGCTTCACTACTATATGCCGTGGAGTTGGTCTTCTTGCATTGATAAAGTTTGGAGATCTATTGGCTTCTGTCACCTGAAGATCCATCTCCCTCACCAGATTTGGGAAGTTCTCAGCCATTATTTCTTTGAATAGGTTTTCTGCCCCTTTCTCCTTCTCTTCTCCCTCTGGTATACCTATAATCCTTACGTTGCATCTCCTAATTGTGTCTGATAATTCTCGGAGAGTTTCTTCATTTCTTTTAAGTCTTGCTTCTCTCTCCTCCTCTGCCTGCAACAATTCTATATTGCCATCTTCCAAATTGCTAATTCTTTCCTCCATATTATCGGCCCTACTGTTCAGAGCATCTAGATTTTTCTTAATCTCCTCTATTGTGTTCTTCATTTCCAATATTTCTGTTTGGTTCTTCTTTATCGTATCAAACTCTTTTGTGACATAGCTCCTGAACTCGTTGAGTTGTCGGTCAGAATTCTCTCTTAACTCATTGAGAATCTTAATGATGGCTGTTTTGAAGTCATCGTCATTTAGGTTATACATCTCATTTTCTTTGGGATTGTTTTCTGTGTATTTGTTGCTTTCTTTCTGTTCTGGAGATTTGATGTATTTTTTCATATTGCTTGATGTTGTTGATTTGTGCCTCCGCATGGAGATAGAGTTTAGTTGCTCCTTTCACTTGTTTCAGCTGCTGCGGTGGGAGGAGCAGCTGTTTATATTTCACCAACCAGGAACCCTGTCCGTAGTTGCTAACTGGGCCTGGGCCCCTCTTCGTAGCCACAGTGGCCCTTTGGATTCCCTCCTCTGCTGTGGGGGCCGTCACAGGGGGGCTTCAGGCTGCAGGTGCCTACTGTTGCAGCCCACCTAGATGTGCTCTCTCCTTGGGGTCTGCAACGGTGTTATGGGCTTTTCCAGCAGCCAGGGGTGGGATCACTTATATTTGTCGCTCCGTTGCTGTCGGCACCCACCAAATCTCACTTGTCCTCTATAGGTCGCAGGAGAGCTATTGGCATCTTCTACAGTCTGTGGTTAGTACACCTAGTTATGCTGCTTTTGCCCTGGGGTCTTCCAGCCTTGTGGCTGGCGGCTGGGTGCCTTCTACTGGTGCTGTGCAGAGGCTTTCCCTAAGGCTGCTGTGAGCCTGTAGGGTTTCCCCCTAGGCTACTAAGCTGGGTCTCTGGAACTCTCTCCAGCCCCAGTCCTCTCCGAGATCTCCGGCAATCCCTAGACCCACGGGGCGGGCAATGGCAGCTGGGGGTCGCCCCGCCCTCAGGGCTTCTCTCCGGGCCTCTCCCGGAGCCGTGAATGCTCAGCGTGGCCCCTCTGCTAATAGCAAACAGAGAGTTTTGTCTGCTGCCTGGGCGGAGCTCCAGCGCTTCCCCTCCGGGTCGCAGGACCGGCCTTTTGAAAGTTCCCCCCGCCCTGGTCTTCTCCGAGATCTCCGGCAATCCCTAGCCCCACGGGGCGGGCAACGGCAGCTGGGGGTCACCCCGCCCTCAGGGCTTCTCTCCGGGCCTCTGCCGGAGCGTGAATGCTGGGCGTGGCCCCTCTGCTAACCGCAGGCAGAGAGTTTTGTCTGCTGCCCGGGCGGAGCTCCGGCGCTTCCCCTCCGGGTCGCAGGACCGGCCTTTGAAAATTCCCCCGGCCCCGGTCCTCTCCGAGATCTCCGGCAATCCCTAGCCCCACGGGGCGGGCAACGGCAGCTGGGGGTCGCCCCGCCCTCAGGGCTTCTCTCCGGGCCTCTCCCGGAGCCGTGAATGCTCAGCGTGGCCCCTCTGCTAATGGCAGACAGAGAGTTTTGTCTGCTGACCGGACGGAGCTCCGGCGCTTCCCCTCCGGGTCGCAGGACCGGCCTTTGAAAATTCCCCCCGCCCCGGTCCTCTCCGAGATCTCCGGCAATCCCTAGTCCCACGGGGCGGGCAACGGCAGCTGGGAGATCTCCGTGCCCTCCGTGTCTCTCTCTGGGACCCTCCGGGCGCCCCGAGCACCAGGCTGAATCCCCCCGCCAATGGCGGGGAGAGACTCTCCCCGCGGGCTCAGGTGTGCAACTCCAAAATTTCCCTCTGCGTTTAGGAGTAATTACAGGGGGTTTAGGTAGGGTTCTGGTCACCTGTTTCCACCGTCGCTCCTCTGTTGTGTTCTCGCTCCTGCCCTAGACGTGCGTGGATCCTCTGGGGGCGTCCGTTGGAAGAAAGCCGCTTGCGGGTACCAGGCTGCCCGTCGGGGTCGGAGAGCCCTCACCTATTTCCACATCCTCCCGGAGGAAAGTCCATCCGCCTTCCGATGTATAGTCGCGTGGGTGTCTCAGACGTCCTGAGATGCTGTCTGGATATCCTTTGTCAAGCGATAAGTGTCCAAATAATTGTAGACTCGAAGGGCGAGAGACAAAGAGGACTACTCACGGCGCCATCTTGGCTCCTCCCCCTGAGGCTTTTTGTTCTTAACCCTGGGTTGCAGGCCATCCCATCACCTTGGCTGCATTCTATTCAGAAGGCAGCTCCTGACCACTTGTGGTTCCACAAGGACGTGCACAGCAGAAGACAGTGAGCACCAGGAGCCATAGTGGAGGCTGCCCACTACATAGGCCGACACGAGGCACTTGGGTCTGATTCTAAGTCAAACAGGAGACCTTGCAAGGTTTCATGCCAGTGAATGGAAGTATCTGAATTTCCCCTAATTTCCACCTCTTAAAGGTGCAGACCTTGAGACGAGGCCCAGAGGGGCAGTGACTTTCTCAAGGTCACAGAGCTGGAACCCAGTCCTGTTTTGAGGGGTACTCCACACTACATCCCACCCCTTCTTGTCATTCTTTCATCTCTAAGTGTGTGCATCAGACACATGCAAACCAGACCACAGGTGTTGTTGCTATTGTCTCTTCTACACCTGAGGACGTCCCGAGGGAGATATTTCTGGCCTCGTCCCCATTGTGCAGGTTGGGTGATTGAGGAGGCCCTGGGAGGCCCATTGGCATTTCCAGGACACAGAGCTTGTAGGAAAAAAGAGGTCGGAACTCAGCTGCATGTCCTCAAGCTGGAACCCTGGTTCCATCTCAAGGTCCTGTGTTGGGATCTGTGCTGGCTATTTGTGTACAGTTCTGGAGGTGACATGGGCAAGGAGGGTGAGCAGCCAAGATCCCAGAGAGGTTTTCGGTGGGTGTGATTGAAGAAGGCGCCCAGGTAAGGGAAACTTGAGGAAGTGACCTCACTTCCTTGGAGACAGACCCCAACAGAACTTAGCACACAGGTCTCCAGGCACCCACATTCTAGACATAGCATCCTATTGAGCCCACTTGAGTGGCGACACTGAAGACAAGAGGATGTTCTCCTGCTGTCTCCCGAGTTGTGGAGGCTCTGGCTTCAGGAAAGCCAAGAAAAAGAGCCTTTTCAGTCACTATAGACACTGGCTTGGCCCTCACCTGCACCGCCTCTGTCCAACTGGCAGGAGGAGCACTCAGGTAACACAGGGAAAGCCAACCGGGTTAGGCCACAACTGGATGCCACCCGCACAACAATTTGAGCCTCCTTGTGTGTCGGAGGGGAGTGAGAGATGGACGGCGGTGCTGAGCGGGGACCCACCCTGGGCAGGAGCCATTTGCTCGGTGTTGGAAGCCTGGCAGTGTGTCGTGTCCCCAGCCTAGGTGGTGGCTAGCAGGATGGGAGAGTGGGTGCTGGGAACCAAGCTCCTCTACCCATAGGTTAGTCCCGAGCCATCCAGGTGTCATCTCATTCCCTCCCTGGCTGGAGGTCTATGCAGATGCTGCTCGGTACCTGATCTGTGCTGGGGTTTCCTCCTGTGGCCAAGTCGAGGCATGCCCCTCAGACCTCCCGGCCCGGCTCTGGGGCACTGTCTTTGCAGAGCTGCACGCAGGAGGTGGTGGAAGAGCTGACGGATGGCTTCGGGTACTCCATCTCCCTGGACAGGGACCAGCTGCACCGCGCCACCATCAATAACCAGGGCTGCTCTGAGGTGAGAGTGGGCACAGAGGGTTCTTCCCACCCAGGCCCCTGAGATGACCAGGGCCGGCCCAGAATCCAACCTCAAACTGCCGTTCTCCTGGGACCCTAACAGGGCTGTCCCCCATGAGTGTCCCACAGTCCCATTCCCAAAGGAATCTGGACTTCCGCTCCTCCCCACCAGCTGCATAGGAGGGTAGGAGGGCACTCTTTGCATTTTCCTAGGAAGATTAAACGTTGATGTCGTTGTCACTTCCCAATAGGCCCTGAGTATCTTTGAATTTTGCCTTTTTTGGAAAATGAAACCTCGATAACAAGGGTCTCCAAACTCCCTTTAATGTAAAAGAAATAACCATCAGCGTGTTTGAAAGTCAAAGGGATTCTCAGAACGTGTCACTGCCCTGTACACTGTTTCCAGACCTGGGAGGGGTGAGGTGGCCACATAACATTTCCCTCCAGGTCAGGGTCTGATGAAGCCTCAGGCAGTTACAGGGGATGTCCCTCAGCCCTCACTTTGGGCGGTTCTCAGTTCTGAGCCACAGGACCTAGAGAAGCCACTTGGCATGCCTAAGCCTCTGTTCTCCTCTCTAGAGAGGGGTGTCTGTTGAGGATTCACTGGGCTGGTGCCCTGCACAGACGGAGGTCTGTTGTCCCTCAGCGAGCAAATGGCCTTGAGGGAGATCAATGTGGAATCCTTCGCAGGACCAAAGTCAGATTGTGCTTTGAGAGCCCAGAACTTTGCTGAGTTGGGACCCCTGTCTCTCCTGTCGCACACGTCTGGGAGGGGCTAGGAGTTCCTGGGTCAGCTGCAGACCCTGATAACGCTGGTGGTTGGCAGTGGTGACCCTGACTCTGTGTCCCTCCTCGTCCCACCCAGAGTGAAGATGAGTCCACTCTGTCTGTCACTGAGGCCTGCAGGATGCGTGCCCTCCGGGCAGGCATGATGCAGAGGCTCTCAGAGACTGTGCTGCCAGCCTTCCCCAGCAGAGTCCTCCGCAGTGTCATCACCTCCCTCTGCAGCTACTCAGGCTCCAGCACAGCCCACCAGGTGCTGGACCAGCTGTTTCCCAGGTGACTGCCCGCCTCCTCCTCAGCACAGTGGTGACTCTGCCCACTGCCAGCTGTGTGTCTTGCCTTGGGAATGTCACCGCATCTCTCTGAGCCTGAGTTGGCTCCTCTGAAAGGTGGGGTGGCAGAGGATGAACTTGCTAGGCTTCTCCCAGGGATGAATGGGATCAGCCCTCCAGGTGCTGCCCTGGTGCCCGGCTCTGCAGAGAGGGTGGTGGGCCATGCTGTGGTTGCTGGTGGTGATTATTTCTCTGTCCCCCACGGAAAGTAGTCTTCCTCTCCCTTCACTGGCTTGTGGCTTTTTGAGTTTGGAAAAGCACCTGGAGAGCACCCTGTCAAGGAGTTTGAGATGCCATCCAGCTGGTCCTGGTGCTTGTCTTTGGTGTAGCCACTTAGGGATCTCTAGGGCCACAGAGGGGCCACAGGCCCACTCAGACAGCCGGGGTGGTTCTGGTTGGAGGTCATTCAACAATGTGTATGAAGGACCTACTCTGAGCAGGACTTCTGGACACACTAAGTGTCACTCAGTGACTGAAGCAGACAGCCTCCCTGGCCCTCCCCTCTAATCTGAGAGTCAGACAGTCACACTTGACATCATTCACAGGTCCCATCTACCCTCCATCCCGGGCGATGCCCTCATCCCCTTTGGGACACATGGAGGCAGCTTGGCCCATTGCGTGCGGGATGCTGGAGGACAGGACCACCTCCCAAAGTGAGTGGTCTTTGGGTCGAGAAGGAGGGCCTCCTGTCTCTAGCAAACAGGGTGTGGGGAGAGGATGGAGGCTGTGGCCAGGTCAGGCCTGGGAGAACCCTGCATCTCACCCATCTTTTGATCCCCATGGGAGGGCTGAGTTCTGGTGGCTTCCACTCCGGCAGGACTGGACTCAAAGAGAGCTGTGCATGGGTCCCAGGCCCCTTGAGAATTGGAAGGGAGGCTGGGCTGCGTTGTCCCCAAGAGACCCACTCCCAGCAGAGTCCCAGCCCCTCCTGCCTCCCTTTCTCCACATCCACACCTTGTGAGCACCACCGCCAGGTCCATAGTAGGAGGTGTGTGAGCAAGCTGCTCCCAAATCTGCTGGAGTCTTCATTCCAGTGGCCCACATTCATGCAGGGCTTGGGTGGGCTCTGTCCAGACCCTTGGGGAGGAGAGTATCGGTGGGAACAAGAGACTCTCACAGACTCTGTGTTCAGCCTGCTGGATGAGCAGGCCTGCCACAGCCAGGACAGCCAGCCAGGGTTCAGGGCTGGGATGGGGCCCTCCTCTGGAGGGGGAGGGTCTGGCAAAGGGGCGCAGATGCTAACAAGAGTGCCTTGGGAGGACGGTGTTTAAGGAAAGGCCAGGCCACTGACTCTCTGGCCCATCTGCCTCCACGCAGTGCTATCTATTTCCTGCTGGGAATCTGGCTGGGCCAAGGGCAGGATTGCAGGGAGCCCCTGCGGTTTCCCTCTTGGACCCTGCAGCTGGCCACTCTGCACGTCAGCTTTGGTGGCTCCCACGTGGAGGGCCATGCCTACCTTCTGCCAGGCCACCTGGAGCATCTCAAGGCCATTGAGGCCGAACGGAAAGGTGAGGGGACTGGAGTCTGGGAAGACTGTCTGTGTTGAGGTTCATGGGCTAGCGTTCCCTTAGAGGCAGTAGAGCCCTTCCTATCTTTGGAAAGGCACAGAAACTGTCAGGTGTGTGGGTGCAACTTTCTCTTTATCCTGCTCCAGAGCCAGCTCCAAAGCTCCTGCCACTTCCAGAGCCAGAGCCAGTGCCAGCCCCCGGGCTGGAGCCAGCTGCACCTCCAGTCTCACCACGTGTGGTAGAGCTGGAGCCAGCAGCCCCTGAGTCGGCCACTCCAGGACCAGAGCAAGGGCCACCATTAGAGGCAGCCCCAGAGCCCAGCTGCCCCCGGGCCGTGACCACCGAGGACCAGCTGCGGGAGGAGAAGCTGAACATCTTGGACTTCCCTCCCCAGCTGGTGGCAGAGCAGCTGACGAGGATGGCTGCGGTGAGCAGAGGAGCTCACGGGGCGGGTGGCCCCTGCCTTCCCGGTGCCATGAGCCGCCCCACACCTGCCATTCCCTGCTCGGGATTCCGATGATCTGGGTCCAAATCCCTGCTCCCTCCCTTATCAACACTGTGACCTGGGCAGCTTTCTTTCTCCCCAAGCCTTCGCTGTCCCCTAGAGAACAGGGGACAGTAGAGATGGACACTCAGAGCACCTGCTGTACAGGGTGGCTGTGCCGGTGAATGAGGTGGGAGAGAGTGGAAGGTGGGCAGAGTCTGGCCCTTTGGTGGGGGATGGGCACTCACTGAAGTGCTGCCAGGTCCTTGGGTGGATCCCCCATCTGTGCAGGTGGCCCGGACAGCCTCAGCACTTAGCAGGAAGGTGATGTGTATTGACTCCAGTGGAGACAGTCAAACAAAGCCGGGGGTTGTCCCTGCCTCAGGGGGAATGTGCATGGGAATGGGGAGTGGGAC
The DNA here is from genome assembly GCF_041296235.1 of Equus asinus. Lineage (NCBI taxonomy): Eukaryota > Metazoa > Chordata > Mammalia > Perissodactyla > Equidae > Equus > Equus asinus. The sequence goes on along the minus strand of NW_027225520.1, from coordinate 2,787,259 downwards.
CCGAGGGGCACTGGGATGGGTGGATGATGGCCCTTCTGGTGGGCATGTGTGGGCTGCCTTCTGGAGCTTGGAGGAAGTGAGACGGGGCTGGGAGCAAATGTCCCCTCCCTTCCCCACAGTACTGTGTCCGGGGTCATCCTGGACTGGGTGCATTCAGTGGACACAGACAAAACCCAGGGACTCCCACAAGCCTCAGGCCACATGCTCTGCTTCCTGAGCTCCAGTTCTGATCTCACCCTGCTGGGCCTATGGGGGACTGTGGACGCCGAGCTGGGGTGCGGCAGGACCGGGTGACACTCCGAATCTTCTGCAGGAGCTGTTCAAGACGTTGGTGCCCGCCCACTGCCTCGGCTCCATCTGGTCCGAGTGCGACAACAGGGAACGAGAGTACCTGGCACCCACTGTCCGTGACAGTGTGATGCACGACAACACCGTGGCCAATTGCATCCTCGTCACCTGCCTTGGGGACCCCAGCATGACAGCGCGGGACAGGGCCAGGGTGGTTGAGCTGTGGATCAGGGTGGCTGAGGTAAGCCTTGGCACGCTCTGTCTGGATGCGTGGGAATTGCCTCTTGTTTCTCAGCTCTCAGGATTGAAGTCTGGGGTCTTAGTCCCTGGACTGTCCCTTGACCCTCATGCCAGGGCCACGTTGACCTTGACTTGAGGTCCCAGTGGGGACAAGCTCACTTCCTCCCTTGTGTTGAGCTACAAATCCTTGTGCCTGGCAGTGTTACTCATCGGGTGGCAGGTGTGCCCTCCCTGGCTTCCCTGGGCATGTGTCTCCTCCAGGACAGGGGAAGTCCGTGAGGGGACAGAAACCAGAGGCAGCAGAGCTTCAGCTCCCCCTCACGGCTCCAACTCTTCGCTTCCCCAGGAGTGTCGAGGCCTCGGGAACTTCTGTTCCCTCCACACAATCCTTTCTGCCCTGCAGAGCCCTGCCATTGCCCATCTCCAAGACACCTGGGGACAAGTTTCCAGGTGGGTAGTGGGTGGTCTGCTCTCCAGCCAAGCACCATGAGGGTGAGGTGGCCCAGGCAGCCTGATTTGGGCCGGCATGTCCCCCAAAGTCAGCTGAGACCACCTGGGAGACAGCGAACGCCGGGCACAGGGACTGACCTGGGTGCTGGGTCTCTGAGTCTCTCAGCGCCCTTAAGCCAGCAGTTCCGTCCCAGGGATTCATTTCCTTCCAGACCAGATCCTGGCTTGAGCCCAGGTGGAGATTCTCAGGTGTTTCCTTTGCAGCAACAGAAGCCTCTATGCAGCTGAAACCAACACTGTTCCAAAGAGATCTGTTTGGGACATCTGGGAATGGAGGCCCCAAGGGACAAGAGGAGAGGCCCCTCCGCAGTCCCATGGGGACCTTAGAGCTCAGAACACCCCAGTGAAATCCCTCATCCAGGCCCCAGGCAGTTTGGATCTGCTGGGTTCTCAAACAAATGGGATTTGCCTTCAAGCATCCCACAGTTTTTCTTGCTTGCTTGCTTGCTTTCTTTCCCCACCCCGCAGGGAGAGTTCTCGAACCTGGAAGAAGTGGGTCAGGAGAGAGAAACGCGTGAGCAGGGAGCTGCTAGTGCAGGTAACCTGGAGGCTGGAGATCTGGAAGGAGGCCAGAAGGAGAGGGGAGGGGAGCATCCTGAGGGGATCCTAGGAGGTGAGGCTATGGCAAGGCTTGGCCCAGGCTGGGGGTCAGAGAGCCCTGTGAGGGTGGGGCAGGCCGGGGCCACTCGGCCAGGTCCCCCAAGACACCCTGCCCTCCCCCTCCCTGTCTGTTCAGCTGGGGTCTGGACGCACCCCTGGAGTCCAGAGGTCGGGGCCTTGGTCAGATTTGGAGCCAGGGCTGGGGTGAAGGCAGCGGGGACAGGGCCTGTAGCTGGCACGGGGAGCAGCCTCTCCCAGTGGGTCCTTGAGCCAGTCACTGCCCCTCTGGGGGCCTCCATCTCCTCCTCTGGGAAGTGGAGGGAACTGATCAGTGGTGCAGGCCTCCCAGCGAGGTGCTACCATCCAAGGGAGGACAGGAACGCAAGGAGATTTGTGCCGGCTCCTCCTCGAGAGGTGAGGGGAGAGCAGTGATGACACGCAGATGACTCTGAGTCCTCAGGAGACTCCTGGAAGCAGGTGACGTTCTCCTCACACTTTTCAGCTGAGGAAAGAGGGCCAGGGAGGCCTGGGCAGGCCCAAGGTCACACAGGGCTGAGTCCTGGAGCTGGGACTGGTCTAGAATCAGAGCACCCTGGAGGTGGGAGCAGCAGAGGCAGCAGGGGACTGGAGCCGATGGCCAGGGTCTGAGATCAGGGGCCTTGGGGGGACATGCGGAGGGGAGTATGGGCGCACTGACCCTGTCCTCGGCCCTGACAGGAGGCGACCTCCGTGTTAAAGACTGCAGAGAGGGCCCGCCAGGGAGCCCAGGAGAGGCAGCGGCAGCAGGTGAGGGTGACTGTGGGGGAGGGGCCTAGGAGTCAGAGGAGATGGGGCTCCCCCTCCCAGCTGGAGACCTCCCTCAGGAGAGGGGCCTTCCTCCTCAGGCGAATCTGCTGTGGCTGCCAAGCATGACGGGCCTGCAGTGGCAGTGAGCAGGAGGAGGCCTGGAAGGGCTGGCAGCAGGGCAGATTTGGGGTGGGGAAGGGCAGGGGCCACTGCCCCTGGGCGGGGCCAACAGCCAGCCCTGGGACTTGACTGATGGAGTTTGGTGTTCCTGGCGGGGAGCGGGGGAGGGAATTGTGTGTGTTGGGGTGTCCCGAGGATCCTAGGCTGCTCTGTGTGGGAGCGTGGGGTGGGCAGGAGGCTGGGCTGAGGGGTTTCAGGGGAAGGTTCATGGGGGCACCTGAGAGCGGGAGCTCATCGCCATGCCCATCCCGATGGCGGCACAGGGTGTCGTCCCCTCCCTGGTGACGTTCTTCCATTCCCTGGAGCTGCTGGACGCTACGATGGAGGATTATGTGGAGGTGAGTGAGCCCGGAGGTGGGTCCGGGGGCTCAGGCTCCTGAGGGTGGGGAGGAGAGAGTCCTGTCCTGAGCCCTGAGCTCTCTGCGTTTGGCAAAGGTCCTCTCAGCAGGGCCTCCAGCCTCGTGTGGGAGTTGGGGTGTCAGGCCCATCTCCCCAGTGGGTGATGCAGGCTCTGCATAAGCCACCGTCCAGGTTCCCTGGGCTGATGAGGCTCAGAGCTGCCTGACTGTGTGGCCGCAGGACGTGGTGTCTGAGCAGGACTCAGCCTCTCCCTCTGGCCCTGCCAGTGAGGGAAGAGAAGTCGGGCCCCTCCCAGTCAGGAAGCACATCAGAGGCTGAGCTGTCCCTTCCTGCCTGAGGCCTGAGTCTCCCCACGTGTCATCAGAGAGGGTTGGGTCACAAGGTCTGTTGCCTCAGTTGCTCTGCGCCCCCTGCTCTGGAGCCCAGAGACTGGCCCAGGTCCAAGTCCGGGCTCTGGATGGGCCTGCCCACTGGCAGTAGTGCAACATTGCAAGAGGTGTGGACGGGGGCTAGTGCTGGCCCCAGGGGGCTGTTTCTGATGGACTGCGGCTGTCTGCTTTCCAGGGCAATGTGCTCAACTGTCGGAAATGGAATGAGGTAAGCGGCTGCGGCCTCCCGGTGGGGAGGGTGGGGGTTGGAAATCAGAGACCCCCCCCCGCAGTGGGCAGGACCCCCTCTGGCCCAATCCCCAGGGTGGAACATTTATTTGCCCACTTCGATATACAGAGCTAGGGATCCTATGGCATTGGCGGGTGGGGGAAGGGCTGGCATCAAAGACTCCTTCCTGGAGGAGGAGCTATTTTGGGCCAAGTGTGAGAGCAGGCAAGCCCTGACTGGAATCGCAGGGAGGGAGGGCTCCCAAGTGGGCAAAGGCCCCAGACTGGCCCCTTGCCCCCTTCCTCACCCCCTCCACGAGCCCTGCAGGGTCCCCCACTCAGGCCCTGTGGGCATCCTGTGCTTGCTCTGTCCTAGCAATTCAAACTGATGGACGAGATCGAGCTGCTTCAGGAGGCTGCAAATCTGTACACCGTGCAGCCCGACGAGCACTTTGGGGCCTGGTTCCAGGCCGTGGAGCCCCTGAGCAAGGAGGAGAGGTGAGTCGGGTCAGGAGTTGGGGGAGGGCAGGGCAGCCTCTCTCTGCTGACCAGCTCCAGAGCCCATGGCCGTTGCTCCATGGTCAGCCCCTGATCTGACTGCATGGCGACCCCTGGGGCTCTTCGACCCCAGCTGCTGGCAGGCTCCAGGACGCACATGTGATGTGTGGCTCCTGAGAGCTCCCAGCTCCGCTCTGTCCCGTAGCTACAGCCTGTCCTGCCAGCTGGAGCCCCGATACCACTGGGTCAGAAAGATTCGACTCTTCTTCAAAGGCAAGAAGAACCGCTCAGGCCAGAGTGAGTGTCCAGACCGGCAGTGGCTGAAACCATGGGCTCAGGAAACATTCAGGCTGAGCGTGGGCCTGGGGAGGCAGACAGCTGGCCCTGGGTTCCAGCTCCACTGCTGAGCAGTCCCGTCCTGGGCGATTGCACTCACGTTTCTGGGACTGGTTTCCTCCTCTGTGAAGTGGGTGATGCTAAATATCAGCCCCTGTGTCAGGGACAGATGGGGTGCTGTTGGCTGACTGAGCACTGAGCACAGGGCTGGAGCACAGAGCGCAGTGGGGGCCGGGATGCGGTGTGCACTGTGGTTCCAGGGCAGGCCGCTCAGGAAATGCCTCTCTTTCTCCAGACACCAGACCCCCAACCAAGGGCCCAGTGGTGGTGGTCGATGACCCTCCTGAGACCAGCTGAGCTACAGCGGGGACACAGCGTTGATACTCAGGGTGCACAGGGCCACCTCCCCTGATTCTGATGAGGAGAACTTTGTGATCCGTTTCTTGGGGTCCCCTGTTGGCCACGAGGGAAGGCACCAACCCCTCTTCCCCCTCCCCCCTTTTGCCCAGCACCTATTTCCCTATTTGGCGGGGCCATATTTTGTTGTCAATGGTAAATGCTCCGTTTGAGTATTATATTAAATTGTTGCTTCTTTCTAATCCTGGGAGTGGAGGTGTGAGTCTTTCGCTCGCAGCGCTCATGGAAACCAGATCCAGAAACTCACATTCCTCCTCGAATTTAGAAATCTCCCAGAGTGAGCGGCTCAGTTTATGTGGAGAAGGGAGAAGTGCCAGTCCCCTCCCTGGCTACTGAAGGACGTGCCCAAGTGCCCCTCCCGCCGAGGACAGGATCATTGCAGTGTGGTTCACCCTGTCCAGGAGCAGAGAGGGCCCCTCCGACCTCTTGGGACTAAGCGGTTGGAGGCGTTTTCTCAGGCAGAGCCACAACCACTAAGCTGGGCGTGTCTGTCAAACTAGCACGTGCCTGTCCCTAGCACACGTCCTGCCCAGGACAGTGGCTGCCTTTCGACACTCTGCCGGAAGAGGGAACATTTTCCCGGTTTCTCTTGCACACAGATTAGGACCTTGTTTTCTGATTCAGTCTCCGCAATGGCTTCAGCTCTAAGTGGGGAAAATACCGTCAAAAGCTCAAAACGTGCACATAGAGAGGACGAGGCCAGAGGAAGGTCCTGTGGACATGGACCATGGGCAGGCAGGACTCTTCCTTCTCGGGCCCACTAGGGGCTCCCTGTTCACCTCTGACCTAGACTGGATCCCCCTGGGCTTCTGGTCCCTGACTCCGAATACCATTTCCTGCTTGTTGCCTATCCAAGGGGAAAGCTGTGGGATGCAGCTTTTAGGGCCTCAGCCAGGTCTCCCTCCAGAAACCTAGTGCTCCCAACAATCTGTTCCAGAAAATATAACCAGAGACAACACTTTCCAACTCATCTTATGAGCCCAGCAGTACCCTAAAAGCAAAACTAGAGTTTAAAAGTAGGGAAAACTTGAGATCAGCAAGTCTCAGAAATGAGCAATTACTGTCTTCTACAAATATTAGAAAACTGAAGCCAACAATGTAAAACAATCATACACCAGGACAAAGAGGAAATTTATTCAGGTATGCAAGGTTGTATCAGCATTCCAAAATCAAATCAATGTGCATCAATTCTGTGTTTGTGAGGCTGTATTCCTTTGAAGTCTTTGGAACTGTTGCTGTCTTTCAGACAAGTCTGAGTTTACATCAAAGGTCATCAACTAAAAACAACTACAGTATAAATCTTTTAACAAATGAATTTGAGAGTCATACCCACAAACAGAATATTCTTTATAAAGAGCATTCAAACTAGATCTATTTTTTCTTTTTTAAGATAATGACTAGCTGGCATTATTGTTCAATCAGAAAAATACAACTCTGGGCAAAACTACTATTCCAATTCAAATAGACTTTGCTACTGTTAAAATTCCTATAGTATTTGGTGTTTGTTCTCAATAATCAGATATTATCTTGAATTTATATTCTTTTCAAGTGCCTAGATCTTGTTTCCACAATAAAATGGCATTCCACGGTTCAGAGTATGCTTTATATTATTCTCTTTCCCTTAGCACCAAACACATTGGTTTTTCTCACCTATAGAACAGTTGCCAACAACTTACCCAGAATCTGTTTTCCACAACATGGCACAAACTATCTTGTCAGCTTTCTCTTGAGTTCTCTGGACCCTGCATTTCAGTCAATTAAACTGTTACATGTTCTCCCACGCATTATTTGTTTTCTTTTATTTGCTCGGAATACCTTCCCACCGCATCTCTTCTTTGTAAATGATATCTGTCTATCGCTTGAGGGTCACTCCAAGGAAAGCTTCCTGCAGGTGTACCACCAAACTGGCAGTCGTCTTCCCCTTTGGAATTCTTACATCATTTTGTCACTTGCTCTGTCTTCCTTCTCCCTCTGCTTGTCCCTTCTTGGTCTTCTTTACAGGCTTCTTTTCCTCTGTCCATTCCTCAATGCGCACTGAAATGTTAGACTTCCTCGGCATTCTGCCCTATGCCCTCTTCTCTTCTTGCTCTCCATACATTTCTTAAGCAATGTATTTCACTCCTGTGGCTCTAATGGTGACCAGTATGCTAATGAGCCTGGCCTAGAGAAGCTCTCTTGAGATTCTGACTAGCATATTTAACTATTCATTGGATATCTCTACCTGATTGTCTTTACAAGTATCTTAAGCTCAACATACGCACAACTGAATTCAAGACCTTTCCCCACCAAACCTATTCCTTCTTCAGAGAATTTCCTGTCTTAGAGATTGGAGCCACCATCTACCTAGTTGCTCAAACTAGAAACCGAGGAGTCATTCCTTCTATGCACTACCCCTCCTTGCTGACATCCACTGAGTTACTCGATCATGTTAAATCAGGCTCCTAAATATTTAAAAACTTTGTCCATCTCTCTCCATATAAATTGCCATTATTTCAGTCCAGGCCATAAGCACCTTTCCCCCAAAACACCATAAGGGCCTCCAGTCTTGGTCCTCCCCAGTGGAATTTCCACAATCCAGAGTAATCTTCTAAAATGTAGGGCAATTATGAGAACTTCCTGCTTAATATTCATCAATGGCTTCCCATAGAAGAAAAATGTCCAAATTCCTTAAACATAGCTTACAGAGCCCTCTGTAATAAGGGCTAACCTTGTCCCTGCCTATCTCTTCATTCTTCACTTGACATTCTAAACTTCAGGCATATGAAATTTCAGTTCTTCAAACTTGCCATGCATCACATCTCTGAGACTTTACATTCTGTATGCTGCCTTCTAACCCCACACCCCTGCTTTTTGCTCAGCAAACTCTATGTCAGTGTAAGAAGTCCTTCTTGTGGAAGCTCTCTTCACTTTGCATTCTTTTTTTTTTTTTTTTGGGGGGTGAGGAAGATTGGCCCTGAGCCAATATCTGTTGCCAATCTTCCTCTTTTTGCTTGAAGAAGATTGCCACTGAGCTAACATCTGTGCCAGTCTTCCTGTATTTTGTATCTGGGATGCTGCCACACCATGGTTTGATGAGCAGTGTATAGGTCCATGCCTGGGATCCGAACTTGTGAACCCCAGGCCACCGAAGGGGAGTGTGCAAACTTAAGCATTATGCCACCTGGCCGGCCCCCAGGATGCATCCTTATCATAGCATCTACCCCTTCTCACAGCATCCACCTTACTACTGTAATTGCTTGTTTAACTATTATCATTCTTTTATTTGACAAATATTCACTGAGAGTCTGCTATGTCACTGGTACTGCATTCTCCTCTGCATATAGAATTTAGTCAATTCAGGGTATTGTGTAAGCACTTAAGGTATGTGGGAGACGGTCCAAGAAATGTCTCTTAATGACTTGCATTTCCATCTATTTCCCTACCAGTTTAAATTTCATAATCATTTCCGAGTTCTTTGAATTACCTAACACAGTGCATGGTAGATAAATATCTAATCTCATTAACTGTTGGATTTTAAACATATACAAACAATTTTTGCATTGTAAGAGGACTGCACCCAGCCATTACTTTCTACCTAGCAGAGTTTTTCTTTGATATCACTTTGGATATAATGGAGTGTAAACACTTAGGCAAATTTCTGCAGTGAAAAACGTGAGCCTCAGTATCAGAACAGTGTAATAATGCTGCCGCTTACTAGGCTGTGTCCATGGCCAAGAGCCTTAACCCCTCTGAGCCTCAGTTTCCTCATCTGTAAAAGTTAGTTACAAAGTCAAATGAGATATGAGAAAATAAAAGCATAGCACAAAATGTAAAGGGCTATCCAAATGCCATTATTACGATTGTTATTAGAGTGAACACAGATCAGGCCTCCCTGTCACTGGTCATCCCAGCTCTACAGGCAACGAGATTTCCAAATCTCATCCTTCACCTTCCCTTTATCATTTAAGAGGTAGGCTTCTGTACTTTAATAAACACATATTGATGGAAATGGTTAAAAAAAAAACACCCCACAACACCAGGAAAACCAAGCCAAAAAATTTAACAAGTAAATATTAAAGGGACAAGAGAGACAGAAGCACCAGCCTATGAAGTCTAGAATTTGGATATATGGACCAAAAAAAATCAGGCCACAATTACTTTTTTATTTTTATATTAACTAGAAGGGTAAGTGGCACAAAAGAGTAATGATCTGAATCACTTCTCAGTAAAATGGTAACCCACTGAGCTGCAAAGTCAGGAGATTGGGTTCAAGAACTAGTTTAGCTACGAACCTAACCACTAATCCCCAGGCAGTCTACCCACCCCACACTCTGGTCTTTCAGCTCCTGATCTCCTTGGCTCCTATCATCTTTTTTTCCACCCTATCTCAGCCACACACTCAGAAGGCCACAAATATCAAATGGCCACTCCATCGAGCCCAGCGATGCTACCATGCTCCTCTAGTATTACTATATACTGAAGATTTGTGTCTTCTCAAAATCCTTAGGCTGAAATCCTAACCCCCAACGTGATGGTGTTAGAAGGTGGGGCCTTTGGGAGGTGATTATGTGATGAGGGCAGAGCCCTCACGAATGGGATTAAGGCTCTTATTAAAAGAGACCCTGAGAGCTCCCTTGCCCCTTTTGGCCATCCATGGACCAGGAATTGGGCCCTCAGCAGACAGCAAATAGGCTGGCACCTTGATCTTGGACTTCCTAGCCTTTCGAACTGTGAGAAATAAATTTCTGTTGTTTAGGGGCCAGCCCCAGGGTTGAGTGGTTCGGTTCGTGTGCTCCACTTCAGTGGCCTGGGGTTTGCCAGTTTGGATCCGGGGTGTGGACCTATGATCAGGCCGTGCTGTGGCAGCATCCCACATAGAAGAACTAGAATGACCTACGACTAGCATATACAACTATGTCCTGGGGCTGTGGGGAGGAAAAAAGATAAAAGGAGGAAGACTGGCAACAGATGTTAGCTCAGGACCAATCTTCCTCACCAAAAAAGTATACTTAGAGAAAAAAAAATTCTTAAATTTCTGTTGTTTTATAAGCCTATGGTATTTTTATAACAGCGTCCCAGACTAAGACAAGTATGATTGCCTTCTGTCCTCCCAATGATTATTTTCTACTTTCCCTTTGCCCCTTAAACTGCCTACCCAAACATCCCTAGTCTCCTCTTACTGATCATGCTCATAATTCATTGAGAAAAAGTGAATCAATATCAGGCAGAAACTCTCTCACCTTCTAATCACTGAATCTACCCATCCACCTGCATCTCTACTTATACTCATTACCTTTCTTCCTATTACTGTAAATTTTATGTTCATATTTCTAAGCCAATACTTCATACAAGTTCTTTGGATCCTATTCCTTCTTGTTTCCTCAAAGACTTTACTCCTCTAATATACACATTCTCTGTTATACTATAATTTTTCCCCCTCTCTACTGGATCGTTCCCATCAGCCTTTTTATCCCCATCTTTAAGACCCTAATTTGACCCCACATATTCCTCTGTTACCTCCGTTTCTCAACTCTTCATAGTAAAGTATCTTGAGAAGTCTGTGCTATGTCCATTTCTTCACGTCACGTTTCGTCTTCATTGTGCTTGTCAGAGCACATCACCATATGTTGCCAAAATCCAATGGTCAGATCTCTTTATTTATGTGACTCTTCAGCATGTTTCAATACCATTGGCCATGCTTTGTTGTCTTGGCTTTTAAGTCATCATACTCTTCAGGTTTTCTTCACCAGATACTCCTTCTCCATCTCCTTTGGTTGCTTCTTTTCCTCGGCGTTACCTCTGATCATTGGAATACTCTACAAACACACTTTCTCTAGGTAGTTTTTCCTACATGCTGATGACTCTCAACTTTTATCTTTCGTCCCTTACACAGAACTCGACTCCCAAATTACTTTAGATTTCTAATAAGCACATCAAACTTAAGGTGAGCAAAACAAGAATATACCCCCCCACACACACACACACACTATTTCTTCCCTAGTCTTTTCCATTTGGTAAAGGGCACAACCATCCACTCAAGCTCAAGATGAAAATCAGGAGCTCCCCTTTTTTTTCTCACCTCTATATTTAAAACATCATCAAGTCTGTAGGCTCTGCCTCCAAATCTATCTCACAGCCATCTACTTCCTACCACTTTAGCCCAAGCTACTGTCCTTCCTTCCCTCCTGGATTACTGCAAGTGTCTTCTGCTACTAATCTGCTCCCCATCCCTATGACCCATTCACATGACAGGTGGAACAAACCTTTTCATAAAGTAATCAGATTACTCCCTTCCGAAACACTCTGTACTAGTTTCTCATCACACTTTACATACATTCCAAATGTATACCACGGGTATATTGCCATGGCTGATTCAGAGCACTACCTGATTTCGCCCCTCCCTATCTCTTCATGCTTATCCTGTACCGCTGTCTCTACATTCCAGCTACAGCGGTCTTTATGATGTTCCTTGAAAGAGTCAAGCTCTTTCATACCTTACGGCTTTTGCAATTGAAGTTCCCTTTACCTGAAATCCTCTGGCCCCAAATATTTCTGTGGCTGGCTTTTTTTAAAGATTTTTTAATTTTTTCCTTTTTCTCCCCAAAGCCCCCCGGTACATAGTTGTGTATTCTTCGTTGTGGGTTCTTCTAGTTGTGGCATGTGGGACGCTGCCTCAGTGTGGGCTGATGAGCAGTGCCATGTCCGCGTCCAGGATTCGAACTAACGAAACACTGGGCCGCCTGCTGCGGAGTGCGCGAACTTAACCACTCGGCCACGGGGCCAGCCCCTGTGGCTGGCTTTTTTATATCACTGAGGCCAGCACAAATGTCAGCTCCTCAGAGAGGCCTTCCCTAACCAATCAATCTAAAGTAACCCCTCCCCTAGTCTTTCTCACTTCACACGGTTTTACTTCTTCACTGCACTCACCATTATCAACACTTCCTTGTTCATATATTACCTGTTTATTTTCTATCTTTGTTCACCAGAATTTAACCTCCATGAGAACAGGAATCTTACCAGTCTTCCTTACCGTTGTATTCACAACGCTTGGCAAAGCAGTAGATTCCTTAAAAAGATGTGACATATGCCCATCTCTGAGCAAGTCACTCAACTTCTCTGACTCATATTTGTGGGGCTACTATTGCTAGACTTAGCTCTGGGTGTCGGGATTACAAAGGTGAATAAGGCATGGCTCCTTGAGAATCTTATCCATTTATCTCTTCAACAAATATATACTGAATGCATATTTTACTATGTTCCAGGTCCTGTTCAATGTCATTATGTAGTTCCCTCTTCAGTAAAATGGAGTTTTGTTAACTAACTCTATCTCACAGAGTGTATAAACAGGATGAGTATGAAAATTATGCACAAAAAGAGGACTGCTATCAAAATGTTACCTTATATATTACTATCCCTGCACCTGCCTCTTTCTTTTTGTCTGGTAATGGGCAGGAGCTTATGACAAGAGAGAATCAACTGACAGAAACACAAGTATAAATTCTGGTACTCATAGAAAGTAACAAATATGAATAGCATTTCATAGGTTTTCATAATGTGCCAAACGACTAAGACGTTTGGCGCATTAATGTTTTAGATGTGATAGTAATCTGTTAATTTTCTGCATTTGTATTGCACAAATAACAGTTCTATTTACCTCCCTGCGAAAAACCAGGGAGTAGGGTGTGGCCTCCCTCAGTGCCACCGGGCCAATCGCCCTCTCCATCACTGCGTCTGATCTGTCACAGACTACAGGGCACACTTGGAGGGCGTCAGGGGCCTGGCGTGGGCCTGCAGAGCTCTTGGGCGGCCTCCTAAATGATGCGCCTGACACACGGTGCATGTGCAACAGCTGTCCCATCCTCTAAACGCACTGAGCTACAGCGCGGTCCACTGTGAGAAAGCCAACACCGGGAGCGGGGCAGGGTGAAGGAGCACGGAGGAGCGCTCTCCCTGCATCAGCAGCCAATCCTGGGCCACGTCTCCAGTCACAGGCGCGCGTGAAGGCTCCTGTGCAGGTATTCACTATTTGTACAACAGGCTGCGCTGAATAAAATGGATTGTGCGGTCTGGACTGACAGACCCGCTTTTTTCTTACTTGTGAGTACCTGTAAGACGAGAGAGAGGAGGCAGCGAACAGGAGCAGCGATGCGAGGGACGCGAGGGCGTGAAGGACCGAGTCAGGGGAGAGGAGGGGTCCGCGGCTGTGCCCCGCGTCGTGGGGAGAAGACGGGCGCTCCCTCGAATGGAGGGGGAGCGGCGTTCCCGCGGCCGCCGGAAGAGACCAGCGCGGGGGACGAGGCGCTGGTGCCCCGGGGCCTGGAAAGGGGCAGTGTCGAGAAAAATGGACCCTACCTACAATTCCTTTAGCATCCCCCGCCGCCCCAGGAGCGGCCCTGGCACCCAGCAACCGCCGCGGAGACCGCGCGCCGCTCTGGCAGAAGCCGCCAGGAGCGGACCTCTGCGAGGGTCACGGGGCCAGGCTGAAGGCCGCGGGCGCGGCGGGGGCGGCGGGGCGGGGCGGGGCGGGTGGCGGCGGCGGGGCGGGGGCGGGGCCTGAGCGGGCGGGCCGGCCGGCGGGGCAGGGGGCAGGGGTCGGGGGTCGGGGGTCGGGGGCGGAGCCTGAGGGTGCAGGCCGGTGGGGGCGGGGCGGGGCTGGCGGCGGCGGCGCCTTCCAGTGGCTTGGCGGCCGCCTCGGCTTGCGGAGGCGTGGGTTCCAGGATCACCTGGGACCGCCTGATGTGTTTTCAGTCTTTTCTGACTATTGACCTACTGGGTTATACAAGTCCAGGGACAGAGTTGACGTCACAGAGCCCGTTAGCCAAAAAACAGCGCCAGGGGCTGCACGTGCCAGAAGTAATTTATCAAAACTCAGATCGTATTTCCCCTTAAATCAGCTTAAGTATAGTGCAATCGTAAAAGGGCATAGTCTGTGGGGTCATGACCGTCAGGGTTCAAAGTTCAGCGCTGCCACTTTTTAGCTATGGGACCACCGGCAATTACATGATCTCTTTGAGCTTCGGTTTTCTCACTGTAAAGGATGTGGTGGTGAGAATAAATGAATTGATACCTGGCAAGTGTCTGGAATAGGGCTTGGTACAAAGTAAACACAATATCCTGTTATCAGTATAGAACCTTTGGCTTTTCCCCCCTCACAAAATAACCTTCATAGGAAACAAATGAAAGCAGAACTGCTCTGGTTGAAGGTGGGCCCAGAAGCCTTGATTTCTCAATCCCAAAGGTTGTCTATAAGGTTCCTCTAATGGAATCTCCAAGCTTCCTAAAATATAGACAAAAACAACTATTATGGGAGAATATCCAAACTTCTTAGAAGGACAAACTGCTCTTTTGTATCTAATTTTTCTTGTGATAATCCGAACTTTTCCTCCTGCAGACAGTACTCCTTTTTGCCTCTGTGTTTTTTCTAGTTTGTCTATCGGCAGTGTTCTCTTTCTCCTTTTCCTATTTATCACTTAAGATCTGCTTCAGATTACAACTCTTTCTTGGGTGACAATGAGAAATTCTCTTTTCATTGTAACCCCCTCCCACCTTCAGCATGGTGTAGACATCTCAGCAAAGATGGAAAGTTATTTTCCTCCTTGTTTTAGAAGAGTAGACAAAGTCTTTTGTGCTTATAGGGTTAAACGCTTTGTTCTCATGGTAGGGAAAGGGAAAGCAGGTAGATCCCCAAGGATACTGGGAGGAAGGACCTTTGAGAGAAGTCCGATGACCTCCAGGGCACAGCTCTGTGCCTCAGATGCAGTGGACTGCTGGAGGTGAAGTGCTTCCGGGTCCATCTAAAGAAGTGAAGGGCACATCAACAAATGGCGTTTTGGAATTCTCATCAGGTCAGAGGGCTCAGGCCAGATTTGAGTTAGTCAACTAACACTTGTGATGTTACTTGCTCCCAAAATGGCATGAAGCAATTCCCACCTGCTACGGAGAACTACAGAAATTATTCATATAGAAATACGTTCAGAAATGTTTAAAAAATAATGTCCTTCATTTATTTAAGGACAATGTGATGAACATCTAATAATGGATTAAACAACATCTAAAGAAACATCTGATATTTTTTCTCGTAAAAAATTAACAGCAACTTAAAAATAATTAAATTGTTTATATTAGCATCAATGCCATTGAAAGCAAAAAACTTCTGAGGAACAAGGAGAACCTTATTCATGACAGCAGTTTTCAATAAATTTAATATGATGAAAATAGTTTTTTTTTTTTTAAAGATTGGCACCTGAGCTAACAACTGTTGCCGATCTTTTTTTTTTTTTTTCCCCTGCTTTATCTCCCCAAATCCCCCCTGGTACATAGGTGTATATCTTAGTTGCAGGTCCTTCTAGTTGTGGAGTTTGAGACGCCGCCTCAATGTGGCCTGACGAGCAGTGCCATGTCTGCGCCCAGGATCCAAACCAGCGAAACCCTGGGCCACCGCAGCAGAGCACGCAAACTTAACCACTCAGCCACGGGGCCGGCCCCAAAAATAGTTTTTAAAATATCTTCTATATAAATGGTTCTGTACTTCTGAAAGCACTTCAATAAAAATAGAAATTTGGCTAATGATATATTTGGTATGAATTAAGTGCCAATCTTCTCTTCCAGTCTTACCTCTCACTAATTCTATCAACCTTAAGTGTCAATCATTTACTATATCCTAAGCTTTACTGTTTTTAAACTTTGCTAATATACTGGCCCTCCACCTACTTAATCCTTTCTTCACCTTACTCCCTAATATTAACCCACCAATGCAAACCATAGCCACCCTTGAAGGTCCAATTCAAGTGTCATCTCCTTTAAGAAGTTCCCCTAACTCAGACTCTGAATCCTTCCTTTGGATTACAGCTATTTGTACATATTTTATTTTCTTGTAAGGTTCTTGGAGGCAAGTATCATGTCTCATTCATATTTGTATTCCCCACAGGGTCAATCTCCCAACTAGAATACAAGTTCCACCAAACAGAGCCCTTGACTATCATGTTCATCACTGTATTCCCCAGCAACCATAATGCCTGGCACATAGTAGGCATGTTATGAGAATATTTCGAGTGAGTGAATGAATGGATTTTAAAACATAAGCTCCATGAAGGCAGGGATTTGTCTGTTTTATTCATTGCAAAGTGAATATTTGAATATTACCAGGTGAATAAATGATTTTTTTGGAAAGCTTAGCATTCATTATAGACAACAAAAATTCTTCAATCTATATATCTTCACGGAACTCAAATATAAAGTATTTATGTTACCTTTCACCCAACTAATTCAGTGGATGATATATCTTTCTGAAAATAAGACACCTCCCAAAACTGTAAGAGCAAAATTTAAAAGAATCATAAAATGGGTGTTTACATTAAGAGTAGTTTCAGTTTTCTTCTTTGCACTTTTCTGTGTTCTAAATTTTCTGCAATGGAAATATATTATTTTGTAATCAGAAAAAATAATATTATTTTTAAAGAATGTAATGGATGAGATCACTTGCAAATCTATGGCTGAGGAAATTTTGAGGACACTCAAATCTCATCAGGGTTATTTGGAGTTAATACTTAAAGAGCTGAAACTTAGTCTGCTTAAAAAAAAAAAGAGCTTCTCAGAGGGAAGATGGATGACACCAGCCCTAGGAGAAAAGGGCACTGAAGAACAAGAATTTATTCTGTTTATCTAGCACCATCCTTGGAACTCTGACACCCCTGCTGTGGACTGAATTGTGTCGCAGCAAATTCTAACCTCCAGTGTGATGGTATTTAGAGGTAGGGCCTTTGGGAGGTGACTAGGTTTAGACGAGTCTTGAGGGTGGGGCTCTCATGATGGGATTAGTGTCTTATAAGAAGAGACCAGAGAGGCTGCACACTCTGCCCCAAACCCCTCTATTTCCCCACCATGTGAGGACACAGGGAGAGGAGGCTATCGGCAAGCCAGGAAGAGAGCCCTCATCAGAGCTTAATCGTGCTGGCACCCTCCTGTTGGACTTCAAGTGTCTAGAACTGTGAGAAAGTCAACGTCTGCTGTTTAAGCCCCTCCATCTATGGTGTTTTGCTGTAGTAGCCCGCGCTGACTGAGACAGATGAAGCAGTCTAAGATCTGAACTCTTAAGTGGCAAGGAGTTTTCTGATACTGGAAGAGGATCTCCTGATTTGGTCAACAAACATTTATTAAATGCCTACTGTGTTCCATGCCCTGTGCAAAGTGCTGAGGATTCAAAGATGACCAAGGCAAGGCTCCCACCCCTAAGGGGCTGATTTAATAGGAGACAAACCTGTTAAAAAAAAAAAAAAAACTGAAAAAAGGTTCTAAGTCCTCTGACAGAAGTGTGTGTAGGGTACATACAGCCTTCTTTCAGGCACCCAGAGGTTAAAGTAACCCTTTCTATCTGTGGTTGGGGTGGAGTAAATTAGCTTGGTGGGAGTCAACACTCTGTATCAAGTTAACTCTGAGTTCACCAACCAAGTCAAGAGCTGTGACTTAGGATGTGGTGATGAACCTGAGACTTCACACGGTGAGCCCTGCAGAGGCCAGTACTGGACAGAGTCACAGAGATTTAGACAGTGGCCATCCACCGAGGAGAGGGAGGAAAGAGCTTGCTGCCTGCTGTGCAAAATGGAACACGCTATCGGCAGGGGCTTAGTGGGCTCTTCAACTATTTCTTCACACTGAAGTTCCATTTCTGATACTTCTTTGGGGACTTGGATATTTATAATAACATTCTCATTTACTTATACTAACTGTACTTTGTATAAGTTAGTAAGTATTCAAAGCCTGGTACTTAAACTACTGGTGAAGGTGGGAACGAGCGCTAACTGCTGCGCCCTTCGGTCTCACGTGCCCTTTGCTGTCCAGGTCCTCATCGTCCCCCATGTCCCAGCCGAGGCCACCCCCTGGATTAGCTGGGGGCTCCTGCTGCGAGCTCCCTAGCACTCCTGTACTTCTTGCCTCACAGCACTTATCACACCATTCTTCAATCTCTTGTTTAATTGTCTCTCTCTTCTATCAGACTGTCAGATCCTTAAGGACACGAACAATATTAGTCTTAATAATGTGCCTGGGTCACCAAAGCCCTTTAGTAAGTATTTGTTGAATGGATCTAGTTTCAGAGTCTGTGAAAGTGGAGGACCAGATGAGCATTCGGTTTATGGTACCACCAAGGGGCACCTAACCAACGAAGTGCAGTTTGAAACATCTGTCTGAACTTCGGGATGAATTAACCCAGTCCAAACTGACAGCACAAACACTAAGGGAATATATTACCATGGAGTAACCAGTGTCAGGCTGACATAAAAATTAAGCCTGTTAAGGCTTCATATTGTGTTAGCTTAATAAGAATTAAGCTAGTTTTGGACAGGGGTGAAAGTCATGGTGGCAGTGGCTGGAATGGTAGTCTAATGACGAGAGGAGTGGACAGGCCATATGCAGATCAGCTTGGTGGGATCAGAAGATTCTAATTCATTCATTTAATACGTATTTAATATCTCCTTCAAGATTAGCTTCAACTTCAAATTCTAGATTAAAGAGTTTAGATGGGAAGTGATAAGTAATAAACGCTTCAGGTATACAGCATGATAAAAGGTGTAAACTGTATTTAAACGTGATTATTCTAGCAACTAGGCAGGAGTTGACCTAGACTAAAGAGAAACTTACGGGTGATACACAAAAGCCAAGATGGTCTGTTGAATAAGTGGGATAAAATACGACCTATGCAGATAAGCCTTTCTTCTAATATCATCTCTGTTGTCATGTCACAACGTCTGAAATTCCTGCCACAGAAGTCAGTTTTTTGGTCAAAGGTACTATCTTTAGAAAGCCCTTGTTAACATGCAAGAACATGCTACTAAGTGATGGTAACACCCAATACAATGGTACCTCTGACTCCCAAATCTGATCTTTCCATCTTCATAGGAATGTGAATGTTTATTGACAGACACTTCTCAGCTTCCTCATAGCTGGGTGTGGTTATCACCAATAGAAGGTAAGAGAAGAGATGTGTCTAACTTCCTCACAACTTTCTTAAAAATAAATTGCTTGCCTTGGACTTTCTTTTTTCCTTCTTCCTGAAGGCTAGAAAGGAGACATGGGAGAGATCTACTTCCAACCTGTGTCCTAAGCTAGGGCGTGGCGGAACATCAAGACAGAAGGACACAAATCGGGGCTGGCCTGGTGACGCAGCGGTTAAGTTCGCACATTCCACTTTGGCGGCCCCAGGGTTCGCTGGTTCGGATCCTGGGTGCGGACATGGCACCACTTGGCAAGCCATGCTGTGGCAGGCGTCCCACATATAAAGTAGAGGAAGATGGGCACAGATGTTAGCTCAGGGCCAGCCTTCCTCAGCAAAAAGAGTAGGATTGGCAGCAGATGTTAGCTAATCTTCCTCCGAAAAAAAAAAGGACACAAATCTCAGTAGACCTCATGAGCAGAGTAACCCTGTCAGCATCGACCAGGCAGCCAGTTTCATGAGAGGTAAATAAATTTCCATTTTCTTTTAAGTACTGTATTTCTTGTTTCTTCATTATAGCAGCTTAACTTACCCTGATTAATATGATATTCTTGAGAGTGGCATAGATTTGAAAATTGGCTCTCTGTCACCTAGAGAACAGGAAGAGCCTGAAGATGTGGGTCACAAGAAACAACTAAGAAAGGGCTAGACCAGGGCACGTCTTAGCGGGAGGCAAACTCAGAGGGGCCACTGAAGTGGGGGACTCTGTGGAGCCAGGCAGGAAGTTGAATGAGGGCTTTTGTCATCCAAATAGGTGCAAGAGGAAGAGCCAATGAAGATACTTTGTGTACATAAAAATTTTGGTGGGGCCAATCAGTTACAATACTTCACAGAAAGGTAGTAAGAGGGGCAGAAATGGAGAAGAGGCAGATTAACAGGGAAAGCGAGGGGAGAAACTGATGAGAGATTACAATGTATTTAAAAAGAAAAGAGGATCCAAAAACAACTCAAGGCATGAGAGGCTAGGTGGCCACGCATCATAAAACTGTGGCGGCAACAGTCACTCAGAGCGAGCTGTTGGCCAGCAGAACGCCACACCGAACTCGGTCTTTCCCCTGTTAATCTGATATCGTGGTAGTACATTAAAGAGTATTTCTCCCCACACAGATTAAGATAATGATGGAGTGTTTGAAGCAAAAAGAAGAAGATAGAGAAATCAGGCTAGAAATGTAGAACATTACCACCTACATGGAAAGGGTAATGGCTGAAAATGCTGTTTAAAGAAATAACCACACTTTAAGTTCTGTTACATTTTAAGCTTAAATATTATATATTTCAATATCTATCTTGATAAAAGCAGCCTCTGGTACAGCTTTCTAATCATATATTTAGCATTCTCTCTTTTCACCTCTAAACTTCTTCAGAGGGCTCTCCTCGAACTTCTCCATCATTATTTTGATGTGCAGCTTTCTGGAGAAGCCTGGGGCCCAGCAAACCAATGAGGAGACTTCCAATTGGGGCTGTGATGAGGATGGACAAAAATGCCACTGTCAACACATCCATTCCATATTCTTCTAATTGTTTCTCTCCATGTGACCTTGCTGTGTCCAAGGCCACGGATCCTATTGCAGCCTGTAAAAGTTTAATGGTAAAGTTGGACACAGGCATATAAGACAGGCACATAGAAAAAAGGTGAATTATTTTATCATTTGCAAAAACAAACTGCTTGTTCTTTTGTTCAACTAAGAAAGTTCTTTCTTTCAAAGTGTACTGCAATTGGTTTTGGTATTCTGAAAATTCTCCTGCCCTGGCATGGGGAAGGGATGGTGATTCATATGTACTTAGTTGCAGAAGGCAGGGTTACAAAAATATCAGGCAAATATATTTCAAAACACAAGGTAAATACAGCCTCATGATATAATTGACTATAAGACAATTCTGTATACTAAATTCCTTATGAGTAAAGAAAGTCACTGGTCATCTCACTCTTTTATCTTCAGGAATCTGGAATTAAAAAAGAACAAGATGAAAAAGTGCAGTGAGCCCTGTGGCCGAGTGGTTAAGTTTGCATATTCCACTTCAGCGGCTGAGAGTTTTGCTAGTTTGGGGGTGGACATGGTACCGCTCATCAGGCCATGCTGAGGCGGCGTCCCACATAGCGCAACCAGAGGCACTCACAACTAGAATGCACAACTGTGTACTGAGGGGCTTTGGGGAGAAGAAGAAGAAGAAAAAAGAAGATTGGCAGCAGATGTTAGCTCAGATACCAATCTTTTAAAAAAAGTGTAGTGATACTTACTGGAAGATGGCAAAGTTTTAAATGAAAAAACATAAGAATATGTATTGCTATAGAGCTAAACTAATTGTTAAACATAAAGAAACCTGAAAGTGGTAGGCACTGTCAAAACTTGAAGGTAATCTTATTAGGTATTTGGTGAACTCTTTGCCTTAGGTCTTGGTGAAATGTTTTATTTAAAATTTGTCTACTGGGAAGTATTATGAAAACCTTCATTTTCTTTTAGAGGCAAAATGCCATATTAGTGCACTTGGGAAAATAATATATTAATCAATCTGGTTATTCCCTTATTCCACAAAACACAACAATGTTGTCCTCTAGGACAATGAATCAGAAGAGAGAATGCTGGTGTGGATGAGACACAATGGCAGAGACTACTAATTGCCCACAAATATCTGAATGCCCCTTTTCCCTTCTAAACTAGAACTCCTGAGTGTTAGCTGGTCACATTGCTGTCCAAACCAAGACTTTTTTTCATCCTTCTCTGCAACTAGATGAAGCTATATATCTAAGTTCTGGCCACTGAGAGGTGAGCAGAAGTGATAAATGCTACTTTTGGATTGTTCCCTGAAGAGAAATGGACACTTGCACATCATTCTTTTTCCCCTTCCCCCTGATGAGAAATGGTGAACTGATGGAAGGCACATGCTGAGGACAGTGTCACCCTGCCAGCTCTGGAGTGTCCATGCTGGACTGCTGGTGGGAGAGAAGGAAAAATCTATCTCACTTAGTCCCTGTATGTGAGGGCTCTTTGTTATTTCAGGTTCCTTGTACCATAACTAATTCAACATTTCAAGAATTCTTGGCAAGAACTGCACTCATTACAATGTATATTTCTCTTTCAGTTCTCCATTGTGTGTGTATGTTTTGAGGTTTGTAGGTATGCTGATTTAAAATATATTGTGATTTAAAATATATTTCTTACAGCAGGTCATGGACCAAAAAGTTTGAAGAACACTAATATGGAAAAAAACATACAAGAAAGTCTTGTTTCTTAGGCAGTGGCAAAAGAAGAAAAAAGAAAATTCCATACAATACTTGCTTCACAGTACATACATTATTCACCACATCCAAGATAATTTCTCCTTATTATAAATTTGCTTTGACAGCAGGAAAGTGCTGTCTTTCAAATTTTAACCTTTAGAAACAAATCTTTCAAACCAAAGCTACTAGAGTAATTATTTTGATAGTTACCTAATAAAGTTACCAGAAGTAGTGTAGAAGCTGGAGACACTGAGGGAGAAACTATTCCACTTATTGTACCATATAAACCTCACAGTATTCTTAGCCATTATGTCCCAGACATCTTTCAAAGTCTGATGAAAAAAAAACTTCTCTGGGATAATGCCCAAACCTATAGCCACACCAAATCTGGCATATAGTTACAGAGCATACACAACCCTCAAAGTTTCCTAAATTAAAAATATCTGATTTTCATCTCATGAAATAGAAATTTACATATTTAAATAATTGCAAAATAATCAAGGATGCAACAGTTAAATCTTGTTTGCTATAATTAGTCTGAAAATATACAATACAATCAGGGCTATTTGCAACAAATGATAATCTATACAGTTCTAATTTAATTAGCAATTATAGGTATTCTACCAAATGCATGGTCAATAATTTCAAGCACCTGTTAGTGCCTTGTTAGAGTGCACAAATTTTGGGTCATGTGATTGAGACAACTGACAGGAAGTACAGCTAGTTTGAAAAATTTAATATTAACTAATAATCTAGGAAATCAATAAAGCATTTTCTGAGTTGTTTCTCAATAAATCTTTCTCCATTATATATAAAGACCGAGGTTGAGCATAACTGATCATCAATCATATTGACAGTGAAGTATTTCCAAACACTAACATGGGCCGCGCTATTTCTGTTTCACTCTCTTCTTAGAAGACATCAAAACGAAAAATCTCTAGGTGATTCAGAGAGCTCTGACTGATGAAAATTCAAACTCTTCCCTCCCTCTACTACTGCTTTCTAGTAACATAGGGATTTATTGGATTTTCAGTTGTACCCTGGAGATCTAAAGAAATTTAAATGAGCCATCATATTAAAGGAATCAGCATACCAAAAATAAAACTTTTAGAGTAGATTAGTAAAAATTCTTTTCATAAATCAAACTTTAGTTACTTTTGTTCACCAAATTTGGACAAGCCCTCTTATTCAAAATTTTAAGGGATCATATTGAAATAGGAGTTAAGATCCATCATTACCTGGACTGTGGCCTTTGGAAGCCATGCAAATGAAATAAATATCTTTTCCTTTATGTTAAAACCAGCAAAACACACCATCAGAAATGTAGTCAAAATTCGTATCAGTACTGCAATACCCAGGGTGGCAACACAAAGGCCTGTAAGAAATACTCAATTTTTAGACATAACGAAATACTGGGGAAGAAATGGAATCTCCTGATTATTGATTCAAAATTCTATCAACAGAAATAATCTAAAAACATTAAAAAATTAAAAAGACAAAAATGATTAGGCATAATTTGTCAAAACATCAATATTAAGGATCAATCAGACCATTTGTTTAAAAGAAGGTATTTGCCCTAAATTAAAGCCAGAAATTAACTAAATATATTTGAATTTCCACAAAGGAGATTTGAATGTTATTTATCTTATGCTTTATAGCAAGAACCACACTTTTTCCCATGTGTTTATTTAACAAGAATTTATTAAACTATAACTACGCATAACAGAATTTGGACTAGGTTCTGATACCCAAACACGCATAACGTACAGACTTTGCCTCCATGAACTCCAAAGTCAGAGGAAGACAGAAACATAAAGAACCAAAAGGTGAGTGCAGTGTAAATATACCGGTAAGAGGGCGAAGAAGAGAAAAAACTTAATATTTTCATCAAAGTGGTTGAGAATTCTTTACAGAGGATAAGACCAGAGGTGATATTCAAAATATTTATCAGCAAGTATGGAGGCAATCAGGCAGTCAGAAGAGAGCTGGCTGGGCACTGACCAGTCAGAATAGACACTGGCTTCTACACCTGTTTCCCCATACTGGTGTGTGCACTGACTGCCCATCACCCTGGCTGATGTGTACAGCTACTTCGTTCAGTCCTTCAGAATCCTTTGCTGATAAAGGTAAGTTCATTCTGATTTGCAAAATAAGAGATTGTGACTAGGGCAAGGCAAGCTACCGGACCTGAGAAAGGCAAAGCTAAGGTGAGTACTAGGTAATAGGGTGGTTTTTGAAAAAGTAACATTTGTTGAGTGCTTGCTCTGTGCTAGGTTCTGTATTAAGCTTTAAATGCATCTCTTTACTTAATCTTTACAACCTGTGGAGTAATTATTCTCACTTTACAGTTGAAAAAAAATGAAGATCAGAAAGGATAAATAACTTTCTCAAGAGGCTGGTAAAACACCAGACAGACATTGCTTGATGCTCTATTGTGAATCTGCAACATGGTTTCTTTATGAAAAGGTTCTGTGGCTCTTTATTGGAGGGTATTTTTCCCAGCGTGGTAGATTTTCAAAAGTATTTGTTGCCTTAAGTACAAGATACAAAAGGGACGATCCCATTCCCAGGAGGGAGCAGTCTGGGGAGGATGATGAGGAAGCCTTGGACACACTGAGCCTCAAGTTTTGTGGGATTTACAAGTGGTGATGTCCAAGCAGCAACTGGCTATGTTGAATTCGAGATAAAGATTTTGCAATTACACAGTTTATAATCGAAGCCACTGAGTGTAGCTGAGCTCAGAGAAATGATACCCAGCGTGAAGTGTAGAAATCTTTTGAAAGAACTTGGAGGAAGAGCAGCACTTAAGCCATATATAGTGTAAAGGAAGACTCAGAGGGCACTGGAAAATGTAAAAATTCAACGTAAAAAGTGTTGTAAAGAGGTCAATAGCGTCCAATGCTGCTGAGAGATCAAGTCAAGTCAAGACTAACACGTATTTCGTGTATCCAGCAATACGACCGTGGTGAGGGCGGGGCTGGTTGTGGAATGGGGCAGAAGCTGGGCTGAAATGTTCTGAGGGAGGGCATGAGAGTTGAAATGGAAAAGGGGGACACAGTTACCTCTTTAGAAAAGTTTGAAAAGAGGAAGAGAGAGAGAGAGTGGTAGGTGAGGGGGGAAGTGAAATGAAGAAGGGATATATATATATATATATATTTATTCAAATTTTGACTGTGGTAAAATACACGTAAAATTTACCATCTTAACAATTTTTAAGTGTACAGTTCAGCAGCATTAAGTTAAACACTCACATTTTTGTGCAACCAATCTCCAGAACATTTTCATCTTGCAAAGCTGAAACTCTACACCCATTAAACAGCAAGTCCCCATTTCCCCGCCTAAACCCTGGCAGCCACCGCTCTCCTTTCTGTCCTTATGAATTTGACTCCTCTGGATGCCTCACAGGAGTGGGATCATGCGGGATTTGTCTTTCTGTAACTGGCTTATCTTACCCAGTGTAATGTCCTCAGGTTCATCTATGTTGTCACATGCGTCAGAATAGAAAGATACTATTTTAAGATAGGAGAGATTAAAATCTGTTTCAATTCTGCAGAAGAGAAAGCTGTGACAAGGATATCTGAAGATGTGTCAGAAAAAGGGGAGACTCTGTGTGAGATCTAGAAGGAGGTGGCAGGGATGGGATCCCTAGTATGGACGGAATAATACTGTGATGCAAGAAAAGAAGGAAATAATGAGTACAGGTCTTTCTTGATGTACGATGGGGTTACATCCTGATAAACCAATCATAAATTGAAAGTCAACTTTAAGTCAAAATATTGTAAGTCAAAAATACACTTTGGGCTGGCCTGGTGGCATAGTGGTTAAGTTCGCACCTGCCGCTTCAGCAGCCCAGGGTTCCCAGGCTTGGATCCCAGGTGTGGACCTAGCACCGCTCTCAAGTCATGCTGTGGCGGTATCCCACATACAAATTAGAAGAAGACTGGCACAGGTGTTAGCTCAGCGACAATCTTCCTCAAGCAAAAAGAGGAAGATTGGCAACAGATGTTAGCTCAGGGCCAATCTTCCTCACCAAAAGAAAGAAAGAAAGAAAGAAAAAGAAAAAAATGCATTTAATACACCAAACCTACCAAATATCATACCTTAGCCTAGCCTACCTTAAATGTACTAGGAACACTTACATTAGCCTACAGTTAGGCAATCATCTAATACAAAGCCTATTTGATAATAAAATGTTCACTATCTTATGTAATTTCTTGAATACTTACTGAAACTGAGAAACAGAAAGGGTAGAAGTGTATGGGTCGTTTGCCCTCATGATCCTGTGGTGACTAGAGCTGCAGCTCACTGGCGGCTGCCCAGCATCTCGAGAAAGGATCATATGGCATATCGCTAGCCGGGGAAAAGATCAAAATTCAAAATTCGAAGTATGGTTTCTAATGACTGCATATCACTTTCATACCATGGTAAAGTCAAAAAATCCTAAGTCAAACCATCGTCAGTCGGGGACCATCTGTATACGTGTACAAATTAATTTTTGAGTATGGTACTAAAAGTCAACAGTTTTAATATGATGGCTTTTGAATGTATGAATGAATAAAAGAATGAATGAACAAACATTTCTATCCCATGGATACATATTATAGAACTGCCTAATTATCTTTAAAATTCTGGCCCTTGATCAGGACAAGCCTAGATGAACATTCTTATCGTTGGAAAAAAATTTTAAGGCCTGCATTTTCTTGATAGTAGTTAAGAGCGACACTTTTCTTTACAAGCAACAATATTTAAGGCATAAAATTTACTGTCTTAGATTGACAAACATTCTCTTCTAACCAACTGCTTAAAAGATCAGTATTAACTTTTTATATAATTGTGACAATGGGAACCACCAAATATAAACCTACTACAGATACTACAACTGAATATAAAAAGTTGATTTTAGCAAAAACACTACTTTGAAATTCTCACCCACAGTTTCTGGTCTGAGAGATGCAATAGATACCTCTGCTCCAATCAGTCCAAAGAGAAGGGGCTGGAAGATATCCCAGGCCACTGCAATAATCTTTTCAACCTCTGCCTAAAAGAAACACACATACACATACAGGGATTTTTATTATGTGAAGTTAGAAGATCTAAGAATTTTACTAATTTGAAATCTGAGTCAATTTGACCTGAGATAGGCTTTATCTATGTGGCATCTATAAATAAGAAGGTAGCTAGAATACAGCAAAAAATTGCATAAAGATACTTCTAACAGTTAAGGTATTACATAAGGTGCGTTGGTGTTGGTTTGCAAAAGGATGTTAACTATAAAGAATCTCATCAAGTCATCTCAGGAGGACTTCGACTTCTGAATACATGATGTGTGTGTCCATAATACTTAGTATTACTTTATAGTTAATTTTCACTCAACAATATGATTAAAAGATCTTGTAATATTTATACATATATCTAGAAATGCACCTTATTGCTGCATAATAATGTATGATATGGAAGTACCATAGTTTATTCAACCATTTCTTTATTAATAGACCTTTAAGTTGTTTCCAATTTTATTTTATTATAAAAGAATACTGTTTATGACTATCTCAAATCATGCACAAAAATAAAATTCCGGTATAGTGAAGTGCTGTGCCAGTTATTAACTTACTGCCCCTAGGCTCCAAATCCTCCTTTCAATTGTTGCTCTGCAGAAGATGGAGCCAGGGGCTGGCCCAGTGGCCGAGTAGTTAAGTTCGCGCGCTCTGCTTTGGCGGCCGCGGGTTTCGCCGGTTCGATTTCTGGATGTGGACGTGGCGCTGCTCAACAAGCCATGCTGGGGTGGCATCCCGCATGCCACAACTGGAAGGACCCACAACTAAAAACACACAACTATGTACCGGGGGGCTTGGGAAAAATAAAATCTCAAAAAAAAAAAAAAAAAAGAAGATGGAGCTGGACCCTTTTAAGTCTTTCCCCTTTGCTAGCTGGACCATATTAAATTTTGCCACTAGAGGGCGCCCAAGAGCTACTCCAAGAGGAAGGCGCTCGTCTGGTTCGGTGGCTCCTCCTAGCAGGATGCTTCCGCACCGGGTCCTGCGGCCCGGGTGGCTTCTCCAGAGCCAGGCTCCTAGGGTGTATGGCGGCCAGCAGCACTCAGCGGTCAGCAGCTGCCCCCAGCCTCCTCCTCGGGTGATTTCATAGCCAACTGCCCTGGGCAACATACCACCCCATACACCTTTAGAGGGTAGATTTCCAGCAACTTCTGCAGGCAGGGTACCATGGTGACTTCTCTGCCATCCAGTGAACCAAGGCTCTAACAAGGCTTGGATTCTCAGCCCTGGGTGCCGAAGTAGGTGGGGTGGGGTGGGGAGGTGGAAGCGGATGCTGCATCTCAGCCCTAGGGGTTTATAGCTGCTATTCCTATATTCTTTAGGGGCCTCTTTACATCTTACAAGACAATCCCTAGTATGGTTAATAATAAGCTTTCCCTATTCCAGTTACTATATGGTTTCTCATTCCTTCTAAGACCCTAATTGATATAAGTACTAACTTTATAACACACAATACAAAAACCCTTGGAAAAGATTGACATAATTGACTAGAATAAAACGAAAATATTTTGTGGCAAAAGAAACCATAAAAAAGGATAGGTGACAAACCAGGGGAAAATATCTGTACTATGTGTAACAGAATAAGGAGCAATATCCAATCAATAAGAAACAGACATAGAACCTAATCGAAAAATGGGCAAGGCATACGCACAAGTAATTTGTACCAGAAGAAAGACAAGGGCCAAAAAACATGAGATACTAAAACTCAGTAATCAGAGAAACACAAATTAAAATGATATACCATATATTTTTTTTGGGGGGGGAGCCATCATATTGGAAAAAAACACTAAAAAGTTTTAATAATGTCTAGTATTTATAAGACTGTAAGGAAACTCAGCAATTGGTAGGAGAGCAAATTGATAATGCTTTTTTTGTAGGGCAATTTAGCAGTACCCTTAACAGTGTCTAAGAATTTACATTTAACAGATTTTTTCAATCAACTAATAAGAATCTATGTTTTTGAACGACATTTTAACATTTTTTTACCATTTTTACACATCTAAGGATCTATACTTTCATTTACGTACTCAGCAGTTTGACAAAGGAGGATTACCTCGTTTCCCTATTTTCTTAATTTTTGTTATTTCTGGTATGTTTATTAAGGTGAAGATTCTATTTCCTCTTAGTTTATAAATGTTTAAAGACACCGTATATGAGGGGTTGGTTGATTTATTTATATAGTTCTATTCCTATATCATTATAAAGTTATGTTTTCACATCGTAAGGAATCAGATCATGACTGAGGTTCAAATTCTGCCACACACCAACTGCAAGCCACTCGCCTCTCAGCACCTAATTTTCCTCATTTGTAAAATGAGAGGTTTACATTAGATAACGTCCAAGATCCTTTATCACTTAATGACAGTGAATCGTCTGCCAAACTAAGGTCCAGATGCCACCCTTCTACATATCTTTAAATTTTACTTTTTAATTTAGTTTTTAGAGTATATCATAGCTAAAGTTCAGACTTTAGCTGATATCCATAGTTGTAAAGAACAAAAATCAACTCCATTAATTTTAGGTTACTTAGCCTTCTGTTGCCATGACTAATGGCTTAACAGAAGTCCTCGAAAGTATTTCATGTACTGAGAACTCCAATGAAAGCAGAGGCATATTGAGTTTTCTCTATCAAATTGTTTTTATTTCTAAACTTGGACAAAGGCCACAATTTGGTTTTTTTTTTTTTCTCGCTGAGGAAGATTCGCCCTGAGCCAACATCAGTTGCCAGTCTTCCTCTATTTTGTATGTGAGCTGCTGTCACAGCATGGCCACTGATAGACAAGTGGTGTACATCTGCGCCTGGGAACTGAACCCAGACCACCAAAGCGGAGCATGCTGAACTTAATCACTAGACCACCAGGGCTGGCCCCACGATTTGGTTTTTGATTGTAATACTGTAGACTAATTTAATATCAGACATGGCCCTATATATTGTAAAACTTAAAGATGAGAGAGGAGCCACAATGTACCTTCTTGTGGGTTTTTTTGTAACTTCAAAACTAAAATGAATCTGTTTATAAAGAAAATAGAGGGGCTGGCCCCGTGGTGTGGTAGTTAAGTTTGGCACACTCCACTTTGGTGGCCCAGGTTTGCAGGTTCAGATCCCAGGCGTGGACCTACACCATTCATCAGCCATGCTGTGGTGGTGACCCACATACAAAGTAGAGGAAGACTGGTGCAGATGTTAGCTCAGTGACAATCTTCCCCAAGCAAAAATAAAAAGAAGATTGGCAATGGATATTAGCTCAGGGTGAATCTTCCTCAGGAAAAAAAAAAGAAAGAAAAAGGAGTCATCAAATAGGCTAAGTACAAAAGAAGACATGAGTTCAGAGGAATGAAGACTGTGGTGTCCACTGAAAGTTAAGGCCACTTTACCTATCTGTATGCACCATTAGTAAGAATCTTCAACAATGGAAATCACTTTCCATTATGGACAAAAAGAGAAAGTTAAGAGAAACAGAAGTTTCATCATGAGTTAAATATCTACTTAAGCTGACACTTCTCTTCTTAGAGAGAAGATTTCAAGATTCAGAAGATTGAAAATATATCAAGAAAAACATCCTGTAGCTGTTAAAGTCATCAGAAGAAGCACTGCATTTGAAAACAGATGAAAAATATAGATGAAAAAGGCCTTAAAAAAGTGAGTGCATTTGAATACAATAATGGCAAGATTACAAGGAAAACCAAGCAGGAAAGTATGAGATAATGTCAGAAAACTACAGGCGCAAACCAAATTTTATAAAATATTGTAGCTTGTCAAAGCATAATTCAACAACAATATAGCTACAGCACTGAGTTTACAAGTGTTTTATTTCCATTTTCCCACATAATAGCCACAATAATTCTTTAGTGATTATTATTATTTTTCTCAGTGTACAGTTGAGGAAACTGAGTATTAGAGAAGGTAAGTGACTTGCTTGGGATTACACATCTAGACAGTAGAATCTCTGGGACTGGAATCCCAATTTCCATAGATTAAATTTTATGCTCTTTTTATTACATTGTGCTGCTCAGAGATAGTCATAAAAATTATTAGTGTGTTCTGACTAAGCACTTTGCCTTATATAGATTATTTCACTTAATCCTCCACTCTACGAAGTTGTTGCTATTATCATTCCCCACTTGAGAGATATGGAAATCGAAGACTGAGAAGTCAGATACTTTGTACATGGGCATACAGCTACTCAGGTGTAGGGCTGAGCTTAATCCAGGAAGTCTGAGTGCTCAGACCCTATGCTACACCATGGAACAAGGAGGAAAAGCAGTCCAAAACCTGGACTCATTGATTTGGTGCCTCCAGAAGTAGGGACTTGCCTGAGTACTAAATTAGAAAAGATATGGAGAGTGTCTGCCATATAAGTGATTCAATGAAGGTTTTTTTACCCTGTCTTTAGGAAATCATTTTCATATACTCAAACAGTGTGTTTTCATCCTGGCTCTGCCACTTATTAGCTTGGTGACCTTAGGCACTCTATCTACTATCTCTAGGCCTTGGTATCCTCATTTGTAAAATGGGTCTCGTATCTACCTCTCAAGGTTATTGCAAAGAATAAATGAGATAACATAGGTAAGATTTCACTAGGAAAGGAATCTTTAAGAAAAAATAAACTGAGGAAAGGTCATAATAAGAGATTGATAGATCGGACCACGTGAAACTATAAGATATTTGTGTGTTAAAAATGAACAATAAAAAAAGGCACAAAGGGCTAATATCATATATATAATCAGTACATTCAACTTTAGGAGATAATGGACAAAAAACCTATCAAAGAAAAAGAAAAAATACAAATAGCTAAATATATGAAAAAGCATTCAATTTTATTGTTAAGCAAGGAGGCATAAAACAAAAAAAGATACCACTTTTGACTATCAGTAAGGATAAAAATTAAAAACAATAATATTCTAAGGCAGTGTTTCACAAAGTGTGGTCCCCAGGGAAGCAGCATCAGCATCACCTGGTAACTGATCAGAAGTACACATTCTCAGGCCCCACCGTAGTCTAACTAAATCAGAAATTCGGGAGTGGGGTCCACAAGTCCAATTTAACAAGACTTCCAGGTGGTGCTAAAGTTGGATAAACATTATTCTAAGCTGATGACGATGTAATGATATAGGTACCTCACATATTACTGGTGGAAAAGTAAATGGATACAACTCTAGAAAGCAACCAGTTTGGTAATACGTGTCAAAAACCTAAAAATGTTCATGTTATTTGACCCAAAAAATTTAGCATTAAGAATCTGCCCTAAGGAAACGATATTGGATTTCAGCATAATTTAAAATAGCAGAGACTGGTTTTAAAAAGCTTATGGTGCATCCACGTGTGTGTGTGTGTGTGTGTGTGTGTGTGTAAAGAGACATACATAGGAGATTAACCAGAGGTAAATATGAAAAAAAAAGCTGTCAGTTCTCTCTCCGGGTTTTGGGATTACATTGATCTTCTATGTAATCAGCCAGGCTGCTGGCAATTCAGGCAAAGTTATGGCAAATGCAGAAAAACAGATGATTTGTTTGGTTTATAACGGTCTTTTCTACATGACTCACATCCTCGTTTTCTGAAGAATCGTGTAACCGGAACTGGCCGGGCCCCCTCCCTTGTCTTCTGCGCGAGTGGCTCACGTCCACTTGCGGTGGGCACCCGTCTTCCCCTCGACGTCTGTTGCTAAAACTACTCTTTTATGTTCTATTCCAAATGATATGGTTCCTTTTCACTGTTTATTTTTTATCCTATCATTTATTAATTTACAAACAATCTGAAATTGCAAAGTTTGGAAGTATAATGTTTTTAATACACTTGCTATATGTTATTCGAATAGATGTCGAAACATAAAAACGTGCCCTGCACAATGATGGTATATTCTGGTCACTTTGGAGTCGATAAACCTGAGTTAAATCCCAGTGCCACTTTCTAATTTTGTGACCTTGGACATGTTATTTAAGTCCTTCTGACTTACAGTCTCTATAAAATGTAAATGGTAATATTTTTTCAAAGGTTTTTTTGATGAGAATAAATGAGAATATCCCCTCACTGGCTAGCACAGGGCCATACGGAGTGGCAATAAAAATTGATTAATTCTCTTCCCTCTTTTCACCCATGACAGTATAATATAATGAGTTGGTTGTAATTTTTGAAGACTTTTAAACAAGTGACAACAGAAAGCATTTACCTATAAAATTCAATTTGAAGAAACTTACTACAAGCATATTTGAGAATTTTCCTGTTGAATAAATGAAAGGAAATAAACCAAAATAGTTTACAGAGCTGTTGGCTTTAGGTGGAGAAATTACAAATCATTTTTTCTTTCCTTTTATCTGACTTTTAAAAAATTTTTCAAAGTTCTACAATAAGCATATACCGCTTTCATACTCAGAAATCAAATAAACTTTATTCTAAACAATATTCTCTTTGGTAATTTATTTTTTTAAATGCTAAAAAAGGTTACCATTCAAAAGTGAAGGGACAGTTTGTAAAATGCTAATGTCAGGCAAGCTCCCAGATGCTCGACAAGGGTCACAGTGCACACACAGTGGCATGCCTTCACGGAGTGAAGACTGCGAGCTCTGTCCCGGACAAGGGGGCCAGAGTGCTCCGAGAGCAGTGCGCTGGTCAGCAGCCCAGGCAGGATGGAAGGCACTCAGCAGTGAGCGCTCAGCGAGGAGCCAGGGAGCTGAGATCAGACCCGAGACTGAACAGCAATGTGTGATCACCTGCCTCGGCCTGCAAGGAAAGTGAAGCCACGGAAAAGCAAATTTTGACAAGAGCAAATGTTTACAAGAGATGAGGGATGATAAGAGGACCCAATTTATACTGGGAAGTTTATGTTTTAGCTTTCCTCTTGTCAGATGTTAAGTTACGTGAAATCACAAAGGAGAATTTAATAATACGGGTGCTGCTAAGGAAAAAAAAGTAGACCTGAAATAAGCCTTACAGCCAAGCCTCCCCAGGAGGACGCAGCAGCCCTGGGCCCATGCAGTGCCTGCAGCAGGGCTCTGCAGAGCCTTGCTCCTTGCCTGCAAAGCCCAATCCACTGCGGCCTGCTTTCCTGGGGCCTCAGTCCCTTATCTACACAAGGCTCCAGGCAGCCCCACCAATCCACCCTCCTCTACAGCAAAGGGATGCCCAACTGCACATGTCTTGCCTCCCGAGAGTGAAAGCCTCCAACGGAGTGCCATGTGCCCACAGTGAAGCCCTGCCTCTACAGACCTCTGCAGAGACCGCTCACCTGCAGGGCACTGCACACCCAACCTCAGGACTGATAATCAACATATATTTTTCATGTAGTATTATTTTAAGCTGAATTATTTTCAACAGTTGTCTTTGGTTTTCCCAAATGATATATGTGTATTTAGTTTAGGTCACCCACATCTAATTTCTTCATGAAGCAGAATAGTATATGATCCTCTCAAGTTCAAATCCATAAAAATGTACCTTGAAATTAAATAAATGGCAACCAGCTAATTTCCATAATACACATAAAGGAAATGAATAATTTTAATGATCTTGAAAGTCAGTAAGAAAAACAGACAATCGTAAAAAATGGGCACAGGCTTTTGAATAAACTGGCTAGTAAATATATGACAAGATGATTAGCTCCACTTGTAAAGAAATACAAATCAGATCAATAATGAGAAACATTTTTCACCTGTCAGATTAGCAAAATATCTAAAGATTGAAAGTACACAGATCAGAAAAACAGATCCTTTCACAAACTGTTGGTGGGAATATAAATTGGTACTGCTGTTTAAGAGGGCAACTCAAGGGGCTGGCTGCATGGCTGAGTGGTTAAGTTCGTGCACTCTGCTTTGGCGGCCTGGGTTCACCAGTTTGGATCCTGGGCACAGACCTACTACACACCGCTTGTCAGGCCATGTTGTGGCGGCGTCCCACATAGAAGAACTAGAATGACCTACAACTAGGATATACAACTACGTACTGGGGCTTTGGGGAGGAAAAAAAGAGGAAGATTGGCAATAGCTGTTAGCTCAGGGCCAATCTTCCTCACCAAAAAATTTTTAAAAAGCATACGTTAAAAAAAGGGCAAATTGATACTATCAAAAGTATCAATGTGCATACTCTTTCATAGAGAAATCCTATTTCTAGAAATTAATCCTATAGATACACTCAAAGATATGCTATATTTTGTTGATTTTAAGAAACACACTTTTTCATTTCTGAAATTAGGAAGTGATGTCATAGTTTAATTGGCAGCATTCTTTTTCTCTCTTGGTGGCATGTAAAATAATGGTGCTTCTTAGACTTGATAGTGTCTTAGTGGTATATGCAAGGATATTTTATTGATGCACTTTTTGTCTTGGCAGAAAATTAGAAACAATTTAAATGTCTGTTAAATTAAATTTAGGCAGGAAACTGGTTAAATAAAGTACAGTACAGCTATACAATGCAATACTCTGCAACCCTTACAAAGAATAAGGGAGGCATCATGGAAATATGACCATGATACATTTTAAGTAAAAACATCAAGTTATAGATTGGTATGTAACAGGAAAAAAGGAAGTGTATGTGTGCATTTGGGCATACATTTGTATATGTACAGAAAATAGCTCTTATGATTAATTTTATTAACTTGATATTATGAAAGTATCTGGAAAAAAACTAATCTAATCAGAAAGTAGTCATGAGAAGAAGAACTTAAAATGAAATTCACCTTTTCACTGCTCCATCCCATGCCTGCAAGGAAAGCCATGAGCAACGTACACAGTCCTCCTGACCCAGGGAAACCAAGATACACACTGCTGAACACCGACAGCACAGACAGCCCCAAAACAAGGCACGCCCGCTTCCATACAAGTTTGTCCTTGAGGAGAAAAAACGTGGGTTAGCTCAATTATTTCATAGAACTGATTTTTAATTATTGATTTTTCCATATTCAGGACTTAGTAGAAAATAAAAATGTCTGTATCTGTGCACATAAATGCATGACATAACATTTACTTTCTTTTCCTTAACAAAAGTAGAGTTAGCATGTGTACAAACGCAGCTTCCCCGTTCAGGAACCTCAGTGAGCCTCCTCTGAAGTCATTGACGCAGAAGTCCGCAGGGCTGAACGGAGCAGCAGAAAAGAGTGTGTGGGCTTTGGAAGTGGACAAATTAGGGTTAAAATGCAAGCTCTTTCCCACCATTGGCTATGCAGTGGCCATATTACTTAGCCTCTCCAAGCTTTGTTTCCTCCTCCTTGAAAGCAGTTACATCATGGGGTTTTTGTGAAGCTTAAAGATATGATATCTCTATTATTTTTAGGTTCTCTATTTACTCTTTAATGTGATGCTCTCCAGTTCTTCTTTCTAAATCTTTGAATACCAAGAAACTCTAGGTGGCTGTAGACTGAGAGGAGTCTGTGGTGTTGATTTTTAAAATCTAAGCAATGTGCTCCTCTCTTTCGTTACTTGTCCCTGTTCAGCCTTTAAACTTCTTGATTGCTTTAGAAGGCAGCAGGTCCTTAGAAGGGTTCGACTGGAAGCGCACAGGCCCTGGCAGTGGATGAACTGAGTTCATACCCAGCTCTACGGCGTTCTAGCTACGTGACCTTGTTTAAGTCATCTCTCCCTGAGCCTCAGCAGTGAAATGGTCATATTAAAGGTATTCTCTTCATGGGTTATTGTGTGGATTGCACTAGATCAGCGCTTCCCAACAGAACGATCAGTTATGCTGGAAATTTCTATGTCTGTACTGTCTCTGGAAATGTCCTGTGTCTGCTGGAGCTGCATGTAGATAGTCGCTGCCCTGATGAGCACAGCGGGACTTTACTCAACTCACCTGTCATTTTATACACAGTAAGCAACAAAATGTAAGCCATCATTTTTCTTTGCACTTTGTTGCATAATTAGAAAATCCTTGAATTTTCTTTTATGCATTCATAAAATCTTTTACAGACTATTTTACTTGGAGTTTTTTTGCAGCACAATAAAAATTCAAATCAACATACATTCTGATAATGCAAACATTAATTTTCTTAATTAAAGTTTTACTTCAGTTAAGATTTGAATTCCATTCAAAATGCTCTGAAATCTCAAAATAACACCAATTCTTTTAGAAAAGAAAAGGTTTTTATATGTTTACCTATCAGAAGAGACTAAAGAGGGTAAAGGAAAACAAACAAGCCTTTGTTTCTCATTAAGAATCACTATGTACAGTAAAGAACTTCAATCTACTCGGTGAGAAAGAGACTATATTTTAATGAAATGTTAAGGTCTATCTATTTGATAGTATTAGAATCTAAGGTATTTTGACACTAAAACCGTGGGCCCAAAGAACCATTTTATATCTTGATTTAGTTGAGTATTATGAATAATAATAAAAATAAAAAATAAATTAATTAAAAAAATAAGACTTGCGGGGCTGGCTGGGTGGCGCAGTGGTTAAGCTCGCACGTTCCACTTCGGCGGCCCATGGTTGGCCAGTTCGGATCCCAGGTGCAACCTATGCACTGCTTGTCCAGCCATGCTGTGGCAGGCGTCCCACATATAAAGTAGAGGAAGATGGGTACGGATGTTAGCTCAGGGCCAGTGTTCCTCAGCAAAAAGAGGAGGATTGGCAGCAGATGTTAGCTCAGGGCTAATCTTTCCTCAAAAAAATGAAAATAAAAATAAGACTTGCATATCCTATTAGTTTGGAATTCATGTTATTTGTTTTACAGTGCAAGCTGAAGTGTACAGAATATAAATAGGAGAAGAAAATCCCAGGACTGCATTAACATCTTCAAGGTTTAGCTGTCTTCCTAAGCCTCACAGACAGCACTGACAGAGCAGCAAGCAGTTTTAAAATGGGGGTCATTTGCTAAATCACGTCCTTCACATGGCTCTGAGGGAGTGTTCCAGAATGTTTTCCCGTGACATTTTAGAGCACGACTTTCCCACAGATGGTTTCCTTTACCTGGTCACTGCTTGGGAAGTACTGAATAAAAAATCCAAGAAGAGCCCCAGCTGCCACACCAATTACTACCTCCAAAATGCCTCTGAGGACATTAAAAACCGTGGAACCTTAGACACACATAAAAAAAAATCTTCAGTCAGAACTCTAAATCCATAAATACAAAGACTTTACTTCAATCATCACACAAAGCATCTGATTACACAGAAGGAAAAGTTTACAGATATTTCCTGCTCTCCACAGTCTTAAATATATGTGACTTAAAGTGTCTAATAAAATGGGCCTATCTTATAAGAAAGGTATGCATTATTAGAGATAAACTTCAAAATAGGCATAAACTATGATTTGTGCACTTTTTTGTACATTTACTTCAAAAAACTTTACCTAAAGGGCCTAAGAAAATATGAAAGATAAAATTCATGATTCAGAGCTAATTGGTATGATATGCATAGGCTGGGTGAGTAGACTGATCTAGTTTTCAAACAGCCATTTAATAGCCTGATTTTTTTGTGTGTGAGGAAGGTTGACCCTGACCTAACATCCGTTGCCAATCTTCCTCTTTTTACTTGAGGAAGATTGTCGCCGAGCTAACATCTGTGCCAGTCTTCCTCTATTTTATGTGGGACACCGCCACAGCATGGCTTGAAGAGCAGCGCTATGTCCGTGCCTGGGATCTGAACCCACGAATCCTGGGCCACTAAGGCAGAGCACACGAACTTAAACCATTACCCCACAGGGCTGGCCCTACGAGCCTGATTTTAAAATAACAAATGTACACTGATTTTAGTAGGTTTGATATGTATAGAATACAGGAACTTAATTTGAGAATTAAAATCAAGAATCTTTTCTTACTATGATGAGTGTAAAGGACTCATTCCTTCTTGAATGTTTATTCTAAAAGCAAACTGAAAACAAATTATTTTTGAAATTGCTCTTAGAAGAATCTTTATTTCTTACTCAGCTTCTTTGAAATAATAGAGAGGTAAGTAGAACCAATATTTTCCCCCATATCATACAGAACTTAGGAAACTTTAATTAAAAAAACTTTGTGAACACATTGTGCAGAAAATTATATTAAAGTTGCTCAAAGGGGCCGGCCCAGTGGTGCAATGGTTAAGTTCACACATTACGCTTTGGCGGCTAGGGTTTGGCAGTTTGGATCCCGGGTGCAGACATGGCACCACTTGGCAAGCCATGCTGTGGTAGGCGTCCCACATATAAAGTAGAGGAAGATGGGCAAGGATGTTAGCTCAGGGCCAGCCTTCCTCAGCAAAAAAGGGGATTGGCAGCAGATGTTAGCTCAGGGCTAATCTTCCTCAAAAAAAAAAAAAAAGTTGTTCAACACATAAAGCCCTTCTTCACACACTATTCTAAGAAAAAATGTACTAACTAGTTAT
The DNA here is from genome assembly GCF_041296235.1 of Equus asinus. Taxonomy (NCBI): domain Eukaryota; kingdom Metazoa; phylum Chordata; class Mammalia; order Perissodactyla; family Equidae; genus Equus; species Equus asinus. Next base: position 2,747,923 of record NW_027225520.1, on the reverse strand, counting down.
TGTGGGTTTTTGTCATTGTGGTTTAGAGTACACAATATGTCACCCCAAATATGCCACTGGGGCATAAGGATTATTCTGAGTTGAAGGCAATTGAGAAGAAGCAGATATAAGAAAAGCTCTCTGCCCTCTCACTATTTGCCCAAAAGCAGGACATACATTCATAAAGGTGTCCCCTCTCCTTTTTACCAGGAAGGACAGAAGTTAATCACTGAGACAACTTGGGACACTTATGGGCCCTTATCAGCCCCAAGACAGCACCAGAGGAATTCACATCACAAACTTTGCTAAAACAAGCCCTTATCTACCGTTAGGTCCCCATATGTTTCTTTTCCCACAATTTGCTGCCTCTAGAAGCTCAAAGCTCCTTTATCTTGTGCTTCTCCACATAATTATTGTTCTTTGCTAAAATGCTGAACAAGCCCAAATTCTGACCGCTCCTTTGACTTACTCATCTTTGAGGTCTTGTGTAAGCACAATGCACACGTTAATAAACTGTTTTTCTCTTGTTAGTCTGTCTCTTGTCAGTCTGATTACAGGGCCCCAGTCAACGAACCTGGTGTGGGAAACGGTTTTTCCTCCCCTACAGTTTCAATTATCTCTTGTATTTAAAAAAATGATTACCTCTGTAGTAGTTTTATTTAGCTAGGACAGCTCTCTATTAGGTAATAGTGTGACTGTCAAAAACATTTATCTGTGATAATAGTATACGTTGCAAGATATTACAGTAAATAATTTACTATAAATGTGTAGAAAGTAACTAACCACTTTCAGTCTCCCGTATAGTAAGATTGTTTAAAAGAAAAAAAGACTTCTTGGGCCCCACCTCTGAAAATTCTGATGCAGTAAGTCTGGCCGGGCCTGGGATCCACATTTTAAAGAGGCTCCAGGTAGCTCCTATCCAGATGGTCTAAAGACTGCATTTAGTAGGGCAGGGCAGAGGGTACAGAGTATTGTCAAGTAGGAAGGTTCTTCAGGCTAGCCCCACCCCCACCCCCACCCCTCAGATTATGAAAACCCCAGCAGCCGCTCCCCACGGCCCTCCCTACCCTGCTCCTGTGTGATTTTAATGCAAACTCTGTTGCTCTAAAGCTGTGGTTTCCATTCCCAAAGATTATGATTTAAGTGGCCTAAGGTAGGGCCCACATATGAGTATTTTTAAAAAGTTCCCAGGTAATTATAGTGTGCAGCTGAGGCTGAGAACTATTGTTTTAAAGGTGTATACCAGGAAGCAGGGAGAATGTACGATTGGACAGGTACAGTAGAGTTAAAATAGAGACAAGGGTGTAGATTCGACCTAATTGGTAATAGAGAATCCTTGCTGGTGCTTGAACAAGAAAGTAAGACTATCAAAACAATGCTTTGAGAAGATTAATTCACCAGTGATACACGGTGGGGACTAGACGTAAGGCAACTTCAGGGTGTGGGAAGAGGTGAAGTACTAGGTAATTGGCATACGTCAAATATAGTCATAAAATGGGAGGATAACCATGGGGCAGAGAGACTGAGAACACAAGACTTTCTAAGGTGTGTTCCCACTAAATAATCTGAAGCTAAACTTAGCCCACAATTACATTTTGTCAATAATATGAAATTGCAAATCTTATCTTCCAGTCTTGGAAACAGATTAAAAAGTGAACTTAAATGTGTGCTGTCCCAAAGGATAATAAAGGTGTTGAATAACAGTAGGGAAAAAATGCCTTAAGTTCCTGTTTTATTACTACTTAAAACAAAATATGTCTGTATCAGACAGTTATTAAGTATTAATAAGATACACATTAAAATAATTATTTCCCCTAAAATGTTAAAGACGAGAGAACAGAAACTGTCCCTCCCACTTGGACTACTTTGTCCTTTGTGCTCACTGAAACACCTGCTCACCCTCTGTGCGCAGTCTCGAAGGCTGACCCTCCCGGGTGGCTGCATGCAGAAGCTGTTCTCCTTCTTTCGACTTTGCTCTTTTGAAGCCCCCTCACGCACCTACCACAGTACTTGAGCATTTTATATTTAGAGGGTGAAGGGAGTAAAGACAAGAAGCCACTGGTTTCTCCTTAGGTATAGAACTAACTCTTGGAGTTGCTTTTTCTATTTTAATTTGCCTTAATCAATTATCAAGGAAATATGCCACACTCACAACATCATATCTATGTCGCTAGAGCATAAGAGAACAGCACACATGAACTGATCAGTTTACCTGTGGAAAAGGCCATGCCCAAGCACGTGTTGAAGCCAGTGGTGGCCAGAATGTCATCAAAGCTGCCAGCAGCCATGAGTAAGGTCGGGACACCTTTTTCAACACCATAGCCCCCTTCCTGCAAAAGGAGCATTGAAGGCACCACCACAGCTGGAGACACAGCACCTAAGACAAAACTAAGCAGGCAGCACTTTAAATATTTATGATAGCATCTTCTTCATTATTACTATTATTAGTGAAATTATAATAACCTCCACTCTTTCAGAGGTTACACTTTAGACAATTACAGTCTTTCAAAGGCAGTGAGGTCCCAAACAGAAACACACGCACAGCTACAAGTTCTACAGAACACTTCTTCTGAGCGTGGCCATGGACAACTTGCGTTGGGACTACGCAGCCTGTCTGAAATCTGTATTTACGGCTGGTCTGGGAGACCTAATGGGGTGAGGCCCCAGGAATCTGCCTTCTATCTAAACAAAACATCCACGGCATGAGGTTTGAAAAACACGGCCATGGACTTTTTGGATTGGAATCCAGTGATGCGAGGCCTTCTATCAGGACCTGGCATGTAAAAATCAGACAACAGATTAGAAGAGGAAGGCCATAGTGACAGTAACAGTGACACTGATAACGGCAGCAGTAGGATAGCAGAAAGCATTTATGAAGCTCACTATGTACCTAACACCATTTTAAGCACTTCACATATATTAACTAATTTAATCCTCACAACCACCCTATGAGGTAGCTACAATCATTATCTTTGTTTTGCAAATGAGGAAATGGAGGCACAAAGAGATTAGGTAATTTGCCGAAGATCACATACTGGAAAGTCAGAGCCGAGATTTGAATCTAGGCAGTATAGCTCGAGAGTGTTAACCGTGAGAAGTAAGTAGTTCTTACTTCTTGCCTACTTATCAGCACCAAATTATTATTATTTTTTTTAAAGATTGGCACCTGTGCTAACATCTGTTGCCAATCTTTTCTTTTTTCTCCCCAAAGCCCCCCAGTACATAGTTGTAGACTGTAGTTGTGAGTGCCTCAGGCTGTGCTATATGGGACGCCAATGCCACCTCAACATGAGCCGTGGGGCTGGCCCCAACACCAAATTCTTACCAAGTACTTTCATATTTATTTACTTCTTATGGCTCTTAAATCTTAGAAGTAGGAACCGGGGGCTGTCCCAGTGGCATAGTGGTTAAGTTCATGTGCTCTGCTTCGGCGGCCCAGAGTTTGCTGGTTCAGATCCTGGTGTGGACCTATATACTGCTCATCAAGCCATGCTGTGGTGGCATCCCACATAGAAGAACTAGAAGGATTTACAACTAGGATATACAACTATATACTGGGCCTTTGGGGAGAAAAAAAAAGAAAAGAGGAAGCTTGGGAACAGATGTTAGCTCAGGGCCAATCTTCCTCACCAAAAAAAAAAAGAAGAAGAAGAAGAAGAAGAAGAAAGAACTAACAGCAGGAGGAAAATACAGCAGAACAGATAATCATAAGAGCCTGGTGAAAGGAGGAGGAGGCCTGTGCTAGGTGTGGATCACCGTTGAGCATTCGTTATCCTTTGTATGGACTTTGAGGAGAGATCTGGCATCTCTCACTGGCATGGAATCAGGCATAATAAAAGTCTATTACTTCCTCAATAGTTTAAATTATTATAAAACTGTCAAAGTTAGCACCTACAAAGACATACACTATATTTTGAAGTTATAATGTTTATATGCTGGTATATTAATAGTCATAATATTATGCTGGAATATCTGTATTGTATTTTCTGATGTCCTTACGAAAATATTATGCATTCACTTGTATAGCGTCAGAGAAAGTCCTAAATGTCCGTGTGTATTTTCATACGACAAAGAAAAATCATTACCCCAGTATAAATCCCCATTGCCACGGCAAACCCATTAGGAAGTGGGCAAGAAGAGCAGATGAGCATGCCTCCACAAGACAGGGACCCATGGCTAATCTTACACAGACACCCTTCAGCTTCCTCAGGGCCTGAAATATAAAAATAGACATACGAAATAACCCTCTAAAGACACACAGAGAGAATGACATTAAATGCTTTTTCTTCAGTGTTCAGACTGTCTGGATCATCCATCATGAATTTTCCAGGTAATGAGTTTTATTTAACAAACATTTCAGTGTTCTAAGTGTTTTAGAGTTGGCTTATTAGTCCTCATAGCAACCTATGACACAGGGGATAATATTATCATCATTGTTTAGATTTTCTCATCCAAAAAGGCACAAGTTAAAGCTGTTCTCCAAGATCATGAAATTAGTGAGTGGTGGAGCTTGGTTTGAGCTCGGCCAGGCTGCTTTCAGAGTCTGTGCTCATAACCTCCACACTAGCTGATCTAACCGTCTCGGTGTTGGCCATATGTATAATTTGTGGCCCCAGAATGAACCTGATGTAAAGGCAATCCTCAAGAACATTCATTCCTGCTTTCAAAAGCAAACACGAAAAAAGCACACTTTGAGACTCATTCTGTATGCTAGGCAGTTTTCTGAGCCAGCATAGTTAGTCCTAAACACTCGTATAGGGCTTTCCACACCAAAAATATGATGTCTTCTCTCTCACAACCCTTATTTATAACTACGGCCTGTATCTCTGTCAGAGAAAAGGGGAGCCTTTATTCTTGGTGCTGTCCCTAGATAGACAGTAACTCCACCTTTCTCCAAGAGAGAGTATGGGAACATCTTTTGGGGACAGTCCTGTATGAAATAAATTTCATTCTGTCGTTCTGAATGCTGTGCAAAGTGTCCACATCCATTTCCTAAAGCTCAGTCATTCTAAATACTTGCAATATTGGAAGAACAAAATTCCAAGTCAATAATTAGAAATTTATACTTCAATACCTGTGGATCAAGCCCAAGGCCAGCACAAACCAATATGACAGATAGTGCTATACTTCTCAAAGCGGAAGACCACTTCTGCTTGATCTGTACGTTATCATTGATGACAGGGATATTTCTGATGAGAAACCCAGCAAGCAGCATGCCTGGGATGGAGAAATCAAACAAATCTTTAGTTTTCAAATACAGAAAATATTTTCAGTACTTTAGATGTAGAAGAGACTATCCCAGGATTATAATCCCAGGAACCACTTCTTTTATGCTTAGTCCTTAGATGAAATTATGTCAAACTTTTAATGAAAAAAAAATTACAGGAGCTAAGAAAAGGCTTTAATATGCAGATAAAAATGAAAGATTAGAATAATTAATAATTCATTAATAATTGAACCTGAAAGAGAGAAACAGGATGTAGTATTTGGGTAGAAAGTATGATCAAATTCTGAATATAAAATGTTTTAATACAAGGCCCAATTCAGTCATCTCTTTGTATGCAAACAGCAGAAAGATTCTAAAATTATTTACCATGCCAGATTACTTGAAATATCAATACCTATATGGGCTCTATTTTACCTATTTTCAAACCAGATAATTTAATAAAAAACATATAACCTGCTTTGCAAAGGCTTAGAAGTGAGTTATCATGAAATAGACATTGTTCTGTCATGTCAGCTGGTGGCTCTTCTTTCCTTCAGCCATTCAACATTTATCAAATGCCTTCGGTACTTTCGACACTATAGTAGGTATTAGAGATATTGCAATGAACAAAGGCTCAGTACTATCCCTCAACAAGCTTTCAGTCTATGGGGGCAACCTCAATTTTATGGAAGCATGAGGAGGCCTTATACAAGCTGAGACAAGGAAGGGTGAGTCAGCAGGGGCCAAAGAAGGGGAAGGGGAATGAAGAAGGGGCTGGAGAAGTTGAGAAGTTTCTGGGAGAAATAACAGTTTCTTCCAAGGTATGAAGGGAAAGTGTGACACATTCTGGGAACTGCAAGTAGTTGAGTGTGCCTGAGGAAGCCGGGTAGTTTGTCAGAGAATCCTGCCCTCCCTGATACCACATGCCCAGATAGGGGAAGGATTTCTCCTCAGAGACTGCAAGCCGTCCACACTCCGTTCTTCTCCAGCAGGACTCTTTTCTTACCACGTCCTTATATGGACCACACTTCAAAGGACTAAATAAATTTACTAACTTTGGGTTGTTTTATATGTAAGCTATGAGAATAGAGATGAATTACAAGTATAGCTTTTTGTGACTTGTTCCAGACACCATTAGGCAAGGAAGCATCTCTTCCAGGCATTTCTCATTGCTGCCATTTAATCTAGAAGAAGTTATGAATTCTGCAGTCATGATCTTTCTAGAATTTTTGAAAGTAAGAACCAGCCTACAATAGCTGTTTTTAAAAGAATAATAATATATTTGCTCATGATAAAATTAAACCATGACAGACAATGTAAAGTGACCAGTACATGTCCTACCCCAAGTGCAACTTTCCAGCTTCATTCCCCAAAGGTTTCCACTGTCCAGAGTTTTCTGTGCCCTTCCAGAAAGTTTCTCTACCTATTAAAGCATGCTTCTCTGTGTGTGTGTACGTGTGCTCTTTTGCACTGGACACAAATGAGAGCATGTTTAAATACCATTGTATAATCTGTTTCTTTTCCACTTAACAATATATCGTGGACATATTCCCAATGATGCACATATATATTTGCCTTGTTTTTTTTAATAGTTGGAATAGTTTCTCGTTGTGTGGAAGTACCATAATTTTTGGACTAAGTAAGGGACTTGAAGGAACTTTCCAGACTTTTCATTACAAACAGTGCTGAAATGAGCACAGTATTTATTAACTGCATGCCAGACCCTTACTCTACCCTGGTAATGCAGAGGCGAGCTACACCAACATGGGCCTTGTCCACATAGAGCTTACATATTTGTAGGTTTGTGCAAGTATATCCATAGGATAATTCTTAGCAGTGGAAATGTTAGGCTCCAGGGTACAGTGTATATCATTTTTATAGATATTAATGAATTACCAGCCAAAAATGCTGCACTAACCTTACATTTCATTAATTTGTCAACAGTTCTTTACTGAAACTTAAAATGTGAATCTAAACCAGCCCTAAATTGATTATAGCATACAACTACCTGAAATCAAAAGGAATAATAGTCTAATAAGAACTCACAAATATGTAGGAGTTTCTTTTGGAGTTTTGGAGGGGATGAAGGAGCATTTTTCATTTCTGAGATGAATGTACAAACAATTTCCCTGAGACAGTTCTGTTTGCCGATGGCCTCCGTTGATGTGGCCACCTGACTGTGATTAGGAAGGCGCCCCCTCTGGCCTCTGAGCCCCTGGGGGGGGCCTTTCCCTTGGGTGTGGAGAAAAGAATACCTTCTTTGATAAGGAGTATTCTTCTTTCCTCCTTAATTTCTATTACGGAAATTTTTTAAAACATGCAAAAATTATCAATACATGGCCAATCTTATTTCATCTACTCTCAAGTTATTTTGAAGCAAATCATTATTGAAAAAAATTTCCAGCAACCCAGACCATCAGCAAAGGAAACAATGTCCTAGGAAAGTTGTTTTCACATTCATTTTTGGAATAAAAAATGCTCCTTCATCCTCCATCTCTGGCAATTATTTCAATGAATTTTTAAAAATATGGAATAGGCAATCACCACACATGTCTGCCTTAACAAGTCTTCTTTATGGATTCAGATAATGTTTCAGTTTTAGATACTGGCCCTAATACGCTAAGAGCCAGTAAACTTCTGTCACAAGCGTACCACTATAGAAAGGGATGGTAAGACACATTACGTACGTGACTTTTAAGAATGATTTCAGTGACCTCAGGAGATTTCATGTAATCACAAAGCCCAAGGATTTATCATTTTGCAACATGTGTATTTTGCTTGTTGCAATAACAGGCATGGAGTGGAAAAGAGAAGGATGAGGTGTAAAGGGCCTTTTCATGGCGTCTAGAACAGTAGTCCTCAACTTAGGTTGCATATTAGAATCACCTGGGGAGCTTTTAAAAATTCTGATACCCAGGGCTACTCCATTCAATTAGTTCAGAATCTCTGGGGTGGGTCCCAGGCATCAGCTTTTTAAAAAATTTCCCAGATGATTCCTACGTGCAGCCAGGTTTGAAAACTTATGATTTTTCTGTGGAAAGTGTGGTCTTTGAGCTTATTAGAAAGGCAGAATCTCAGGCCTCACCCCAGACCTACTGAATTAGAGTCTGCATTTTAACAAGATCCAAGGTCATTCTCTGGATAATAAAGTGTGAGAAGCTCTGACTTAGATGCAGGGGTTAGTAAACATTTTCTGTAAAGGGCCATACAAGAAACACTGCAGGCTTTGTGGGCCACATGGTGTCTGTTATAAGTTCTCAGCCCTGCCACTGTAGTATAAAAGCAGCCACAGACAATATGTAAATGAATGAGCATGAGTGTGCTCCAATAAGATCTTATTTACAAGAAGAGATGGTTTGCCAACCCTTTATCATAGCACACAGGCATATTTAGAAACAGCCCCCCTTTTGTTTTTTGGTGAGGAAGATTTGCCCTGAGCTAACATCTGTGCCAAGCTTCCCCTATTTTGTATGTGGGACGCCACCACAGCATAGCTGACAAGGGTGTAGTCCACAGCCAGGACCGGAACCCACGAACCTGGGCCACTGAAGCAGAGTGCACGGAACTCAACCACTACACCACCGGGCTGGCCTAGAAACAACCCATTGTCATAATAATTCAATTAAAAACTTTAACAAAAAGCACCCATGATAAACAATATGAATTAAGTGAAATAACTTGAATTTTACCTAAATTGAAAAATATATTGAGAAACAGTGTAGAGTAAGATGTAAATAATTCTACTTCTTTTTACATTTAGTTTCAATTGCTCACCACAAATTCACAAGAAAATAATTTTGGTCTATGTTAACCAATCCTGAGGTCCTCACTAATAGAAAAAAATTTTTACTTAGGAAATGTGTGTGTGTGGGGGGGTCTGGCCCTGTGGCTGAGTGGTTAAGTTCATGCACTCTGCTTTGGCAGCCCAGGGTCTCACTGGTTCGCATCCTGTGCACTGACCTAGCACCGCTCATCAGGCCATGCTGAGGTGGTGTCCCACATAGAGGAACTGGAAGAACCGACAACTGGAATATACAACTATGTACTGGGGGGCCTTGAGGAGAAGAAGAAATAAAAAAAAAAAGAAGATTGGCAACAGATGTTAGCCGAGGGCCAATCTTTTGAAATAAAAAAAGGAGATGTGTGCAAATATGCATGTGTAAAAGGTACATGGTTTTTAAATAAAACTTAATGATTTATAAATCTGTGAGAAAGGGACACAAAATGTCTTTTGTGGTATACTGAAAGTAGTACACTGAAATTTTGTAATATGGAATTTTTAAAAGAAACATTAAAGATATAATACCTAGTTTTAAGACTAATTTTTACGTGTCGTATCTGCACAGTTCTCATGGCCTCTGGAAGAATAGTTTTGTAATACATGTTGGAACTTCACTCGTTTGTCAATGATGTGAGTGACTGACAACATATTAAGCCCTGGGCTGCAGCATTTGCTGATTTCTGTATTACAGATACTTCTACCAGGGCTGATGTTAACCTACCAACCTGACGTCATTGAACGTGGAGCTGGGAACAGATGGGCAGTGACACACCGTGATATAGTATTTCCATAATCTCAAGAGGAGAGATAAGAGGAAAATGTAGTAAAATAATTAAGAAGTGATTGGTTTTGAGTATTGCTCTTGTGTTTAATGCAAGTTATTTAATTGTAAGTATATATAATTTAATTTTCAAATTGCTGTTTACCAACTGGCTCATAAAACTCATCACAATTTAACAATCAGCTTTAAGGGCCAGCACAGCAAATACAGAAATAGTTTATTCCTTTATTTCCCAAACTACTATTTTAAAAATATGATTTACTCTGAAGGACACAGGAAGTGTTTGGTACTTACCAAGAAGAGGAGGTAGTGGAGGCAACGTAGGTAACTTAATGAGCCCCAAAAGTTTCCCTCCAAAGATGGCACAATAGAACAGGATTATAATTCCAAATAGGTTTCCTCCAGGAAGACATTCACTGCCAGTAATTGACCACACTACAGCCCACAGAAGAACAAGGATGGTAACTGAAATAAACCAGGAAAACTTCTATCAATAAGTTGTCATATGTCGGTTTTGATATAATCTAAAAGTTTTTAAAAATAAATACTGAATACACATACAAATATTTACAACCATGTGTAAGTTTTGAAGAACACCAGTGATATGAACAACTGGGTAATTACCAACCATCTGAAGAAATAGGATACTACCAGTGCCTTGAAGGCACCTCTGTGTTCCTCTTAATCCCATCCCCCATCGCCTTCCACACTGCTACAACTACTACCTTGAACTTTTTTTCTTTTTACCATTCCCTTATTATTCTTTTTAATTTTACTATAAATATATCAGTAGTTAATAAAAAGAGAAACAATCACTATCTTTAACCTCTTCACAGGAGCATGAGAATACTTGAACAACCACACTCCCCTATTTTAGCTCTGCCTTGAATTAAACATTAGCATTGTTTCTCTTCTATGTTGACGTTTGTTTAGAATTACTCAGATACTTACCTTTTTGGGGGGCCATCATTCATTGTGGCACCTCAAACCTTTCCTCTGGGACAATCATCTGGTTACCTGAAGTATTTGCTTTAGTAGAGGCATTTCTGTTAGAATGCAAAATATGTTTCCCTGTTTCAAAAACCTTGTGTTCTACAAAATCAGACACTGAAAACAAAAAGACTTATGGGAAAAACAGAGTTGGAGCAGACGACCCAAAACTCAAAACTCAAAACTTGTGACCAAAGCACTAAAAAACAGTAACAATTCTAATACAGTATCAGCACAGTTAAATCTCTACTGACATCGCATCTAAAGTCAGTCTCTTCTTTGCAGACTTAAACCCTGGAACCACACTTCCTTTTTCCCGAGATGTAGAATCTTGAGGGCATTTGCTTTAAATAGAGAGCAGCTCCATCAAAATCTTATGCAGATTGTAGCTTATTCATCAAACAAAGGTTTGTTTGTTTTTAACTGAGGGAAAAGTGTTGGCAGCTTCTTCACCTGTACTGTCAGCTTCTTCATCCACGTGTGGTTTCATTAGATAGCTTAACATTGTGGGAAGTTTAAAAAGTCTTTGAAGCCCCTAAACCAGCAACTAACTGCCCAAAAAGAACGCACTTTCACAGAGATTTCAGCTTTTTAAAAGGTCCTCAAGTTGATAAGGCTTTATCTTTAATTGTAAGAAAACATCTATCTGATTTTTGTTTTCAATTCACTTTGTATTCACTTGCTATTGCTTGATGATGAAAAATACTAAGGTGACAGGAAAAATTATGTACAAAAATGCAAATTCCATCTGGCACTCACACAATTCCCTATTTACCATCGCATAAGAGCTAATTGATGGTACAGAAACTCTCTGTAGCAAAGCATGTTATGTTTCTCATAAGGCTCTGTTGGTAGTAAAGTCTTAGTTTTGTCTGAAATTATCTTCATTTTCATTCTTAAGACAGAGTTTTTCTGCATATACAATTCTAGGTTGAGAGTTACTTTCTCTCAGGTCCTTGAAAATATTACTCTTTGGCTTTCTGGCTTTCATTGCTGCTTTTACGTCTAATTTCTGCTTTTTTAGGGAATTCTTTTTCTTTGGCTGTTTTTAAGATTTTTTCCTTTTCTTTGGTTTTCTGCAATTTCAGTTTGATGTATTTAGGTATGACTTCCTTTCGGTTTGCTTGGGATTTAAGTTTTTCACTAATTCTGGAAAATTCTCAGTCTTCATTTCTTCAAATATTTCCTCTTCTCCATTCTCTATTCTCTTTTTCTGGAACTAAGATCAGACAGTCATACTCTTCTCCATGTTGCTATCCCTCATTTTCACATTTTCCATCTTTGTGTGAACTGCATTCTAGATAATCTCTTCAGATCTCTTACTAGTTCACCAATTCTCTTGTCACTTAACCCACTGCTTCATCTATCCACTGAGTTTTACATTTCAATTACTGTACTATATCTTTCATTTCTAGAAATTCGACTTGGTCGTTAGCAAAATGTTTGTTTATTTTTTAAAAATAGTTCCTTGTTTTGTACTTATATTTGCTATCTCCTCTTTAATTTCTTTACAGATACCAAAAATATTTTCTATTTTCTGATAATGCAAATTTTTGAAATCTCTGTTTCCTTGTGCATGTTGTGATCTTTTAAAATTTGTTGTGACAGTGACCTCTTCCTTGGAACTTTACCTTTGGGGATTGTTGGAGCCTTAGGTTGAATGTGAGTTTTCCTGGATCGGATCTGCATTTGCTTCTACCATGTGCTTAGAAGCTTCCAATCTGGGATCACTTTTAGATATATTTTCAGCTTGTGTTTTTTATGTGAATTTGGAGCACAGATCAGCATGGAGTTACACATTTTTAGTGGGACGCTCCTCTCCCCCAGCCAGCACCATAGTTGAGATAGGTGTGGGTGCAGGCCCCATCTGCAGCTGCCACGCTGGGCTCCAGCTTTGTGTGGGTGAGGGAGGATGAATGCTCCTGAGACTTCTGCCCACCTGGACCAGCTCCAGCGCAGCCCCCTATGCTCTCAGGGCCTCAGAATGACTCTCAAGCTCACAGGTGTTTTGCAGAAGCCTCCAGGGTGAAGGCCAGCTTGAGTGCATATTTATCTCCTCTGCTCAGTTTGGTTTTGGTGTCCAATGACTTCCTGTTTTCTTCACAGAAAAAAGGTACATTTAAAAAGACTTAAAATACTGTTTTCATCTTGGCATAAGTGAGAGAATTGTTCACTGAATCTTGTCTACCATACTGCTAGAGACTGAATCTAATGCCCCAGTTTTTACATCCTCACAGAATTCTTCCTGATTTTCTAGGCTTATGATGATGTTACAATGAAATAAATAACTTAAGGCCTTCAGTATTTTCCAGTTGGCTATAGGGGCTGAAATTTCTATACAGTATTGAAGGTATAATGGGAAAGTAGGAATTACCAGCTACTAAATTTTACTGTATCACAGCATGAACCTGATTTTATACTAAATTCAGCAAGGTAGTTTTCTACTTCAAGACCACTTTTAAAAAAAATCTCTAATTTTCCTTTCCTCTCCCATACTCAAAATTCAGTTCTAAATACACAGTAAATATATGTGTATAAGGTTTCTCTAAATCATCTTTAATTTAGTTAATAATTTACTTCTCATTTATGATTTTGGAAAATCATTTTTTCACATGTAAGATTGACTTCTTAAGACAAATACTTATGTATTCTGAATGGGCACAGGAAGGAGTATAGGAGAAAGCCCTCTTGTGAGCCTCAGGAACAGAAGTACAGAAAACAAGAGAAGAGGTGCTCACACACGTGAGTCCACTTCTCAGGCAGCTGATGGACAACGATTACAGAACTCAAAACAGTGAGTCTCCAGACCACATCGTTCATTTACACCTTTCCTATGTCAATCTGTATCAGTTTTCCTGTAAATGTTTTAACTAGAAATGTGCCATAATTTGAAGGGTAAAAGTTTAAAAAAATAATAAAAAGGACAGAAAAGGTATTAAATTATCTGTTGCCTTATGAACTAGTGTACATTTTGGAACCTGGTTTTCTCCATGTGTTTTAAATAAAGTTTGAGATTTTTTTCTCATGCTAGTTTAGAAAATTAACTAATTTCAGTAAAAACATATCCAGAGTCTAAAGTATAACATACCATTGTTCCAGTTGAGAATGGTAAAATGTCTTTCATTTTCATTTCGTGAGCTTCAGAGCGTACATACACACACAGGTACATTCACACACTTCTTTTTTGAACAAAAAACAGCATTACTGAATCTGAACATCCATTTATTAATCAAATTGATATCAGCTTAATGTTTGGCTGCCTCCAAAGACCAAATCCATTCCTAAAAGACAAATATACCCCAACTCTAACAATATCCAAAATTGTGCTGAGATAAATTCTCAAGGAAAAATCTTCCAAATATTTTTTTTTTTAAATTGAGATTCATAATAGTTTGCATCATTGTGAAATTTCAGTTGTACATTATTTCTTGTCTGTCACCACATAAGTGCTTCCCTTCATCTCGTGCCCACCCTCCAGCCCCCTTCCCCTGGTAACCACTGAACTATTTTCTTTGTCCATGTGTTTGTTTATGTTCTGCATATAAGTGAAATCATATGGTGTTTGTCTTTCTTAGTCTGGCTTATTTCGCTTAGCAAATAATACCCTGCAGGTCCATCCATGTTGTTGCAAATGGGAAGATTTTGTCTTTTTATGGCTTAGTAGTATTCCATTGTATATATGTACCACATCTTCTTTATCCAGTCATTGGTCGTTGCGTACTTGGATTGTTTCCATGTTTGGCTATTGTGCATAGCGCTGCAATGAACACAAGGGTGCATATGTTACTTTGGATTGTTGATTTCAAGTTGTTTGGGTAGATACCCAGTAGTGGCATAGCTGGGTCACATGGTAGTTCTATTTTTAGTTTTTTGAGGAATCTCCATACTGTCTTGCATAGTGGCTGCACCAGTTTGCATTCCCGCCAGCAGTGGATGAGGGTTCCCTTTTCTCTACATCCTGTCCAACATTTGTTGTTTTTGGTCTTGGCAATTACAGCCATTCTGACTGGTGTAAGGAGATATCTCATTGTAGTTTTGATTTGTATTTCCCTAACAATTAGTGATGTTGAGCGTCTTTTCACGTGCCTGTTGGCCATCTGTATATCTACCTTTGAAAATGTCTGTTCATATCCTCTGCCCACTTTTTGATCGGGTTGTTTTTTTTTTTTGTTGAGGTGTGTGAGTTCTTTATGTACTTTGGATATCAACCCCTTGTTTGATAAATGATTTGCAAATATTTTCTCCTAGTTGGTGGGTTGTCTTTTCATTTTGTTGATGGTTTCCTTTGCTTTGTAGAAGCTTTTTAGTCTGATGTAGTCCCATTTGTTACCTTTTTCTTTTGTTCCCCTTACCCGAGTAGACACGGTATTCAAAAAGATGTGGCTAAGACCAAAGTCAAAGAGTGTACTGCCTGTTTTTTCTTGTAGGGGTTTTACGGTTTCAGTTCTTACATTCAAATCTTTAATCCATTTGGAGTTAATTTTTGTGTGTGGTGAAAGATAATGGTCTACTTTCATTCTCTTGCATGTAGCTGTCCAGTTTTCCCAACGCCATTTATTGAAGAGACTTTCCTTTCTCCATTCTTTGCTCCTTTGTCAAAGATTAACTGTCCATAGATGTGTGGTTTTATTTCTGGGCTTTCAATTTTGATCCATTGATCTGTTTGTTTTGGTGCCACTACCACGCTGTTTTGATTACTGTAGCTTTGTAGTATGTTTTAAAGTCAGGGTTGTGATACCTCCAGCTTTGTTCTTTTTTCTCAGGATTGCTTTGGCTATTTGGGGTCTTTTGTTGTTTCATATAAATTTTTGAATTCTTTGTTCTATTTTTGTGAAGAATGTCATTGGGATTCTGATTGGGATTGCACTGAATCTGTAGATTGCTTTAGGTAGTATGGACATTTTGACTATGTTTCTTCTTCCAACCCATGTGCATGGAAAATCTTTCCATTTCTTTACATCTTCCTCAATTTCTTTCAGTAATGACTTATAGTTTTCAGTGTACACATCTTTCACCTACTTGGTTAAGTTTATTTCTAGGTATTTTATTCTTTTTCTTGCAGCTGTAAATGGGATTGTATTCTTGATTTCTTTTCCTGCTAGTTCATTGTTAGCGTATAGGAATGCAACTGATTTTTTAAAATTGATTTTGTACCCTGCAACTTTGCTGTAGTTGTTGATTATTTCTAGGAGTTTTCTGGTGGATTCTTTAGGGTTTTCTATATATAGAATCACATCATCTACAAATAGTGAAAGTTTCACTTCTTCCTTTCCAATTTGGATTCCTTTTCTTTTTCTTGCCTAACTGCTCTGGCCAAAACCTCCAGTAATATGTGGAATAAGAGTGGTGAGAGTGGGCACCATTGTCTCGTTCCTGTTCTCAGAGGAATGTCTTTCAGTTTTTCCCCATTGAGTATGATGTTGGCTGTGGGTTTGTCATATATGGCCTTTATTATGTTGAGGTAATTTCCTTTAATACCCATTTTATTGAGAGTTTTTATCATAAATGGATGTTGGCTCTTGTGAAATGCTTTCTCTGCATCTATTGAGATGATCATGTGATTTTTATTCCTCATTTTGTTAATGTGGTGTATCACACTGATTGATTCATGGATGTTGAAGCATCCCTGCATCCCTGGAATGAATCCCACTTGATCATGGTGTATGATTCTTTTAATGTATTGCTGTATTCAGTTTGCCAATATTTTGTTGAGGATTTTTGCATCTAAGTTCATCAGTGATATTGGCATGTAGTTTTCCTTCTTCGTGTTGTCTTTGTCTGGTTTTGGTATCAGGGTAATGTTGGCCTCACAGAATGTGTTAGGAAATGTTCCCTCTTCTTCAATTTTTCAGAATAGTTTGAGGAGAATAGGTACTAAATCTTCTTTGAATGTTTGGTACAATTCTCCAGAGAAGCCATCTGGTCTTGGACTTTTGTTTTTTGGGAAGTTTATGATTACTCTTTCAAGCTCTGTACTTGTGATTGGTCTGTTCAGATTCTGTTTCTTATTGATTCAGTTTTGGGAGGTTATATGAGTATAGGAATCCATCCATTTCTTCTAGGTTATCAAATTTGTGGGCATACAGTTTTTCACAATAGTCTCTTATAATCCTTTGTATTTCTTCCGTATCTGTTGTAATTTCTCTTTCATTTCTAATTTTATTTATTTGAGCCTTCTCTCTTTTTTTCTTGTTGAGTCTGGCTAAGGTTCTGTCAATTTTGTTTATCTGCTCAAAGAACCAGCTGTTAGATTCATCAATCCTTTTTACTGCTTTTTTAGTCTATATTTCATTTATTTCTGCTTTGATGTTTATTATTTCCCTCCTTCTGCCGACTTTGGGCTTTATCTGTTCTTCTTTTTCTAGCTCTGTTAGCTGTATGTTAAGATTACTTATTTGAGATTTTTCTTGCTTGTTGAAGTGGGCCTGTGTTGCTATGAATTTCCCTCTCATGACTGCTTTTGCTGCATCCCATAAGAATTGGTATGTTGTATTTTCATTTTCATTTGTCTCCAGTTATTTTTTAATTTCCTCTTTGATTTCTTCAATGATCCAATGGTTGTTCAATAGCATGTCCACATATTTCCGACTTTCCCAGTTTTGTTCTTGTGGTTGATTTCTAGCTTCCTAGCATTGTGGTCAGAAAAGATGGTTGGGATGATTTCAATCTTCTTGAATTTATTGAGGCTGGCCTTGTTATCCAACATATGGTCTATCTTTGAGAATGTTCCATGGGCACTTGAGAAGAACGTATATTCCGCTGTTTTTGGATGGAATGCTCTATATATGTCCATTAACTCCATCTGGTCAAGTGTTTCATTTAAATCTGCAATTTCCTTGTTGAATTTCTGTCTGGATGATCTGTCCCTTGAAGTAAGTGTGGTGCTGCGGTCCCCTACTGTGATTGTGTTGCTCTTAATTTCTCCCTGTAGGTCTGTTAATAATCGCTTTATGTACTTTGGTGACCCTGTGCTAGGTGCATATATATTAATAAGTGTTATGTCCTCTCGATGGAATTTCCCTTTTATCGTTAAATACTGCCCCTCCTTGTCTCTCATTGTCTTTTTTAACTTGAAGTCTGCCTTGTCTGATAAAAAGTATGGCAACCCCTGCTTTCTTTTGTTGGCCATTAGCTTGAAGTATTGTCTTCCATCCCTTCACTCTAAGCCTATGTTTGTCTTTGTAGCTGAGGTGCGTTTCCTGGAGGCAGCATATTGTTGGGTCTTGTTTTTTAATCCATCCAGCTACTCTATGTCTTTTGATTGGAGAGTTCAGTCTATTTACATTTAGAGAGATTATTGTTATATGAGGGCTTAATGCTGCCATTTTATCTCGTTTTCTAGTTGTTCTATGTTTCCACTGTTTCTCTTCCTTTGCATTTCTGACTGCCATTTCATTTTGTTGGTTTTCCAAGAGGGATTTCTCAGTTCTCTCTCTTTGTGAATTGTGGTTTTGCTCTGATTTTTTTGTTTAGTGGTTACCGTGAGGATTGTATCAAAGATATTGGAGATGAGACAGTCCATTTTCTCATAGCCTCTTATCGCCATTAACCTAAGCAAGTTCCTTCCATTTCCTCTCCCCTTCTGGGTAATTGCTGTTACACAATGCTCTGTTTTTAATTTCCTGAGTTTGTGGCTAAGTTGAAGTGTTTATCATTGCTTCTGATGCTTTCTTTCCCTTTCTCTTTTAAGTTGTAATTGAGTCTTTACCTTCCTATTCTGGTAGAGAGCTGCAGGTTTCTGATCATGTCTGTCTATTTACCTTCTTGCTCAGAGCTTTGTAGACCTTCGCCTTTTTGTTGCCAGTGTGAGGGCATCTTTAATTATTTCTTGTAGGGGAGGTCTGGTGGCAGTGAACTCCCTCAGCTTTTGTTCATCCGGGAAAGCTTTCACTTCTCTATTGTATCTGAGGAAAAGTTTTGCTGGATAGAGTATTCTTGGCTGAAAGTTTTTGTCTTTCAGTATTTTGAATATATTATTCCATTCTCTCCTAGCCTGTGAGGTTTCTGCTGAGAAATCTGCTGAAAGCCTGACGGGGCTTCCTCTGTAGGTTATCTTCTTGTACCTTGCTGCTCCTAATATTCTTTGTTTATCCCAAACTTTTGCCGTTTTTACTATTATATGCCTTGGAGAGGGTCTTTTCACATTGATAAAGTTGCGCATACGATTAACTTCGTTTATCTGTAAATCTGAAACCATCCCCATGTTTGGGAAGTTCTCAGCAATTATTTCTTTGAATAAGCTCTCTGCTTCTTTCTCCCTCCCTTCTCCCTCTGGGATACCTATAATCCTTATGTTGCTTTTCCTAATTGAGTCAGATATTTCTTGAAGAATTCCTTCATTTTGAAAAAATCTTAGTTCTGTCTCCTCCTCCACCTGTAGAATTTTTACATTTTTATCCTCAAGAAGACTAATTCTTTCCTCCATAAGATCAATTCTATTTCTTAATGATTCTAGATTATTATTTGTGTTTTTCATATCCAGAATTTCTGCTTGATTTTTTTTATAGTTTTAATCTCTTTGGTGAAGAGATCCATTTTGTTGCTGGGCTCCTTGAACTGTCTTTCTGTGTTTTCTTGTAAATCGTTGAGTTTCCTTATGATGGCTATTTTGAATTCTCGGTCATTTAGCTTGTATATTTCTGTATCTTCCATGTTGGTTTCTGGAGAATTGTCATTTTCCTCCTGGTCTGAATTGTTGCTGCAGTTTCTCATGGTGTTTGATGAACTAATCTTTTGTTGTGGCATTTGTGGTATTCTTAGGATGCAGATTCCCCCTGTTACCGCTAGCGGGGAGCAGGAGTAGTGTTTCTGGCCGTACCCCATCTGCTGGAAGCTGTGGGGGTATTATGGGTGCTTGCCCCAGCCTGGGATGCATTCAGGCACTTGTGTGGACTGTCCTTGTCAGGCGGGGCTTCCTCACTAGGCTAGGGCCACTCTTTGCTGCCTCAGGGGCACTCTGAGCTCCCCCTCTCCACCGGAAAGTGATCACCAGTGGGCTCAAAGCTACCTCACCTATTCCCACAGCTGCCTGGGACATGTTCCCTCTTTGGGAGCACTCATGTGTGCCTGGAAGTGTTTGTCCCAGCACAAAAATCTGCTGAGGTCCCTTATGATCCACAGTCCGTGGTGCTACTGAGCTTGGTGGGCAGGGCTTCCAGGCAGAGACCTGAGCTATGGCTGCTCCTTGACAGCCCTGGGGCATGGTGGGCTCCCCCTCCCCGCCAGGAAAGTAAGTGCATGTGGGTTCAAAGCTGCCACACCTATTCCCACAGTTGCCTGGACTGGTTACCTCTTTGGGAGCACAGCTGCACTGTGAGCATTCATGCACACCTGCGAAGTATTTGCCCCAGCTTGGAAATCTGCTGAGGTCCCTGTTTACGATCTGCAGTCCGTGGGGCTGCTGAGCTTGGTGGTCAGGGCTTCCCTGCTGGGACCTGGGCTATGGCTGCTCCTTTACCGCACAGGGGTGTGGTGGGCTCCCTCTCTCCACTGGGAGATCAACCACGAGTGCAGGCTAAGGGTTACCGCTGCCTCCTCTTATGGTTGCCCTGCTGCGTGTTCCCACTTTCCAGGTGCTTGCACCAGGTTGGAGTGTTCGTGTTGCATGCACAGGGTTAGCGGGGAGAACAGGGTGTGCTCACCTGTCTCCATCACTTCCTGGGGGGCCAGTCCACCCACCCTCAGATTTATAGCTGCGTGTGTCTCTCAGGCATCCTGTTGTGCTGTGTGGGTTTCCTCTGTTGGTCAGTAAGTGTCCATTTAGTTATAACTCAAAAGGGAGAGCGAGGAAGGGACTAGCTCACTCAGCCATATTGCTGACGTCACTCCTCCCAAATGTTTTAAGTAATAGCAGCTCTATGGGAATAAATTGAATTGCAAACGAGGATTCTTCCTTATAAAATGATGTGACATTTGGAAGTGTAGCTGTGTTGGCTTAAACCTTAGTTGCATTACTTAACAGTAATAACAACCAACATTTATGTAATGCTTTTCTGTTTACAACTGATTTCTCAATCACTTTTCTCATTGGAGGTCTAACATAATCCTGTGAGATTACTCTGACGCAGAAGAGGAAAAGGTCCTTGATCTCTGCTCTTTTCCTCTTTCTGACAGCTGGAATGGTGGTGACCACAGTGCTCTTGGAAGCCCTCCATGTTGAAGATGGTGGAGCTTTTCAGCCTGGGCCCCTAGTGACTGTGTGGAATAAAGACACATACCATTGTGAATTGTTCACCCAGTAACTTTTTTTTTTCTTTTCAGAAGGGAAGCCCACCTGTTTCTACTCTCCCCTTTTTTTCTTTAAGATTTTATTTTTCCTTTTTCTCCCCAAAGCCTCCTGGTACATAGTTGTGTATTTTTAGTTGTAGGTCCTTCTAATTGTGGCATGTGGGACGCCGCTCAGTGTGGCTTGATGAGTGGTGCCATGTCTGCGCCCAGGATCTGAACTGGTGAAACCCTGGGCCACCAAAGTGGGGCTTGCCAACTTAACCTCTCGGCCATGGGGCCGACCCCTCTTTTTTTTTTAAATATGGTTTTAAGGTATCCTTTTTTTGGTGAGAAAGATTGGCCCTGAGCTACCATCTGTTGCCAATCTTCCTCTTTTTTCTTGTTTTTTTCCTCCTCAAAGCCCCAGTACGTAGTTGTATATCCTAGTTGAAGATCTTTCTAGTTCTGCTGTGTGGGACGCTGCCTCAGCATGGCTGGATGAGGGGTGCTACGTCTGCACCCACGATCCGAATGGTGAAACCCTGGGCTGCTGAAAGGGAGCATGTGAACTTAACCAGTACATCACCTGGCTGACCCCACCTAGTAGTTTTTATGTGTGAGAGAAATAAACTTCTTTTTGTCCTTTAAACCATATTATTTGAAATCTTTCATTATATGACAACTTCATCTTTTACCATCTTTCTGAATTCACCCGTACCATTTACATACCATTTGTTATCACTCTATCCAGTAAACCATGTGGAGGCAAGCAAATGTTTGTCTCAGTCTTTGCAAATGAGTTGATTCAGTTGGTGTTTCCTGCAGCCTTTTTTCACTGCTACTCAATAGGTTACTTCCTTCTGTTGGTTCATTTCCCTCTGTACCTTTGAGGTTCATAACTGTCTCCTCCTGTGTTTAAAGCAATTAAAAAAATACTTAAAACTGTATATTTGCTGTCCATTTTTATACTCACTGAGCCACCACATCACGAATAAAATTTCCATTATTAGAATTAAGGGTAACAGTTCATAGGGGAAATATACAGCTTCATTTCTAGCTAATCAGCTACTGCTTGGAACAAGAACTCTCTTAGGGGTGTTTACCACTGAGTCACTATTGTAGCATTATAAATGCCTGAGTCACATACAATGTCATTACATTTGCAATACTGTTTAAAAATTAGCCTATTTAAGATATGATTCAAAGCAATAGTTGGTAAATATATCAAAGTGGTTCAGAAAAAAAATAACTATCTGTGATGAAAAACAATTCACATTCATTCATCTACTTAAATTTAAGCAATAAAAACAGAGAGGGAAGAAACCAGAAGCATTCTAGGGTTTAGGCTGCGAACACAAAGCATTTCACAGGCTCTCTATTTCTGCAGTTTTATGTAGGGCTAGCTGCTAAAATGACTGGGAAAATTGGTAGTCACACCTACTGTACAAGCTTGGGGATTAAGAATGGGAGAATTGTTAACTGAGTGACAGAGAACGAAGAGGACACGTTGCTATCATAGATTTGGAAGTCCCTTCCTTAAGGAAATGGTTGAGACGGTCTACACTTGATCACAGATTTACCTGGGTTTCTTGATCCGTAGAGGCTATGTTATTCATCTCTGTGGATGGTGCCAAATCTTCATGTTCAATTGTCTTATCTTCATTCTCCATGATTGATAATTAAGAGTAAGATGATAGAGGGAAAAGGAACAAGATCTGTTCTGAAGGAGAAACAGTATAGATATAGAATAGCAATTTGGGATTTAAATAAATGAATCAGACAGCAATTTGAGCCATTTAAAGGAATGAATTGTACTTATTTTTCCCCTTAGAACTCTGAATGGCTAAGATATTTTAGATTATTCTTAACTTTCAATTGCTAATCTTTTCTTTGATTACAATATATTATCCTATTGCTTATCTACCTTTTTATCTCTCTTAAAAAAGCCCTTGTTGACCATCATATGTTCATGATTTCTCTCCCATCCTGTTTTTTGAGTTATACTTTACACATTCCAGGCAATATTACTGTTAAATTGTCCTCTGTAATGGGCCAACTTGATGAAGCAGGAAAGCTCCAGGTAATTTTCCAATGTTGATAGAGGAAATGAGTCACCAAAGAGAAATCTATGGACTCCATCATTTTCAGAGAAACCAGAGTCACTAATTCCTGCCCGGCTCTTATTTCTGAATTAAAGTAAAAAAATACAACATTGATTGAGTAGCCACAATGTCTTAGACACTATAAGTGCTATGGTAGTCTCCTGCTGGTTATTATGGGTAACTCAAAGATTGCCAAAACACATTCTTTGTTTGCCATAGGCTTATGGTATGCCAGGAAACATAAACTTATACCAAGTAACTAAAAACTTGTAGGGCAGACCTACAAGGTTGGCTTCGTAAACACCCACTTCAACCTTTTCTCCCCTGGCTGCCCAGGCTATAGAGGCTGAAAAGCCACATAATCCAATTCTTAGCCATGTTTGCAGCTAGAGGTAGCCATGTGTCCCAGCTCTATGTAATGAGACATAAGTGGGAGTCCCTGGGAAGGGCTTTCATTCCCAAATAATAAGGGAAGGACTTTTGAGAATCATACTGTTTACTTTTCACCTCTAACATTTCCCTTTCTCCTTCCTTGGATGTAGATACACTACCTGGGGGACAGCAGCCCTCTTTCCACCAAGAGAATAAAAAGCCTTATACCAAAGAGAGTACAGAAGTGGAGTGGGTTCCCTGATGACATCCTTGAGTTGCTGCATCAGTCTTGGGCTGCCAAGCTTTGAGGTAATGGTTTAAACCACTATTAGTCAAGTTTTCTTTTTACTAGTAACCAAAGTTATTCCTAATGCAACATGTATGATGAATATTATAGTAGAGGTACAAACTACAAACCTAGGTAGGACCAAAGGAAAAATTATGTAAGATAAGGGAAAATCTAATTCAACACATATTTAAGTGCCTAATATGTGCCAGGCACTATGCTAGGCCATAAAGACAAAGATTAATTAGACAGGACTCCTGCCTCAAGGAATCATTTTCTGTTTAACAAAGTGCCAAGATGTTTGAATTTAAAATTTCAAAGAAAATTATATCCTTTCCACCACGACCACCATCACCACCACCATTTTTCTTCCTTACAAAACACAGTGTTAGCCAGAAAGGCATCTCAAAGAACCTTCAGCTTGATTTTTATTATGTATAATAAACATATGCATATATGATGACATATTATATATATGTATATATAATTTTTTGAATTAAAAAACTTACTCCAAAATTTAGACTCATAATGAGAAAGAACAGCATTTTGACAGGAAAATGTTGGGCTCAGAAAACCCTTGTCTTAAGGGCATAGAAGCATGAAAGCCAGTGGGGTGTGAGGGAAACTTTGCTGCTCCCACTTTGCATGTAGGAGGAGGCTGAGAGTAACGGGGGAGGAGGGTAGAGATTTGGAATATCACGTCCAAAACCATGGGGCTTGGCCTTTACCCTCTGTAGAGAATGACCCTTCATCTCAGAGTAAGTGACCAGGTCTGCTGGCTCTGGAGTTGGACAAACCTGGGTCTGAAGTTCAGCTCCATCATATACCAAATCGCTTAGCCTCTTTCTAACTAATTCCTTATCTACAAAATGGAGACAAGAGTAGTTCCAACCATGCACACGATAAGCATCCAACAGTGTTGGTTATAAGCCACTCATATTCCTTCTCTCTAATTATCATAAATCTCTAAGAATCCTTCTGCTTTTCCTATTAACCTTGAAGAATTTATTACTTAAGCCCATTGATTTTCTTTGACCATATTTTTTACTTCTTTCTGTCAAGGCCAGCTTCTTGATTAGGTGGATGTAACACTCACCACTGTCATTTCTTCACCTTTTTCTTTAGTAGAATTACATAGAAACTCTTGGGCAGCGCCACTAGAACTACCTCCACCAAATTCTCAAAATCAGCCAATTATGCTACTTACGAAGAGTATTTTTAAACAGCCAACAAGTACAACTGATTATTTCTAGTAGAGATAAACTATTGACTAAAATGAAGCCTTTGAGAATTTATTTTATTAATGTTATTCTGGTCCTTTTTAACATAAATGATCAAAACTTGGTGTGTTGCACAGTATATGATATTTGTGGAAATACATAGTTTTGTGTTTCAAAAAAATTTCCCTATTCTCCCCTAAACTCCACCATGAATGCTAAACTACTTATCTGCAATCAGAGCAGTATTACAAAGAGGAAAGGTAAAATAAAATGCCAGTCTTTTAGTAAGTCCAGTAAAGCAACTTACAGCTGCTCAGCTTTGTTTATTCTCTGCTGTTTTCATTTCCAAAAGAACACGTAAGCTATCGTCAGAAACCCACTTAAATTTAGAAAAATCACAAAAATGTAACTTTTACTTAAAGCAACCGTGTTCATGGCATTTACTGTTCATAGTCATTGGATCTTAAAATTACAATAGTATATCACCTATTAAGAAAGCAGTTTTGGCAAAGAAATCAGAAAATATGCAGAAATGACTTTTTTTTAAAGACTGGCACCTGAGCTACCAACTGTTGCCAATCTTTTTTTTTTTTTCTGCTTTTTAACTCCCCAGATTCCCCCCAGTATACAGTTGTATATTTTAGTTGTGGGTCCTTCTAGTTGCAGCATGTGGGACGCTGCCTCAGTGTGGCCTGATGAGCGGTGCCATGTCTGCACCCAGGATCTGAACCAGCGAAACCCTGGGCCGCCGAAGCAGAGCGTGTGAACTTAACCACTCGGCCACAGGGCTGGCCCCCAGAAATGACTTTTGAAGGGCCAAAAGAAATGTGATGAAATCCATTAAAAAGTAGAAAGTTTATACCCCTTACTCAGAGAGAGGCTCTCCAGTCCTCATTCAGAGCCCATTAACTCTTATTTTGAAAACAACTCTAATGACTCTGCTCATCTGGTTTCCAAACCCTCAGAAGATAAGACGTTATAAATTAAAACAAACGAATGAAGAGATTGTAAAGAAGCAAACTGACAACAGCACGAGTGACAGCTGACAGTGAAAGAGATGGAAAAGAGCAATCTAGGTGTACAAAACGTGGGGATAAATGTCTTTTCCACAGGAGTATTTACAGTTTTGTCCTGCCAAGTGTCTCTTCCCCTCCTTTTTTGGCAACAGCACACTAATTTTCTCTTGTGGAATCCACAGCTCCCCTAGTCTCCATCCATGGTTCATGTGAGGCTCACGTCATCCTCACCTCCCCAACCCCCTACTGCACCAATGTTCCAGAGAGGGGGACAGGCCTAGACAATGAGGAGCTCCTTCCCTGGTCACACTGACTGTTCTAGGCATGAGCAAGTGACTCATACCTGGCTAATGAGAGTCAGCTTTATGGTGTTTCCTGGAATCACTGGGAAAGAGCTTGCTTTCTTTTAGAGTTGCTAAGCCCAGACTTGCTGTTGACAATCTTTGTGACATATAAGAAAAGCCTTCCAAAGAATGATCATAGAGCAAAGCAGATTCTGAATATGCAAAGAGAGAGAGAGAGAGAGAGCTCCAGATTAATACTCATATTGTTGGTACACCTAGAAGCAGCTCCTTTCAGTTAGATGAGCCAATTAATTCCTCACCAGTTCGAGCTGGGTTCCTGTCACTTGCCACCAAATGCATCCTTCATAAGAACCTTCATACCTGAACTGCCCTGAAAGATCCCCAGTATTATAAGAGATGTTTAGAAAGGTGATTCTACATCTCCAAGAAAAAGAAAAGAAAAGAAAAGAAAATGATGTGGAGATATTTTCTGTTATTAAAGGCATTAAAATATATAATACAATTTAGAGATTTTCTTTAAAGAGAATGTTAAAATAAGCAAAAATCTGGTATTCAATAAAATAGGTGTCAGTTATCCAAAAAATAAATTTAAGTGAAATGCTCTTTTTTTAAACAATGTTGGTTAAATAAAATACTCTAGTTAATGGACCTTAATTATTTTTTCATTGTGTTCACGGAAGACTTTTGAAGTCCTCAGTCCCAGGGAAGGTTTAAGAGAGCTGTTAAGCATCTGAGATGCTGAGTATCTGGGATGGAAAAATGAAAAAGTGGGGAAATTCAGAGAAACTAGGTGGTTTCCAAGAAATTAAGAATCACAGGGTAATGGTATAAAAAAAGTTGGAAAGGTCTTTAGAAATATCCTAGTCTAATCTCTTTAACATTCAAATGAGAAAACTACTGCCTAGAGAAGCTAAGTAACTTTTTCAACTAATAGCCAATGTCAGCCAAGCCTCACAGTAAAACCGTGTAAAAACTTGTGAAATGAGTTGGTTCTTTAATCTGTATCATTGACTTCATGCATCTCTACCAAATCACTACATTATATTTTTACATTTTTGCTATAATATTTTATTTAAAATCCCACTCATATATACTCATAGTTAATTCTAAGTTTGAAAACACATTCCACAAGAAGTTTGAAAACATCTTCTACAAGCAAATACAAATATTTTTATTTTCTACCTTGTATTATGTTCAGCTTTACTCTTTCCCATTGTTAGAAATGTTAATAGAGTTTATTATGAATAAAAAATTGTACTAACCTAAATGGTTGTACAACATTGGTGACAAAATGAATGGAACAAGAACTTTTGTCCTATTCTCATGACAAATATTATTTACATATTCTCAATTAATAGTTAACTGGCTGACACCTTGCCACTTAACCATGTCTTAAGATTCTAAGAATTAAGGAGGTTTTCTTTTAAAAAAATCCAGTTAAGCTGAGAGGCTTTGAGAGATTTTTGTTTATCAGAAAATTACACTGAGAACTCGGAAGATATTTTAGATAAAAGCGCCTATACACAGAAACAAGTTTTTTTCTGCTTCTCCATCAAGGTAGTGCCTTATTCAGACTGATATCACAACCTGTACACTATATTAGGAAAAAAAACCTATCCTGCGTCAAATGGTGAAATTTTATAGATTTCATAAATTCAGTAAATAACATGAATTTAATCAAATTCTGTGACTCAAATACAGATTTCAATAGAAGAAGGAGGTTTGACCTGAGCCCAGGGACGTGGCTGCTAAGACCATCTGCCTGTCCACTTGCATGTAGGTCAGTAGGTCAGGTGTCACCTGCATACACACGCCAACGGCTGCTGACTCTCTAGCATTCTTAGTATACAGAATTTCCTACAGGACTGACCCAAACACTTAGAAACAATCTTGGCTCAATTTGAGCTTTGCTTTCCAGTATTATGGATATATGCCACCAAAATCATAGAGCTGTGGACCTGAACAGTTTCCTTAGTCTTTCCTCCAAACCTGAGAGAAAACTGCACATCAAGAAGATGAGCAGTTCTGTATATGAGTATGGATGTAAATAGAGAAAAAAGGTCTGTTAATAGTAGTTGCCTTTGGGGTGGAAAATGGAATTGAAGAGGTTGAAATTTCATTTTCATTCTCTATATTTCTGTACTGTTAGGATTTTTACAAGAAGACTTTCTTACGCAATTTAAAATACATTGAAAAAATTTATGCAATTCTTAAAGCTTTAGAGAAAAGGAATACAGCTTTCCTTGGTAACACTATTTTTCAGAGATAGAATCTCGTCATTTGACTTTAGGTAACTTAATCCCACCCGCTACAATTTAAGGTCATTTTTGTTTTTGTGGTTAAGAAAATGGAGAACTGCCTAGAATCTTCTACAGCAGTTTTCAAATATTTCTTAAGCCAAAAATCTTTCACCAAATGAAACCTTTTCCTGAAACCCAACAAATGGGACAGAGAAAAGGTGGAGCTGAAGGAGCCTATCACTTGCCCTGCTCCTTCTGGCAAGTGAAGCACAATTAAAACCCTTTTGTAAACACGCTTTCACATAGAGGAGATGTTTGTTAAATCAGCCTTCTCTTTTTCAGGTTATCTTATTAATCTAAATGTTTAAAGGTGCTTTCTGCGGGCTGGCCTGGTGGCACAGTGGTTAAGTTCACACGTTCCACTTCGGTGGCCTAAAGTTCCCCAGTTCGGATCCCAGGTGCGGACCGACATGCCACTTGTCAAGCCATGCTGTGGCAGGCGTCCCACATATAAAGTAGAGGAAGATGGGCATGGATGTTAGCTCAGGGCCAGCCTTCCTCAGCAAAAAGAGGAGGACTGGAGGCAGATGTTAGCTCAGGGCTGATCTTCCTTAAAAAAAAAAAAGTGCTTTCAGTAATATTTCAGAGGAAATAAAAGAACTATGATTTGCAAATGTCCAAAGGCTTACTGCTATCGACTGAATTACTGCTAAAAGATCATTACATGGATAAAGGCTGATTATTCCTGTTGTTTGTTGTCTGTGATATGGACTGTCCAACATTTACTGGGATGTTCTTATTGAGAATTTACATATATTGCTGGAGTACAATATGTGCTGTATTCGTACATTTGAAGGAGCATCTCCAGGACTGTTCATGAAGCCTTCTATAATGATTACAATGATAAACATCACCTACCTTCGGGGTTTATCCATTCACGTGTTGAAAGGGGGGGTTCTCAGTCTCACGCAGTACTTCTATATAGAACATACAGAAACCTTCCAGTTCCTGGGTCCTGCTAACCAACTCTGATCTAAGGCTCATTTTCCAAAAGGAGCACTGCCCAGCCGTGACGAATTCAGATCAAGTGAAGAGTAGGGCTTAAAATGTCCTTGATAAATAAGTACTGAAACGACTGAGAATGTTTCCCTGAACAAGAACGACCTCATCTGAAAGTGTTAGCGTGCCAACCACATGGGACCAAGTTATCAGAGAAAAACAACTGCTCTGCTGTTTGGTTAACTGATACAGACACGTAAAGTAAAACACTGTATAATGAGATATGAATGAAAGGAAATTATCCCTAGGTAAGAAAGGACCCAGTACTTGCTTTTCTCCTTTGTAATCTCTCTCCTCACCTAGGAAAAAAGCATTTAATTGAAAGTTTAAAATATTATTTCTAGGCCTACTACAATCAGAATCTCCAGAGACTGAACCCCCCAAGTGTGGCAGACAGGACTTACTAACTACCTAAAACCACTGCTCAGGCATGCCGGTGGGGCCCTCCTCCACCCCAAGGGGTAAATCACGACTGGGCTAAATCAATCTCTCTAACACCATTCCTCTCTGCCGGCTGGTGGTTCAGAGCTGAGCGTAATTCACTCTGTCCAATGAAGTTTGTGAGCAAGGCTATTGGAGGCCACTGGGTAAGACTCCTAATAAAAAGACAGGGAAGCAAGAGAACCCTCTCCTCTTTGTGCCTTTAAATTGTGTGTGTGTGTGTGTGTGTGTGTGTGGAAATGGAGCTGTGGAGGGGCACTATGTTTCTTGGAACTCTAGCAGCCATCATTCACCCATGAAGAAAAAGGCAAGATTGGCTCATAGAAAGTGACCTAGAGCCTGATATCACTGGGGACCGAACAAACCCTGGACACGCTTACCTTCAGACATCTTGTTGTGTGGGAAAAATTAAACCTGTATTTTTGAAAGTAATTTTGGCCAAATATCCTGTTACTTGCAGCCAAAAGCACCCTAACCAATCCAACAGGTGATTCTGACGCAGAGCCAGCTCTGAGAAGTTCTGATGAGGAGCAGTGATGAGGGACCTTTGGCTCACACATATCTATCTCCCTAGCTTCTTGACATGGTGCAAAATCTTCAGAGGACACACAACCAGAACACTGCCTTTGTATTGATATATCTCAACAAATAAACCGAAAATAACAATTTTAGTAGCTAAAGACCAATACCAAGGTTTTTAGGACCACCCTTTTAGTCAATAGAGATCATATACATTGTAAAGTTGCATATTTTCCCTCCCCATCCCTGAAGTTCATTTGTAATATTTGAATATCGAATTAAAAAAAATTGGGCTTATAAACATGTGATTGTTTTCTAAATTTCTACCCATGAAACAAACAAAACAGTAACACAACACCACTACCATCCCTGCCTGCACTTCCTTTTTGCTCTCTCTACTTGGTAAAATTCTATCAGTCATTCAACATTTAACTTACAAGTCACCTTGTCAATTAGTATTTCCTAACTCCACATAGACTAGCTCTGTCCCTCTTTCTTCTCTCTGAGGACTCACTCACTTATTTGACAAACATCTATTAAGCTCTTGCTATGTTCTAGTCCTTGTGCTGGGGATTCAAAAGTAAACAGTCTGACATAGTTCCTCTACTCAGAGGTTAAAACCTAATCAGAGAATGACAGATCATTCCTTAAGCAACTATAATAGAATGTAGTAAGTTTCAATTTGGGGCACATAAGACAGCAACCCCATCACTTCAAAATCAGTGACGTTCATCAGACTTTCACTGGATAAGATACCAAGATGACTGAGATGCAGTCTCTATTCTTTAAGGGAGGCACAGAGACTGATATGTGTTCATCAAACCAGTTTCCCCTGCTGCCTGCGCACACAGGTATTTGACATTTCCTAGCCTCTCTTGCAAGTCAGTGTGGCATGTTACTGAGCTCTGGCCACAGGACGTGGGCATGAACAATGTCTGCTACTTCTACTCTTCACTTGTAAGAAACCTCTCATGCAGTCTTCCACATACCCTCTCTTTTCCTGTCCATTGCCTGGAAACTAAGGACTCGACGGTCTTAGGGGATGGCACAGCCATAATATAAAAAGAGTGTGGGTTCCTGAATCACTGAGTAGAAGGCCACTAGCTGAACACCTGATTGAACTTTCCATGAGGGAGAAATAAGCTGCCTCTGTGTTGTTACTGAGATTTTGAGTTTATCTGTTATAGCAGCTAGTGTTACCTCAAGGTAATTTAATTGTGATGTGAGAAGTACAGTCACATAGTTAAACGGAGAAAGGAGGTATTGCCTACTTGGCTGGGGTCAAGCCTTGAAAGAGGACCCACTCTTGTGAAGAAAATAAAGACCAGTACAGGCAGAGAAACCACAGGATTAAAGGATGAGAGGTGAAAGAGAATGTGTCTGTAGGGAACTCTGTGTATATCTGCATCAACTACACCATAAACGGCAAGATGCGGAGTGGTTAGAGGACAATGGGATTAATCCTTACTGTAAATCCTGTGTCACTGCCTCCTAGTTGGGCCATTTGGGGCAAGTTACTTAACCAGTACAGATAAGTTTCTTCATCAGTAAAATGGTGAAAATGCCTATGTCACAGAAAATCTTAAAAAAGTACTAAGTACATCATGCAGTCCCAAAATAGTCCCCTCAATGCTTTCTCCTCCTTTTATAGGATTTTCCCTGAGAAGAAAGCATACATGTGCTGAAGGGACACTGGTAAATTCAAACCTTTCAGTCCTTCATGTAAACCACAGAAAAATAAAGGAATGGATTTCGAAAAAGGCAAAGAGCTTTTATGATATCAACAAGATATCTTTAATAACTTTATAAAGCTGTTAAAAACTCTTTAGAACTTATCATAATTGTGCTTTCTTTAACATGCAGGATACATGACTCTAAAAACACTGAGAACACCACCGCCTCACACAAGTGCATATACAGGCAGCTCCATTCCCCACATACTGTGTTCCTAGGCTTTGTGTGCAAAAGATGTAAACCCTTTCCCCTAGAGGAAACATCTGTTCTATCATTGGGGTCTGTGAGCAGCCTATCAATTATCAATAGGACTAGGAAACAGTTGGGCATGAACCAGATACTCAACAATTTCTTGTTACAGAATACATTCTGTAAATGTTTTAAATGAAGAAGGCGTTTACATTATATTTGTACAGCAAGAGATGTCAGAGATAATCTAGTCTATGCGTAACAAACTCAAATACCTTCAGGGATAAACTCAATGTGGGGTCTGCAGCACCCGGTGAGGGCACAGCCCAGCTGAAGGCATCAGATCACTGCAGGCCCCTGGGCCTCATCTCATGTCTTCACTTCCCATCAAAAGAAACTGAAGAGATTAGGTTTAGATGACTCTTGGAGGCTACAGAGCAAACATATTAATGAGTCAGCGCAGAAAATAGAAACCACTCCAGGTATTTTAAGCAGAAAGAGATTCTACAGGGAATTGAGTGAACTGTTGAAAAGGCTAGAGAGCAGGGTCTACGCTGGGCCTCCAGGAAGGACTTCTAGAACACTAGTAACTGAACCACTGGGGAATGTACTATTTTTGCCTCAATCAGGAGACCCCACAGGGACTACAGCGTTCAAGAACAACACTGTAGCTGAGACCCAGAGAGGCTGGGATCTGGAAGCTGCCTGGACAGAGAACACAGAAGATGTTTCCCACCTCCCTCAACCACCTCCGGACAGCCAGAGAGCTGGTGCTTCAACACGACAACGCTGACCTGGCTGTCCCTGCTGCTGTAAGGCCCTCCCAACACCCACAGTTCTGGAGACTGGACACTCGCATCTCCTGCACCGTCCTTGTCAACAGAAATTCGCCAAAAATAGCAGGGAGATGCCTCTGCCTCATCCCTGCCTTCGAAATCTCAGGCAAGTCATCTACTTGCCAGACGCTAATTTTACATCCAGAACTCTACCTGCGAGGGAGTCTAGGAAATACTTTAGCTTTCCAGTTTCGCCTGTACAAAGAGGCATACAAGAAGCAAGCAGGAATGGATGTGAGGGCCAAACTTCCACATCCAGGATAGCAACTTTTGGTGTAGGCCCCAGGGCTCAGACCTACATCATCGACCTTTTCCCACTTATTCTACAATGCCTTCTAGGGAAATCCTAAAAAAAGGAAAAAATTAAAAAATAAAAATACAGGCAAAATATGCTGGAAAATATATTATGCGATTCAGTCACTTTGCTCACATCATTAGCATACCATGAATCCACTACCTAATTTTTTGTTAGGTATATTCTGATCCATTGGATTTTGAGTTACTGAATGGCAGAAACTTTATTTAATTCATATTTGTATCTCCTGTCCCCATGCCTGCGTGGCCCAGAGAAGACACACGGGTACTTGCTGAATTGAAACGTTACATTCTTGACTTGGAGAGAAACAGTAAACTAGAATTTCACGAGAGCACTTTGTAGCAGCAATAACTTCAGGCGGAGGCCCCATTAGAGAGATGGAGTGGGGTTGAAAAGGGCTTTTAGTCTTTCAGTGGAAACAGAGGTTGACTTGTCTCAGTAGGGTATCTGCCTCTCTCTATCCACTCATGTTATCCATTTCTTGACCGGAGGCTAAAGGAAATGCGGCTTCCTGCTGTTAATCTTCTAGGGCAACAAGTACACCAGCTTCTAGGGTGAGATAACAGGCTGCTGCCTGGGAAGTACAGTCACTTGACATGTTGATAGTTCTGAGAAATGCGTTCTCGGGCAATTTTGTTGTGCAAGCATCAGAGTGTACTGAAGCGGAACAAAATGTGTGACCCCAAAATGTGTTCTTTCAACATGAACATTATTTTAGGATTATTTGTAAGAAAAAAAAGACTCAGAGGTTTTTCTTGTTACCTTCACTTTAAGCGCCTAAAAGTGATACAAAAACCTGTCTCAGGAAGCGAGCTATGTCACCTTGGTGTGACAAGAACGAGGCAGTAGAGCGGGAGGAGCCTAGAAAAGCCTGTTTGCTGGGCTCCCCTCTGTCTTCTGTTTCTGCGTGGCCAAACACTTGTTTTCCAAATGTTTGCTCCTTTTCTCCTACCTGTGAACTGCCTTCCTACCCTCTGAAGCCCCTGGCTCTCCCCACCCCCAACATCTTTTGTCTTCAGCTGAGGATGGCATTTAAGGCGAGGGCCTCGGCCATTTTGGCAAGTTACTTGTTTTCCTGGGTTTCTCTCGTGTACACACGCTATTAGGCTTTCCTTCTCCCGTTAGAGTCTCTCGTGGCGATCTGATCATAGAGCGGCCAGAAGAGCCAGAAGGCAGAGGAGCATCTCTCCGCGCCCCGCAGCGCGCACGCAGCCCCGGCGGCAGAGCCCGCACCGCCGGCTGCAGGGCCGCTGACGCCCCCGCGGGAGGCCCGGGCAGCACGGCCGCCCCCAACTCGACAGTGGTGCCGGCTCCAGCGGCGGCGTCTGGGCGCAGCGGCACCTCGGCCCACAGGAGCCACACCCTCCGGTTGTTTTAAGAACTAAAATAAACGAGAGAAACCCACGGCAGCAACAACTAACAAGTGAGCGCGCACACAGCCACGCACCCCAGGGCCGCGCACGCCTCCGCGCCCCCGGCCCGCAAGCCCTGAGGCCCCGCCGGTTCCGCTTACCCTGGTGTCTCGGGGGCCCAGCTCGCGGCCCGCGGGGGGCCCGGCTGCGCCGCGGCTCAGGGACGGGCGGGCCCGCGGGGGACCCGGCTGCGCCGCGGCCCAGGGACGACCGGGCGGGCTCCCGCACGCATCGCCCCAGGCGGCGCCCCGCCCTCTCGGCGCGGGAGACCCGGGCGGGCCCGCGGCCTCCACGGGTCCGGGGCTCGGCGGCGCGGCGCTGGCGGCCTTAGGCGCTGTGCGGGCGGGGAGCCGGCGGGAAGGGTCGGGCGAGGCCGCGCGGGGAGGGCGGGCCGGCAGCCCGCGGCGGGGAGCCCGGTTCCCGGGCCGGGCCGTCGCGCGCTCCGGGCGCACCGCGGCGCGTCTTCTCTGAGGCGCCGCGAGAACAGGACCCTTGCAGCGAGCGGCGTGGCGGGCGGCTCGTCCCCTCGGCCGCGTGTTGGCTCGAGCCTCCCGCTGGCCCGCGTGGATGCTGCGGTGCCGGCGGCAGCCCGCGTCCCTCCCCTCCCCTCCCCTCCCTTCCGCTTCGGGTCTGCCTTCCCTGATTGACCCCGCCACCCGAGTGTGAGCCTGGGCGCGCGCCCCTTCCGGGGCATTTCCATGTCCTTCAGAAATAAAGAATTTCTTACCTGTTTTTTGCTCCTTTAAGCAACTGCCAGTTTTAATCACCGCTGTTCAGGCGAGACAGACAGTGTCCAGGACCATCCCCAGCAGACAGGAGCCGCTCCTCCTCGTCTCTCAGGTGCTCCTTTGTGGACAGGATGGAGGAACCCAAGTCCCGTCCCATGACCTGGCTCAGGCCGTCTACAATGGTTATTTTCCTACACTGACTCTTCCTCCCTAAAGCTTGAAAGGCTTCTGGTGACATCCAGCTTCCTCTTACCACAGGAGTGAAATGTATTTTTCCTTTTCTTTCAGTCATATGCTCCTCATTGATCCATCAACCTGATTAATTAACCTTACTTTAGAGAACATGAACTTTTGGGCTCCAGTTTACTTTTATTGTTGACACTGTTTTATAGTTCACAGTTAGCTCTGAGAGAACTGACCCTGAGGGTCATGAGTTAATGTTAGAATCCACTGCAATTATTATAACAAAATGTTATCCTTTCATTGTCCATTAAAAATTTCCTTGTTAATGTTAATTAACATTCTAAGAGAAAAGACTGCTCATTTATTATCTATATGTGCATCATACCATTTGGTCTTTTGAGGTAGCTACAAATAAAAAACAAACACAAAACGCTAAAACTAAAAGAACAAGAAAAAACTTCCTAGTACTCTCTCATACATGAATTTACTTGAACTTTTTCTTGGAACTTTTATTTTCTTTAGTTTTGTTTCCTGTTATATGATTCATTTATATTTATTTATCCAGAGACTATTTCTAAGTTTTATATCCTCCTGTCTGTTATCCTGGAATTTGGTGAAGAAATCTATACTTAATCTAAAAAATATCCCTCAAACTGATGATACTGCTGATGCAGATCAAGGCTGCCCGCTGGAGAGAAGCCCAAGGCGTCCTGGCCTACATACCGATCTACATCATCCTCCGGGAAGCACAGGACATCCTGACCTCATTGATCTGATTCTTACCCAAAGTTCTAGGACCACCCAATAACCAGACGCCACCTGCAAAGACACCATTTTAACATTTTTTTCATGATCTTTCCTTTGTCTTGTAAAGAAATAACTCACATACCTATGCCTTATAAATTTAGCCCTACCCTCAACCCATTGCAGCCCTTCACCGCCCCTGGGTCCTGTCCCCATGCTGCAGCTCTTCACCGCCCCTGGGTCCTGTCCCCATGCCTGCAGCTCTTCACTGTCCATGGGTCCTGTCCCCATGCTACTCCATGCTATTCTCTTAATAAAAGAGCACTTCTGCCAGACCTCGAGAGTCCAAGAAATCTTTCTTTTGACTCCTCGGCTCGCCAAGCCTGCATCACTGCGTTAGTTAACTATTATGTTTCTTAGGCTCATGTCAAATGTCATTGTTTATTTTAATAAAGATCTTTTAGTTAGACTAAGAAAATAGTACTTAATTACAAGTGATAACATCCATTAAGTATAAACACCTGATGATTATTTTTATTTTATATAACAGACCAACATATAGTTCTGAATAGTCTATAGTTCTTTTAACATAAGTTAGTGAAGCCAAACTCCTTCCTACCTTTGCTGTTCATTTATAACGGTGTAAAAATTTTAAATTAGTATCCACATACAGACCAATGCAGACCTGAACAAAAACATCTGAATATTTGGAAATAGAAATGAATACACTTTTCTTTTAAAAAACTTACTTTTTTCCTTCATATTTTAATTTTATATGCTTACAAATTGAGGCTTATTTTAAAAACTATTCTTTTGCAGTGATGTTATTAAGCTACAATGATTTCAAAAGAGATTAAAATATTTAAAGAATCAAATTCTTGTGAACAATGACATCCTTAAAAAGGGCTTGTTTTCATTAATATTCCATTAATAGGAAAGAGATGATGAGTGAGTTTTCTTCATAGCCGGGTTTACAGTGTATAGGAAGGGCCTGCCTTCCCAGCAAGGAGATCCTGAATCACAAGCTCCAGCCTCCATCAATGATGACAGGATTACCTGTGATGTAGGCAGACTGTAGTGATAAACACAAGGAGACCCAACAATTAGCCAGGTTTAACACAGGTTGTGTTTCTTCAATTTTTGTATGACTGAGATAACTAAACAATTTACTCTCCTGGTAACAGGAAACTTCACTTAACAAACAGAATTTAGGAAAATTAGAATTAAGTTTCGGGTGATTTAAAACTTCTGAGTGTTCTTGTGATCCAGAGCTAAGTGGCCTCTAGCTGGTGTTTGAGCATGTATCACATTCTACGCAGGGGCTATTAGGTATTTGGTCTCAGAATCAGAAAATTAAGCAGTTTGGTGATATATACCCATTCTCCAAATTAGGATAAAGTCGAGGCTAAAATAGTACACTTTAATTTTGAGACTCAGAACTATTCTAAACTAGCTGAGTTTTATGCCACTAATAAACTTTTGAACATAATCAAGTGTGTCAGTCATAAAGTGGTGGTGTCAATTTACAAATAGAATTGTTTTAAAAGATGGTGTATATTTAGTTGGTCAACATACACAGGTAATTCCACGAACTGGAGCATGCTAAATGTGTTTTTAAAATTTATGTGAATACTAATAATTATCTATTGAACTACAAAAAAATATTCTATACTAACTTCAGACATCTAAATCTGTGTAAAACTAAAGGAGTTAAAAATATTACTGTTTTTTCCCCACAGAATTTTTCATTTTCTAAAGAATTCAAGGTGAAGTGATCCTTGTGGTAGAGGTTTAACAGTCTTTTAACTTAAACATGGATAATAAAGACTCAAATTTGTGTTCTTAGTTTTAAACTCATCTAAAGCCTGAGACGATGGAAGAGGCAAGAAGGAAAGACATCATAATAGAAGAACAGAAATTTTTTTTTTTTAGGAAGAGTAGCCCTATGCTAAGATCTACTGCCAATCGTCCTCTTTTTTTTTTTTTTTTTTTGCTGAGGAAGACTGGCCCTGAGCTAACATCCATGCCCATCTTCTTCTACTTTATATGTGGGATGCCTGCCATAGCATGGCTTGACAAGCGGTGCATAGGTCCACACCTGGGATCCAAACCAGTGAACCCCTAGCCACCAAAGTGCAGACTGCAAACTTAACTGCTGCGCCACCAGGCTGGCCCCAAGTTCAATATATGAAAACGGATCATATAAAGCAGATAAATCAGTTTATCAAGAAACAACCCCAATTCCCTCAAGTTTTTTTAAAAAGGCAAGTTCTCTGTTTTATATATGGACTCCTCTGGTCTCCTCTAAAAGGCCAATGGTCCTTTTGTTGCACATTTCAAGCCAGAACATTTCTAAATATTTGGTAACTTAAGTTCTGGCTAAACAAGGACAATTTAGCTTATCAGCAGTACCTCAAAATCAAGTGAGCTCTTCTGAAGATATAGATTCAGAGAAATCACAAAAGCCAATGTATGCTCCATTAATCAAATGCCTAGCAATTTCCCCAGCTATTAACAGCTGTTGTAATAGTTCTGACAGGTAGTAACTGCTCTGTCACTAAAACATTTCAACCCTTCTATCTGCCACATTCATCAACCACCTCATGTGCACCAAATCACTGTAAAGAGGAGCTAAGTGGCCAGTGACACACCTCTCTCCTGCCTGCTCCCTTTTCCTTCTTTCTGCTCACACGTTAGTTTCCAGGGCATGTAACATTTCAAGACATAACATAGGGGGATATTCTTGTGCTCTATTCCTTATAAATGTAGTTTCTGCCTTCACAGTTGTAAGCCATTTAAAAATATACAATAGCCATTAAGGAAGAAACTGGGGGGCTGGCCCGGTGGCGCAGTGGTTAAGTTCGCACATTCCGCTTCTCAGCGGCCCGGGATTCGCTGGTTTGAATCCTGGGTGTGGACATGGTACCGCTTGGCATGCCATGCTGTGGCAGGTGTCCCACATATATAAAGTAGAGGAAGATGGGCACGGATGTTAGCTCAGGGCCAGGCTTCCTCAGCAAAAAACAGAAGGACTGGCAGTAGTTAGCTCAGGGCTAATCTTCCTCAAAAAAAAAAAAAAAAGGAAGAAACTGGTTACTAAATAGATGCAAAGTGGAAAGAGACAGAATTAGGAATTTCCATATATGATGACAAACAGTAAAAATTCATAGGAAAAGAGTCAGTGGGATTCTTCTAAATAAGTTTCCAGTAAAACTAAGAACACCAGATGCCAATTCTGTGTCTCCTGGACACAATTATATCTGGTTAACTCTCTCCCCATTTCACCTGAAGCTCTCATGATTTTGGAGGTTCGTTTGATTTACACTTAATCAAGGCTTCCCCAACTGTAATTTTTGAAAGTAACTGTTTCTCATAAAATTGAGTGATTTAACTTTTTTCCATCCTCCATTTTATTTGCTACAAGATTTGGTGACATATAAACTTGAATGAGGAAGAGTTAGTGGCTCAGATCAAAGTGGTCTTTCTTTGAGCAAATTAAATCAGAACTTATCCCTACCTCGTAAATGCAGCAACTTAACGATCATATGCTGTAACTCTGTAAAATGACATTACTTGATGAGCAAAAATAGCGGGCCAATGTGATTGAGAATAATGACCTCCCTGGGAAGAATAGCGCTTACTTCATCAGAAGCCAGGTACACGCAGAGCAGGGCTATTTCTTCTGCGGTTGCAAATCTTCCCGTCCTCTGTCTCTTCAGGAAGTCGCTCCGTGCCTGTGACCAGACACCACACCAGACATCAGTGGTGTGAGCTAAAGTATGAACTCACTGGCAGCTCCTTCAGGAGGCAAAGCAAGAGAGATCTACAGAGGCCACTGGCCTGCTGCCTCGATTATTCACGCATGATACATGAGAGTATCATTAATATTATTAACTGTGGGCCACGCAGGACTATGGTGACTCCTACGCTGCTCAAACTATTTGTGTTATACTAAAACCTACAGACACTGTGACAGATCAGGAAGTTAATCTTAAAGTAGAGGGTTTTAAAATTTTTCTGAAAATGTGGTGAAATATACATAATATAAAATTTATCATCTTAACCATTTTTAAGTGTACAGTTCAGTAGCATGAAGTGCATTCACACTGTTGTGCAACCAATCTCCAGAAGTCTCTTCATCTTGCAAAGCTGAAACTCTATGCCTACTAAACACTAACTCCCCAGGCCCCTCCCCCAGGCCCGGCTACTACCCTTCTACTTTCTGTCTCTATGCATTTGTCTACTCTGCGTAAGGAAGAGGGCATTTTTTTTAACTAAAAGATTTAAACACATTTAAAATAGGAGACATACCTCTTCAGGGTTTGGTCTGGCTTGTATTCTTTCTTGCAGAGATGGGGTATCAACGGTTCCTAAATCAAAGGGTGACATTCAGCTTGGTTACTTACTTAGACTGAAAAAGAAATTGGCAACTCAACTTTAAACTTCCTTTCCGTAGGATACAGGTACCAGAGAAATCCTGTCCATAACTTGGAACAGCAATTTCACCTCTTCTGCCTGCCCTTTTATTTCATAGGCTTATAACTTCTTTAACAGCATTTCCATGATTTTTAAAAGCACAGACTACAATTCACTATGACACTAGGCAGGGACTCTGAGTGAAACACCAGCATTTTAGTCGCATTACACTGACATGATACTTTATGGACTGTATGCAGTTTTACAGGTATTATCTCAGTAATCCTCACAACAACCCTGAGGGCTAGGTAATATCACACAATTCTTTACCAGTACAAGGACCCACATTGTCTCAATGATCTCAAAACCATTCTTTGCTGTCACGTTCACTCTGAATCCTCAGGGACAGCTCCATGCTTGTCACAGTCCTTGGTTCTAAATTTTCCTCATTATCTTGCCAGTTTTCATTGGCTTCAAATTCCTATTTTAACATTGTTTCATGTTTTTCATTGAAAAATATAATTTACAATATTTTACTTAAAAAAAGAAAAATAAGAATGACACTAAAATTTTTACAACCCCACTTAGTTCACCTTCCTACAGAGCAAGTTCCCCAGACTTTTTTTGTTAACGTATGTAACCTGTAAATTCTCAGGAAGCCTCTTTCTGACTGACAGTACTCCAGGAGGCCACACGGTCTTCCTACGGTCACGGAAAATGATCTGCAGTCATCCTTCAGGTCCATCTTTAGAGCGGGCTCCTCACAGCACTGCAGATTTGAGGTCTGCTCAGAAATAATTCCTTAAATTTATGACCATTTGCCATTTCTCTGGAGAGGCTGGGAAGCTTCAAAATTTGCACTTTCTGACACTTTTCTGTCTAAGAACCCTTTCTTTAGCTTCTTTCTCCTCTCACATTTTACTCGGAGGGGCGGCACTCTCCCCACTCTGGGATGAAATTGCCTTCGCTACATTGCCTGGTTCATTAGAAACATTTTATACCTTCCATGTCACTGCAGCCAATAGTGCTGATAAAATTTCTGAAACCACATAACAAAGACCCCCTTGTATCCAGTTTCAGACAACATTTTTTTTTTTTAAAGATTTTATTTTTTTCCTTTTTCTCCCCAAAGCCCCCCGGTACATAGTTGTATATTCTTCGTTGTGGGTCCTTCTAGTTGTGGTATGTGGGACGCTGCCTCAGCGTGGTCTGATGAGCAGTGCCATGTCCGTGCCCAGGATTCGAACCAACGAAACACTGGGCCGCCTGCAGCGGAGCTCGCGAACTTAACCACTCGGCCACGGGGCCAGCCCCTCAGACAACATTTTGCTTACTTCTCTCATCAACAGCCTCCTTAAAGTCCAAAATTTCACCAGCAGTGTGCTCAAGATGCCTTGAGCTTCTCTAACACTCTCCTCAAAATCCTTACAGCTTCTACAGCTTCCTCCCACTGAGGAAAATGAGCGTCACATCTTACATGTGGCCAGTATGAATGGCCATTAAATGAGAGCTGTGGATCAAGCCTATGCCTTCTGCTTCATTCCACTGTCACCTGACTCTGCTGTGTCCATGGCACAGGCTGACACACCATGCTACTGTCTACCCAAGTCGTGCTGACCAGCTGTGACTCTACAGCCATCAGCACCATCCCACACACACTCATTCCCCATCATGTTTCCTTCTGGGACTGGGTCAGTGAGTCACAGCTAGTTCCTTGTCCCAGAGAATTTGATAACATATTTTCCAATCTTCTGAAAAGGCTAGCTGCTAAAACAATCACATTTTCCAAATCATTTTGCCATTTATTCCACCGGGTAAATGGTACCAAGAACAGCTAGGCTCAGGTATCACCAGTTTGTATGTTAAAACCAAGTGAAACTGTCTCTTCTGTATCCTCCTGTTTCTTAGTGCTACCGATGTTTACCTTTTTAGTCCAAGAAAAATTATACACAACACCTCCATAAGGGGAATGCTGTAGCTTGAAAGTGACAAGAAATTTTCACATATTGAGGTATATGGGGTAGCTATTTTGGTTTAAAACTGATTTGGCTTGAACTAAAGACACCTGACTTATAGCCTATCAAACATCTGCCTTAACCATTAAAGAGGGCATTATGCATTATCTCAAAGTAAAAGAAGGCACTCTTTGAAGATAAGGATGCACACTTCCCCTCCTGTGCCCACCAGTATCAGAACTCTTTAAAGATAAGTTCCCCTTCCTGACATCAGGGTCATGTTGACCTGCTTGCTAATTTGCAACTGAGTATCTCTCTGAAACTTTGATGAATATGTATCCTGGGTGTGTTTTATGGATGTTCTGTGTTCTAAAAAGGTATAAAACTGTACTGAAAACCATGCCTCTCTGGAACGCTTTCTTCCTTTGTAGAGACTGCCTGATTCAAGTAAAACGCACCTTATCTTTCTTATCTATAAAATGGTTATTGGTTATTCTGTGTCAACAAAAGGTATATAGTCGTCTTCCCTCTTTAATAAATCAGTGGTTTTCAACCTGAGGGGAGACCAGGCTGGATTACATCAGAATCTCCTGTGGGGCTGTCCAGCCTATTCCCCGTCAACTCCCCCCCAGATCCTAGCATACCCTCCAGGTCGTGAAAGGTCCCACAGGGAACTGCAATGCTTCCCCTCCTCAATCCCCACACCAGCTGTGAACTACTGAGAAAAACCTGGATCCTGGATGTTCATTTCATTTCTTTCCAGAGAGGAAGTTAGTAATTCTTCTTAGGTAGCCTATATTCATGTTGGTCAGTGGAACCAGGTGAAAGGGCATATCTAATTAATAGACACACCTACAGATATTAAGAAAATGAGAAGTCATTCCTAAGAAATAGGTTATTGAATGCTTTAGTTTGGACACATTGAATGTCCTTGCTACTAAGTTCTGCTTTTCTCCTTTCTTTTATGAGCGGTCAGCACATTTGGGTGAAGAGCCAAACAGTAAATATTCTTGGTGTTAAGAACCATTTGTTTTCAACTCTGCTGTTGTAGGATGAAAGCAGTCATTGCCAATACAAGAAGCAAACTGGGTGTGGATGTGTTCCAATAAAACTATATTTACAAAATAGGCGGTGGGCTGGATTTGGCCTGCAGGCCATAGTTTGCTGACTCACTTTGTATAGCATCAAGGAAGGTATTAATCCCTCCTTTTTATCCCTGGGCCAACCCAGGTGATTTCCACGGCAGAGCCCCTGTGTTCTGGGAGGCTCCTCTTACTTTCTTCCGCTGTCCTGTGAGCATGGGCTACTTTTCATCTTCCCCCCGACACAGTCATCCCTGGTCTGCTTCCAAAACAGTAAGCCCTGGTGACTCATGTCTCTTAACCCAGTGGTTTAGAATTGCCGCCACGTGCATGAGCAGCATGTAAACTGTTTGCCTCAGTGGCTTATTCCTGATGACTTAGGATCTCTCTCCCAACTGACTGTTAGACTGTTACCTTAACAGGATGGGACTCTTTCCCTTTTGAACTTGTCCCAATGACAGGCCACAGTAACAGGTAGTAAACAAGCTTATGGAGATCTCTCTCACAGTGGCAAGTGGGATGTCACAAAGGACAATTTCATAGCCCTGTGGAGCCTAACTCACCTGGACACACACAGTTGCACCTGATCCCCTGCTGGATGAAGTCTGCAGCCACGGACTTTGTGAGGCCAATCACGGCTGCCTTGGTTGTGCTGTAGACACATCTGTTCACAACTCCTGAGGATGAAGAGAAGGTTCGACAAGTGAAGGAATGAAAAACACAGTCTCCTCTAGAAAGGGAACACAAATTAGTGTCCCCAGTAACCAGTGTCATGCTTCCTCTCACCCCACTGTTTTTTAAAAATTGATATCAGGTTTTCTCCCTTAATAGGGTGAGTTTCTGAATTTAGGAAAATAGTATCATTATCGGCACAACTCAACTGAG
Source organism: Equus asinus (assembly GCF_041296235.1). Classification (NCBI taxonomy): domain Eukaryota; kingdom Metazoa; phylum Chordata; class Mammalia; order Perissodactyla; family Equidae; genus Equus; species Equus asinus. Next base: position 2,702,940 of record NW_027225520.1, on the reverse strand, counting down.
ACTCAGGTGTTGAGATGCTGCACTTAAATGACAAGTGGTTTTAGTTTTTCATCATCAGCTGGGAGAAACCTTAGGCAGATTCCAAAAGAAAATTAGGAGTGACATCGGCATCATGGTGGAGTGAGCTGTTCCCTTTGTCTCTCCCTCTTCGAACTACAACTAAATGGTCATTCATTGATCAGCAGAAGATACCCACACAGCACCTCAGGATGCCTGAGAGACCTGCGCAGCTATACATTTGAAGGGGGATGGACTACCCCTGGAGAGGTGGTGGAGATAGGTGAGTACTCTTCTGGTCCCCCAGCAGACCTGTACACGCATGCAGCTGCTCTCCCAGCTGGAGGCCCATAGTACTGCTGCAGCCCCAAGGGTGGGAGCGTGCCTCGGCGTGACCACAGGAACAGGTGATGGCAGCCCTGAGCCCCCGCACGATCGCTTTCTCGTCTGGTGGGAGAGCCCAGAGCCACTGCAGTCCCAGGGAATGGCTAGGCTCAGACCCAGTGGGGAGGCCCTGCCCACAAAGCACTAATGGCTGGTGTGACCTAGGAGCAGATGGCAGTGGAGCTGTGCACCCAGGCAAACAAATTCCCAGCTGCCTTGAATGCCCATAGTACCACTGCGGCCCCAAGGGGTGGACTGCAACTCAGTGGGACTGTGGGAGCAGGCAGCAGCCCTGAGCTCCTGCATAATCGCTTTCTTGTCTGGTGGGAGAGCCCACAGGGCCTCTGCAGTCCCAACAAGTGGCCCAGGCTCGGACAAGCAGGGCTGACAGGGATCACGGTGGGCTCAGATTACACAGGTGCTGCCCCCTCTCCAGTGGTGGCAGGTGGAATGTATGACCAGATACTATCAGTATGCAAATGCACAAATCCACCCCATTGAATGGTATGAAGTATATTAATACTCCTGACCAGAAGGAAAAAGACAAATACTCAGAAAGCAATCCTGAAGGCACAGAAGTCTACAATCTAAATGACAGAGAATTCAAAATGGCCATCATAAAATACTCAATAAGTTATGAGAACTCAGAAAGACCGTTCAATGAAATCAGGAACAAAATTAATGAACGGAGAGAATTCTTCACAAAAGAGATTGAAACTATAAAGAAAAAAACGATCAGAAATGTTGGAGATGAAAACACAATAAATGAGATAAAGAAAAATTTGGAGACCTTGAATGACAGAGCTGATATTACGGAGGATAAAATTAGCAATTTAGTGAACAGAAATACAGGTATTCCAGAGGGAGAAGAGAAGGAGAATGGAGCACAAAACTTGTTCAAAGAAATAATAGCTGAAAACTTCCCAACCCTGGGGAAAGAGCTGGAATTAGAAGTAAAAGAAGCTAAGAGAACTCCTAATTGCATCAATGTAAAAAGACTTTCTCCAAGGCATGGATTAGTAAAACTGGCAAAACTTAATGGCACGGAAAAAATACTAAGGACAGTAAAGCAGAAGAAAATCACCTACAAAGGAAACCCCACCAGGCTTTAATTGGATTTCTCAGCAGAAACCTTACAGGCTAGGAGAGACTGGAATGATATATTAAAAATTCTGAAAGACAAAAACTCTAAGCCAAGAATACTCTATCCAGCAAACATATCCTTCAGATATCATGGAGAAATAAAATCTTTCCCAGATAAACAAAAGCTCAGGGAGTTCATTGCCACAAGGCCCCCTACAAGATTTGATCAAGAAGGCCTTCATACCTGAAAAGAAGAAGAAAGGGTTTACACAGCCTTCAGCAAGGAGATAAACAGGCAGACAAAATCAGAAAACTGCAACTCTTTATCAGAACAGATTAGCATAACATTAAAGATGAAGGGAAGGAAAATATCAAGAATAAATATAGTCTCATCATTTTAACCACAAACTCACAACACAAAATGGAACAAGTTGTGACAACAATAATGCAGAAGGCGAAGGGGAAAGGGATGGAAACTGCTTAGTCAAAAGAGATAAGAGTCTATCAGAAATGGACTATCTCATCTATGAGATCTTGTACACAAAGTGCAGGTTAACCACTAAAAAAATCACAACTGAGACACAAATGATAAATAAGCAGAAAACTGAGAAAACCATCATAGAGAGCCACCAAACTGAATCATCCGTCTGAAATACACGGGATAAGAAAAAGGGAAATACAGAACAACTGGGAAACAAGTGATAAAATGGCAGCATTAAGCCCTCATATATCAGTAATCACTCTAAATGCAAATGGATTAAATTCCCCAATCAAAAGACATAGAATAGCTGGATGAATTAGAAAACAAGACCCAACAATATGCTGCCTCCAGGAAACACGTCTCAGTTCTAAAGACAAACAAGCTTAGAGTAAAAGGATGGAAGACAATACTCCAAACCAATGGCAAACAAAAGAAAGCAGGTGTTGCCATATTTACAGCAGACAAAGTAGACTTCAAGATAAAAAAGACAATGAGATGGGGCCAGCCTGGTGATGTAGTGGTTAAGTTCACGTGCTCTGATTTGGAGGCCTAGGGTTCATGGGTTCAGATCTTGGGCGTGGACCTACACATTGCCCATCAAGCCATGATGTGGTGGCATCCCATATACAAAAGAGGAAGACTGGCATGGACATTAGCTCAGGGCCAATCTTCCTCACCCAAAAAAAAAAAAAAGGCAATGGGAGACAAAGAAGGGCAGTATATAACAACAAAAGGGACACTCCACCAAAAGGATTTAACACATATGTGTATGTAACCCAGGAGCACCAAAGTACATAAAGCACCTATTAACTGACCTAAAAGGAGACATTAACAGCAACACAGTAATAGCAGGTGATGTTAACACCCCACTTTCATCAATGGATAGACCATCCAGAGAGAAGCTCAACAAGGAAATAGTGGAACTAAATGAATTACAGACCAGACAGACTTAATAGATATATATAGAACACTCCACCCAAAAGCCAGCAGAATACACATTCTTCTCAGGTGCACGTGGAACATTCTCAAAGAAGGACCACATGTTGGGAAATAAGGCAAGCCTCAATAAATTTAAGAAGATCGAAATCATATCAAGCATCTTTTCCAACCATAATACTATAAAACTAGAAATCAACTACAAGAAAAAAGCTGGGAAAGAGATAAACATGCAGAGACTAAACAACAACCTACTGAGCAACCAATGGATCATTGAAGAAATTAAAGGAGAAATCAAAAAACAACTGGAGACAAATAAAAATGAAAATACACGATACCAACTCACATGGAATGCAGCAAAAGTGGTCCTGAGAGGGAAATTCATGGCAATATAGGCCCACCTTAACCAATAAGAAAAATCTCAAATAAGCAATCAAATTACGCCTAACAGAATTAGAAAAAGAAGAACAAAAAAGGCCCAAAGTCAGCAAAAGGAGGGAAATAATAAAAATTAGAGCAGAAATAAATGAATTGAAACCAAAAAAACAGTAGACAGGATCAATGAAACTAAGACCTAGTTCTTTGAGAAGAAAAACAAAATTGACAAACCCTTGGCCAGACTCACTAATTTAAAAAAAAAGAGAGAAGGCTCAAATAAAATTAGAAGTGAAAGAGGAGAAATTACAATGGATACCACAGAAATACAAAGAATTATAAGAGAATACTATGAAAAACCATATGCCAACAAATTGGACAATCTGGAAGAAATGGATAAATTCTTAGACTCATACAACCTCCCAAACTGAACCAAGAAGAAACAGAGAATCTGAATATACCAATCACAAGTAAAGAGATTGAAACAGTAATCAAAAGTCTTCCAAAAAATAAAAGTCCAGGACCAGATGGCTTCTCTGGAGAATTCTACCAAACACTCAAAGAAGATTTAATACCTATCCTTCTCAAACTATTCCAAAAAATTGAAGATGATGAAATACTTCCTAACACATTTTATGAGGCCAATATCACCCTGATCCCAAAGCCAGACAAAGACAACACAAAGAAGGAAAATTACAGGCCAATATTGCTGATGAACATAGACGAAGAATCCTCAACAAAACATTGGTAAACCAAATACAGCATCACATTAAAAGGATAATACAACATGATCAAGTGGGATTTATTCCAGGGATGCAGGGATGGTTCAACACCTGCAAATCAATCAATATGATACACATTAACAAAATGAGGAATAAAAACCACATGATCATCTCAAGAGATGCAGAGAAAGCATTTAACTAGAGCCAACATCCATTTATGATAAAAACTCTCAATAAAATGGGTAGTGAAGGAAAGTACCTCAACATAATAAAGGCCATATATGACAAACCCACAGCCAACATCATACTCAATGGGGAAAAACTGAAAGACATTCCTCTGAGAACAGGAACGAGACAATGGTGCCCACTCTCACCACTCTTATTCCACGTAGTCCTGGAGGTTTTGGCCAGAGCAATTAGGCAAGAGAAAGAAAGAAAAGGAATCCAAATTGGCAAGGAAGAAGTCAAACTCTTGCTGTTTTCAGATGATATGATTTTATATATATAAAACCCTAAAGAATCCATAGGAAAACTATTAGAAACAAGCAACAACTACAGCAAAGTTGCAGGGTACAAAGTCAGCTTACAAAAGTCAGTTGCATTTCTATACTCTAATAACAAACTAACAGAAAGAGAACTTAAGAATACAATCCCATATACAATCCCAACAAAAAGAATAAAATATCTAGGAATAAATTTAACCAAGGAGGTGAAAGACTTACACAATGAAAACTTTAAGACGTTAAATGAAAGAAATTGATGATGACATAAAGAAATGGAAAGATATTCCAGGCTCATGGACTGGAAGAATAAACATAGTTAAAACTTGCATACTACCTAAAGCAACCTACAGATTCAATGCAATCCCAATCAGAATCCCAATGATGTGGAAATAGAACAAAGAATCCTAAAATTTACATGGGGCAACAAAAGGCCCCGAATAGCCAAAACAATCTTGAGAAAAAAGAATGAAGCTGGACACATCACAATCCCTGACTTCAAAATATACTACAAAGCTGTAGTAATCAAAACAACATGGTACTGGTACAAGAACAAGCACACAGATCAATGGAACAGCACTGAAAGCCCAGAAATAAACCCACACATCTACGGACAGTTAATCTTCGACAAAGGAGGCAAGAACATACAATGGAGAACGGAAAGTCTCTTCAATAAATGGTGCTGGGAAAACTGGACAGAAATATGCAAAAGAATGAAGTTAGACCATTATCTTTTGCCACACACAAAAATTAACTCAAAACAGATTAAAGACTTGAAGCTAAGATGTGAAACCATAAAACTCCCAGAAGAAAATATAAGCAGTACACTCTTGGATATCAGTCTTAGCAGTATCTTTTCGAATACCATTTTTACTTGGACAAGGGAAACAAAAGAAAAAAATAAACAAATGGGACTTCATTGGACTAAAGAGCTTCTGCAAGGCAAAGGAAACCAGGAACAAAACAAAAAGACAACCCACCAACTGAGAGAAAATATTTGCAAATCATAAATCCAACAAGGTGTTAATTTCCAAAATAGACAAAGAACTCATACATCTCAACAACAAACAAGCTGATCCAAAAATGGGCAGAGGACACGAACAGACATTTTTCCAAAGAAGATATATAGATGGCCAACAGGCACATGAAAAGATGTTCAACATCACTAATTATTAGGGAAATGCAAATCAAAAATACAATGAGATATCACCTTTTACCTGTTAAAATGGCTATAATTACCAAGAGAAAAACCAAAAAATGTTGCAGAGGATGTGGAGAAAAGGGAAGCCTCATCCACTGCTGGTGGGAATGCAAACTGGTGTAGCCACCATGGAAAACAGTATGGAGATTCCTCAGAAAGTTAAAAATAGAAATAACCATACCACCCACCTATTCCACTACTGAGTATTTATCCAAAGATCATGAAAACATGAATGTGTAAAGATATATGCACCCCTATGTTCACTGCAGCATTATTCACAATAGCCAAGATGTGGAAGCAACCCAAGAGTCCACCGACTGATGAATGGATAAAGATGTGGTATATATACAACGGAATACTACTCAGCCATAAAAAAGACAAAATTGTCCCATTCACCACAACATGGATGGACCTGGAGGGTAATATGCTAAGCAAAATAGGCCAGATAGAGAAAGACAAACACCATATGATTTCACTCATATGTGGAAGAAAAACTAACACATGGACAAAGAAAACAGTTTAGTGGTTACCAGGGGGAAGGGGGTTAGGGTGTGGGCACAAGGGGTGAAGAGGCACCATTTATAAGGTGCACAGAGTTCATTGACCTCCCCACCTTCCAAGGATACTGGGCCTGGGCCCTACACAAAGGAATGTGTCTGGGCTCAGGGCCACTTCGGCCCTGACTCTAAGGCACAAGTTACAAAGAATGAGTCCTGTGTCATGTTCCTTGTCTGGGCTGGCCACCCTGACGGGCACCTGACAGGACTTTAGAAACATCCTATCCATGGGAACGAAAAAGATAGAAGCACCCCATCTGTGGGAACAAGAAGAAATAACTCAAAATATCCAAATGTCTAAAACCCTGAGTCAGAACCCAGAGAAACCTTAGGGTAAAAGGGAGTCACAGGCATAGAACAATTGGGAGTCTCACTGAGGAAAGGACACCTTGCCTCAGACCCGGACAATCGGCACTCCCACCCGCCGTACAAACTATTGGGACTTCCCCAGCTGATTGTGGTGTGGATGTTGTAAGTACCGATTTGTTGTTCTCCCTTATGCCCACTCCTTGTTCTGTTTCCCTTTATCCAAAACCTTTGATTGCTGAAACAACCAAATAGCCTTGGCGGTGCCTGTCATTCCTTGCCCTTTGCGGCTGCGGGCAACATATGGTGACTGAAAAATAATAATGCACAACTGAAACTTCACAGTGTTATAAACTATTATGACCTCAATAAAATAAAAAAGATAAAAAAAGAAAACTGGCGCAGTGGTTAAGTTTGCACGTTCTGCTTTGGCAGCCTGGGGTTCGCCGGTTTGGATCCCGGGTGCGGACACAGCACCGCTTATCAAGCCATGCTGTGGCAGGTGTCCCACATATAAAGTAGAGGAAGATGGACATGGATGTTAGCTCAGGGCCAGCTTTCCTCAGCAAAAAGAGGAGGATTGGCGGCAGATGTTAGCTGAGGGCTAATCTTCCTCAAAAAAAAAAAAAGAAAGAAAAGAAAAGAAAATTAGGGTAAAGCAAAGCAAAACAAAAGACCAAGAAGCTTAGGCATTTCTTTGCATTTCTCTCTCATGCAGGCTTAATGTGTGTATCCTCGCAAAGAGAAGGAATGTTCTCTCAGCAGTGGCTATTTCTTTTTTTGTTTTTTTTTTGTAACAGAGCTTTGTATGAAGTGCTGTGACAATACGGGAAGTAACTCTGCCTGTGGGCTTGGGGGGGTGCTTCACAAAGACAGTTGATCTGGGCCCTAAACGAGAAGTCAAGTTGAAGGGCCAGGATTGCAGTGCAAGATGGAGATAAGGGCACAGTCTGGCACACATGGATTTTCAAGTTTAAAATGAAATAGCTGGGGCCAGCCTGGTGGCTCAGTGGTTAAGTGCGCGTGTTCCGCTTTAGTGGAACTATCACATGGTGGAAGACGTGTGTTTGCCTGAGCCTCTCCCCACTCCCCGTTTTGGACTGTGAACTCTCTGGGGGCAGGGGCACACAGTAGGTGTTCAATACATTTTTGATTAATCAAATGAATAAATGTTTCCTTCTCCCACTTTGATCTCCACTGCCATATCCATTAGAAGAACTAAACGGGAGAGCACAAAAAACAAACTTTCATTTAATGTCACTGGATCACATGTAAGGTGAAAGGACTGGTAGACAAGGAACTTAATACTAATTTTAAAAGAGCAGTTTTGAAGTTATGGGTAAGTTTTATCATATCTGCTATGCTTGTTTCCAAAACCCTTAGCTTGTGAAGATTATGAGTATGTTCATCACAACCCCCAGAGGAAAACAGACTTACCTTTGATGCTGGAAGCCACAGAGGACATGTTGATAATATTGCCAGATTTGTGAGCATCTGCCAAAATAAAACAAATAATAAAAAAAAAATGCCACTCTGCAGGCTAAAAATACTACCTCTTTAAAAGATCTGCATTTACTCTGGGTTTGCAGAACCATCTTATTAGCTGTTAACATGAAGTACTATTAAGCAGTCTTAACCTCCTCATCACTGCTGGGAACTGATGGCAGAGTACACTCTCACTGGCAAGAACATCTCCCAGGGGGACTACCACCTTCCCTGTCACAAGAGTATCAGCAAGACCGAGGATGAACTCTAAGCCAGTGCAAATGAATGTTCATATTTACTGTGTTCCTGATGTTAGAAAACTCTTACTCCAGTGAACACATTATTTGATGAATACCTACAGTGGCTGGGTATTGTGTAGGTCCAGGAGATTCAAAGATAAGTGACACAGTCCCTGCCTATGGAGAGCTGCCAGTCTGACTGGGTGGCTGACATAATCAGCATCCAGAGACAGCATGGGCCTTCACAGAGAACAGGTGGTGGGTGGTAGGAAGGGGCCAATCCACTGTTGGATACTCAGAGGAGGGCTCCTAGGAGGAAATATGTGGGTCGATTTTTGAAAACTAGAGTATTAGTGTAACCGTGGGCCCTCCAGGACCAGTTCAACTGACCCCGTCTTACCAACAGAGTAATAAGAGTGGGTTTTCAGGAACTGAGAGTCCCCCCTTGTCCAGTTCAGGCCAGGTAAGACCACCATTCCATCAAGTGGGCCTGCGCAAATGCCTGTTAAGTAATCTTTTTGACATCAAAGGGCTGAAAACTCCACCCTCAGATCATGCCAACATCACCATTCTGTGAATATGCGTCCTATGAAGAGCCATGGAGCTGACTGCACTTGCACAGATCATCACTCACCTCATTTCTCACCTCCAAGTATCCGTCTCCACCCTTCAGACCACCCTGCCCTTCATCCCATAAATTTTGCCCCAAGTCCTTGATCAGGGAGACAGATCTGAGAGAATACGCCTCCTGTCTCTTTGCAGATCAAGCTAGCAATAAAGCTTTTTTCTTTCCCCAAATCTGATGCTGTAATTAATTGTTTTTTTTCTACGTGCATTGGGTAGGAGAACCCCATTTTTGTGGAGTAACAGTCAGAAAAACAAAAGAGAAGTGTGTTTTAAGGAATGAGAACCATAGGTATAAAGGTTCTATTATGGAACTGGGGGGAAGGGATGGGTCTGGCTGGAAGGCAGGCCCTGGGAGGAAAGAGGCCTTAGAGGCCAACAGGGACTAAATTTAGGAATTTGGGATTTCCCCTGAAGATAAGGCAGGCCTTAGTGCAGAGGAGGAGCGGTATGTCTAGATCCGGGGATTACAGGTTCCTCTGGCAGCCTATGCTGGAGACGACTGGAAGCTGCAGTAGTGGTTCGGGAAAGGAGTGGTAAAAGCAGACACAGCAGGCAGAGCTCAGTCCATGGCCACATGCACTGATGGCAGCCTCCTGTCAAGGGCAGTGTTTCCTAAAAATACGTCCTGCAGGATTTCCCCACTCAATTGTGAACTTTGAGAGAGGAGGGTCTGGGGCTGTGTTGTCCTCCTAGACAAGGGGCACAGTAGGCGGTCAATACGTTTTGATGAATTAAGATCTCCTGAGGTGCTAGTTTAAAGTGCAGATTACTGGGCCCTGCCCCAGACCTAAAAGAATATATAATGAAACAGGCTGCTATGACTTAAAAAATGTTTTGTTTTCAATGTACTTACACTTTATTAATTATAACATATACGTATGTTTTCAAGATAATATTTTGTACATGCAAGGGCATGGGTACTCATAAACGTTTTGGAGGAAGAAGCAAGAGGTTGAGAGAATGGGCCTAATGGGCACTAACTTTTCATGGAAGTCAGAGGCTGGGAGGATGACTATAGAGAACAAGGGGAGATGGTGGCCACGAGAGAGTGGGGAAGAGTTCAAATAACTGCCAGGAGGAAAAGGGAGAATATCAACTAGAGAACAGAGGAAGGAAAACCAGGATATACTCTATCATGAAAATCAAGTGAAGTTTCTAAAAGAGCAGAGTCTTGAGAGGCAGTGTAAAGGGTCTAGAGAAAAAAGTCACTTCCGTTGGGGTGAGTTTCTCCAGTAGCTTTCAGACAGAGGCAGGAATGGAGACGGTGAATGATCGAATGGATCAGGGATGAGGCTGCCAAGATTATACATCTCTTTATGGTCATCTTCCTACTTTCCGTTTTGATACTTAGCTACCAATCATACTAAAAGCAGAGAGTCTGAAACCAGCCTATGGCATGGTGCTGGAGACAGCGAAGGACACCGGGAGAGGCTGAGGTGACCCACCAAGTCAAGGAAGATGGAGGGGAGAATATATTTAACTCAACTTGTGTGTCTATAAAATAAAGAGAATCATAATGAAATGGGGTCCTCATAAAAAACACTAGGAAAATTAGTAGAGTAGAATGGTGTTGAAAACTAAGCCTTAAAATTATTCTTTCTTATCCATTTTAGCAAATAACCCATTTTACTTTATTGTTCCAGTTTTATTGAAATATAATTAACATACATAATCCATTTTTAATACATACAGCCCAACTTAATATATAAAAATGGGCTATTAAGTGAGTTCAGTCTCCAATCTTCTGAAATGCAATAATCTCTCAGGCAAACTAGAATTTCGCGCCTAGAGATGCTACTGCTGCCCCAACACTGGTACCATACATTCGGCTGGGCCTGTCTGCTGATTCTCCAGCCCAAAGTCCTTGCCTCCCTCCATGCTGCCTTCCTACCCCCAGCTCAGAACCTGCTGTCCCGTGTGATGCTCCCTCTGCCTGCCAAGCAGCAGCCCTCTGTGGCCCATAAAGTGGAGTGTCTGTACATAGTAAGGCCACATAGGACTGATCTTCCAGAAGCTCAGGCAGGGCTACAAAGGTCTCTAAAGATCTCCTCTAGCTGTATCTAGTCAGTCCCACTCTGACTCAGCTCTTCTGTCCCCATCAACCAGAACTCAGCTCCTAAACTTGGCAGACCTTGGCTCCTTGGGTCTTCAGTGATTCCATGCCTGACCCCAACCTGGACTGATAACCTAGATTCACTTACTCATTCAACCAACATTTGCTAAGCACTTCCGTGTGCTAGGGACTCTTCTACAATACAGCAAAGGAGGAAAAATCCCCAAACATCCAAGCCCTCCCCAGATCCTTGCCGTAATGGATCTTCTTTTCTAGTGGACCTTGGATTCTGCACTGACCTCTTACAGAATCTTCAATTTGTCCTCTGCCTTTTGACCGATCTTTCAGTCTTGGAATGTCTATCCATGAACAGAAATTTCCTACAAGTGTTCCTATATTTTGACCACCTGACCTTGCAGATCTGCTTGGACACCAAATCCTGGCTTCCTCTGGAAAGTTCTAACTGGGTATATGTGTGTCATGGTTAACGAACACAAGAGGATCCTAGACAATTACTGCTGGAAGGGATTGTGTAATCTATCACCCTCATTTTAAACAGAAGAAACATGGGGCTGGCCCTGCGGTTGAGTGGTTAAGTTTGCGTACTCCGCTTCGGTGGCCCAGGCTTTTGCTGGTTTGAATCCTGGGTGTGGACATGGCACTGCTCATCAAGTCACACTGAGGTGGCATCCCACATGCCACAACTAGAAGGACCCACAACTAAAAGTACACAACTATGTACCAGGGGGCTTTGAGGAGAAAAAGTAAAAATAAAATCTTAGAAAAAAAAAAAGTAAATAAATAAATAGAAGAAACAGATGCTGAGAGAGCCTAAGTACCATCTCCTAGGGCACCTGGCGAATTAGGGGCAGAGCTCAGGCTGTGCCGAAGGTTTTTTGACACCAGAGTCTGACCTTGGGGTCAGGTTGGTTAGGGTCACCTTAACAAGTGGCACTGACTCCTTTTGATTCCCCATCCCACTGGTTAATATTTTGGGGGATTTTTTTCTTTTCGTTTTTTACAAACGAGTGTCATTGTTTCATATGGATTATTGTTAAGGTGCTTTAAATCACAGGCAAACTCACTAATTTGCAAGTTATTGTTCGATATTTTAAAAGTTAACACTTACAAGTGTAAATTTCAGCTCCACTGTGCCTCACACCTACGTTCCTCACTGATACTCGTGAAGCACTGCAGACACGAACAAGCTCATTTTACAAATGAGTCTCACACGTCTCACCAGCTGTGACGGACGCTCTCCCCTTTTACCACAGCCTCTGCTTCTCCCCAAATCCTGTGTTAAGGACCAGCCTTCAAAAAATGCATCCAAGTTCCAAATAACAGATTTTCATCACCTCCAGATAGGTAAAAAAGGCAATTTATATTTTTAAAAAATTTGCTAGTTCAACAATCTGTGGGCCCACCCAAAGATCCCTTCTAGGCACTAAACAAATAGATTAAAAACAAATTCCTTTGTTACTAAGTCAATTTCTCTAACTTTCCTTTTAGCATTCATCTGCATCCTTCTTGACGTTAGGTTGAATGTTCAGAGCAAAGTATCAGTCCTGCTGAGCCATTAAAAAGCTCTTCTCCTGTCCCGCACAGGGCAGCATTCAGTACTCCAGTCATCTCATCCAGCAGGGATGGATGGAAAGAATGGCTCTTCTGCATTTCACTAGGATTTAATTTACAACCTTGAACTGAGCTGGTTCTGTACACAGTCAACCCGTCCATTGTCTGAGCCCGTGCTGTCTGCTACTGCTGGCTTACAAGCTCATTTGAAGTCAACATTTTTCATATTTACACCTGTCTCCCCTAGAGCACCTGGTGTGGTGCTTTGTATCAAAAGGTACTTAAAGCTTATTTGTATAGCAAAATGAAAAACATTGATGAGCTGTGTGAAGGCTGGAGAATTCAAGGGTGGCAGACTCAGGAGGAATACTCTCTCTTCAGCACATGCTGTCTCTCACCTCTCTGGAACTTCAGTGGCTCAGCTAAAGACAGGAGAGTAAGGAGGGTACTCAAGGTACAGAAAAGCAGTGGGGTACATCCATCCTGAGAGCGTGTGCCTAATCTTAGCTCTAACCACTTGCTAGTTATGTGATTTGGGCAAGTTACTTAACCTCCTAGTTTCTTTCTCTGTACAGTGAATGGGACAAAGTAGTACCTACCTCATCGGATTGTTCTGGTCCCACAGGCCTCCTGCTGTCCCTCTCCCTGGAAGCTTCTCCCCAAACACCTGAATGGTTAGCTCCGTTGCTCCATTCAGCCTCTATGAAAATCTCACCTTATCAGTGAGGCCCTCTGGGACCTCTCTAATAACTGAGCTTTTTTTCTCTTCATAGTACTTATAACTACCTCACATGTTATATGTTTATTTGATTACATATTATCCTGTCTCACCTCTCCAAAATGGAAGTTCCCTGACAGAAGGGACTTTGTTTAGTTCTCTGATTTGTCTTCTGCACCTAGAATGGAGCCTGGCATGTAGAAAGTGCTTAATAAATATTCTTTGAATGGATGAACTGGAAGGTCAGACGAATTAATTTATACTAAATGCCTTGGTATTTATGTTCACTACATGTTAGTCATTACGTTAACTACCATTACTCTTCAGCACATGTGAGGATTCTTTCTGGATGCCCAGGATGGAGACCTGGAGACTAACGTGGTGGTCATCCTGGTGGTGGTCACCTTACTTTAGGAAGAAAGGCCTTGATCATCAGGTACATGCTGCGGACGTTAAGATTCATTGAGAAGTCCCAGTCTTTCTCCTCACAGTCCAGGATGGTTCCATGATGAACAAAACTGGAAGAGTAATTAAACAATGGGGAAAAATTATCATTAAAAACGATTTCTATTCCACTTCCTTTTCATTTTTATTTTCATTTATTGACTTAGACCATTGTCCCTTCCCTAACCAAGACTTTTAACAATTCAAACATAGTATCACTTGGTACATTAGGTAAGTAAGTGTCTCAACAACTTAAGGTAAAAAATTTGTTATTTGAAAACAAGATCCTTCTTTTAAAAGAAGGCGGCAAGTGTCTGGAGCCCCCAAACATAAGAAGCTCTATACCAAATGCACAGGAAATATCAACGCCATTACAAACAACTGAGGACACTTGCCCCAGTGGACTCTGATTTCAAGAGCAGCAGTGCCCTCAGGTGGCAAGAACTTATCATTCTCAAGGGAAATCAAAGTTGCAGGGAAAACAAGTATCTCACCATCTCAGGGCAGCAAAGTAATATCGCTACTGTACAGTTCTGACATACTGAGTAAACAAAGCAGAACAAAAGAAAACCCTCAAAATAGCCTTTGCTATTTTCCAAGTCACATTTCCTCAAGGAAGCTTTATAACAATGGGGTCCTAATTGATTTCACTGTCCCCTGGACCAAGATTATGTAATTACTTATAAAATATTGTCAGTTGTGATTCCCATGTACCACTGTACTTCCAGTTCAATCAAATGACAGCAAGAACCACATGCTATATTTCTATATCCCTTACTTTGCTGAAAATTTAATAGATGCTCAAAAAATAATTTTGCTAGTTGATTTTTTCATGGTTCTGAATATATTCTTCTATGAAAGATGAGCAGATTATTTATAAAATAGATAATCATAAATTGTTGCTTTAATTTCCATACATTGTAACACATGATAAACTATGAATAGACAGACTTTTTTCATACTGAAACATGATTAGGAAGAATCATAAAAATACATAAGAAGGCTCTAGGATTTTTCTATCAATGCCACAGTATAAACGTTAACACCACACAAGAAAAGTGGAACATCAGACTCTATCTACTTAGTCCTGCGTAAGCCTCAACTGTCCTCATCTCTACTGTCATGCCTGAAAAGGGAGAGTGAGCACAAGCACTAGCTGCTCCACATGGGGCTGCTCCAGCTCCAGTCTCTCATCCTTCAAGCATGGTTCAGCAAGTTTGGTACTACTCTATCAAGTTCAATTAAGCCATTCTCTTTGTGCTGTATATAAAGCAACAGAGTGAAACTTCTTTTGCTGGGATTAATTGTCCTAATAAGAAATGCTGCGCTTGGGAGGTAGAAAGAACTTGCCAGAATGTTGTGCCAACAAATGGGGAACATTCGCATTTCAATAAACTGAGTACTCAGTTTTTGGCAGATATACTTTGCCTTAAAGACACTCCTGGAAAACAGTTTTTAATTTTATTTTATAAGTCTTAGTGGAACATCAGTGACAAGTCCACTGGTGTGAGCCTGTCCCCAGCCTTAGGTAGATCAACAGCGTTGGATTGGTAGCAGTTGTCTTGAGTATCCTTAAGTGCCTTTAGGCCCCAAGCACATGTCAACTTCTATGGCTGTTTTACTTGCTGAATCTTACTTGTAACAAAAATTCTGTCCAAAATCCAGCTTTATTTCCTAAGGAATATATTAGGGTTCACAAAGAATAATTTGGCCATATTATCAAATTTCTTTTAATAAAAGACATAGAAAACTTTCTGTGAGGAGAATGAAATTAAAAAGTTATGAATTACCCAGCAACATTAAAGAGAATGTCAACTCTCTCAATTTCATTGGCAAACTCATCAATTTGTTTTTTTTTTTGTGACATCCAGGACTCGAGTCTGAATACCTGAAACATAAAACAAGGGAAACTATTTACTTATACCCATAAAAAATGTTTAGTCTTGTAGATGTAGCTGCTTTGAAGTACAAAGATTACAGTATCTGTCCATTTTGCCTTCATAGGATTGTTGACCATTGGTAGGGTCTTAAGAATCTTAAGAATCTCATTAATAAAAATCTTAAAATCCTCCCCATCCTGAACTCCCAATAACACACCTCTCTTTCCCTCCCTTTCTCTTCACTCTCTAAATTGAATACTAAAGGCCTTTTCTGAGAAAAGACTTTACAGTGAAGTATGATCTATATTAGATGCTTCTCAGTGAGCCAGCAGTAATAACAGAGCGCAGGCTTGCTCTTTCCCCAGAGGTGAGTCACTGCCCCAGGAACACTGAATCCTATCTGAGTGAGGGGTAGGGAAGGGCAGGGCAGTGAGACAGGAGACTGTTTCCATTTGTGCACTTTACCTTCATGTCAATTCCATTATTTATTGGAAACAACTTTGTCAGTCAAGGGTATAATCACTTATTTCTGCACTAAATTGCAAGGAGAAGAAATGAGGGGCCAGGAGAAGGGATGAAACACTTGAAAGCTAGACATGAGAGATCCAGCATTGGATCTCAGAGACACACTGTAATAGTTACTAAAAAACCCCAAACATTCTCTAATAAAAGAAAGTCACTATTTTAATGTTTTTAAAAAAAATATGGTTTATTATTCTTTTATAGATATAGAAAGAAAAGATTATAAACATAGAAAAGGAGAGAAAGGGGAGAAAGTTTTGGGAGGACTTTCTTCCCTTAGTACTTTTTCAGTACAACAGCGTTTTTCTGACTTGGAGTTAAAATTCCCTATTATTAAAATTAAATAATTTTCCAATAATAAATAAACAATCCAATAATTAAAATAGCATAGTCTAATTCCGTTCATGAATTCAATGTGCTAATTTGCATTTGATTATATAACCTGTTCTATTTTGCTGGAAGAATTAACTTTCAAATGAGCTGTCTGTTCTGATTTCTTTCAGAGGAACTCTAGTTGAAGTCCTTTGATGCTGGAGTTGAGTTCAGTGTGGTGCAGTAAGGGGTGATACACAGCGAAATAATTTGCATGATCTCTTAGGGTTTCTGATCATATGTGGCTTTAGGGCTGAGCTGTCTCCAATATGGTAGCCACCAGGCACATGTGGCTACTAAGCACTTGAAATGCAGCTAGTCAGAACTGAAATGCGCTGTAAGTGTACAACACACGTGAATTTAAAAGATTTAGTATGAAAAAAGAATGTAAAATATTCCATAAATTTTTTTTATATTGAGTATGTTAAAATGGTATTTTAGATATATTTAGTTAAATAAAATACATTACTAAAATTAATTTTCATCTGTTTCTTTTTACTTTTTAAATGTAGCCACAGGAAATTTAAATCACACACGTGGTTCACATCATTTTCCTACTGGACAGCACTGTGCTGAGTAGGGCACAGAAGTGAAAGTTGTCATTAAAAGTTAACGCAACAACTGTTAAATTTCACATACAACTTTGTAATTAGGTACTGAATCCTTCAACATGCTGGATAAAAAAAATTTTAAGTATACAACTTTTATATATTTAAGTATACAGATTTTTGTCTGTAGGTTCACAGAATATAGATTTGATATCAAAGAATCAGGCTCTAAGAAGAAGGCCGGTGGAGCTGACCAGCCAAGTAATTTTCTTTCAGCAGACGAGTACTGTTTTTTATAATACCTTATGGACTCTGAATCCCAAGTTCAAGCTGCTGAGTTGCTTACCCGGGTACTTTTCCAGTTCTTGAAGTTTGGACTCATTGATATCTGTGGCTATGACTTGGGCACCTTCTCTTGCAAAAGCCTGGAAGACAACACACAAATGAATCCTTTGTTTACTTGGTTAAGCTGCTCTCATGAATAGAAAATCCTTTAGCCTTTTCTCCCTTTATCTTATTTTCATTGTTTTCCTTATACATGGGTGGAATTTCAAACTATCTAGTCTCGCTTAGCCCTTCCCTTTGTTATTTTTATCATTAATTAGTACAACATGACATACATTGTGCTTGTCATCTGACTTTGTCCCTTTTAGTAACATCAAATACAATAGTGTTTTTAAAAAACTAGGATTCTGTTATTAACACCTCTCAAAATACTACTATTCTGTGATTTGATAGCCTTTATTCCATTTCTGAGGTGACTAAACCCCAAATAATGAGAAAAATGGGTTATTTCAACACTTTTCCTCCTAAGAGTATACTAGTGTTTTCACAAATATCAAACTATATCCTACCGTTACAGTTAAGCTGCATTATTAGCTCAGGTGAGGAATATAATGTGCAAGAAGCTGCTATAAATTACAAGGTAAAGGTAACGGTAACCTGATAGTCTTAGAACTCTGGAGTCCTATGTCTGAACTGACATGATTTCAGAGGGCTATGCACTCCTTTAGGCCCCCTGTAATAAATTTATTACAGTGCAGAGAAACTGAGGCAAAGAAATAAGTTCTCAGAGTCAAAAGTTATGAGATGTCACATAATAAATATGTGAGGTAAGCCTTGCTTCATCCGCCTTGGATCAGGAGTAGCAACTTTTATTTTTGTAACTTAAGACAACAGAAGCACAAAAGCCAATAAAAAAAAGTAGAGCAGAATTAAACAGCCATGGGATCTGTCCACGTGATTCAACACCTCCAAAGGCAGGAAGCAAACAGAGATAGTAACTTACTATGGCAGTGGCCCGGCCGATCCCCTGAGCAGCAGCTGTCAGGACGATGACCTTCCCATCAAGTCGACCCATAACGGAACCTGCGGTTTAATCTACAGACACGTGTATTTAATGGCATGCACTGTAGACATGGTCCTATGCAGTAACATCTAGAATGAATGGTTCAATGTACTCCTTTAAGAACCTGAAGATGGCACCTCAGCACAAATATTCCCACCATGAGAATTCTCCAAGAGCGCCCACTCTAGATACCTAGCTTTGTACATCAAAACCATTTGGCACAGCCCACTCAACTGATACTCAGTAAGAGACAGACATTGGACTTGACCCACCTTTCGGTTTTTTGAGAACCCAATGCTGATCCAGAAGGGGTGGAGTCCTCCCCTGCCCATCCTCCCCGCTGTGCCCGCACGCACTGCTATGCCACTGGGCATGTCCTTCCTGCTTTCTGTCCTGTAAACTTCCGTTGGGTTTGCACCATCAATCATTTCTAGTTTGTTTATTTATATTCTTATTTTTGCAGGGGAAGATTCGCCCTAAGCTAACATTGAACCAGGAGGCTGAAGTGGAGTGCACCAAACTTTAACCACTAAGCCATCAGGGCTGGCTCTCATCTGTGGTTTTTCCTTGTCCCTTGGAAAGATTTCACCATCGGCCTCAGAAAGTCACTGAACAAAAGAACCGGAAAATCAAATCATGTCCAATACCCCCATTTTACAGATGAGGAAACTGATGTGGCCTGGTCCAGGTGAGAGAGACAGACGAAACGCAGGCCTCCCCATAACGCTGCCGATCCTCTTCTCAAGCTTAAGCCGGCGGGAGTTAACGCTTTAACAGCCACAGTCAGTCACTTCTGACAGGCAGGACTGAGACACTGTGACCGGGGGAAAGGTGGCATGCATCAGGTCTGACCAGTGCCGACTGCAGGGCGCGCGGAACGGCTAGTGCTGAGGTCGGGGTGGCGAGGAGTCAAACGATGATCAAATGAGGTGGTCTTCAAGGAGCCAGGCTCTCTCCCCCATCCTGCTGTTCTCAACGTGTGCCTCTGACCTCGCGCCAAGTCACAACATGGCTGCTATGTCCCAAGGCACCATATCCGCATCCGCGCCAAAAAACACCAAGGGAAGGAGCAAAAGCCAAAGGTCTTTCTACCCAAGAAGGAAGGCCTGCTCAGAACCCCGGCCCACGTTTCACCCGCCAGCCCTAGCAGCCGCGGGGGCCGGCATGTGGGGGCGCCGTCTTCCCCCCTCAGGATGGGAAAGGCAGGGAAACGAGCTGGGAGGGCGTTGAGCGAACGCACTCAAGCAGCACGCGCGCACACACACCGCGCCCGAGAAGGCGCAGGCGGCTTCTCCGGCCTGGGCCCCTAAGCCCTTTCCTCCCGAGCCCCACTCCGTGCTCCTCAGCCACGCGCGGCTCCGCCCGCCGGGGGCGCTCACGCGGGCAGGCGTCAGGCAAGCGGGGGCGGGGGGCGTCAGGCAGGCGGGGGCGGGCGCGCCGGGGGAGGCGGGGCGCGGGGCGAAGGCCCGAGGTGTGGCCCGGTCTCGCGCGCTCCTTCCCGCGTCCCAGCCGGCGTCGCACCCGGGCCTCCCACCAGCCGGCCCAGCGGGCCTCGTGTCGCCCGGACCCCTGCCGTCCAGCCCTCGGCCGCCCGGGGCCCGCGGCGTCCACGCGCGGACAGGAGGCGGGCGTTCCAGGGGGTGCCCCGCCGTCCCCGCCCCTGCCCGGGCGCTCGCTCCCTCTGCTCCCAGCGCTGCCCCGAGCTGCCGGCGCCCGACTCCGGGACCAGCTCGCCGCTGCCGGAGGCGCTCCGACCGCGGCCGCCCTCGCCAGCCACCAAGAAGCCCAGCCACTCTGAGGCAACGAAATTTTCACTGGTTTTCCCCCTTCTTACACGAGAGGTTCATACTCACTTTAAACTTGGGGAGAGTTGAGATATTTTCAATATGTACTTTAGGAATGAGAGACTCCAGGAACCTTTACCCACCCCCAGTCCTGAGCGTGCGGATCAAACGCTGTGACTTGAGCCCGTGCGCCCCGCGGCTCTGGGCGCCGGGCTCCGGGCGGCCTCCCCGCCTTTCTGGGCCCGGAGTTTGGAGCCGAAGGTTTACTGTTAGGTCAACTGCACTGCCACGCTAAAACAGAGTTTTTGGGAAAATGAGTTGCAAACATGGCCTGAAATGGTAAATTCCAACATGAAAAGCAAACGTGATGGCTTTCTTACTGTAAACACTGGAATCAAAGTGTTAATTTTTCGTTATCAGAGGCAGAGCATTTTCGGGAATTCTGTCTTCATGAACCCGGAAGAAAAATGTTCACTGAAAAATCCTCTCTTCTTTGGTTATTTTGAAAAACTTAAGATACCAGACTTCCAAATGCACCCTAATCCTGATCTAACTGCTAAGATTTCCTGAAATAAGTAACGTGCAGAGCAAAGCAACACATAAAAATTAAACATCTCCTTTTCCCAGTCCATTTAAAGTTTCATTGAAAAAATACCAGGAAATCTTACTTTAGAGTAGCAGCAGGTGGATGGCGTCCTCCAGGTCACTGCGCGAGCGGCAAACGGAGACCGACCTTCGTGCAGACAAGTCAGGCGCTTAATGATGAATGCTGGGATGTGTAGTTCAGGTTTCTTCCGAGTTTGCTGGTTCTGTTTCCTTGAGTTTTTAAGGATTCGCACATTGGTATACTCAATGTGTGTACGTGCTGCCGTCTAGTGGAGCTCAGGTCGAACTGCTAACTCCGAGTAAACGGTGAAAAGCGGAAAAAGCCCCCGCAGCATGCTCAGGACTGGAAACCACTCCCTTGGCTTTGACCCCTCTCAGTCCCTGTCGTTTGTGTCTACTACGTGCCGTTCTGCGGTGTTCAAGATGGAATGAGGCAGAAGTCGCATGTGGAAGACGGCAGAGCCGCGAAACAGAAGGAGCCCAGGTCACTGAAGACACTAGAGCCTTCTCTCCTGGCCCTTGACATGATTGCTGAGAGGGCAGCACACGTTCTCTCGCGTTGAAGGTATGGTTGTGGTTCTCTTGTGACGCGCCGTCTCTTCTAACACTAATACACGCTTAGTGGCGGAATGCAGGCGTCCTGACTGCACTGGCGGTGGCGTCAGGGAGCAGGTTGAGCCTCAGTGGGAGTGTGGAGGCTTCAAGGAAAGAACATGCTGGGTAAGAGCAAAAAACCAAGTCTGGCTGAAGAGAACAGAGACACAAGAAGGAAAAGAAAGGACTGGGTCACGTGAGCCCTCTACACTAGGCTTCGTAACTCCAACTTTCTCAGGCAGGTAACTGAGCAGAGTGAGTGTGTAGGTTGTTTGTGCACGTGCTGTTTAAGTGGCTTCACTCAGCACCCACCCAACTCACTTTCACCTGCCTCCTACACTGTAAGGGTGATAAATAAATGACAAGCAGTAGGCTATATTGGAGGATATGAGGAAGCCATTTGGTTTGAAACTAATTTGACCTGACCTTGTTTTTCCAGAAAGGTCTGTTGAGCATGCATTGTACATCTGCTTTAAACGCTTACAATGTCCCAAAGACAAGAACAATGCCCTTAAAGATAAGGAGGTAGCTTCCCCCCACATCGGCATTTCCTTTAATATGCATCTCTCCCTAAACTAAGGATTAATTATGGACCTGCTGTGCTCACTGTGTGACCACCCACCTTGTGACCACTGACCTACTGACCTCTGACCTGCTGGGCCAGCAAAGCATCTCACGATAATTGTAAAAGGGATATTCCTGCCATATATGATGGATGCTCTTTGTTCCAAGACTGTGTATAACCACTCGGTACACCCCACTTCTTTGGTGCCCTTCCTTCCTTGGGGGAGGAAGGCCCCAGGCTAGTCCTCAGACCTGACTCATAATAAATTCACCCCAATTTTGATTTGTAGATTGATGTGGATTATTTGTGTCAAGGGGCTGAAAACAAAACTCTCAAATTGCCAGCTTCCTTTGCTGCTAGGGTTGGCCAATGAAATGTGGGCTGGAGTTTCTGAGGAGGCCTTTCTTCTTGGATAGAAAGGCCTTTGGCTTTTGCTCCTTCCTTTTTTGAGGGGGGGGGGCGGTCCTGGAACGTGGATATGATGCCTTGGGACCTAGCAGCCATTTTGTGACTTGGTCTGAGGTCAGAGGCACACACTAAGGACAATAGGGAAGAAAAGGAACCTAGTTCCTTGAAGACAGGCTTAAGACAAAATCCCTAAAGTAACTCCTCTGGACTTCTTATGTGAGAAAAATAAACTTTAGTCACTTTTCAGGTTTTTTGTTCTTGGAGCTAAGTGTATCCGTAACAGTCACAGTGGTTAAGAACAGACTGTGGAGTCAGAAAGATGCAGGTAAGTCCCACATCTTTCCCTCACCAGCTAAGTGAGTAAGTTACCCAGCTGACCAAACCTGTTTCACATCTGTAAAATGAAGGTAGGCATAGCACCTACCTCAGGGATGTTGTGAGGAGGAAGGACTTGGCATGTACAATAGTTGTTACATTTGTACTTAAAAATGTGAATGATTATTAGAAATTCAATTATAATGGATGGTAAAAATTACCCTTAAAGATTTTTTAAAACCCTGCCCTAGTTTCTGCTTGTGTTCACATAAGGTCTTTGGTAAAACTGTCTCTCATTGCCCCACTGTAGCTTCTAACACTGGGTCTAATGACTGTAATCACACGCAGCTGTGCTCCTTGTGTTCCTAACAACATCTTTCCTTTCTTTTTTTTTTATGCTTTTTTTTTGGTGAGGAAGACTGGCCCTGAGTTAACATGTTACCAATCTTCCTTTTTTTTTTTTCCTCCCCAAAGCTCCAGTACATAGGTGTATATCCTAGTTGTAGGTCATTTTAGCTCTTCTATGTGAGACACTGCTACAGCATGGCTTGATGAGCGGTGGTAGGTCCACGCTCAGGATCTGAACCAGTGAGCCCCACACCACCAAAGCAGAACATGCGAACTTAACCACTTGGCCATGGGGCCAGCGCCAATACCTTTCCTTTGACTTTTGAGGATTTTGGAATAGACTTTTTATGAATATGAGAGTTCCCTAATCAAGGCCAACTCAGGTACCTCTTTCTCGATGCAGCTGTCTTCAGCCTCCCTTTATTCACAGATCTTCAACAATTATGCTTACTCTACGACCGCCTAAGTCACATGGTATTGCAGATATTTGCTTACCCCCTGTATAGTCAGTGGACTAAATTTGTTTAAGGTTAGGGACCATATCTTTTTCACCCTTACATTGTGATCAGCTCATATTAAAAGTATGAGTTATTTGTTTTCCAGCTACAACATGAGTCCCACAAAGGCAGTGCCTTTCGGTGCCTAGACCAGTGATCAGCACACAGTAGAAGGTAGTTAAATATTTGAGTATGAATGGCAGGCTCTCAATAAGTTTCCTGAACATGATTCTGCTAGGCTCTCAAGAAAATGTTTCCTATGAACAATACTGTATTTTGTCTTCTCTGGTCCTGACTTGACTTTTCAGATTTTAGCGTCGTCTGACCATCTTACTGCTTTTTAACATTCTCGCAAGTTTCCATTGCTAACTTTCATCATTGTTCCTTCACAATCTTTCATCATGACACTGAAACTCAGGTCATAAGAGTTAAGCAACATTCTGAGGGAGACATCAGCAAGATGGAGGAATACAAAGTCCCAGCTCTTCTTCCCTGACAGAGACACTGTCTTAACAGCAATACATGGACCAAAGTATCTTTGTGAGAACTTCAGAAGCCAGGTAAGAAGTTGCAGTCCCCTGGGTAAGGGCAAAGCTAACAACTTCCACCCTGAAACTAGGCAGAAGAGCCCTTTCATTTTCCCTGCGACCACCTCTCCCCCAAGCCAGCACAGCTCACCCCTGCTTACAGCTCCTCCATCGTGAGGAGCAGGGGAAAGAAAAGAGAGGAAAATTCATTCACAGTTCCGTCTTTTTGGAGAGCTGCCTGAAGGACTGGTTTCTGTCTCACTTGACCCGAACTGCTGATGGAACTGGCATGGTCTGGCACCAGACAGAGCCTAGCGTGGCTCAGCACCATCAGGAGTAGGTGCCCAACTCGAAGCTTCATCCTCGGGAGGGAGGGAGGGAGGAGAGCAGAGCGTGTGTCTTATGTGCCAGCGTTTTGGAGGGCTGCCATTGGGACTGGTTTCTATCTCACCTGATTTGGGGTGCTGATGGGAGCTGACGTAATTTGGATGCCTGGGGGCCAATGAGAACAAAGGAGAGTGGGGTGGCTTCCTGCTGCAGCACCAAAGAAGCTGCAGTACTACAGACAGATATTAGAGGGAGCAAGAGATTATGAGCTCCTGAAAAAGAAACTGGCAAACCTCTCTAATTGGCAAATCACACACACAAGCCTAGAGAGTCACATCTGCCCAAAAGCTTTCAGAGGGCCCACAATCTATAACTGGGCTGACTGATGAAGGTCTTCCCCTGTATGAAGCAGCCCATAAAGACTGGAAGAGGTGGCTATTTTTCAAATGCATAAAAGTCAGCAAAAAAATCAAAAGGCACACAAAGAAACAGAGAAACACGATGCAATCAAAGAAACAAACTAAATCTCCAGAAACCAACTCCAAAGAAATGGTGACCTATGAACAAATACCTGACAAACACTTGAAAATAATAGTTTTAAGGAAGCTCAATGATCTACAAGAGAACACCAATAGACAGCTAAATGAAATCAGGAAAATGATGCACAAACAAAATGAGAATATTAAAGAGATGGAAACTATAAAAAAGGACCAAACAGAAATTCTGGAGCTGAAGAATACAAATAACTAAAATGAAAAATTCACAGAGGGGTTCAATAGCAGACTTGATCAAGCAGAAGAATCAATAAGTTGAAACCAGGTCATATGAAATTACTCAGTTAGAGAAGAAAAAAGAAAAAAGAATAAAGAAAAGTGAAGAGAGCCTAAGGTACTTATGGGACATCAGCAAGTGGACCAATATATGCATCATGGAACTTCCAGAAGGAAAGAGAAAGGGACAAAAGATTTATTTGAGGAAATAATGGCCAAAAACTTCCCAAATCTGAGGAATGAAAGATATCCAAATTCAAGAGTTAAGCAACATTCTACTAGACTGGATATCTGAAGACTGATCTTATATATATATATAATTTCTATTGAGTTCATAAGAGTTGACATCATTGTGAAATTTCAGTTGTACATTGTTTCTTGTCTGTCACCACGTAAGTGTTCTCCTTCACCCCCTATGCCCACCCCTCACCCCCTTCCCCTGGTAACCACTGAACTGTTTTCTTTGTCCATGTGTTTGTTTATATTCCACATGTGAGTGAAATCATCTGGTGTTTGTCTTTTTCAGTCTTACTTCCCTTAGCATAATTCCCTCCAGGTCCTTCCATGTTGTTGCAAATGGGATGGATCCGTCTTCTTTTAATGGCTGAGTAGTATTCCATTGTATATATACCACATCATCTTTATCCAATCATTGGTCAATGGGCACTTGGGTTGCTTCCAGGTCTTGGCTATTGTGGATAGTGCTGCTATCAACACAGGGGTGCATATGTTCTTTGGATTATTGATTGCAAGTTGTTTAGGTAGATACCCAGTAATGGAATAACTGGATATGGTATTTCTATTTTTAGTTTTCTGAGGAACCTCCATCTTGTTTTCCATAGTGGCTATACCAGTTTGCAGTCCCACCAGCAGTGTATGAGGGTTCCCTTTTCTCCACACCCTCTCCAACTTTTGTTATTTTTAGTCTTAGTGATTATAGCCATTTAAACAGGTGTAAGGTGGTATCTTAGTGTAGTTTTGATTTGCATTTCCCTGATGATTAGTGATGTTGAACATCTTTTCATGTGTTTCTTGGCCATCTGTATATCTTCTTTGGAAAAATGTTCTTATCCCCTGATCATTTTTTGATTGTGCTGTCTTTTTGTTGTTCAGTTGTGTGAATTCCTTATATATTATGGAGATTAACTCCTTGTCAGATATATGATTTGCAAATATTTTCTCCCACTTGGTGGGCTGTCTTTTTGTTTTGATCCTAGTTTCTTTTGCCTTGCAGAAGCTCTTTAGTCTGATGAAGTCCCACTTATTTTTTTCTTCTGTTTCCCTTGTCTGAGAAGACCTGGTATTCAAAAAGATCCTTTTAAGTTTGATGTCAGTGAGTCTACTACCTATATTTTCTTCTAGGAGTTTTATGGTTTCAGGACTTATCTTCAAGTCTTTGATCCATTTTATTTTTGTGTATGGCATGAGATAATGGTCTACTTTCATTCTTTTGCATGTGGCTGTCCAGTTTTCCCAACACCATTTGTTGAAAATACTTTCCTTTCTCCATTGTATGTTCCCAGCTCCTTTGTCAAAGATTAGCTGTCCATAGATGTGTGGTTTTCCTTCTGGGCTTTCAGTTCTGTTCCACTGATCTGTGTGTCTGTTTTTGTACCAGTACCATGTCATTTTGATCACTATGGCTTTGTAGTACACTTTGAAGTCAGGGATGGTGGTACCTCCAGCTTTGTTCTTTTTTCTCAGGATTGCTTTAGCAATTTGGGGTCTTTGGTTGCCCCATATGAATTTTAGGATTCTCTGTTCTGTTTCCATGAAGAATGTCATTGGGATTCTGATTGGGATTGCATTACATCTGTAGATTGCTTTGGGTAGTATGGACATTTTAACCGTGTTTATTCTTCCAATCCATGTGCATGGAATCTCTTTCCATCTCTTTATGTCATCATCTATTTTTAAGACTGATTATATTTTTAATGGCCTTAAAGTCGTTTTATTACCCAGGTGAACATACCTACTACTTTGCAATACTCTTATTCAGTGGAGGAGTGAACATCGTAGAGAATCAACCTGCAGCTCTGTAATCATGTCTGGTTTGGGTGCAGAGGAGAAACCAAACTCCCAAGGGACAGGCCTGAGGGACAGCGTTATAGGAAGGCACAGTTTCACTTCACCCTAGTGAACCTGTGACAGTGTGTTAAGGTAAGGGAAATAACCAATTCATAGACTTTAACAGTGATGGCTATGATACAATTAATAATCTCTCCCTTTGAATAAGTCTTCTTACCAAAGAGCCAAGAATGCCTTGAAATCACTAACTCTGTTCTAAACCTTATGCAACTTGCTGTTTTATATGGTTTTTCAAAGTCATATGATATAAAAGTACTATCAGATACTCTCTAAAACCACAGTTCTTAACCTCTTATAGAGTAACAGACCTCTCAGAGAGTATGTTATAAGAAAGTAGGGACCCTAGTATCCTAGAAAACTGAATCCACACACAAAAGATAAAATTTCAGAGGTTTTACAGATTGTGTGAAGCCCATCCATAGATGCTTTATGTGTTGCGGGGAGCCCAGGTTTAGGAATTTTGTTAATTAAATGATGCTTTAATTTATGTATTATCTAAGTCACATGTGGATAACGAGATTAATGAAAATGTATACATTTTATGTATACACGGAAAGACTGGAAATTTCCTTCAATAACTTTATTCTTCACAAAATATATAAATAAATAAAACAATTCAACTTCTAAAGTATTACCACATTCAGGAAGAAGGCAGTCTATCACCATTCTAAATGACTGGAATGCCTCAATTTCTAATGGCAAAGTGCAAACTGAATTGAAATTAAGTTGGACTGTGACATCATTGCCAGGGATAGAAAAATAAAGTAACAAATACAGTCATTTCTAAATAAGGAACACTAGGCCCCTAGAAAAGTGACAGCAGAGTTTACTGAGTCTTGCACTCGGGCACAGCTTGTCCTGAGGAGGCGTGCCAAGGGCCTGGCTGAGGATCCACACTCTCTGCTCCAGCAGTTTGTTCTTCTGAGAAAAAAATGGAAAGCAAAAGTCATCTTATTAAAAAACACGTTTGGTTGCAACACAACATACAGCTTATATACAGTTTACCTTACAGCTGAGGTAATGTTTTCAAATTGATAACCCATTATGTTCTCCTGCTGTTCTTTAACATCTTTTAACAGCTTCCTCTAGCATGCTCCCAGGATGAAGTAAAAATTCCTCTCCACAACCCACAAAGTCCTGCGCATCTGGCTCTTCTCTCTCTGGCTTCACCGACTTCACCCAGAGGAACCTGTGTGCACTGCGCTCTGGCCACACGTGGTTTTCCAACCCTTCCCCTGGTTACGGTCTCTCCCAGCTGGGCCGACCCTGTTCCCTCTGCCTGAATCGCCTTCCCCTCCCCTCTTTGTTAAGCTAACTCACCTTAACCTGTTAGATCTCAGTCCCCTTCTTCAAGGAAGACTTCCTTATGTTCCTAAAACAACCTATTAAAAACTCATAGGCTTTTGAACTCTAGAACTGTACCTTTTTTGACTACTTGATCACTGTCTATACCCACTAGACTGTGAACTCCAGGAAGGCAGGGGCCATATCTGGTTTGGTTATCAATGTACCATCAGGGTGCAATATGTGACACATAGGTGGAGACCAAAAATTTCTGTTCATTGAATGAATATGTAAATGATATAAGTCTATGATCTGGCTTGTGTAAAATGAATATAATGCTACTGGAAATACTGGCCCATTGAATTGATAAGAAGGTCTTTTGCAGTAAAAGTAGTTATGTTTGTAGGATGGTGTCTCTCTGTGTCCTCGAGAGCTGCTTGTCTATCTGAGGGAAAAGTTGAAGGTTCAGGAGGCAGAATAAGACTTCCCTCGGGGTAAAAAGTGATTTCACTTCAGTGCTGTGCTTTGGAGAAACTTCTCACAGAGACAGCAAATGACATCTCTGCAGAGCAGCTTCTCCATGACATCTTCTCTTGTCTAAACTTGCCCTTTGGGGCCACAGGTGACAAATGAGTTCCAACCGTTATCCCCGATCCCCAAGTAACCAGTATATTTACCCACCTGGGCGGAGGCCTAGACTTGAGTTATCAAAATAGCGAACTGGGTGAGGTGCTGGGAAAGACTTTGATCGGCCATCAAAAAACCAAGATTTCGGTGAGTCCTTTGGCACAGGATCTTGTAAATTCTGTTCCTTGCATTGAGAAGGCGTATGCTGTCTCTCTTGAGAAGCTGGTCCGGTCGCTTTAGGAGACTTTGGAGAATTCTCACAAGTCACTTCTTTGTGAGCTTCTCTTTTAAGAGTTCTCTCCTTCCACATTTTGACCTCATTGGAAAGATGATGATTATTGCTTAAATGTGGGGAAAAATAAAAGAGACTGTAAGACTGCTCAATTCCAGAAATATATTCATATTTACATAAAATTTTTTTTCTTAATTGTGGTAAAATATATGTGACATATAATTTACCATTTTATCATATTTACATTTTAATTTCAACCTAATGCTTCCTAAGTTTGGATTATTTCCACAGTTCAGAAAATGAAATGAGGTCAATATAAATTGAAAAATTGTACTAAATCTCCGTGATCACAGAATCTTGAAAAGTATGATATTAGGTTTCAAATGAATCAGTGATGTCGTCCAGCATGGTTTATCTACTGATACTCTGTGGCAATAATTTGATAAGTTAGTCTTCTGGATGGATGAATCTTTAATGTACCTTTGTTATTTTAAAAGATATATTACACTGTGCTTTTCTGGATTACTTATAGTGTTGCTTCCCACAGGAAATGCTGCCTGCATTTATTCACTCCTTCAGAGAAGCCTGGGAAGCAATCCTAGGCCCTGCTCTCCTTTCTTTGATCAGTCAGCCAAGTGTGTTGATACAACCTCACACTTTTGGGTTCCCCCCCATTCTGCTCTAGCAGCTAGAGACGCCGTATGAGCTCATTAGGCCCCAGCTTAAAATCCTCCAGTGGTGGTAATCCTCCCGTTACATTTAGGAGACCACCCCAGCTGCCTCAGAATGACCTGCAATGTGTAATCTGGACCAGTGGCCTCTGGCATCGCATCTTGCACTTACTCTGCCTCATTCTGTATGCTCTGGCCACACTGCATGTCTTTCTGTTCCACTTTCCTCTTTGACTCAAAGCCTGTGCACATGCTGTTCCCTCAGCCTAGAAGGCTTAGCCATCTCTCCTGTCATCAAGCCTAACTGCTACTCATTTTCAGATCTACTCTTACATATTAGTTTCTTGATCACCGCCCCTCCCCACATCTAGATAAGGTCTGATCCCTCTGTTGGACCCTTTCATAATGTCCTGTTTGCTTTTTTTGTTGTTTAATAGCCTCACACAGAACAGTAGCTATTTGCATATTTATTTAATGCCTATTTTTCTTCTATTGCATCATTAGTAAAGATTAGCACAAGATTCTAATCTTTGGTAGAAGCCAATTAATTAAATTTTTTACAACTGTTTATAAAGGTTAATGGGCTACAATAATGGACCTCAGGGATTCTCCTTTGAGTAAAGCCTCACTGACTTGGGCATATTTGTGGCATATTTAAGCTCCCCTCAAAGATCTTGGTTTACTTTTTGGTTCTTGGCTTAGTTAAAAACAGGCTTAGCTAAAATCAGTTGATGGGCCAGCCCTGTGGCCTAGTGGTTAAGTTCCGGGCACTCCACTTTGGCAGCCTGGGTTTGGTTCTCGAGTGTGGACCCACATCACTCTGTTAGTGGCCATGCTGTGCTGGCAGCCCACATACTAAAAATAGAGGAAGATTGGCATGTTAGCTCAGGGCGAATCTTCCTCAGGAAAAAAAAAAGGTCAGTTGATGGATAGCAAACCTCTGGAATGGTGCTACCATATTCTCATTCCTTTTAAAAAAGACACATTACATGAGCTCTAAAAATTACTTCCCCTATATGTGTGAGGGGTTGCCCACTGCAAAAAATATATATGCATGTGTAGGCATCATCCTCTCCCACACGTACCACCATAAGCATAATTCCTGTATCAGGTAAGCAGATCTTACCTTAACAGTTCATTCCTTTGCTTTGTTAACTGTTCATTTTGCTGCTTTAACTTAGAAATTTCCTTTTCTAGCCATATATATTCACTTTTCAAAATAAAAGCTTTTGTGAGTTGTACAATGCCGCTGCCACCCCCACAGGTTAAGGGTTTCCTTGAAGGCTGAGAATCAGTATGTTCTGATATCACTGTGGGAGGCAAACACACAGACAGGTGATAATTTTAATTATCTCCAAAGTTCACAATAAAGCAAACATTAGTAAGTTCAATAAATCACTATAAAAAACAAAACATCTCAGCACCATCTCCCTGAACGTCATCCTTGACTTCCTCCTCTTCCCTCACCTCCTATGCCAATTCCATCATGGATTCTAAGTATCTGCGGAACCCCTGCTTCTCTCCACCCACTACCTCCACCACCACCACCTGCTAGGATCACTCACGGTGACGGCAGCAGTCGGAGCTGCCCTTCACTGTCTACTCTCGACGCCAGTGGGGTCCCCTGGAGGGCTGCTTCCACCACACAGCGTGTGTGGGGTCCACCCCAAGGCAGTCAATGTGCTCCCAATACTCAACACGTATTTGTTAACTAAATAAACCTTAGACTGCTATTAAAGAATATACTATTCAGTATTTTACACCATATGTGTACAAGTAATGTAAAGAACTGTTTTGTAAATTTTAGGTAAAATTGCATAAAAGTGTGAGGTGCTTAGAAAGTGGAATGATCCACTGGGTCACTGACTGTTTACAAGGGAGGGGCAAGATGAGTGTGGGGAAGACACTCAATGTCCATTTCCTTTTGAATTATTCTGAATTCAGGTACAACACGTACCTGAAAGTCACAAATTAGAAGGAATCATCCTGACCCTTCTCTAACAACAAAAGTTCTATTTTTACCCCTTGAAGTTTTCCAGGTAGGAGCTGCAACTATCCTGCAATGGACACTAGGGCAGTTCAAACTAAACAAGCACCAGACAATGCGTGGACAATAATACACACAAACATCATCTTGCATTTGCCTGACATTTAGAATTTTCAGTGTGCTTTCACACACAACTTTTAGCCTGATCCTTACAAGTCTATATCCAATCTAGAAGGTCAGGCGTTCTCCTCATGATTTCACAGGCTGTTAAGTGAGGGCAGTCAGCTTAGAGAACTGTTCGTGACGTTATTTCGATGCTGGACCCACTACACAAAGCTGCCCCAAGTACTGTTCAGCATTCTCTCTTTTCAAATGAAACATAAGAGACAGAAATATGGGAAAAGATACAGTTTGAGGAATGTATATGCAGAAATTTGATGATTAGATTTGAAAACTGTATCTAAGATAAGTTTCAAAGAGTTTGCCAGTAAGCATCAAGTCTGTATTTTCAGTACCAACAACAAGTAGGATAATATTTACTGTATACTGACTATGTTTTTACAGTGCACATGGTTAAAATCTATTAAGATATGCTTGTGTTTTATTGGGAAGGGTACGTCTACCTTGACAGGTAAGTCATTCTTGTATACTACTGAAGGTATCTTCACTAATATGTAAAGATCTGATAGCGCACAGGTTACATTCATAGTTTTTAAGAATCTATAATGGATAAATAGTTGAGATTACAGGAAACTTAAGGAGGTATCACAGGATAAATATGATCTCAATGAATTCATTTTAAAAATAGTTCTTTATAAATTAGTGATTAACAGGTTTATTCTTGACTGTCATATATATAATAGCAGTCTTCAAAATGTGTAAGTATACTGAGAAGTAAGATGGAAAAAGATCTGGAAATATCAGCATTTTCTACTTACTTGAAGTATCTTGGGCCTGCTGATTTCGTCTAAGATTTTCTCTCAATAGCCTTATAACTTCTTTTTGATGTTCTACAGTGGCTTTTGTACAAGTAATTCTATTAAGAATAACAACAGAAATATGTAAAAGGCCAGCAACTAATTTTTAATGGAAGAATAAACAGAACTGCTGTCAAGAATTTTCTGATAAGATACATCACATTGATATGATATGCATAAGCAGCAGTAGGTAAGCCCTCACGATACCCCCTGGTATCATGCACTTTATAGCCATAAATAACACCATCAAATTGGAAGTGTTCTGTTTGGCTGCAGGGGCAATTTTTTTTTAACATTGAGAAACCAATTCTTTTAAAATTTCTGAAAGCCCAATAGGTATCATTAACTGGATATTGAGCAAAATTACATTCAGGGGCACCATAAAACAAATAATTGGGTTGTTATCATGAGGTCCTAGAAACCTCTTGAAGGTACAACAATTACCAAAGCGTAAAACCAAAAGCACCTTCTGTATACACTGTAAGGAAAGCACACTCGACTGCAGCTCTGATCTGAGGTGACACAGTCAGAGGTCACAGTCTGCTCATTGCACCCAGGAGAAAAAGACATTCTGTTAATTATTTGCTTGAGTGTTAATTGGCAATGCTAAATTATGAGACTTTCTGCCTTTCTTAGAGACTGAAAGTATCTGCTGATTCTATTCTATATAAAATTGCTTTGCATTTATTTAAAAAAATTTTTTTCTTTTGAGGAAGATTAGCCCTGAGCTAACATCTGCCACCAATCCTCTTTTTGCTGAGGAGGACTGGCCCTGAGCTAACATCGGTGCCCATCTTCCTCTACTTTATATGTGGGATGCCTACCACAGCATGGCTTGACAGGTGATGTGTAGGTCCACACCTAGGATGGTGAACCCTGGGCCACCGAAGTGGAATGTGCAAACTTAACCACCGTGCCGCTGGGCTGGCCACTAAAATTGCCTTTTTAATGATGCTCCACTAAAACCAACAGTCCTATCAATAGAAGGCTGGTTAGAATGCATGAAGATTCAGAGTGCGACTTTTTGGGCAAAATTAGATATCATCATTAAACATTTATTAAACATTTACAGGAAGAATAAAAAGTGTGAGGAGTCAGAGGTGACATATTAATAAGTGGCAACATTATATTTCTAATTCAGTTTCCTTGACTCTCTGTTTAATGTTCTTTTCATTATGCTATACCACAAAGAACTTTAGGCATGCTATTGTATATGGTACTATACATAAATAAATCAATAAAAAGGGAATATGCTCTTGGGCACTAAGTACTACAATTTAAAAGGAAATAAAACCTTACACAAAAATACAATAGGAAGAACAAATGAAATTAAGAGAACCAACAGAAACCTTAGACAAACTGCTAAAAACACACACACGTTCTTAATATTCACTTTCAAACAAAAAAGGCCATTTTTAAGCTGTTCCTATATGATTGAACAAGAAGTATCCAAAGACATAGTATGTCAGTAATTGATCAGAATTGTGCTTGTTTTCAAAACCTTTGCATACATAATGAGAATTTAATAACTTTAAAATCTGTAGATGTTTGTATTTATTTTATAAAAAGCAATAACAATATCTTAATATATTTTAAATTTATACAGTTTAGAAAGGAAATTTAAGCTACTAAAGTCATATTCAATTAAGACAAAGACATACTCCTTTTCAAACTCCTTGGCATTTCTCATCTTCTCTAGGTCTATTTTCACCAGCTTTGTTTTGAGCTCTTCAATTTCTTCTTTATAGGGCTTAGCTCCTAAAGCAACTTTGTCCTAAAGGTTTTAGAGAAAAGAGAAATAAAGTAATTTTAGAGCAGTTTCAAAGACTTGTTAACTACCTAATATAGTAGGAACATTTTAAAACAGCAAACTCCAAACATATGAAAAGGAGGAAAGGCACAAATTTTAACCCTAAAATGAGTAACAAATAGATATTTGATGTGAAGTACATGTGAAGCTATTGGAAGCTAATGTGTAATTAGAAAACCTATGACTTCTATTTCTTAAAACAAATATTTTTCCCAATTAAAAAACAATATACTTAAACAAAATGAAACAGAAAGGTTGAAACGAATGAAATGGGTAGATAAAGGTAAATCAGGAAAATAAGACAAGAGATGAACAGTAATATAAATATCAAAGTAGAACTGAATTCAAGGCACAAAATATTATATAACATTATTGGGGATATTCTGTACTCAAGGTTGGTTCAATCTAGCCATACATCTACTTCGACTCAGAAAAAAAATCAGTCATATATACATACAAACATATACAAAAATCTTTTTTAATAAATAGGTTTAACTTTTTAGAGCAATTTTAGGTTTATAGACAAATTGAGCAGAGTACATAGAGTCCTGGTAATACCCGTGTCCTCCCCTAGTTTCTCCTATTATTAACATCTTAGTGTGGTATGATTGTTACAAATGATGAGCCAATATCGATACATTATTAACTGACGTTCACAGTTTACATTAGAGTCTATTGTTTGCATTGTATAGTCCATGGGTTTTGACAAATGTATGACACGTGTTCATCATCACTGTATCATGCAGAATAGTTTCACTGCCCTAAAAATCTCCTGTGCTCCACTTATCCATCCCTCCACCCTCCCCCAGAACCCTTAGTAATCATTGATCTTTTCCTGTTCGCCTAGTTTTGCCTCTTCCAGAATGTCATACAGTATGCAGTGTTTTTAGATGGGCTTTTTAAAATTAGCAATGTGCATTTAAGGTTCCTCCATGTCTTTTGTGGCTTGATGGCTCATTTCTTATTATTGCTGAATAAATCATTCATTTCTTTTATTGCTGTTACCACAGCCATACTATGGATTACTATTATATATTGAATACAAAAATAAACCCATCTAAATAGGGACCCAGAGAGCTCTTCATTCCTCTAGGCGTTACCCCCAGTGCCTATAAAAACATTTGCACACACACGTAGTTAGCAAAGACTAAAAAGATGCAAGCTTCCAAAGCTGAGATGCTCAGCTTAAGGAGGTTGCTGACTAGGTCAGATAAGCCCATTCTGGGAGGAGCCCAGTATTTGCTCAGTCATGGCACCAGTAAAATACCCTGGCTTTCTGGACCAGATGCTGATATCAGGGACTCCTTGAGCATATGACTGGCTGGAGTGGTGTCAGTTTTGTAAGAAACTGCCAAACTCTCTTCTAAAGTGGCTACTGTACCACTTGCATTCCCACCAGCAGTGAGCAAGAGCTCCTGGCCCCACTCCTTGCCAGCATTTAGTGTAGTCAGTGTTCCGGATTTTGGCCATTATATTTTGAGATACAGTGGATGTACAGTGGTATCTCATTGTTTTTTAATTTGCAATTTTCTAATGACATATGATGTGGAGCATCTTTTCATATGCTTATTTGCCATGTGTGTATCTTCTCTGGTGAAGTGTCTGTTCAGATCCATTGCCTATTTTTAAATCAGGCTGTTTGCTTTCTAATTATTGAGTTTTAAGAGTTCTTTGTATATTTTGGATAACAGTTCTTGAAAGATATGTGTTTTGCAAAGATTTTCTTCCAGTCTGTGGCTTGTCTTTCATAGGGCAAACATTTTTAATTTAAATGAAGTCCAGTTTATCAATTTTTTTCCTTCATAGATTATGCTTTTGGTGTTGTATGTAAAAAAAGTCAATGCCAAACCCAAGGTCACCTCGATTTTCTCCTACGTTATCTTCTAGGCATTTTCTAGTTTTGTGTTTTAGATTTAGGTTACAATCAATTGAGTTAATTTTTGTGAAAGGTGTCCAGTTGTTCAGCACCGCTAGTTGATAAGACTATCCTTTTCCATTGAATTGCCTTTGCTCTTTTGTCAAAGATGACCTGACTATATTTGTGTGTATATATTTCTGGGCTCTCTATTTTGTTCCATTGATCTACTTGTATACATTTTGATTTAAAAGTTCAAAGAACTCTAAAAATATTTATTCATTTATGACACCTAAAAGAAAATTTCAATATATTCTAAAAATGGAGAAATTGCAGTAATTTTTTTGCCACAATATAATGAAATAAATTAGTCATATATAACAGTTTTAAAACAATTCTTGAGTAAAAGAAATTGAAATTGGAAATACTCTCTTAGAAATGAAAGACAGTGAGAATTCCTTATTTCAAACACATGACGTGTGCCCAAGCTGCACTCAGAAGCGCTGACAGCCTTAAACATCCTCTAGCCGCCTGAGGAGTCTGAGCGCCTGTGTTCTCAGTGAACAGCACCTGCTCATCCTATTTTAGATGGAGTCTGCTGAGAAACTTTCTTTGCTCTACCAGAAAAAGAATTCCTTTGAGATTCTGATTTGAATTACATTAACTTTAGAAATTAATTTGGGAAAAACTGATGGTTGTACAGTATTTAGGTTACAACCTAGGAAATGGCATATTTCTTATTTTAAACCACATGCTCTCCTATATTTCCTTTTAGAGTTTTGTTGTTCTTTTCATATATGTTGTCTCATTTTTTGTTAAGGTTAGTCACTTGAGCATTTTATATTTTGTGCCAGTTATAAATAAGATCTTTTTTTCCCACTGTGCAGGATGTCCCTAAAGTACTAGCACAGTTTGAATTTTTAACAAATTTACTGCTACTTGATATAAATAATTTGTAAAGATACAACAGAGGAAATGTATCAAGATTTAAACAAAACTGTTAATGAGTCATTTGTTCAAATTACTTTCTTCTATATTCACTTAATAAACCCTACATTATATTGGACAGCTATATCCAGGTGAATTAAAATAGTGGTGAATAGGTTAAAAGTTAATATCTTTGCATTTTACTATGCCAAATCTCGAGTTAAATATACTGTTGCATTTTATAGAATATTTATATAAAATACAGAAACAGATTCTTAAAAATTCAAACTGTATAAAGATTTTATGGATACCCTATACTTTGTTTTCTTTCCTCATGGATGCTGTACAATGGCATACTCTATTATATTATCTAAATGGTTACTTTTAGTATGCAGGAAAGATATTCCTCTCTCCATAGACACCTGTACCAATCTATACTGAGTGTGGAGAAATTTGTCGCTTACTCCCTTTTTCTTGAAACACTAGCTTCACTTATATGAAGAAACTGGAACCACTCTGTTGCCCAGACCCCCTTTTCTTTTTCACTCACTGGCTGCTCCATCTCAGCATCATTTGGTTACTCCACATCTCCTCTCCATTATGCTTATGCCCTCGTCCAGTCTCATGATTTTTATACGCTGATGATTCCCCAAACTTAAACCTCTCGCCTATATCTTGCTCAGACTCAGATATTCAATTGCCTAAGTCATATCTCAACTTGGGTGTCCCCAGTGGGCATTTCCAATTCAGCATGTCCAAAACTGAACTTTCCTGGTTTCAAACTTCCTCTTCTGGCAGTCTTTCCCATTTCCGTATGTAGCAACTCTATCTTCTTGGCTGCTCAGGCCAAAAACTTTGGAATCATCTCTGACTCCAAGAAATACGAGAGGTACGTGTTTGGCTTTCTCTTTGATAAATTGAATCTAAATATTTTGCAAAAAAAAAGAAATATGAGAGGAAGAGACATGTGCCACTTCTGGGCCAGAGCCTTTATGAGTACAGATTTTAAGACAATTTTTAGCTTCTCCATCTTGTCCCTTTTCTGTGAGCCTGAGCACGGACAGCTTACAACTGGGCTTTAACCATGCAGATGAAAACAGCACCAAGGAAGTGCTGGAGAAACAAGATGGGAGAAACGGGGGCCTCTGAATGACCATGTGGAAAGGAGCCACTTGCCAAGCTGGAACCCACACTTTTACGTGTGAAATAAGCTTCTGTTTTGTTTGAGCCATTGCATTTTGTGGTTCCCTTTGTTGTAGGAGCTGGCACGTCACTAACAAACACGCCTTCCTGGATTCTATTTTCAAAGGGCAGCCTTTAAAAATTTAAGTCAGACTATATCATTTTGCCAAAATCCTCTGATGACTTCCCATCTCATCCAGAATAAAACCCAAAGTGCTTACAAATAGCTTTCAAGATGCTTTATGATTTGGCTCTCTGCTACTTCTCACCTATTTCCCCTTCTATCCTTGCCCACGCTGCTCAGGAGACGCTGGCTTTCTTGCTGTTTCCTTGAATACATCTCAACTACTTCTGTGTTGCGGCCTTCGCATTTGCTACTTCTTTTGCCTAGAAGGCCCTTCCCTACCAGACAGCTCACACCATCACTTCGTCATCTTAATTGTGCGGCTCTCCTCAACTCCCCTTACAAAATCACACTCCTACTCACACCCACTCTCACCCTGCACCTATATACCTCTGTCTGGCTTAATATTTTTCCATTGCACTTCTCACCGTTTAACAAACATATATACTTGTTTATTTTCTGACTTCATGAAGCAGAATGTAAGCCTCTTCAAGGAGGCTTTATTTTTTTTCCATTGCAGTACACATGGCATCTAGAACAATGACCAACACATAGTAGGTATTCAACAAATACTTGTTGAATGAATAAAAATGTGATCATTTAGTTATTTGAAGTATTAAAAAATTACTCTCAAAGATTTTAAAGCTTTACAGTTGATTTTCTTGGTTTTTAGCTATACTAACAATTTCTAAAAACAAAATTAAGATTATTTTCTCTTGCCTCTCTGTTTCATGTCTCATTGAAAGAACCAGAATTTTTAGAACAATGTTAAATAATGAAAAGAGTAGGCATTCTTGGCTTGTTTCTAATTTTTGAATGAAGAGAAGAGACACTGGAGCAGGAACAGTGAACAAAATGCCTATTAGGATCCGACCCAAGTAGCAGAAGAGTGAGAAGTAGCTGTGGCTCAGACGAGGAAGGAAGGCTGTGATGAAGGAGGGTGCGACTTGTGTAACGGCATTCAAGCTCAAAAACATTTCAACTCTGCTCTTTCTAGAGAAAACAGGTTAGATTAAGCCCATAGGCTACCAGGTGGGACTCAATAACAGGGGATTAAGTAGAAAAAAATATAATTTTAAAATGTACTTATCTAACAGAGTATTAAATATTTAGATAAGAAGCATATTTTTTTGAAAAATAAAAAGAAAGTCTCAACAAGAAAAAAACCAACAACTCAATTAAAAAGTGGGCAAAAGATCTGAACAGAGATTTCTGCAAAGAAGATATATGGGTGGCCAACAGGCTCATGAAAAGATGTTCAACATCATTAGCTATCAGGGAAATGCAAATCAAAACTACAAGGAGATATCACCTCACTCTGGTCAGAATGGCTATAATTAACAAGACAGGAAACAACAAGTGTTGGAGAGGATGTGGAAAGAAAGGAACCCTCAAACATTGCTGGTGGGAGTGCAAAGTGGTGAAGCCACTATGGAAAACAGTATGGAGACGCCTCAGAAAATTAAGAATAGATCTACCATATGATCCAGCTATCCCATTGCTGGGTATTTATCCAAAGAACTTGAAAACACAAAGGCATAAAAGATATATGCACCCCTATGTTCATCACATCATTATTCACAATAGCCAAGGCTTGTAAACAACCTAGGTGCCCATCAAGGGACGAATGGAAGATGTGGTATATATACACAATGGAATACTACTCAGCCATAAGAAATGATGAAATCTGGCCATTTGTGACAACATAGATGGACCTTGAGGGTATTATGCTAAGTGAAATAAGTCAGAGGGAGAAAGTCAAATACCATATGATCTCACTCATAAGTAGAAGATAAAAATGACAAACAAACACAGAGCAAGAGAGACTGGATTGGTGGTTACCAGAAGGGAAGGGAGGAGGGGGAAGGGCAAAAGGGGTGATTAGACACACGTGTGGTGATGGATAATTGGTCTTTGTGGGGTGAACATGATGTAATCTACACAGAATTCGAAATATATTATGATGTACACCTGAAAGTTATATAATGTTATAATCCAATGTTACTGCAATAATAAAAAATTTAAAAAAAACATATTTATGAAAAAATGTTGCAATATACTACTAGAGATATACAAACATACATCCTCTACATTTTTGGCATTCAGAAATTAAAGTGAAAATAAAAAATTTCCTTACTTTGAAAAGTAAAAAAATTAAAAAAAATTAAAAAAATAAGATATATTTTAAACTGTCAAGAATATTTATGTTTTTTAAAAATAATTTTTACAGGAAGATGAAAACAATCATTATTTGGCATGAAAATAAACGTATGCATTTATTTATATTTATTATGCATAATTTATAAAATTATGCCTTTATTTATAAAATGAGTTTTAAGTTACCTGAAGTACTTGGATCATTTCTTTTGTTTTTTCAAGGCATTTATTTGATTCATTAACTTGTGATTGAAGTTTTGCTATTATATCATTAGTCATCTCAAGCTCTTTCTGCATCTTTATAATCTTGTCTTCCTTTTGCATGGCAGTTTCTTTAGCTTCACGTAGTGAAGTTTCCAGCTCTTGAATCTTCTATTAAAAAAAACACACATATATAAGGTGTGCCTTGAAGACAGAATCACAGTTTATATGAAACAAAGATCATATATAGGTATTAATCTTTCAGATTGCATCAACATAGGATAGATGGAGACTCCAAATGTCACTCAATTTATACATGTATTATTTTTTTCATTTAGAAGCTGATCATTTAGGACTAAAAGAGGCCCAGATTTTATATAAGGTTAGTACTTATTTTATTTACTAGTTAGCATGGTGCTAAGCATATTAAATAGGCACTTACATTTTAAATTAACACTACTTACAGAAAGTATATTTGTTAATTGACACTTTAGAGGAATACATGTAACATATCTTTCCCTTTATTTTTATTACCTAGTTTTTATGCTGAAAAATACAAGTATGTGGAAAAATCCAAAGGCATATAATTAAGATTAAGTTCCCCCATCTCAGAACCCCCACTGACTCTAAAGCGATGACTACTAAACTCTTTCAAGTGTATCCTTCTAGAAATTTTCTATATGTATCTACGCATGTGAATATACAGTTTACAAAAACAGTAAGTCACACACACAATAGTGTGTAAGAAGAAAGTTCACACAGAATAGCGTGAAAGAAGAAAGAGCCAAAGCAGGACTGCATTCGAACATGAAGAAGACAGATATGACTACAGAAGAACTATACAACTTTAATGTAGACCATGAAGACACTGAAATTGTTAAAGGTTTTGTTTCCCTTGGTTCAGTCATCAGTTTAAATGGAGACCGCAGCCAAGAAATCAAGAGAAGACTGTGACTCAGAAGGGCAGCGATGGAAGAATCAGGAAAGATCATCAACAGTAAGGGAGTATCATTAGAGACCAAGGCCAAGATTATCGACACCCTCGCATTCCCAATTACTATGTGTGGGTGCGAAAGCTGGACAGTGAAGAAGGCTGACAGGAAAAAATGGACTCATTTGAGATATGGTGTTGGAGGAGAGCTCTACAGATACCCTGGACTGCCAGAAAAATGAACAAGTGGGTCCAAGAGCAAATTAAGCCTGACCTATCTCTGGAGGCAAAAATTGTAAAACTGAGACTATCCTACCTTGGGGACATGATGAAAAGTAAAAGGCAGCAGGAAAAGAGGAAGACGAAATACGAGATGGCGTAATTCCAGAAAGGAAGCCATAGGCGTGAGTCTACAGGAGCTGAGTAGGGCTCTTGAGGACAGGATATTGGACATCACTCATTCATAGAGTTGCCAGGAATCAGAGCTGACTCTACAGCACATAACAACAATAAATATATACTTCTGGTTTTTTGTGGGTTTTTATTGCTGAGGAAGATGAGCCCTGAGCTAACTTCCTCTTTTTTTGCTTGAGGAAGATTAGCCCTGAGCTA
Source organism: Equus asinus (assembly GCF_041296235.1). Lineage (NCBI taxonomy): Eukaryota > Metazoa > Chordata > Mammalia > Perissodactyla > Equidae > Equus > Equus asinus. Next base: position 2,660,184 of record NW_027225520.1, on the reverse strand, counting down.
ATATCTATGTCAATCTTCCTCCATTTTATATGTGGATTGCTGCCACATCATGGCTGCCAATGAGTGGTGTAGGTCCGTGCCTGGGATCTGAACCATGAACTGGGCCGCCGAAGTAGAGCATGCAAACTTAACCACTATGCCATGGGGCTGGCCTCCTGCTTTTTAAAAAATTAAAAATTTTATTTTCACTTGATAATATATTTTCCAGATCTTTTCATTATCAACACATAGATCTCTCGCATTTTTGTTTTCATGGGTAAATATATCCTATTTCATGGAGGTACTATAAACTAGTTAACCTGTCACCTACTAATGAACATTTAGGTTATTTCCAGTTTTTTATAAGTACAAAAATATCTTAATTTGTTCATAATATAAGACTGTTCACATATACACACATGCAGGTTTTCCTGGAAAACGTTTCTTTTTGGTCCACCTGGAATTTACTTTTGTTTAATGAATGAGGTAGGAGTCCAGACTTATTCTTCTAAGATGGCTAGTTGGTTGTTCTGATTCAAACATTAAGCAGACTATCTTTCCCCCCTGAGTTGACTGCTCCTACTGTCATGCACTGAATTCTCCTACTTGTTTGGGTGGACTGCCCAACTCTCTGCCTGCCCCACTGCTCTACCTCCACATCACTGACCTGCTCTGTGCTACTCTGATTTGGCCTAATTATCAAACTAATAACATACGATTTATTATCTGATGGGGTATTTCCTGGGGTCATTGAAAATGGGATTTCCTTGTGCTTGTTTATCTTATTGCTTTGGAAGATGGGTTTCATATTTCCACTATTTTTACCTCTACAGCTGACTGAGGTCTGTAGTGATCAGCAAATCAATAAACTCTATATTAGTGATCTTCTAGTTTCCACTAGTAATAATTATTAAACTGGCAGTTGATGTTTTATTATAAATATTTATTTTGGTAAAAATGCTAAGTTGTAATTCACTCGGGTTCCCCACTAAGACGTGTGTGCTAACAAAATAAAACAGCGTGTTTGCTGTACAGATTCCCAAGTAAGGGCAGTTAATACAGTTATTGGATTATTCAAATAATGTACTGATTCTTGGGCACAGGTTAATCTGTATAAGAAATTTATTATACTTTTAGCCTCTTCCATTTTTGTTTTGATCACATTAACCAATATTAAAGACACTGATGATAATTAGAGAAAAGCTAAATTGCTCTTTCTCTCTAAACTAGTTTGGTACTATAGACATAGATTATAATTTAATAGAAAGTCACATGATTTAGAAAACTTATAATGTATGGTAATAACACCTTAAGTGGTATACATACCTATTAATCAAATTAAGGCATGAGTTACTTCTATTTTATAATTCAAAGGTAAGATCTTATGTAACATGTAGCTTTATAATTAGTTGAGTGAGCGCCCCAATAGAACTATATTTAAAAAACAAGTCCATCATGCATGTTCCCTAATACCTTCAATACTGTGATTTTGCTCTGAAATGTTACATATGATACATCTTTAACTCTACAATGAAGCTGCAAATTGAAAAACATCTTATAAGAAATCTCATACCTCTGTGGTTAGTTGTGTAGCTCTTGATGTGACATGAAGATTCTTATCGCCTTGTGTAGTAGGATTAACAAGGGCACCAGATGTTCGAGAGATCTTCAAAGTTTGATAGTTTTTCAACAGTTTTTCATTTTTCTCTTTCACTGATTTCAGGTCATGTTCCCATTCTTTGGTGATGGTCACATTTCTTTCCTCAAACTCTGTTGATTCATTTATTATAGCCTATTGAGTAGTAAAGACAACACTATAGCTTCTAAAATGAATTACGTATTAAAAAAACCACTATGGAAAATACTAGAGTTCTAGGACAAGGCATATGTTGAAATTCATTATTCAGAACATTCTAGAATAGTACTTTAAAAGAATGTGAACATTCTTTGTGGCTTGCACCAGTTCCTGACATTTCAGAAGACGCTGGATATTGATTATGAGAATAAAAGAAGAATAAGGACTAGAGAGGATTCATATTGATTTGCAAGATGATAATCTCATTCTATTAGATCAGCACTGACATATGAAGAGGAATCTGAAGAACTGGTCAGGTTAAAATCATTATGTATGTTATGACATATATAATGTCATATATAAACATTAACTGACATCTAATAGCAGAGCATACCCAGTAAACTTAATAACAATCTATTTTCCTCTTTCATTTCAAACCTCAGTGTTTATAAGGAAAAAAATTTACTGACTTTTCATAATCTGAAAATCTTCTATTTCCGTGCAGGGAGTAACAGCCAATCCATACCCTCGTTACATCAAAGGCTGACTCACTCTGAAATTGCTTCTATCATCTTTTTACTTCCTATTCTTATGGGATGTACTTTTTGCTCTCATCATGAATGCCTTCTTGGCCTTACCTGTATCTTTCTTTGTGGCTTTATGGTAGTTCTGTGAGATGCGGATCCTAAATTAGTTGTGTTCTTGCTGGCACCCTGGACTCTCCTTGGTTCTGGACTACTGACCCCACACCACACCAAGTTATCAATTGCTATGCTCAGATGGTGGAAGAAGCCACATATCCATGCTGATCCACAGAGCAGAAATCTCTACTTTCTAACCACAAGTGAGCCCTCAATATTATGAGAAAAACACTGAATTATATGGAAATTATCTTATCCCAAACACTGGTTTTATGCTTTTCTTCATTGATTGTGGACCATTTTTTTTTATTTTAAAAGCTCATTTACTGTTTTGCTAGCTTGGGGTATTCGACAAATGGGATTCACTATCCACAGGAAAACCTTTTTTAAAAATGTTATCTACATTTCAATGTGATTTAAGTATAGTTTCCAGATGAAATTAAAGTGTCAGGAAAGAACTACCCAAACAAATGAAATATAAAACCAATCTTAGGAGCTATAATATTAATCTAGCTCCCTTTGCTCCAACTGCCTATATAACAAGCAACTTTCTGATTAATGACAATTTTACCAGGTGTATGAGGTAGAGATTACTTCAGAAAGCCGAATGAATTTTCTCATCAGTGGAAAGTAAAACAAATTAATAAAACTGATCTCAAGCAATCTTGGTTCATATGAATCTGTCCACAAGGGCTGGTCACCTTGGGAACAATGATACAAACCACATGTTTGAACCTCACAGTTGAAGGATCAGCACGTATGATAGCAACAGCACCGAGGTGAGAAGCACAAGGCCTCACTAATTAGTGGACTAGAGCTGTCTTTGGCTTGACCACAGGTGCTGCCCACAGCCCTGAAACAGGCTAGCATCTCACCTTGTTTGAGGATACTTGGGGGAAAAAGCTCAGGTCCTACGGAAGCGAGAAAGGACAGAGGAAAATGGCAAGATTTGAGGTTTCACCAGTGGAAATGGATTGTTATACTGCAACATTTTATTATCTTCTTTACAAGTTGATATATTTAATTACCTTAAGGAAGCAAAATGTGTTAGAGGAAGAACACATTTACAGTCACTCTTTTTCAAATAAAAAAATAAAGAAGCATATACAAATAAATGAAAGAAAATATACTTAAAATTAAGTTGCTCTAAGTCTTTTTAAGAATGAGGCAGAAAAATTAAAGCAAACAAAAAAAAAGAATGAGCACAAAAAAAGTACTACTTACAATTATCTTTTTATTATAAAAGATATTGACTTCACAAATCCTATCATTTTCTTTCTGGATGCCATTTTTAAGCTTTTCTATATCAAAATGAGTATTCAACCACTCTTCCAAAAACTGGGTCATTTCTTTCCTATTATTCAGTACTTGTTGAAATTCCATCTTTACGCTGTGGAAGTCACATTCCGAAAAATCTTTGAGAATTTCCTGTGTGAAAAATAAGCATTGAATCTCCTGAATCTTAGGAAAGTTTTTATCTAAATATCAGACAAATATCATAAAAAGGGGAAAATAACCTTACTGAACTTTCACTTCTAATATTTTGAAGTAAACATAATTCTAATTTATCCTCATTATATTAGAAATATAATTCTAATTTAAATAATAAAATTTTGGCAGTATAGGCTATGTAACAGAGGCACATCTACAAATTCTGCCTTTTGGCATTTTTAAAACCTGTTCGAAACTATGAATCTGTGACAGTGTCTGAAGTGCTTCTGGATGCAGCTTTTCTGTGCATACAGCAGGCCTTGCATGCATACTGGGAACTGCAGGGGCCTCACACTGCTGGGTGAGAGCAGGACACTCCATGTGGGGTTGCTACAATACAAATGTCTGTGACTCCCAGTCACAGATCTAGGAAGTTTTAGAAGGCATTTGGAAACTTATTCTGGGCTTCCAAAAAATCCTACTTGCTGATATTAAGTCTACTTTTCTATATCTGTGTAGTTCTGAAAGGAGGCTAGTCTATGACTTGGCACTCTTTACATCTGGCCAGCTGTCATCCTGCAACCTATTTTTTTTCTCCCCAAAGCCCCAGTAGTACATAGTTGTATATCCTAGTTCTAGGTCCTTCTGGTTCTTCTCTGTGGGACACTGCCACAGCATGGCCTGACGAGCAGTGCCAGGTCCACGCCTAGGATCTGAATCAGTGAACCCCAGGCTGCCAAAGCAGAGCACAGGAACCCACTTGCTACGCCACCAGGCTGGCCCCTCTGCAAGCTGTTTTTAATTTCATAAATGAAAATGACTCTAAGCACATGAAGAGGTACCTTTCTATTTGATAAAAAGACTTAAAATCTAATTAAATCCATTTTAAATAAATCATACCTCAATATGTAGATCCATTTTCTGGCTCAACTGGAGGTCCCCTAATTCTCTGGATGGTACATCATCATCTTGTTGAAGATGCTGCATTTTACTTAGCAGTTCATTTTGCTTTTCCACTTCATCAATAAAAACCATTTCAAGTTTACTGATGGATTCATGTTGTTCTTCCTTTATCTTTGTAACATAGCTTAACACATACTTGCAGGAAAACATGAAACAAATTGGGAAATGAAACTTTTATCACGTTTAGAGGAAGTTCTAAACTCTCAAGACTAAGAGGTGGGGCGGCTTGTCTTGTTTGTCTCTATCCTCTGAGGAGTGAGGAAGAAGGGAAGAACCTCTCTCTATTCCCAAGTTTCTACTCTCAGCGTCTTCGGAGAGTGACTTCCAGACCTCTAGTTTCTTATTTCTGACTTCCTTCTGGAGCTACCTCAGGGATGTCCTACAGTTACCTCAGATTCAATATGTTTACAATGTAACATGATGCCTTTCCCTATAAACCCACCTTTTTCTATTGCCTCCTTTTGGTTAATTATATCACGCAGTTTTCCCAGTGAGATTCATTTCAACATCCTCTCCTGCCTATGTCAGCTGGGTGGCCAACGTGAGTGTGCCCTGCCTCAGGACTTACCTGTCAAGTGTGGCTTAAAGGGGACAAGAATTTGAATGCCCTGGTTCTATGGACCTCATGAATAAGTTCTGGATATCTGATTGTTAGGCTTTTGAAGACTATTAGAGCCTGAGGGGCAATCTACCTAGGTAGGGAAGATACCGCTTCCTACTTCCTCAACTTCCACCATTCCTTAACAATTTACAATCTGGCCTCTTTCCTAACCACTCAACTAAAACTGCTCTGACAAAGGTCACCAGTAAGCTCTATTGTCAACAATTGAGGGGATCTCTTCATTCATGTTCTGGCTGTCTGAAGCATCTGACACTCTTGACCACTTCATCTTTGACACACTCTCCACCACTGACTTGACCAATGGCACTTTTGCTCAGTTCTCTCTTATCTCTCTGACTTTTCCAACCTCAAACTCATGTGTTGCTCTCTTTTCTGCTACTGCCTCTTGAGAACTGATCTTTTCCAGAGTTCTCTTTTATCTTCACTCTATTATGCTTCTGGGTGGCCTCATTCACACCTGTTGTACTATCTATCACCAAATGCTGATGGATCCCACATCTTTATCTGTGGTCCTGATTTTTCTCCTGACAAACCTCAGATTCACAACTAAAAGCCTACTTGGTTTCTCTTCCTGGATGTTCCATTATAGGTATTTCTATCTCAAAACATCTCAAATTAAACACCAGATCTCTCCTCCTGCCTCACCTGCCTTCTCCCTTTCGTTTTTTCTTTCTATCAGTTAATGGCACCACTATCCACAAACCCGGCTAAGCCCAAATCCTGTGGCTCAGTCTGAACTTCCCTCCCCTCCCTCCACTGTCAAGCACATGGACCTACTATTGTAAACTGCCAAATATTTCTTTAACTTCTTTCATCCTTTCCATCCCTATGAATCCTTCCCCCATAGTACTGTCACCCATCACATCTCATCAGGACAATTGTAACTGCCTCTTGTCTCTTCTTTCTGCCACCAGGCTTATCATCCCCTGCAGACTCATTTCTTCTTTGTCTGTAGTGAAGTCTCTACAATGGCAACCTGATCACATTACTGCCACCACTTAAAATAACTGTCCAGTGACCCCTCCTCATCTCTAAAATGAACTCTAAGCTTTACTGCTTGAGCCCAGCTTCCAGTCCAGTCTTGTCTTCAACTTGTTCTCCAGGACATTGTCCACTACTGCACTTCTCACCTGTTCAAATGTCTGCCTCACCCACTGGACTAGGAGAGATTTAGCGGTTGCTCATCTCTGTCTCCCCAGCACCCTGACACATTGTTAAGGCCAAAGGCAGAGCTCAGGTTTTGTTGAATGAGCAGGTCCTAGATGCACTGAGGATCCTGCACATGCTATTCTCAGACCCATGCCATCTTTAATTCAGTAGCAAATGTACTAATTAGCAAATACACCAACTCCCAAAGCAGGACTTAAATATACTGGTTTGTAACTGAAATTAATGGCAATATTTACAAAGATATTACTAAAACAGGTGGTACCTTGAGTTTCTTCATGACTCTGTGGAACTCCATGGAACATCTCTGGTTGACAGTGAGAAGTTTCTGAATCTGTCTGGTTTGTGGATGTGGAAGTGAGAGGTTTGCTTTTACTCTAATTGAAAGCTCTCTTTGGGTTTCAATTTCCCTCTCCAAGTCAAGGCAGAGTCCATTTAAGCACTCATAATGACTATCCATCTCTGTGTATCTCTTCAGAAGCTCCTAAAGGCAGTGAGAATTCATTCAATTTAATAATTCATTCTACTTTAACAATAAGTAGTCCTAGCTCTGGAATTGTAACAAAATTTATGCTTTAACACTTTCTATAGGGCAGAAATAAATTGAGACTTTTGTGTATAAAAAACAAAAAGAAAATGTTATTGTCGATTTTGGATTATAGAAATAATTATAATCATTGTGGAAATTTAAGAAGTTTAAACTGTAGGGGAGGAAGATATTTCCTCTACACGCTCTAGGTCCTTCTGGCTGGACAGCGAATTAAATTCACATGAGACAGAATAACAGGAGAAAATTAAACAAAGCTTTATAACATGTATACATGGGAGAGACCCAGGAAAACTGAGCAACTCACCAAAATGGCGGAAGCTCTCACCTTAAATATCATCTTCAGCTAAAGACAAAGGAGGATGTTGTGGGTAGGGGGAGTCAGTATGGGAGGTTACCAGACAAGTACAGTAAACAAGAGTAAGGTTATTATGCAGATTTAAGTCCTTGCCTTCCGCATTGATAAGAGTTTCTAGAGGTAAGGTCATCCCCCTTCTTCCTGGTACAGAGAGGGAGACATCTTTACAGATGGAGATTTCCCTTACAAATGGAAATGTCTCTTACAAAGGGTAACTTCTACTTTTCAGAGTTTCTCTCATGTCTGCAGTTTTTGAAAGTAACCAGCCCAAAATAATCTTCATGCCAAAGAGATATATCTTGGGGTGGCCAATTCTAATCCTCTATAAAACAGCTATAACAAAGAAAACCAGAAACAACCATTGTTATCATTTTGATACATTTTCTTTTAGTCTTCTAAACATCCATGATTTGAATGAACATTTACAAAGTTGGAAGAGAAATTTGCATGAATTCAATCTAGTATGTATTGTAGCTCAAGGCTGAATGCTAGCTTCTGTTGACAATAGGTGGTGTGAGTGAGCAGATAAAACTGATGAGGATCAAGGATGCCTCAGGGAGAAAAGCCCAAGGCTTCCTGGCCTACATACCAATCTATATCATCCTCACAGAAGCATGGGACATCCTGACCTCATTCAATCTGATTCTTACCCAAAGTTATAAGACCACCTGATAACCAGACTCCACCTGCACTGATACTTTTTTTACCTAATTTTTCCTTTGTCTTGTAAAGAAGCAACTCACATACTTATGCCTTATAAATTTAGCCCTACCCTCAACCCATGTTTGCAGCTCTTCACTGCCCATAGGTCCTGTCCCCATGCTACTCCATGCTACTTCCTGAATAAAAGAGCACTACTGCCAGACCTTGAGAGTCCAAGAAATGTTTCTTTCGACTCCTCAGCTCACTGAGCCAGCATCAAAACGAGTGACAACAAATCACATGACCTACGTTCTATTATCTGCCTAGAATCTGAGATTTCTCACCTTTTATCAGAGTTAGAGTTCAGGTTCTAGCCCTGTCACTTCCTGACTGGGGAAATCCTTGAGCCATTCTCCCAACTACAAAATGAAGACTACAATAATTTCCACAAAGTTTTCTAGGGAATTAAGTAAAATGTTAGATAATATCTAAATATAACCTATAAAATACATACAGACACTATAAATTAAAGGAAATAAAATTACATTTGTAGAAATGCTTCTATACCCAAGTTTTAAACTTAGACTTGGTTTCAAATCCTAATTTTACCAATTTACCAGCTGTGTGACCTTGGGCAATGACTAAACTTCCTCCTGGGCCTCAATTTCTTTGTTTATAAATGGAACAATAAACTCTGTCTCATGAGGTAAAGCACCCAGTCTAGTGCCTTGTGTATGGCAGACACCCATTAGGCCTAGGCCCAGCAGCTCAACTTTCTAGAGACCAGACAGGTGACAAGCTGGTCAGGGCACAGGTGGAAGAACACTTTACATTCAATCGGGTATTAACATATTTAGTTCAGGGTGCTAAACAATAGAGTAAGGGGCTTCTGACAATAATGAGCTCTCCTTTTAATAATTTAAGGAAAACCTAGATAGATGTTCATTAATCTGGGATGTTGGAGAGGGGATTCTTGCCTTTGGTCTTAGGAGGAATCACCTTATGGTTGGAGCAGCACTGTCTAGTCATTCATTTGTACTTTTAATAAATACATATTGAAGGCTGACTTCTGTCAGGACTGTGCTAAGTGATGCAGCCATAAACAACACACAGAAGTCTTTAGGGATCTTGTGTTCTAATAGGGGTGACAGTAAATCCTGTTGGCTTTACCCTCACTACATGTTCAGAATCCACACACTTCTCACTGCTTCCACTACTACCTCTCTGGGCCAAGCCATCACCATCTTCGCATGATTACTGAAATTAGTCTTTCAAATAGTCTTCCTGCTATCACTTAATTTTCAACACAACAATCAGAGCTATCCCTTTAAAATGTAAGTCAGACCATGTCTCTCTTGTGGTCAAAACTCTCCAGTGGATCCACATCTCGTTCAGAGTAAAACCCAAAGTCTTTTAAAAGCCCCACAGCCTGCTTCCTCCTGTTAACTCTGACCTCGTTTCTCATTAGCTTTCCCCCTTGTTGATGTTGCTGGAGCCCACTAGGCAGCTTCTGCTTCAGGAGCTCTGTCCTTGCTGTTCTCCCTGCCTGTTCTGCTCTCCACCAGATACCTGTATGTCTCAACCATTGACTCCTTTCAGGTATCTGCTGAAATACCACCTTTCCAGTGAAGCCTCAAAGTCATAAACCCTACTGTTTTTTTTCAAAGATTGGCACCTGAGCTAACATCTGTTGCCAATCTTTTTTCTTCTTCTCCCCAAAGCCTCCCCAGTACATAATTGTATATTCTAGTTGTGAGTGCCTCTGGTTTTGCAATGTGGGATGCTGCCTCAGCGTGGCCTGACAAGCGGTGCCATGTCTGTGCCCAGGATCTGAACTGGGGAAACCCTGGGCTGCCGAAGCGGGAGCACAAACTTAACCACTTGGCCCCAGGGCCGGCCCCAAACCCCACTGTTTTGTTTGTGTATGTATGCATGTATGCACACACATATCTGTACTAGATTATGAAGTTTAGAAGAATACTGAGCATTATCTATTCATTCCATAGAGGTGCCTGTGACTCCACAGGCCTTTGGAAGGGCCCCAATATTTATTTGTAATTTGAACAGGGGCACTTACTTTTATCCTAAAGCACTTTTCTCTCAGGCTTTCTGTAAGGTGCTGTTTTCCATCACATAGCAACATTTTTTCATATTTTAATACCTCTTTGATGTTCTGTTGGTCCTGCTTGGATGGAAAGAAATAAACAAGGCTTCAGCTATAACTCCATTCATATATAATGTCTAATCATTTACTTTTTCAATTACACATTGTACATTATTTCAATAATGGAATGAAATATTATACTTGTAACACAAAAAAATGTAAAAAATGGTCAGAAAATGAATAATAGTATCATGAAGTCTTTTAGTGAGTAACCTCAACTCATTGGGGAAAAAAGTGGGAGAACCACATATTTTTTGGAGACAGAATCTGTTCCTGTAACCTTCATAGCTGCAAATTAGGTTTTAGATTTATCTCTGGTTCCTACTCTTCCAGATCTCTGCATTAGAATAATTATTGCCAACTAAACATGCTAGCACGACTGTCTGTACTGTCCATGGTGCTCCAAGCTCCATTCATATATTCTTCCCAGCACCTTGGACCAGAAAATTCATACCCTGCCTACATTTTGTATTTCTGACTACAAGTACAAAACAAAACATTTTCTCCCATTTGTTTATCTTATTTACTGCAGTACCCAGAAGACTAATTGTTCAATGATTATTGGTTGAATGAATTAAATCTCTTTATAAATTTAGTTAGGGTCCACATAAATATGATTCCCAAGTGTCTGATGTTTCTATTGAGATTGCAAATGATACTGTTTTCCACTTTATTCTTTCTTCACTATTGAAATATGAGAATGAAAAAGATTTTTATAGATTTCATAAACTTTCTTATTGATCTGAAGTTTACATTACTTTTTAGAGGATTCAGTTCAATTTCTTTTTTTGTATTCATCTTGCCTTCTTCCCTTCTAATGTCACTAACAAGAGCCCACGTCTAACCCTATCAGGTAGAGATAGAGAGATGGGCTATTTAATCTTTTGTAAATCGAATCCTTCAACTATTTCTCCATTGAGAATAATGCTATTTCTTGGTTTAAAAACTCTTTTAAAATTTCATTAAAGAAAATAGTCTGCTTATTTAACAAATTTTTTCTTAAAAATAAAGAATTAAAATGGTATTTTCTGAAATAGATTTTAGCTTCTTTTAAAACTGTACTTGCCTGTTTGTGTGAAAAGTTATAGTAATAGTTTTCCCATTATCCTCCGTTTGTAGAAATTTCCCGGAAAAAAAAAGTAAAAACATTGCTACCCTTTTCAAAAAAGCTTGTTTCTTATAAATAGTTACTAGATAGGGGTAGATTCTGAACTCGCTCTAGCTATCATTTCTCTTAAGGTTTCTCTGAATTGGTCTCTTTCCATTTTTGAGAGACTTTTATGCTCCTTAGCTCATCTCTCTCCTCAGCTACAATTCTTATTTCTTCAAGGCTTTCATAAAGTTTCTTAGTCAAGTGTAAGTTATCCATTTCCACATTTTGCATAGATAAATTTTGGGCCTCAAACTGCTTCTTCAATCCTTCCGTTTCATTCATTTTTTAATGAGTTTTACTGACATCTTCTTTCACTTTAAGAAGTTGAAGCTCTTTTTTCTGAAGTTCTCGGATCTTGAGATAATTATAAAACAAGTTAGAATGCAAACAGAACTCCTTCAAGGACGGAAAATAGTCTATTTGTTACATACAAGCACATATCTATGTCTATATATCTATTTCTATCTCCTTGCTGAGTCTACAAATAATTTTGGACACAACTACTCCCAAAAGAATAAAACAACAATACCTTTTCCTGTAATTCATCTTTTGCCTTATTTAAATCCTTTTGAATATTTGAAATCTGGGTTGTCTTTTCTGAAACTCTCTCTCTGAATTTATCAATAGTTTCCTGGTGTTCTTTCAAATGCATACGAGCAATTTTCAGTTCTTGTTGTGTTTCCAGATCCTTTATTATTAGAAGAAATTGAGAAATATGATAATATAAAGGCACATTATCTTTTCTTAATGATGAACTAGTTAAAGTAAAAAAATGCATTCTCACAGTTAAAAACCACCAACACACCACCCCCAAATCAGAACAGTATGGAAGGATAGAGAGTACAGACCCTGTCCCTCACCTCGCCCATCCTAGTCCTGCTCCTTGTTGAACTGGCTGCTTGCTCTTCTCCTTTCAGACCCCTTGGACACCCTTCTAGATCAACGTCACAGAAAAAGTGTCCCATTCTTATGCTTAGTGTTCCCTTATACAGACAAACCCCACTTAGCCAGTGCCTTATGGCGGACACTTGGATTGCTTTTAGCTTTTGTTTACCACAAACAATGCTGCAGTGAATGCTGTTGTATTTCTGCCCAAATGTGTGAATATATTGGTTGGATAAATTCCTAGGAATGGAATTGCTGTAACAAACGTATATGCTGATAAATTTTTAATAAGATATTGTCAAACTGTCTCCCTAAAAGGCTCTAACATTTACTTTTTCACCAACAGTATCATTTATTTAAAAGAGAAGGAAGCTTCTTGTATTAAAAATATGTGTGCTGGACAGGAAGAAAGAGTATAACTCACTCTAGCTATGGTTTCTTGTAGGTTTGCCTTCAGTTGGTCTCTCTCCAGTTTGAGTGCCTCTTCCACTTTTCTTAGATTATCTCTTTCTTTCATTACAGATTTCATTTCTTCAAGATTTTCATGAAGTTTCTGAGCCAAGTTTAAGTTTTCCGTTTCTATTTTATCCAGAGTTAAACTTTGGGCCTTGAATTGTTTCTTCAATCGCTCTATCTCGGACATTTTTTTCTGTGTCTCACTGACATCTTCTTTTAACTTAAAAAGCTGATGTTCATTTGCCTTAAGTTCTTGGATCTTATCAAGATAATCATAAAATAACATGTCAGGATACAGATGGTTTTTAAGACAAGTATAAAGAATAGTTTCTAAATTGATTAAGACAATAGGCTTCTAATGTCACTCATTAATATTCTGCATAATTCCACACAGAATTTATTTTCTTTTGAGATTATATACGTAAGTGTATATATAATATACACACAAGTGTGTACATATGTACATATACACACAAGTGTACATATAGATACATATATATACTTGTGCATATATACACATGTATATAGATGCACTCATGTACATATACACATAAGTGCACTAATCTTAAGTGTATAGCTCAATTATTCTTGACATATGTTTACATCTATGTAATAACAACCCAGATTAAAATATAGAACATTTCTAGCACCCCAAAAAGTTCCTGTGTGCCCCCTTACTACAGCCAACCACTATCATGACCTTGGTCATCTTAGGTGACTTTGCCTATTTTTGAACTTATAAACCACAAGGTGTAAATCCATTCTCCCAGTGAAAGGCATCTGAGTTGTTTTCAGTTTTCCACTATTATGATTAGAGCTGCTATGAACATTCTTGTACATATCTTTATGTGGAAGTATGCGTTCTTTTCTCTCAGGTACATACCTATAATCGCTGGGCCACAGGCATGTACATGTTCAGTGTCAGTAAACACTGCCAACGTGTCTTCCAATGTGGCTAAACTATTTCATATCCCCAGAGGATTATAGGCACAAATAAGTCAGACAGCCAATCAAATAACCCTCCCCTCCCCCCATACCTTTTCTTGTAATTTAGTGTTTGAATTTTCTAAATCCATCTGCATATTTGATATTCCATCTGTCTTCTCAGAAACAATCCCTCTGAGTTTATCAATAATTTCCTGGTGCTCCTTCAGATGCATGTGAGCAATTCTTAGTTCCTCTTGTTTTTCCAGATTCTTCATCATTAGAGAAATTTTGAGAACAGTGACATATCTTAATGTTAAAATGTTAGTATTTTTTTAATGAAAATAACATATTTTCTTAGTAAAAATAATAAAACTATTACTTCTTACTCTGTATTTTTGTTGTTAGAAAGTGATAAGCTTTTCCTCCCTGTCCCCACCTCCCACAGCCTGCTTCCACTTTCCAGAGGCAAACATGTTATATGTGCACTATTCTACAGCTTGCTTTTCCTCCTAAGAGTCATTCTGGGCTTTCCATATTAGGACGGTCAAATCTATTCCATTTTTTTATTAGGTGTTGCATAGTATTCTGACATATTGCTCTTGTTTACCCAGTTTCCTTCTGATGGACATTCAGATTGTATCCCATTTTTTATTACAAATTGCTACAATGAACAACACTGTGGTGTATATATGTGTATGTATATATATATATTTCTTTATCTTAACAATTGATTAAGTATACATGTAGGATAAAGTCTATGAAGAAAATATTGCTTACAGAATTTACAATTTTCAAGAACAATACCAAGTTACGTGCCTAAAAGTTTCTATCAGTTCACTCACACCAGCAGCACCATCATGTGAAAGCAGGGCTCACTGCTGTCAGCAAAGCCCACGCTTCCTCACGAGGGAGGGAAGGAGTATCGCTTACTGTAGCTTCCATCTCTCGCAGGCTTTCCCTGAGCTGCTCTCGCTCCGTTCTGAGGGTTTCCTCCACTCTTCTGAGGCCATCTCTTTCCTTAGCAACAAGTTTTATTTCTTCAAGGTTCTCAAGATGTTTCTGAGTCAATTTGAACTTCTCTGTTTCTATAGTTTCCAGAGTTGAATTCTGGGCCTCTAATTGCTTCTTCAATTGCTCTGTTTGATGCATATTTTCCTTGAGATCATTTTTTGCCTTAAGAAGTTGATGTTCTTTCTCCTGAAGTTCTTGGATCTTGAGATAAGCATACAATAAATTATGATATAGATAGATTTGATAAAAAGCTAAATAATAGTTTCTAAATTAATAGGCAAATCTTTACTTGTCTCCAATTTTAGGCTAACTCATATCTTGTTTCTTTACACAAAAGACCTGATTCAAACTCTCAGCTACTCAGATAACAACTTTAAAAAAATACCTGTGCTTTTAAGGCAGTATTTGTGTTTTCTAAATGTATTTGCATATTTAATATTTCATCTGTCTTCTCTGAAACAACTTCTCTGAGTTTATCAATAGTTTCTTGGTGTTCTTTCAGATGCATGTGAGCAATTTTGAGTTCTTCTTTTGTTTCCAGACCCTTTATTAGCATGTGAAGTTTAAAGAATATTTTAACAACATCATCTCAACACTGCCCCCCTTCCCAATTGGCTCAGTTTTAAGGAAACACAACAGATGAAGAAAAGGGTCTAACTGACCTTAACTTCAATTCTTCTTATGTATTCTTTAAGTTTCTCTCTCTCTACTTCAGAGGACTCTTGTAATTTCTGTAGATCATTTCTTTCTTTGGTTATGGATTTTATGTCCTCATAATTTTCACGGAGTTTCTGAGCCAACTCTAGCCTCTCCATTTTCATACGTTCCAACGTTAATTCTCGGTTCCTTAATTCATTCTTTATATTCTCCACGTCATTCATCTTTTCCTGCATCTTACTCATCTCTTCTTGTACACTAAGAAGTTGTTGCTGTTTTTCTTGGAGTTGTTGGCTCTTAAGAAATAAAGTTTTTATTATTACCATTTTGCCATATTATCTTAAAATTCTTATGTAAAATGTACTTTGCCAAACTGAGAGAATCATTATCACAGCCCTGCACACTACCCTAGTGGAAACAGACAAGCAGCACTGAAAGTAAAGCAGCTTCTAGGCATAGTGTCTGTACTGGGCTGAAGAGGGTCCCACCCAAAATTCAAGTCTACCCAGAACCTCAATGTGATCCGATTTGGAAAGAGGGTTTTTGCAGATGTAATTAGTTAAGGATTGAGAAGATACCCTACTGGACTAGGGTTGGGCCCTAAATCCAATGAGAATGTCCTCATAAGAGACGGGAAAGGACGCACAGAGACACAGAGAAGATCCTGTGAAGATGGAGACAGAGATTGAAGTGATGCAGCTACAGAACAAGGACTATCGAGGACAGCGGGAGCCACGGATAGCACAAGGCAAGGAAGGACTCTTCTCTAGAGCCTTCAGAAGAAGCATGGTCCTCCGACACCATGATTTTGGAATTCGAGAATCTAGAAATGTGACAGAATAAATTTCCATTGTTTTTATGCCAGCAAGTTTATGATAATTTGACACAGAAGTCCTAAGAAACTAACATAGTGTCACTTGGTTAATCAAGGAGGCAAAGTAAAAATGCGAAAAATTTAAAAAGAAAAGAGACTGACTAAATATATAGATGTACCTGGCAAATAAACTGTAATTCCTCATCTCTTAAAACCTTTTTGGATAATTTATTTTTAGTTCCAATAAGGTCTTTAGGGGATGGCCCACACAAACACTGAGGCATTAACTTTTACATAAGCCTATTGATATCACCTCTTTGGGAGGAGTATGAAATAGACAGGAGGTTTTAGTAAATTCAATTAGGTTATAGTGAAAGGGATGAGAATTAAGAGAACATATATTAGGAAAAAAACATTCCACAGAAGCACAATGGAAACACTACGCTATTTATAATGCATGTAGCACTGTTCTTAGGATAAACAGAAAGATATCAGTGGGTCCATTTTAGAATTACTAGAGCAGTACAATTGTTCTAACAGTCTTAGCTCTTACACAATTATATTACAACAGCACCTTACTTCTAAAAAAGAAATAATTCAGGAACTTGCAAACATCTAAGAGATGGTAATAGTGACAAATCTTAGAGTTTAGAGAATGACTAATATAGCTCTATATAAGGGCAGGAGCTTTGTTTTACTGACTAATGTATATCAAGTGCCCAGAACAGTGCCTGGCCCACGGTAATGCTCAATAAATATTTGATGAATGAATGAATACATCATGAGTAGTTTAGATGAACCAAGGCCCCCTCTCATTGAAAGACTCTAGGATAATATAATACACACAAAAGAGGTTAGCTAAGATCCTAGTGTGAGTTCAAACTGTCCAAAATATTAGCATTGAGAGCTGTTCATTTGGGAGGTACATTCTATTTCTGGAATTTAGGTCTATTAGAACCAAAATTTATCACCAAAAAAAAAAAAGTTTAGTCAGGAAATATGGCCAGGAAGATAACTTTAAAAATTCACCTTTTCCTTTAGCTTTTCTTCAACTTCTGCCAGTTTCTCACAGGTCCTAGAAAGCTCTTTCTCTTTCTTTATGGTACAGTTCTTTTCTTGTGCAACTATCTCTTGTTGCTTTTTAAGTTCACCTCTAAGAATTCTTAATTCTTCCTGGTTTTCAATGGTCTAGAATTTTTAAAAAGTTGAGATTAAATGACACTAGCTTACATTTAGGAAATCAGGTAAAAATCAGCATTTACCTCAGCCTGAAAATGGAGAAATCATGGCAAACTATATTGGAAAAGACTAACTTAAAAAGAAAGTGAGTCTATTTTGATCATGTAAATGCCAAGAATCTGCTTTCTTATGCTGTTTCTTTATTGCTCAACTTACATTCCTACCACGAGAATTAGAACTGGATTTAGTATTCCATCATAAGAGGTTTGCTTGTTTTCTACCCTGAAGCCAAAAGAGACTGTTTCTAAGCTTTCATCGATAGACGATGAGACTGCAGGTTATAGGCTTTTCATATGCTGGGATGGCTTTGATTTTGAGCAAGCTCAAAACAGCAGCCGTCCTTTGCTAGCATGAATTGGACTAATCTTAGTTATTATGCTTAAAGAGTGACATTCTCAAGTATCAAGACCAAAAAACATTACAAGACAGATACCGAGAAGAAAATACAACTTTTGTCTGTACTCTTATTTACATTCAGCTCTTTGACCAAACAGACAATCCTAAGAAACATGGAAAATTACACAAAAGGTCAGGGTCTACTGTGATCCATAGCAAACTTCTGAAAATATTAATTTCAATCTATTACACATTAGATTGCCCCCACATATAGAAACAAAAACTAAAGTAGGTTTGAAAATATTGGCAAACATTAACAATTAAACATGAAATTTAAGAAAAATTACAACAGCATAAATAAAATAGAAACACTTAGGAACCAATTAACAAAATATGTCCAAGATCTGTACATTGAAATCTATACAACACATCACTGAGAGAACAGTTTATAGAAAGATACACAATAAGCACATAAAAAGATGCTCAACATCTTTAGTCATTAGGGAAAGGCAAATCAAAACAAGGTTACACCCAATAGAAATGGCTAAAATTAAAAACACCAATAATATGAAGTGTTGGTGGGGATGTGGAGCCATCAGAATTCTCTTAATGTGCTGATGAGAATGTAAAACGGTGCAACTATACTTTGGAAATCAGCCTAGTAAATTCTTACCAAGCTAAACATACATCTCCCTATGACCCAGCTATTTCACTTAGATCCATACTCTAGAGAAATAAAAAATATATGTTCATAAAAACATTTGTATGAGAATGTTTATAGCAGCTTTATTCAAAATACCCAAATAGTAGAGATAACTCAAATTTCCATCAATACAGGAGAAAGGCTAAACAAATTGTGGCCTATTCATACACTGGAAGACTACCAAGCAGTAAAAAGGAGTGTAGAAAGAAGTGAGACAAAAGAGCACATGCAGTGTGATTCTATTTGTGTGAAGTTCTAGAAGAGACAGTGAGCTGAGGTGGAAAACATCAGGACAGTGACTATGTGGGGCAGAGGATGAGATCAGGATTGCCTGGGTGGAGGTGGGAGGGAACTTGCTGGGGTGGAGAGAACACAAGTAGAGACATTTGTCAAAAGTCATCACACTGGACACTCACATCAGATACATTTATTGCATGGAAATTATACCTCAATAAAGTTGTAAAAATCTAAAACATACAAAGACAAAAACACATTGCTGAATCTCACCATTCCAATACTGTCCCTCAGGTCAGTCTTCAGTTGCTCCTTTTCTGCAGTAACCCTCTCTAACATTTGTCGCAGTGCTGTTTTCTCCTGTATTAAAGAAAATATCTTTCTCTGTTGTTCAGTTAGCTCATTATCAACATCTGCAATCAGCACTTGGGTTTTTTTGGCTTCCAAACTCTGCTTTTTATCTATGCCAACCATCTAAAATATTAATACATTAGAGAAGAATTTCTTAGTAACAGTTTTAATAATAAAAATAGCCAAACTTCTATTACTTATTATGTACCAGGCACTATTTTCACACAGTGACACATTTAATCTTCCCCATAACCTTACAAGGTAGGCACTATTACTATCTCCGTTTGACAGGCAAGGAAACTGAATCCCAGAGAGGGTAGGTCACTTGCCCAAGGTCACTCAGAGAAGTTATCAGACTTTGAATCCAAGTGGTCTGGTTCCAGAGCTCGTGCTCTTGTGCCTGTTCACTGGTAAGAGCTATGTGGACAGCTATAGATAATTCACAACTATCTTCATGTACGATGGGTTAACCTGGCTTTATGAAGGAGTAAGCCAGCTTAAACTCTCCCTCTTTATTTCTTTCCTTCAAAAGCTGGAAACCATAACTTATGCCCTACTACTAACAAATCTTTATTTTCAGAGTTTTATTATAGATAAGAGGGCAAAAGAGTTTTGTTAGAAACATATTTCATATTATAGTAGCATAATTCACCTTTTCATATTTTTCATATACTGCTTAAGAAAAGCATGTTATATAAATCCATTTATCCATAAATAAGTCTTAACCAAAGGTAACCTGATACATGGACTCCTTGGTAAAAGGAGACAAAGATTGATGTTACCAGTATGAAATTAGGGTATCACCATATAATCCTATACTAGCCCAGTAAAAACACTCAGCTGAATATTGGTCACAGATGTTTAAAAAGTTTTTATAATAATCTATATTTAATTAGAAAAAAAAGAAAAAGAAAAAAAATCATCCAATGACACCAACTTCACACAACCACTATTAGAATTTGGGAATATTTCCTTCCAGAGTTTCTTCTATTAAAAGAATTTTTTTAACATTGCAATTATGACTACTTTACATATAAGATCCTTTTTAGTTTTTCTTTCCCACTTAGATTAGATGATATGCATTTTCCCATGCTGTTACATAATCTCCAAATTATAATTTTTAGTAGTTGCTCAATTCTCTAGAGTGGATACAGACAAACCATATTTCATTTGGTTAGCCCCTTCTTTTTGGCAATCTGCATGAGCTTCTACAAGGATGAGCAGAGAGCTAACTACAACTACAGGAGAAATTAAGGCAGGAACACAGAGTCTTTGGGATTAGTCAGTCAGCTACTATAATTCAGAATCTTGCATCTTTACTCCTAAATATGGAAATGTACACAAAACAAAGCAGATTGAGACAAAGTGCAAAACTGAACTCAGCCTAGAAAGTATTCCAGCTACCATGGTTATGAGCAAATCTAATAGGTCTAATTATTAAATAAGGAAAAAAATTGTGTCCTTTATATGAGAATAAGCCTACTAATCACAAAGTTTAAAATTTCTGTTGAGACACACTAGAGAAACTCATTTCCAGAGAGAGACACATCAAGCAGGATTGAAAACGGGCACTCCTAGAGGCTTCATGATAGACCTACTAGGCTATCATAGGCTGCCCTCTGGTGCTCTGATAAACAGGTTTATCTGGAAATCCCTAGACCCACTGCATTATCCTCATGGGTGATTCCAGCATGAACACGATTTCACAAGACCAAGCTCACCTCAGCATTGCATCCCAGATTTCAGAAACCCTGATGAACAGAATGGCCCAGGAGAATTTCCAGTTAGACCCTTTTATCAACACAGATGATTCCAGCATGAACTTAATACCACAGACTGGCTGGTCCAGTGAGTGTAACTCTCCTTTTCCCTCACTCCGCCTCTACTGCTCCTTCTCATGGGGCCCTGTGACTGCATTTTGCATTTGTTTAAAAGCGGCTACTGACTGTGCATTTATTTTCAAAAAACTATTGAAAAACCTTTCCCCTTATAAAAGTGGAAGTTATAAATTTTAAATCAAGGTCAAGTGCCTTTGGCCCATAGTTGACCCAAAATATAGATAAACTGAGAATACAAGATATAGAGCAAGTGAAAATGCTTTCTAGGAAAGAATGACTGAAGCATAGGGAGAGAGGAAGAGAAAGCTCCTTTTCCAAGGCAGGAATATTGTACCCCAGAGTAAATGGGAAAAAAGAAGCTCATTATATAGAGTAATAGTATATAAAGGTATATAGAGGTTTCTTTACATAAGTTGGATCTTACTGAATTGTTCTTTAGTATGTATCTGTTTTTATTTAATAATGTATCCTGGAAATTTTCCAATTGTAGATAATGTCTACTTTAAAGAAATTCCATGACTATACAAAACTCTATTACATTTCTATACATTAACAATAAACAATTAAAAAAGGAAATAGAGAAAACAATCCATTTACAAAAGCATCAAAAAGAATAAAATATTAAGGAATAAACTTAACCAAGATGGCAAAGGCTTGTACAATGAAAACTACAAAATGTATCTGAAATACATTAAAGACACAAATAAATGGAAAGACGTCTCATGTTCACAGATTGGAAGACTTAATATTGTTAAGAAGTCAATGCTACCCAAAGCGATCTACAAATTTAATGCAATCCCTATAAAATCCTAATAGTGTTTTGCAGAAATAGAAAAATCCACCCTGAAATTCATATGGAATCTCAAGGGAC
Organism: Equus asinus; assembly: GCF_041296235.1. Taxonomy (NCBI): domain Eukaryota; kingdom Metazoa; phylum Chordata; class Mammalia; order Perissodactyla; family Equidae; genus Equus; species Equus asinus. Next base: position 2,638,400 of record NW_027225520.1, on the reverse strand, counting down.
TCCAAACAGGCAAAACAATCTTGAAAAAAGAACAGAGCTGAGGGTCTCACACACCCTGATTTCAAAACTTACTACAAAGTTATAGTAATCAAAACAGCTCAGTACTGGCATAAAGACAGATATATAGACCAATGAAATAGAAAACAGAGCCCAGAAATAAACCTTTGCATATGGTCAAATGATCTTTAACAAGGATGTCAAGACCATTCAATCATAAAGGATGGTATCTTCAACAAATGGTGTTGGGAAAACTGGATATCTCATGCAGAAGAAAGAAGTTGGGCCCTTACTTTACATCATATAAAAAAGTTAACTCAAAGTAGATCAAAGACCTAACCATAAGAACTAAAACTGTAAGATGCTTAGAAGAAAACATGGGAGAAAAACTTCATAAAGTGGATCTTGCCAATGATTTCTTGAATATGACACCAAAAGCACAGACAACAAAAGCAAAAAGAGATAAACTGGACTACATAAAAACTACAAATTTCTGTGCACCAAAGGACACAATCAACAGAGTGAAAAGGCAACCTAGGAATGGGAGAAAATATATGCAAGTCACACAATTGATAAAGGGTTAATATCCAGACTATATAAAGAATGTCTAAAATTCAACAACAAAAACCAAACAATCCAATTTAAAAATGAGTAAAGACTTGAACAGACATTTCTGTAAAGATATACAAATAGCCTACAAGCACATGAAAAGATGCTCAACATTACTAGTCATTAGGGAAATGCAAATAAAAACCACAATGAGATATCATCTCACACTTATTAGGATAGCTACTGTGAAAAAAGGAGAAAATAATACGTGTTGGTGAGAACTTGGAGAAATTGGAACCCTTATGCACTGCTGGTGGGAATGTAAAATGGTACAGCCATGATGGAAAACAGTATGACAGTTCCTCAAAAGATAAAAAACATGATCCAGTAAATCTGACATCCAAAAGAATTGAAAGCAGGGTCTCAGAGAGATATTTGTACACCATGTTCATAGCAGCATTATTCCCAACAGCAAAAAGGTGAAAGCAATCTTCAGTGCCCATTAATGGGTGAATGGTTAAACAAAATGTAGTATATACATACAATGGAATATTATTCAGCCCTAAAAAGGAAGGAATTTCTGATGTATGCTGCAACATAGAGGAACCTTGAGGACGCTATGCTAAATGAAATAAGCCAGTCAAAAAAAGACAACATACTGCATGATTCCGCTTATGTGAGGTACCTAGAGTAGCCAAATTAAGAGAGATAGAAAGTGGAAAAGTGGTTGCTAGGGGCTAGAGGAGGGAGGGAATGAGGAATTGTTTAGTGGGTATAGAGTTTCAGCTTCACAAGATAAAAAGAATTCTGGAGATTGGTGGCACAACAACGTGAACGTACCTAACACTACTGAACTGTTTGCTTAAAAATGATAAAGATGGTAAATTTTATGCTATGTATATTTTACCACAATTAAAGATACAAAACAAACAAAAATAAATTTATACATATATATATATATATGAATGACTACTACTCCAAGCTATGGATGTATGAAAGATTATTTCACCATTCTCCTATTGGTGAACGTTTTAAATTCCCAGTAGTAATTATTCTGGATTAAATAGTATTAAGTATAATAACAATGAAAAATAGTATAAAAAATTCTGACATATAAAAGGTATTTTTGAAAAGTAGAAATGCATTGTAAATAAATCAGTTATATAAAATTACAGGCAATCCCGTTATGGACTGAATTATGTCCTCCCAAAATCCACATGTTGAAGCTCTAAGCCCCAAAATGACTGTATTTGGAGAGAGGGCCTTTAAGGAGAGTAATTAGGGTTAAATGAGATCATATGGCTGGGGCCCTAACCCCATAGAACTGGTGTCCACTCCAGAAGCAGAAGAGAACCAGAGCTCTCTCGGCTCACACACAGAAGGGCCATGTGAGGAGAGGTGCCATCTGCATGATAGGAAGAGGGCTCACAAGAAACTGAATTTTCTAGCTCCTTAACCTTGGACCTCTAGCTTCTACAACTGGGAAAAAGTAAATTTCTGTTGTTTAAGCTACTTAGTCTATGATATTTTGTGATGGCAGACTAATATACCTCCCTTTTAAAAAATCATCATTAGCATCCTAGCCTTTCTTGTATATAATTAAATAACAAAGCAGCTCTTCTCCCCAGGTTTCAGGACAAAACGAACCATGCTGCCTAGAATAAGCTGAGATTTAAGCACAGCACAGCTCTAGAAACAGACATGAACACGACACACACATCGATAGTGAACTCTCAACTAGTACACAAAATCTGATATAAAACAAATATTTTACCCATAAGTAATAATAAGCACTCAATCTTTCTTACATTCTTAGAATTCAAAGGGGCTTTTAAAGATGTTTAAAATACACCAGGCCTCGGAAAATATCAGCTCAAAGTTTGAACTAACATTTTTGCCTTTTCCTTTTCCAACTGATTGTAAGCAGTTATATCTGAAGTTATTTCAAAGACACTAGGGCTAATCTTGTAAACTGTTGTTAGTTATTCACTGTGAATAATCAATAGGATTGAGGTCACCATTATGTACTTAAGTGTCTGAAGTTAAGGAGAAAGCTCACATATAGTATATGAAAACTCGAACAGAAATACCCTTTACCTTTTCCTGAAATTCATCCGAATTTTCTCCTATGTTTTCCTCTATACGCAAATTCCTGGAAGTTTCCTCAGAAATTTTCATTTTCAGTGTGTTAACTGTTTCTTGGTGTTGTTTTAAAGACTCAAGAGCATTTCGTAATTGTTCTTGGGTATCTATGTTCTTTGTCAGAGAAAGGGAACACAATTTCAATTAGAATAATGTGAAACAATGAAAATAACTTTATAGTTACTGCTTGATCATAAATAATAACTGATGGCTCCTGAACGTCTTGAAGAGGCTCTGAGTTTTCAGTTTACTCTGTCAAAGCCTCACCATGGTCACGGTGTCCTGAATGTCACTTCTGAGCTGGTCCCTCTCAATCTGCAGGCTCTCTTGGAGCTGTTTCAGGCCATCTTTTTCTTGGGTTAAGGTTCTTACTTCTGCTAAGGTTTGTTGAAGTTTCTCAGTAATCAGTGCTTTCTCCCTTTCGACAGTTTGCAGCCTAGAATCTCTACTTTCTAATTGTTGCTTCAGCTCTTTCACTTCATTTAACCTTTCTTGACTCTCAGCTGTTTTCTGCTGAAGTTCCTGGGTTTTGTAAGAAAGCTTTAAAATAAGAAAAAGTTACTGTGAGAAGCAGAGCATTCTGTGGCATCTATATAGAAGCCAAACCCCAGAAAACTAAAGACCATTTCCATAGAGGGTGTGTTGTACCAACCTCCATGTTCAAAGCATCCAAGCTTAAACCAAGTGTTTGAGCTTCTTTAGAGAGATTTCCTATGTTCTGACTCATTCTTGCATTCTCCTCAAGGACCATCTTATACTTTTGCTCAGTTTCAACATGTTGATTTTTAAAATCTTGGAATTCTTGATCAGTTCTTTTATAATTCAACTGGCTAGCTGCTAGGTCACTTTTAGTTTTCCCAACTTCTTCAAGTAAATCTTGAATTCTACTCTCTTTATGAACTACTTCAGAAAACAATTTGTCTTTTTCTGATGTTATTTTACAGAGCTCTTCAGATTTGTCATTTATCTACGGAAAAGAAATAAAATTTAGCTATGTTAGCAATATAAGATCCACTACAGCAGTTATCAGGAAAAGAAAAGCTTTATCTGCAAAAAAGAAAAAAGACATTGAAATTAAGCACAGATTTGACTGAGGAAAGGTAATATTTTTATTGTCACATCTTTATAACAATATATTATCCTGCTTAACTTTACCATCAAAGTTTTGTTTGGGTTCTAGTAAGGATTGAGTGGAGAAGAAACACTTAATTAGGATGTCTTTATTTCCTTATCTATCATTCTAAAGTGTTTTCTAACTTTATGGTGTTTCAGGCATCTTATGGTTTTTCTTAGAATTTGACTTATTATTTTCTTTCTAAAGGCTTTGAATGCAGCTCAGATTTCCAGAAACTTAATCCATGAATAATTTAAATTTTAAATAACTTAAATTTAAACTATTATTTAAGTAATTAATTTAAACCAACAATATCCAGCTTATAAATAGTTTAATCATTGTGAAAGATAAAGGAGAAGGAAGTGGGAAAAAGAGAGGAGAGCCAAAGTTGAGACAAAGGAGAGGGAGCGAGACAGTAGAGCTCTTGTAACCACAGGCTCAGGGTAGGAGGCAGGTCTGTGTAACTCAGCTTTTAGATCCATAACTATGTGTTGGGCTAAAAAACAGCATGTACTTTAAAGAGTTTTTAGGATGACTAAATAACGTTGCTAAAGTTGTTTAGCATGATGCTCACCATGTAGTAAGTACTCAAATTCTTGTCCTTTTTATTTCTTTCAGAAAGGCAGAAAAAGGAAAGGCTGGCAGAAGGTTTCCGGAATTGCTCACTAGGCTGCAATATTTACGTCAACCTCTAAAACTTCATCAATGCCACCCTCTTTACCTCCTTACTCTCCTTTATTCAACATAGTGATATGACCACAGCAACAGCACCAAAAAAGATAAAGACTAAGGGTGGGCCATCAATCTCTGTTGAAAAGCACTACATCTGAGGACTATAGAAATGGCCCCTACATGGATCTCATTACTAAGTATACTGTTACATATTCTTTGAAAATGTTCCTAACAAGCAGGGTCAAATGTTTACAGTCTCTTCACTGTTACTTTAAAACAAACTATGGCAAAATATTTAAGGCAATATTGCAAGGGTTTTTATTTCAAAGTAAGAGTTATTTGCTTAAAAACATATTTACCTCTTTCCTTAGCATTTCTACTTCTGAGGGTAAAGATTTCAACTCTGAGAGCAAATTAACTTCTTTATGCAAAGCTTCATTTTCTTCAACTTCTTTATTCAGTTCTTTCTGGAGATCAGTAATCTTTCTTCCTGATTCCAAATTACAGAGCAAATCTAGGATATTTTTGGTAAATTAAACAGTTTGCAGTTATTGGGACAATTTAAATTACATACAAACTTAGATTACTTAATCAGATTATATAAAATTTATTAAAGAAAGAACCAGTGTTGGTCAACAGGTAATCCAATTGTTAAAAGTTCTTGAATCGCCTTTTTCAAGATCGGGTCCAATTCATTTGAAAAATAATTCTTAAACCTTTATAATTTGAAGTCCATGGAAACACTTATAAATACTGACACCAAATGATATTGAAATTTAATATTAGGCTACTTACAAACATCAGAGAACAATGGACTTTTAATCATTGGAATGGAGGTGCAAAATCCTTTAGGCAGTTGGATTTGCAAAGAGGTAAGTCTGAAATTATAAAATACCTTTTGGAACTTTTCCATCTATAAGGCAGGTGAGTTTTGCTATTTCATTAAAAGAAGATTGTAATTCTTTCTCCAGATCAACTTGCATTTTCTTCTTTGCCTCCAACTGCCTTTGATATAACTGAATATCATTTTCCATTTGCTTGCATGCACTTGCAAGTTCTTTCTATGAGAGAAACAATACAAATTCACAAAAATGTAGTGATCATTACAACTGCTTTATTATAAATATAACAAAAATCACTTACCATTTTCTCTTTCAGCTCCAGATTTTCACTCCTGAGACAGGCTGCTTCTCTCTTGGCATCGAGGGCTACAGCCTCAGCATCGAACAGAGTCTGTTTCATCTGTTTGAGGTCTTGAATGTTTTCCTATACACACAACAAAAAGGATTTCCTGAAAGCTAACTTTCTTAGAGTTGGAAAAGACTTTAGAGAACACACACACAGATGTCATTCCTAACAAATCAAAAATGGTGAAAATACGTTAATCACCAAATTTTTTTTAGGATAGATGAAAAGAAATGACATTTTCGAAAATAAAAATATTTTTAAAAATTCTGGTTATCTTTTTCCAAATTATAAAAGCACTATATATATAGAAGTACTGTAATTTAAGAAATCTGTTATTGTTTAAAAAAGATTAACACAATTGTTGCTCAGCTAGCCTGTTAAAGTTTCCTACGTATTTTTAAATTATTCTCTCCAAAACATGACAGGTGAGCAATTAATAGTTAAAATTAAGAATATTAAATCACAAACTGAAAAAAAAAAGACAAACAATCCAAAAGAAAAAGAGAGAAAAGATACGAACAGGCAACTCACAGAAGAGAAAATATAACTGATAAATACATAAAAAGATCCACTGTGTCATTTTTAAAGAGAAGTAGCATTTTAACATGACTTTAGCTGACATGAATTCAACCATATGTCCTTGGGAAAACATTAATGCATGAATGAATGAATGAATGAATAAAGAGAAAGAAATAAAGAACAACTTTTAAAAAGTGGGCAATTCTGCTTGCCACTCTGTCAGTAGACACTTGAAGATTATATGAAAGTACCTTTCTTCCCAGGGCCTCCAAACAGTAACAACACTTTTAAAAAGAATCATTTGTGATTAATAGAAGGTAACAAAAAGTACTCTGACAAGTTCAAATGAAAACAAAAGAACAACAGAAACTAAGATTAAAAAAATTCTAGCTAGTGGACAGCCCCGTGGCCGAGTGGTTAAGTTCACGAGCTCCACTTCAGTGGCCCGGGGTTTTGCTGGTTCGGACCCTGGGTGCGGACATGGCATCACTCATCAGGCCATGCTGAGGCAGCATCACACATGCCACAGACAGAAGGACCCACAACTAGAACATACAACTATGTACTGGGGGGCTTTGGGGAGAAGAAGAAGAAAAAAAAAATGATGACGACGAGTGGCAACAGATGTGAGCTCAAGTGCCACTCTTTAAAAAAAGAAAAAAATTCTAGCTAGAAACTGTTGCCTTTTAAAAAAGGGTGTTAAAAACTAGAATCAAACAGATACTTTCTTGAAGTAATCAGGTGGATTGAAAGCAAATAAAAAAATTTAACAATTTCACCATGAGATTCAAATGTTACTTAATGCCAAGATCTGATATCTTGGCTGAGATCAACTACATACTTCTTCATGCATTTGTATAAAACAATTGAAAAAAATTAAAATGTTTTTTGAATTACTGGTTTTTAATGGAAGCTCACTCCTAACTTACTTACATGCACTCAAAGAATGATGTCCTCAACTCTCTGAGCGATTCTTTATCTGTAGAATGGCAATGATACCAACAGTCCCTTTCCCATAGGGTTAGTGATAGGATTAAATAAAATACTAAATGTAAAACAACTACAACAATGCTCGGCACACAGTAGGCTCAACGTAAGCATTTGCTATGATGATGGTGATGGTACACTATAAATGCCAACATGATTACACAACAAAATAAACCTGATTTTTACCGATGAGTATGACAAGTCCATGTTCACATTTTCTGATTTTTGAGTGTCTATGTATTTCTGTAGCTTTTTAATCTGGTCTTCCTTTTCTCTAAGCAGCTCTACTTTTGAACTTAGTTCATTCTAAAAGAATCAAAGGAGAGTGAAACACAATTTAATTGGATCTAAATTCTAAGGGATTAAAAAGAATTTACATTTAATAGTTTAGACAGTAAAATTTAAAAGTTGATACTTAAATATAATTCCTTCTCTTTTCTGAAATCATGTTCAATTACATATGATGTATATTTTATAGCTCTAGTCCCTTATCAACAGAAATATCAACATAAAAGCTCACCTCAAGATCTTGATTATACACTTCTGCATGCTTAACTAAATTCTTTATTTAAGTTGGAAATTTCATGAATTAGTTGCATCTGTAAGAGCATGTGAACAGGCAACAGAGCAAACCAATAGTTAAACAGAGCAAAAAAAAAAAAGACAGCATTCATTCACTGCTTCAGAATCACCTAACACAGTAAGAAGGGCTGAGAGATAACTGTTCAAGCTACTGCAGCAGAGCACCTCATTATTTAAAAATACAAAAACTCTCCCAAAAGACCAAACCCAACTAACCAAACGAAAAATCCCAAAACCCCACAAAACAAAGAAGAAAACCTCAGCATAACCCAAATAACAGTTACATCATCTGTTAATAAAGTTACAATAACATCAAAAGTACATTAGTAGGCATCACTTGGAGGAGATGAACTGTAATCAAACTTTTAAAAAACATTCTCTGAATAGATTTTTGTTTTGGGTAAGTTAAATGCATAAATGTATTTACCCCGTAAGATTTTTTCTTCCCATGAATTAGCCATTTAGCTTTACACTGGCGTGCTTGTTAATGCGTTGTGATCTGGAATGCAGGTTTGGATTAGGCTGGTTCCATGTGGTGCTCACCAAAGCTACAGAGGTATGCACAGCATTACCAACTATCTACCCTGTTGGTTTATTCCACAGGGAATATTGGAAAGATGATGTTATCGCTTTACATTGTCCAACTGTCTAAAAGTATAAAGAATACTTAAAGATATAAGTATTTCTATTAAAGTTTCCTTTCTATCAAAATAGCTATAGCATTAACTATCTCAGTACCATAAACTTTTGTGTTCAAAACAAGTAAACTACAATTTCCTAAGATAAACATATTTTTCCTTAGAATTATTTAATCTTAATAATCAGATGAGTCCTTAAAGAGTAAAAGCAAATTCTAGTAGAATGCAAGCGACTGGCTGTTTCCATCCTAAACTAGTTTCAGATTTCAGACTAGTGTTGACGTTCTTATTTTAGGGCAGTATCATCCAACAGAAATATAATGTGAGCCAAATTTGTAATTTAAAATTTACTAGTAGCCACATTAAAAAATAAAACAGGTAGAATTAATTTTAATAATACATTTTATTTAACCTAATATATCCAAAATATTGTCATTTCTTCATGTAATCAATATAAAAAAAATGAAATATTTTACATTCTTTTTTCATACTGAAGTCAATTCAGACTGGCCCCAATTCAAGTGCCCAGCTGCCACATGTGGTGAGTGGCTGCCCAATTGTTTGGCAAAGTTTTAGACATTTGTATAGGTTGTAATTTAAACTGGCTTCATCTTTTACCTCTTCTTCTCTGTTTCTAACTTTCGTGCAAGAAAGCTGCCTATTTCTAATTTTTGTGCAAGAAAAGCACATTTACCAAAAAGAAAGAACTAAATGATCATTCTTAATTTTGGAAAATATTTAGAAAATAAAGATTTAGAAGGAAAAATTCTCCCACTTCTCATTTGAAATAGCACTTCATTTGAAGTATTGGTTCTCATAAACAGAAAAAGATGAAGCAACTTTTGTAAAGATCTGAGTGTAACCTTCCAATAACATATTGTTTAAGATGCTGAGCATAAAGTGTACAATACGATCAAAAGTTAATCTGTTGCTGCTTAAGAAAACAATGTAGATTTCAGCTGTAATTTTCCGCAGGTGAAATGAAATACTTAAGTTCTTAAGACAAAAATCTCCAAGTTGTGAAAATTATAAAATTAAATAAATCAAGTTTTTGTCTTAAGATCTTAAGTATTTCATTTCACCTGCTGAAACTTAGAGCTGAAATCTGCATTGTTTTCTTAAGCAGCAGGACTGAAATTTCTCTTGTTCCCTGAGCTTGATGATACTGACCTTATTTCTCCCTCTAAAATCACTATTTAAACATCCTATATTATGATATTCCCACTTGAGAATTATCCACAGCTTTGGTGATTTTTGGTGAAACCCTTTGGCAAACCAGAGCAATGACATAGGTCCTAAAGCCATAATTTGACTTTTACTCTTTTTTGGTTAAACTTTTCCCCAAAATATATGTTTTGGAACATATTTTACTGCATACACATAAACTTACAATATTTTCAGTTTAAAATGGAATGGATATTGTAAAACTGTCTTTGAAAAGAATAAGTTTTTATTACTTAATCTTTTATGTTACCTTACAGAACCTAGAATTTCAATTTATGTCCAAGAAAAACTGAAGAGAATAGGATTATTTTCCCCTTTGACTGTGGTTAAAAAAGAAAAAAAAATCCAGATGTGAGATTCAAGTCATACATTCTGTTATTTTGTAATCTTTTTGAGTGTGACAATTCAGTGAGCTTCAGTTTTTACTAATTGAACATATAAATGACGTAATAAAAAATTAGAGAAATTACTGCTACACTTATGCCCGAAGTTAATTTTACGTCATATTATTTATAATAAGAAATACACAAAAACTTAGATGAAATTTTGGAGTTTGAAGGGGCCTTGGCAAGCACCTGATCTAACCTCAGGGGTGGAGACGCGCAGGAAGGAAGCCCTATGAAATTCGGTGCTTGCTCAAGGCCTTGTCAATAATGCGTGCCAGGCTTGAATCCGCAGTGAGGTCGGGAGCAGCAAAACTGGGGCTTAAATCCATGGAGTCTGGCCCCAGAGAACCTGTTCTTAACCACGACGCCAGACCACCTCCTCTCAATAAAATCCAGTTTTACTGACTGAAGTCCACTGTTTTTTTCATGACATTTTGCATTTTGTCAATATGAGAATATTAAAAAAGGTAAAATGAAACTCTGGAGAACTTACAAACTTTTGCGTCTTAGGATATAATACCTATGAAATGTAGGATTAACTAATTTGTAGGTAGAATGGAAATAACATATTTGGCACAGGATTCTTTTTTCCTTTTAAAAAGGAAAAGAGGGTGAGAAACTAAACAATGACACAGAGGAAAAATGATTGTGTCCCTTTGGGCTATTCATACAGAAATCTGAGAAGCAGCTGCAAATTAACTCATACTTTAACCACACCAAACACTGGCTCTTAATTTTGGAGGGAATCACAGATCACTTCACAAGTATGATAACAGCTATGGATTCTCGTTCCCAAAAAATGAGTGAGTTCAAAACTTCTGCAAAATAATTTCATCGTGTCTATAAACTCTAAGTAAACGACTCTCTGCACTAAGAAATCTCTTGAATCTTTTGGACAATTTCTGTCTCCAAAGTCTGATGATTTGGGGATTAGGTTCTCTTAACATGTAGCCTAACATTATACACTGAGAAAATTTAACTAATCTGTTTCATTTCTAAAAATTCCATTAAAACTACTTGATATTAGTTATACTAATTTTTACAATAACTCTCTTATGGAAAAAGAAACATGCAAAATCAGCTTTCCCAGCTATTCTAATAATGTTCTAACTACTTAGGTACATACTTTCTAAAGAAAATGAAGTCCATTAATATGTAGTATCCATACATAAAACATTCACTAGATATTAAAATTCATATTGGTCTCAGAAGGAAACAGCTATGCTCTAGGCAGCAATTCTGGTATACTCAATAAATTATTGATAACATACAAATTATCAGGAAATAATTTCTTCAAGATTAATTCATCAATAGGCAGATTCACCAAACCTGCTCAAAGATGTTTTTGATTCCTTCCTCTTCTTGCACACAAGCACAAGTGAAACAATTATGATTTAACTATTTTTAAAGCAATATAAATGAACTGATTATTTCTTAAATTCTCTAAATTGTGTGTACAAATGGAAAATGGTTGGGTTTTCAATATATCAACCTTAGAAATAAGCATCTTTAAGAAAATGATACTTTTAAAAGTGTGGTTTTAGGGTCCAGCCTGGTGGTGTAGTGGTTAAGTTTGTGCACTCCATGGGTTTGGATGCCAGGTGCAGACCTACATAGCACTCATCAAGCCATGCTGTGATGGTGTCCCACATACAAAATAGAGGGAGACCAGCACAGATGTTAGCTCAGGGACAATCTTCCTCAAGCAAAAAAAAGAGGAAGATTAGCAGCAGATGTTAGCTCAGGGCCAATCTTCCTCACACACACACAAAGTGTAGTTTTAGTTTAGTTTTGTGTTTCCACATCTTTTCATCTTTTACCTCTTGATCTTTTTCCGCTTTTCTTTCTAGAGCCTCAAATTCATGCAAACCATTCTTTTCTTTTAATTTCGATTCCATTTCTTCATTTTCTCTTCTTAGTTGTTCATAGTCTAGTACCAGACTATCATAGTTAGCACGAAGTGAATTCAACTCACTTTCTAAGTTTTCCTATTATAAACAAAACCAGATTTTCAAGTCAGAGAGGATTCAAGTTCTTTGTTTTGTTAACTAAAATCTGGATTAGTCAAATAATTCATTTAACCTTGAATCATTTGGTAGTTTGGGCCATTCTCCAATATCTTCCCAATGGTCTAGCTTGATCCACAGCATAACAGAAGGTCTGCCTTTTGGTAAACTAGCTAACATAGAATAGAGGAAGACTATTTTCAAAGAGATAGAATTAAAAAAGAAAGAAAGAAAGAAAGAAAGATCATATAAACAAATGCTCTGCCTGTGCCTGACTTAAAATTCAGTCGGGAGTAGGAGTAGGGCACATAATGGGAAGTCATCTGACCACAGATCCTTAAGCTCCTTGGTAATAAAGCTAATAATGTAATTCTCCACCTGCTTGACTCCTGTTTAATTTCTCAGACAGCTCTGAATTTAGGAAGTGACACGGAGCCATTATTTATTGACTTCTAAAACTCCAACGGCTGCCAGGCCTCACCGTGCTGAGCAGAGGCCTGTTTCTGCTTTCTGTTCCATCATGAGGAAGAGTAAGCCATGAGTTAAAAGAAACTAAACCAACACTAGGGATTTGAAAAAAACAACAAACCTTCCAGAGTGTTTTAGGGACACAAAAGCATATAATTCCCCATAATAATTAATTATAAGAACCATTACAACTAATTATAATGGTTAGCTAATGATAATAACAATTCCCAAGAATCACTGCAATTTTATTTCAAAATTAAAATGAAATTTTCTTTAACAAATACATTTATATGACTATGTTATATTTCTTTGAATATTAGCAGCCTAGAAAGCAAACATGGAATCTAAACTTACTAAAGTATTCACTACAGTATTCCTTATTTCTTAAAGTTTTCATAAGACTATATAATTTTATTTACTTTCATTTTTCAGCATTATTTGGCAATATTACCCTTCCCTGATACACCATTCTACTTTATGCCTGAGAATTTTGATACTTTTAAAATCAGCCCTTTTTACCTTCAAGGGATGGCCCAAGGCAAAACAGAAACTTACCAAAAAATCATAGATACCAAGATCTGCTGGTAAAAACTAGAAGCAAAGGTTTACCTATTACCATACTTTAGGAAATGTTTAGCCTCTCTCTGTATGCCACAGTTACCAACGAGGAGTGTAACAAGTTGGGGAAGCCTTAATAAGAACCTCAACTACTACTGAAACAGTCAGAGCTAGAAATGTGCCACAACAGCAAACATCAATAACAAATGAATTTAAAGAAGAGTAAAAGGATAATGTTCTGTAAAATACATTTAAGTTACCTGACTTAGTAGTTTTGTTGCTGGATTCCACTCTGTCTCAGTTAATGTATCAAGAGTGTTACTGAAAATATCAGACTCTGAATAGAGAGCTATAATTAGGGGGAAAAGAAATTTATCCATAAACATGTTATTAAGTTTCCTAAAACTCAAATTAAAGATTAAAAAAATTCTGATCTGAGGTAATAAGCTCAAATTAGTTAATATGTGCTCACAGTATGAATGCCAAGAATATATAAACAGATGTGATCATTTATATACTCGTGTGAATTAAGATCACTGGTTAGAATTAGTGATAAAATGTAGGATCCTTAGTACAACACATTCATGCACGGCATAAGGACGTTTCAGTCAAGGACGGACTGCATATACAACAGGCGTCCCACAAGATTAGTACCACAGAGCCCAGGTGTGTAGCAGGCTGTACCACCTAGGTTTGTGTAAGCGCACTCTGTGATGTTCACACAACAACAAAATTGCCTAAAGATGCACTTCTCAGAACACGTCCCATCATTAATCAACGTGCGACTGTATAGGTTAAAAGGACAAATTCTAAATTTGAGATTTAATCATTGTAAGCAGATTTTTAAATGCCCCTAAAAAATACTTATAATGTTAGAGACAAACTTTGCAACAGATTCCTGTGTAAATGCTACCCTTTCAAGATTAGCAAAGTTTAAGCCAGACATTATATGGGTACTAACTTAATGAGCAGTGATTAAAACAAAAACAAAAAATAAAAATATCTGTCTCAAATGTTTCAACTACAGCACATCATTCTTAAGAGATCTGGAAAAAATAGAGAACTTCATCAATGTTCACTTTCTTAAAATTACTTATTTTTATCATCGTAATCACATCTAAAATACATACATTTTATTTAACTGTGTTTATCACATTAACTGAGTTATAAATAAAGTCTCTCTTTATAGGGATACTTTTATAATTAAAAGTAGTTGAAGAAGAACTCACATTCATCAATTTCTCCTCCTAAAGTTAGAGCAGACTTATGTGTCTTTGTTGTTACATTCTCTGGTACATTAAACTCATTTACATAGTTTGAATCCTTCATTTTGTTAATTTTGCCAACACACCAAGTGACTCTTCGTTTTTTTTTAGCCTAAAGAAGAAGAAATCAAAATTACCTCACACACATCTGGCTCAAACATCATAAAACAAGGGAACTAGTTTCCATTTTTAACAACCATTGACTTGGTAGAATTCTTATTCAGCCTAGTTTAATATCTTATCAGTCTAAGGACATCCTGAGATAAGAAAACATATTCAAACTTTTCAAATTAGTGTTAACTTCATAATAAATTTGATGAAACTATTATTTAAATTTCATTTTGTATTTGAAGGCTTACTTACAAGAATTTCTGCAAATTTACTGAAAGGAATTAGTTAAGTATCAATCCTTCAAGTAATCTGGTGTTACAGAAGACAGCACAGCCACCAACATAGTGACCAAAAGCACTTCTGGGAACCCAGCCTTAACTGGGAAGGAACAGACAGGCAGCCCATTTGAACTTCCCTCAGCAAGTAAATCTTCCACAGGGCCATTCCCATGCCAATTCTTTGCCAGTTTATAAAGCTCACGATCCAACCAGCGCTCCTAATCTTGTTCCTTCCGTTCTCCCTTGGGACTCTGTTCCCTCAGGTATCTGTTCATCTGTCGTCTTCACTACCTTCTTCCACTGGGCTTTAAGAATGCTCAAGCCTCTGTTTTCTGCTTTTGATTTTTTCAAAAACAAACCCTTCACTCCTTCCTTCTCTCTAGCCAACATTTTCTTTTAGTTTCTATGTTCTCTTCTTCCTCGTCTCTCTACTTCTTCCTCATCCCTCCTGGGATACCTCTGTCTCCTGGTTCTTGTCCCACCCAGCTAGCTGTCCTCATCACTCACTTGGCTTTACTGCTTTCTCTTTCTCTGACCACCGCCTAAGTGTTTTTCCATATTTTACAGGTATATTCCTCTCTTGTCCCTTTACTAGAACAAGCATTATCTCATCTTTTTTGATCCTCTCAACAATCCTCTCTTACTACATCCACTTTATAGATGCCTGAGTGTCCAAAAAGTTTACATGAGTTGTGTACAGTCATACAGCCAATTGGTGGCTGAGCCCATGCTTGTAACTTCAGACCTTATCCACCACCCATTCCACTGCGTTGCCTGTCAAGATTATCTGTTGTCCCCAGAATATATGGCTTCTGCTTGAAATGGCCAGCCCTTTCCACAGCCTGCTCTGCAAAAGCACATTCATATATAAATCCTTGATTCCCATGACCTTCAGCTCAACTCCATTCGCTCCCAAAGCCACTGGACCCTGTCATCTGAAACTCATAAACCTAGAACTCCTTCCACCCCAGTGATTCAGTTAATCCCATTATAGCTAGTTAGCTTAAGAGGGACATCTAGTCTCTTGATCCACTGTTTTCTTTCTGCCAGCTACCTTTGGGCTCTCATCCCATCATCTTAGATTCTATAGATCACCAGTTCAATCACATTTTTGGGTCAATGGTCTCAAACTATTAGACCCATTCTGTGTTCCCCACACCTATCCTATCACAATGTACACTCAGATGAATTACACTGCCATCTGAGCTTTTATTAGCCTCCTGAACACTGTGTGGACAGCCAGAAGACTGGCTACCAACATCACCTGGGCCCTTAAGGCTGCCTGGCAAGACTCCTTGCCCCCTCGTTGGCTTTCTTTTCCATTCCCTACAAAGGCGAGACTATTTCAAACCCTTAGCAGGTCTACAAACTGTGTCTCTACCATCTCCAGCCACCACAGAAGAAAAATTAAACCTCCTATTTCACAAAGAAAATACAAGCCTAAACTTACAAAAGCATTACTTGCATTGATTCCTACCCTTTTCCTCTGTCCTTGTTATAATGAAGGAGTGTTTCTCCTTCTATCTAAGGCCAGACCCTTCTACTGTATTCAAGATCCTACGCCTTTGGGCCATCTCAGCCTACTGCAAGGTGGCTTTCATTCCCAATACATAACTCAAATTGTTTTTGCAAAGGAGCTTCTTGTTTCTAAATCCAAAAAGTTTTAGTCTATATTTGTCTTATTTAACTTCTCAGCAGAACGTGACATCACTGACATAGAATGTGACCTCGCTATGCAACATTCTCTTCTTTTAGTTTACCACGTTCACCTGGTTTCTTTCTTAACTCTAGAGCTAAACCTGGGCTCCTTTAGGCATTCCTCTTTTTTGCTTTTACCTAAAAAGTTGTTTGGGAGGATCTTATCTTTGGCCCTCTGTTCTTTTCATTCTCAACATGCTCCCAGAGCAAGCTCATCCATTCTCACGACTTTAATTTGGATTTGCAGTAGTTAATGCCCAAATTGATATCTCCATCCCAGATCTTTCACTTGATTTTCATATATTTGCATTTTCAACTGCCTGACACCTTAAACTAGAGCTGACCCAAATAAAACACTGGACAGCTCCACTGCTCTTCACTCAATGTTCCTTAACTCAACAAATACTGCTACCAGCTATCCAGCAAGCCCAGTAATGTGTGCATGTCATTCTAGATGCTTCCTTCTCCCTTTCCATGTCCCCATGTTGAAACAATCACAAAGTTCTGTCGAGTCTGTCTCCCAAATAGCTCTCCAATTTACCCATTTTTTTTCCATCTCCAGAGCCACAAGCCTTGTGGAGGCCCAATCAATTGTAGGTACACAGTAGCCACATCTTTCTAAACAGCAATTCCAATCATGTTACCTACAAGGCTTTCCCAT
The DNA here is from genome assembly GCF_041296235.1 of Equus asinus. Taxonomy (NCBI): domain Eukaryota; kingdom Metazoa; phylum Chordata; class Mammalia; order Perissodactyla; family Equidae; genus Equus; species Equus asinus. Next base: position 2,621,357 of record NW_027225520.1, on the reverse strand, counting down.
ATCCTTAGCATAATGCAATGTTCGAATCCTACAATGTGGTTTAAATGCCCCTGCCACCAGAATATTTTAAGTCCAAGAAATATGTTTTCTCACGACTCCAAGCTTTTGTACATGTAGATGTCTAACCAGCATACTTTTCCCTACCCCTTTCCTTGGGCTGTTTCCTACTCATGGCTGAGCCAACAGATGGTTTTGATGCCTTCCATTTACCTGGTATGGTGGACTTAAAGGTAGCGTCTATTAATAATAATCTTAACAGCATACACTTATTGAGGATTTGCTGTATGGAGAGTATAGTGTTAAGCACATTCTATATATCACTTCACTTAATTGTCACATCAGTCCTATGAGGTGAGGATCAAGCTTTCTCACAGATAAGGAAACTGCAGCAAAAAGTATTTAAGAAAGGGCCCAAGGTCGAGAGTTAGGAATTGACAGAACTGGGATTCAAATCCAGAAAGTCCAGCTCCAGAGGCCATTCTCTTAACCATGACACTATCACTCCCCAAAACATCTGCTGGATAAATAAACCCCTACTCTGGTAAAAACAAAAGCACACAGACTGGAAGCCAGAATTTTGATTACTATGTTGATTTATAGTCTAGATAAATTTTCCTGAGATTACTATTTCTGTTTCATTAAATAGAAAATATTACCACATACTCTAGACACCTGTGGTTTCCAATCACCTAATCAATTTCATTAGAATTTCATAAGAAGTATAGTGCAAATAGATTCCTTGACTACATCCCAGACTTTCTGAATTAGGATCTCTTCATATGGGAATCAGGGTTAAGTATTTTTAATGAACGTTCTAGGTGTTGTTGAGGTATAGGCAAATACACAAAAGGTTCTTTCCTAAAATATACTGTATCAAAGGATAAGAAACACATAGCTATATAATAAGCATATAAGAATACCAATTCTATTCCCTATATATCAAGTTTAAGCTGTCATCTTTCATAAAAAAAATAAGACCCATATATGTGCTGCATACAAGAGATGCATTTCAGACTGAAAGACACTCACAAACTGAAAGAGAAGGAATGGAAAAAGATACTCCATGAAAATGGCAATGAAAAGAAAGCTGAGGTAGCAATATTCATATCAGAAAACATAGACTTTAAAATAAAAACTGTAACAACAGACAAAGGGCACTACATAATGATAAAGGGAATGATCCAACAAGAATATTTAACATTTACAAATATCTATGCACCCAACATAACAGCACCTCGACATATAAAGCAATTATTAACAGACATAAAAGGAGAAATAGCAACACAATAATAGTAGAGGACTTTAACAATCCACTTACACCAAAGGAGAGATCATCAAAACAAAAGATCAATAAGGAAACGTTGGCCTTAAATGACATATTAGACCAGATGGACTTAGTACACATGTATAGAACATTCCATCCCAAACCTGCAGAATACACATTCTTTTCAAACGGACATGGAACATTCTCCAGGACAGATCACATATTAGACCACAAAACAAGTCTCAATAAATTTAAGAAGACTGAAAAAATACCCAGCATCTTTTCTGACCACAATGGTATGAAACTAGAAATCAACTACAGGAAGAAAATCAGAAAAGCCACAAATGGATGGAGCTTAAACAAAATGCTATTGAACAACAATTGAGTCAAAGAAGAAATCAAATGAGAAATCAAGAATATCTGGAGACAAATGAAAATGAAACTACGACAGGCCAAAGTCTATGTGATACAGCAAAAGCGGTTTTAAGAGGGAAGTTTATATCAATACAGGCCTACCTCAACAAAGAAGAAAAATCCCAAATAAACAGTCTAACAGTGCACCTAAAGGAACTGGAAAAAGAAGAACAAAGCCCAAAATCAGTAGAAGGAAGGAAGTAATAAAAATCAGAGCAGAAATAAATGAAATAGAGACTAAAAAAAACCAGGAAAAAAAATCAATGAAACTCAGCGCTGATTCTTTGAAAAGATAAACAACATCGACGAACCTTTAGCTAGACTCACCAAGAAAAAAAGAGAAGGCTCAGATAAATAAAATCAGAAATCAAAGAGGAGAAATTACAACAGATACCTCAGAAATACAAAAGATTATAAAAGAATACTATGAAAAGCTATACGCTAACAAACTGGATAATCTAGAAGAAATGGATAAATTCTTAGACTAATACAACCTTCCAAAACTGAATCAAGAAGAAGTAGAGAATGTGAATAGACCGATCACCAGTAAGGAGATTGAAACAGTTATCAAAAACCTCCCAAAAGATAAAAGTCCAGGACCAGACGGCTTCCCTGGTGAATTATACCAAACATTCAAAGACTTAATCCTATCCTTCTCAAACTCTTCCAAAAAATTGAAGAAGAGAGGAAGCTTCCAAATTCATTTTACGAAGTCAACATCATCCTGATACCAAAAGCAGACAAGGACAACACAAAAGAAGAAAATTACAGGCTCATATCACTGATGAACATCGATGCAAAAATCCTCAACAAAATACTAGCAAATCAACTACAACAATACATTAAAAATTTCATACACCATGATCAAGTGGGATTTATTCCAGGGATGCAGGGATGGTTCAACATCTGCAAATCTATTAACGTGATACACCACATTAACAAAAATGAAAAATAAAAATCCCATGATCATCTCAATAGATGCAGAGACAGCGTTTGACAAGATATAGCATCCATTTATGATAAAAACTCTAAATAAATTGGGTATAGAAGGAAAGTACCTCAACATAATAAAGCTGATATATGACAAACCCACAGCTAATATCATTCTCAATGGAGAAAAACTGAAAGCTATCCCTCTAAGAACAGAAACCAGACAAGGATGCCCACTGTCACCACTCTTATTTAACATAGTATTGGAAGTCCTAGCCAGAGCAATCAGGAAAGAAAACGAAATAAACAGCGGTCAGATTGGAAAGGAAGAAGTGAAACTGTCACTAGCTGCAGATGACATGATTTTATATATAGAAGACCCTTAAGAACCCACCAAAAACTTCTCGAACTAATAAACAAATACGGCAAAGTTTCAGGATGCAAAATCAACATACAAAAATCAGTTGCGTTTCTATACACTAACAAGGAAGTGGCAGAAAGAGAAATTAAGAATATAATCCCATTTACAGTTGCAACAAAAAAGAATAAAATATCTAGGAATAAACTTAACCAAGGAGGTGAAAGGTTTGTACACTGAAAACTATAAAACATTGTTGAAAGAAATTGAAGAAGATGTAAAGAAATGGAAGGCTATTCCATGCTCTTGGATTGGAAGAATAAACATAGTTAAAATGTCCATACTTCCTAAAGTAATCTACAGATTCAGTGCAATCCCAATCAAATTTCCAACAACATTTTTCACAGAAATAGAACAAAGAATCCTACAATTTATATGGAACAACAAAAGACGCAGAATAGCCAAAGGAACCCTGAGAAAAAAGAACAAAGCTGGAGGCGTCACACTCCCTGATTTCAAAATATACTACAAAGCTATAGTAACCAAAACAGCATGGTATGGCATAAAAACAGACACACAGATCAATGGAACAGAATCCAGAGTCCAGGAGTCCAGAAATCAACCCACACATCTATGGACAGCTAATTTTTGACAGGGGAGCCAAGAGCATACAATGGAGAAAGTAGAGTCTCTTCAATAAATGGTGTTGGGAAACCTGGACAGCCACATGCCCAAGAATGAAAGTAGACCATTACCTTACACCATGCACAAAAATCAACTCAAAATGGATTTAAGACTTGAATGTAAGACCTGAAACCACGAAACTTCTAGTAGAAAACATAGGCAGTACACTCTTTGACATCGGTCTTAGCAGCATATTTTCAAATACCATGCCTGACTGGGCAAGAGAAACAATATAAAAAATAAACAAATGGGACTACATCAAACTAAAAAGCTTCTGCACAGCAAAGGAAGCCATCAAGAAAAGGAAAAGACAGCCTAACAATTGGGAGAAGATGTTTGTAAACCATATATCAAAAAAGGGGTGAATATCCAAAATATACAAAGAACTCATACATCTCAACAACAAAAAAACCAAAAACCCAGTTCAAAAATGTGCAAAAGATCTGAATGGAGATTTCTCCAAAGAAGATATACGGATGGCCAACAGGCACATGAAAAGATGTTCAACGTCACTATCAGAGAAATGCAAATCAAAGCTATAATGAGATATCACCTCACTCTTGTCAGAATGGCTATAATTAACAAGACTGGAAACAATAAGTGTTGGAGAGGATGTAGAGAGAAGGGAACCCTCATACACTGCTGGTGGGAGTGCAAACTGCTGCAGTCACTATGGAAAACAGTATGGAGATGGCTCAAAAAATTAAGACTAGACCTACCATATGATCCAGCTATTCCACTCTTGGGTATTTATCCAAAGAACGTCAAAACGTGAATGCGTAAAGATACATGCACTCCTATGTTCACTGTAGGCTTATTCACAATAGCCAAGACTTGGAAGCAACTTAGGTGCCCGTCAAGGGATGAATGGATGAAGAAGATGTGGTATATATACACAAGGGAATACTACTCAGCCATAAAAAAGGATGAAATCTGGCTAATTGTGACAACAAGGATGGACCTTGAGGGTATTGCTGCTGAGAGTAAAAAGTCAGAGGGAGAAAGTCAAACATTGTATGATCTCACTCACAAATAGAAGATAAAAACAACAAAAGACAATCCCATAGCAACAGAGATTGGATTGGTGGTTACCAGAGGGGAAAGGGGGAGAGAAGAGGTTGAAAGGCATGATTAGGCACATGTGTGGTGATGGTAATTAGTCTTTTGGTGGTCAGCATGATATAATCTACATAGGAATTGAAATATAACGATATACACCTGAAATTTATATACTGTTATAAACCAAAGTTACTGCAATTAAAAAAAACAATAATAAAAAAGAAGAAGAAAAGAAGCTGTTGTCTTTTAAATTTTACTTTTAATTCCTGTTGTGATGTGAGGGAAGAAGAGGTCACTAGCATTCGTGTTAAGTTTTGAATTTTCTCAATCTGCACTTTTTGAAGCAAATCTTTTTCTTCCAAAAGTTGGGCCAATTGGTCTTTTTCCATTGCCTGGGCCCGAGTCTCTAAAGAAACCTAAAGAATGTAATATTGGGTTACGTTAATAAATGTAGGTAGGTTTTAAAACCTTGAAAGTATAGTTTAAAAAAATATAAATTTGTATGTGAGTTTTGAGAATTTTTCTTTTCTTTTTTTTTTTGCTGAAGAAGATTCACCTTGAGCTAACATCTGTACCTATCTTTCTCTTTCTGCTTGAAAGGGATTTGCCCTGAGCTAACATCTGTGCCTATCTTCCTCCATTTTGTACATGGGACAACAGGACAGCATGGCCGCCAAGTGGTGTAGGTCTGCGGACGGCAACTGAACCCGGGCTGCCAAAGTGGAGTGCAACAAACTTAACCACTAGGCCACAGGGCTGGCCTGAGAATTTTAATTTTATTGAAATAAAATATGCCCTACCTGCAGAACACCAATATGCAGTTACCATAATCAATAATTTCTCAAACTTATAATAGGGTAAAATATACATTTCTCCTCATGTCACTATTCTATATGCCATGTATAAGATTATATCAATGCTGTTAAAGCAATTCTATTAATTGACTAAAAATATATAAATAGGCAGAGAAATCATAAAGCAGAGACTTGAATACCTATAGCAAAGGAAGAGAGATCCTTCTAAGACCGCCATTTGACATTTTAGGTCATTTTTAAAAAGATCAGTAAAATGTAAGTTTTTTACAGACTGGGGACCATGATGGTTTAAACAAACAAATGGTAATGACAAGCAATTATGCTATCTTATTAGATTGCTATCTTAGGGCTAGAAGAGGAATTCAAGATAATGTAAAATGAAACAAAGTAGTTTTAAACACTATTCATGGTCTCTCTTTTTAACCTAATTCTCTGTATTTGTGACAGTTTTTATCTCTTAAAAAAACGTATCTCTACTTGGCCCATTTGAAAATCTCAAATTTTGCCCTTTGGAAATGAAAAACAAAATCTAAAATAATTTCAAGAAACCAAATCTTGCAGTTTATAGTAAAGTTTTTACGGGTTGATTTCTCCTTAGTTAAAAACTATTTGTTTTAAATTTAGATTGTAGAACTCAGATATTGAGGATTTAAGAGTCTCTGGGCATGTAGGCAGATCTCAATTCTAAATCCATCTCTATTCTTTACTGAAATACACAGTTCATACATACCTCCTCTAATTGTTTTTTAAGATCCATTATTTCTTTTCTATATCTTTTCAGGAGAGCTTCATCACTAGACACCTCATTGACATAAGGAGTATTCTTCATATATTTAGCAGTGCTGGCAAACTGGGAAAAAATACAAGAGTGTTAAACGTTGACACCAAAAGATTAGTTTAATTAATATTTAGGTTTCTTGTAATTTTCTTTTGTAAAGAAACATCAGTAAAAGCTTCCCAGGTGGCTTACAGCTTCTGAACACACAGCATTCTACGTCCCTGTAACAATGTCCATAACTTACCTTTGCCACTAGTCTTCAGGAGGGTCAGAGAAATATCTTGAAGACAGATGCCAACAGAGAGCCTACACACCCTGGCTCACTGGAATCCATCTACTCCTCAAAGTCCAGGGCAAATGCTCCCTCTGCGCTGAAGCTTCACTTCCAGTCAAAAGCACCTCTCCTTCCTTTGAACTCTGTCCTACTTATTAGCCACTTAACTTTTAATCCAAGGAAATCACGCTGGAAGACAGGTCTTATCTTCACTATAAGACTATAAATTCTGTGAAGCCAGGAACGCTATCTCCTACCTTTGTTTCTCTGACAGAACCTTGATCCAGCGCTCAATAGCTACTTAAAGTGATGTTTCTTAGAGCATGAGTGTCAAAAGTAACTTTAACTGGGTACGTGAGGGTGCCCATTAAATAACACTGAACCCTTCATTGAGACAGCTATTCTACTGACAGTTCTCATTCTTCTTTTCTTTTGAAAACAGAAAATACAGGCCTTAGGCTCAGAGCAAAGGCAGGCAACAATTTGTTAGCAGGAACTTAAGAATTATTTTGTTATAAACACGCACACCCATTTTTTGGGTCACCTTCTGTTTGTTCCAAGTGATAACCAGTTTTTCATTTATGGGACTGATAGAAAGTTTCCTTTTATAATAAGTTAAATTTAAAAAGTGAGTTATTTAAGAAAAAATCAAGTCAATTTCAATAAAATATTGTTGGATGTGGCAAAAATTGGGGAGGCAGGATATGAATGATTGAAGTTTGGGAAGATTAAGGAATGCTATTTAGTAGACACACCAATTTTATTTTAACAGGTATGTTATGTCAATTACAAAAAATTACACCTAATTTTAGTAGCTAATTTTTCCTTCTGAAAGATGATTTCCCCCATATTGATTCGAGATAAAAATCAAACTCACCTGGAGAGTAGTCAGGGTTTCATCCAAAGACACTGGAGTAATTGTGCAGATAATGCGTGTTTTTGCATTTCCTCCCAAGGAATTCTGGAGAATTCGTGTTAATTTGCTATCTCGATAATTTATGAAACCACTTAGTGAGAGATGAGTTTGGGGAGAAAAAGAGTAAAACTTTTTATATAACAAAAGTGGTTTATTTTTAACGCAGAACCTTAAATTTGCTACAGTTTAAAAAATTCATTCTTTACTGGTTACTTGAGGCAGAGCAAAACTACTAACTAGAAAATATTTAAAATATAAAGTAAATTTAGTAGGTCACGGTCATACATATAAGAAGCAACGCATGCTCATAGAATCACAGAAGCTTTTGAACATACAGGGGTATCAGTACATTTATTTGAGTGTCACTGAAATATCATAATTTTCAACCTAATGAAAAACGTAAGCATTAATAGGTAAATGTACAATGGGACAAACTTACCCAACTTGTCCATCACTAAGTTTCTTGATCACTTGTCCCAAAATAAATAAGCTACGATTTATATTACAGCCTTCCTTGAGTCGCACACCTGCATTTATTAAATAAATAAGAAAACAAATTGGCCCCTGTACTAGATGATGAACTTATTAGTAATTTATGGGAGAAATTAGAAATTGCAGGGTCAGATGCTACAGTCTGTGCTTCAAATTAGATCTGCGCCCACCTTTCCTCCCACTGCTGACAGGCGCCCTTCCCTTCCTCCCACCCATCACGTGAAGCAGAAAGGCTCTCACCCAAGAGAAACAGCTCGAAAAAGACGACTAAGAAAAGAATAAGAATGCAGGAAAGCCCATGTCTGCACCACGTCCTAAAAGAGCTCCTCGAACTCCTCAATTCAAATCTATTTTTCCAAACCTCCAATACAGGCAACTAATGACGTGCAACCAAGTTAGTTCCTAGAGGTTCACAACCAAAAGTCCTTATTTTTAAACTGTTAATATGCTCACATGTCTTAAACGGAAGTCTACTGAAAAAGGTTTCTCTCACTTTATTCTCCTTTCAACCAGTTCCTATCGCTCTAACCAAGAACTATTATTAGTTTATTCTTCTAGAGATTTTTAGAAATACAAGTTCATACGTATTAATTTTTCCCCTTTCTTCTTTACATAAATAGTAACATACTATACACACTATTTTGCACTTTGCTTTTTTCACTTGGCAATATATCATCTATCTTATTGGTAAACATTGGTCTTTTTCACTCTTTTTTACAGCATAGAATTCCATTGTATGGATGTATCAGAATTTATTGACCTAGCACCCTGCTGAGGGACATGCAGGTGTTCAATCTGCCATGTACACAAAAAATACTGCAACAAATCCTTCTGAACAGCAGTTATTGCACAGGTGCGTTATTCAGCTATTGCTGGAATACTGCTGTTTAACAAGCCAGCTTAAAGCAACAGGCATTTATTTCTTGTTCACAGGTCTGAGGATCCACTGGTGTGGTGGGTACAGGCCACACTCAGCTGAGTGTCTCTATGTCAGGCTGCAGGAAACTAACACAGAGAGAGGCCTGACATCTTTATGGTTCTGAAACTTCCCATCTAAGTATGCGTTTTCATTTGTCTCAGTGTTTGGTTACCTCTTTCAGGTCTGTTTTAATGTTTTCCTTATTTTGGTCTTATACAATTTTTGTTGAGTTTCTTCCTAGGTATTATGCCTTTTAAGTCATTATTGCAAAGGGGGTCTTTTCGTACATTAAATATTCCAACCGGCTGTTGTGTTAGGAGGTGCTCATGTCTATAGATTAATTTTGTATCCTGCCACTTTTCTGAATTTCCTTACTGATTATGGTGTTCATGGGACTCTCAGGAGCTTTCCAACTATAAATCCTGTCAACGACAGAGTTTCATCTTTTTAACTAACGCTACAGCAGCACAAAGCAGATAATAAGCCAGATAAGGAAGCTGCTTTTTCTGTTAAAGACTTTTATCACAAAATTATCATTACTTTATTAGTCTCTAAAATGCATGGTGGCACTTTTACTCTGTTAAAGAACAGGAGGACTTTCAGACCAAAATATTTCATGAGTTTTCATTACCTTCAGCACCTGTTTGAGCAGCTCTTTCACTGCCTGCAAGATCAACCAAATTCTGCAGGAGATGAAAATAAACCTTTAGGAAGTGTAACTTGAAATAATAAAATCCAAAGTACTGGAAGAACATTTTTAACCCATGGTTTATCTGAACACCCCATCTGTTTCCTTGTTTCTCACCTCACTATTTAAGCCTTCCCTTGTCTGAGTCAAACTGAGCTCAACATCTTGTTCCTTCTTTATAATACCTCCTCCATAATGCTGCCAGAATAGGTTCACTTTCCTACACAAAGTTCGAAATCTTACCATGGTGAATACGATTCTTTATAATCCGGCACTTGTGTTGCTCTAGCCTCATTTCTGTCCATCAGTTACTCTTAACTCTGGCTGAACTACGGACTATGCCCTCCACACCATGCACAGCTACCCTTTGCCATTCCCTGTGTTTCACTGATTCTGATGTTCTAGTCTGCCCCTACTCTTCCTTCACGACCAAAGGCAACTGCCACCTTCCCAGTGTAGCTTTGTCAACTTGATCCTTCCTTCCCTATACCGTGAATGAATTGACCTTTCAACGGTGTACCCAGAGGTCTTTATAGATATGACTGGTTATTATAGCACTTACTGTGTTGAGCTAGTTATTTGCGTCTCTGACCACACTGTAGCATCTTTAAAACCATGGGCCTCTCTTCCATTTCACAAATATTGTTGGAAAGAACTGACTGCCTGTCGTGCTGCAGGCAGCACGTTAGGTGCTAGGGATATGGCAGCGCAACAGGCAAATGAGGACCCTGCTCTCAGCTTATGTTCTGCACAGGGTGGGACTCGGGGAGGAGGAAGTTAGTGAGAGGAGAGAAAAAGACAAACAAATAAGAAACATAGCATGTTAAGCGTAATACAGACAATTTAAACAGAGTGTTAGAAGTGGGAAGAGGAAAGGACAGGACAGGCTCTTTGGGCAGGATGGCAGGGGAAGTCCCCCAATTCAGCTAAGATCTGGAAGGACGGAGAAGAGGGAGCCAGCCCTGCAAAGACCAAGGGAACCATACTCCAGATTAAAGAACAACCAGCACACCAGTCACAAAGCAGAAATGAGCTTGGTGTGTTCAAGAAATGGAAAGGGCAGTGTGGCAGAGTTGGTGAAGGAGAGATGGGACAAGATAGGGTACAGAAGCGGGTTTTTGGGATGCAATGGGAAGCCATTGGACGGCTTTGACAAGAGTGACATGCTTGACTGAACTTCCTCAAGGGTCACCTGGGCCCCTGGGGGGCAAACAGATTGGAGAGGGGCAAGACCGTAGCCAGGAGCCCAGTTAGGAGGCTGGGGCAGGAATGTGAATGGAGACAAGGCGGCCTGGACTAGGGAGGTTGCCATGGAGACAGTAAGTATGGAGGGATGTCTTCTTTACTCTTTTAATCTCAGAGCCCAGTCCTGGGCTCAGAACACTGTAAAGCCTCCGCAAATATTCTTAATGCATTAAAAGAAAGTCAAAGATTTAAATTATTTGTCTCTGTGGAGACCTCCAGTGATGAGCAGGTGATTACACACTTCTGCTTTGGAGTCCTGTCTCAGATACTTCTTTCTTTAAAACATTCAAAGAAGTCTCACCTTTCCTGTGTAGTATCTACCACAGATGGCCTAGATACATAATAAAGGGGTGAAGTGGTGGTGAAGGCAGCATGAACTTAGGTATAAAGATGGGAATAAGCATTAGTGTTCAAAGATACCAAGTGGCCCAACCTATCCTTAAGAGAGGAGCGCACATGGAGCAGAAGGACGTCAAGTTAGACTGGTTAAGAGTGGCCAGATCTTGTCCAAGGAAGTGACACGACACAAGCTTAGTGACATCAGAAATCTGCATAACAGACTGAAGAAGCAAAACCAGGTCATGGGGGCCAGGTCCAGGGGAATGATACAGTAATTCAAGAGATGAGGACTTGAGTATGACACCCATGGAATGCTAAAGGGTAGCATCAATAAAAAACGGGGATGACGGGACAAAAGAGAAGGCAGAAAAAGATGAGGTGAAACTGACTTGGGTTTCCAGCCTAGGTGACCAGGATAACACTGATAATACTGGAAAAAGGAATATTCATCATGGTAGGAAGAAATAACTTGGTTTTAGACACACTAAAATTTGAGATATCAGTGAGACACACCATTATAACAATCTTTAGGAAGATATGAATTAGAACTCAGAGCTCTAGACAAAATAAATATATGGCTGTCATCAAAAGACAAATGTGAACCAAATGTCAGAGGGCAACGGGGAAGTAAGAAAGGCCACAGAACACGCCTGAGTTTTTGTTAGAAAGGTAGGGAAAAGAAGCCACAGAAGGGAACAGAGACGGAGCAGAGCTAAGAGAACCTGGATATTATTCTCCCAGAAAGGCCAGGAGACACTCAGAGACTCCCTCCAAAGAGCCAGAAAATGACTCTGGGGAAGACTTCTTTCCAAGAAGATACTTAGAGTGAGCGGGAGGCTGGAGGGCTGGACTTGATGATATCTAAGGTCGCCAGATAATAGAACATCAAAGAACACAAGAAAAGTCACCAAATGGATCACTGAATATGTCAAGAGTATTAAAGCTACATTATTAAGAGAAAAGTTAAAAATTGCAGTGAAATATCACAGGCCAGGTTTGGAAAACAAAACAGAAGTTAGGTTTTGTGGGGTTTTTTATTGTTAAACTGAAGAAAGAATAGGCTATTATAATAGACATTATACTGTGTAGTAAAATAACTGGGGTGAACTAGAATTAGATACTTGAGTGATTTTTCAAAATCTCAAAGTGAATAAACATATTATAGATTTACTCGTTTTTTCCCTGAAGTTTTCAAATAAAATAATCTTTATTTTTTAAAGATTGGCATCTGAGCTAACATCTGTTACCAATCTTCCCCCCCACTTCTTCTTTTCCCCAAAGCCCCCCAGCACACAGTTGTATATTCTAGTTGTAGTAGGTCCTTCTGGCTGTGCTATGTGGGACACCACCTCAGCGTGGCCTGATGAGCAGTGCTGGGTCCGCACCCAGGATCCAAAGTGGCGAAACCCCAGGCCTCCAAAGCAGCATGAGAACTCAACCTCTTGGCCACGGGGCCAGCTCCCAAACAGAATAATCTTAAATCGTATCCCACATCAAGCTAAAGAATTTAGGTCCTGAAGACAGAGAATAAAGTAATAATGGTAAGGAATAGGAAGGAAGCACAAAAACAGAGAGAATTGATACAGCGCAGCAAGAAGGAAATGGGAGGTTTACTTATGTGGTAAGGAGTGTTTGCATAATGCTTATGTTCACTCATTCAACAAACAGGTATTGAATATAAACTACATACGATGTGTTGGGGCTATAAAGATGAATTAGACATTACTCTTCCCTTCAAGCGATTTACAGTCTAAAACATTGTGCTCATGGACGGGGTGGGTGGAGCAAAATGGCGGGGTGAGGTGACCTGGGACTCTCTCCCCTCCAAACTACAACAAAGGACTGAAAAAAAACTGAATTTCAGCTAATAAACCTAATGCCAGGAGATCAGAGACCTAGAGTATCAAAAAGACGGAGGACAGAGACCCTGCTGCTGGCCTCAGAGGAGCTGGAACAGGGTAGGAGAGAACTTCGCTCCCTCCCCTAGAGTCTGGGATCACTGCCGCAGGTGAGGGAAGGAGTGGGGGAGGGGCCACGTGACCGGGGGATTGCCCAGGACTCCTGCCGCCGGTATAGTGGAAACCCGCTGATGGGGGAAAGCTTCCGTGTGTGGGGACCCCATAAACCCAGGGCCTCAGGAGACCAGAAAACAGAACTGATCCAAATCCAGATCGGCGAGCCAGAAAAACAGCCCCTCCCCCTGGCAAACAATGCTGGGTGCTGCCATCTTGTCCGAAGGCGGAGAGCTCAAAACACGCGGCTCTCAACCCCCATATAGTGGCAACAGGCTGTAACTGCAACTCAATTCTACCACCATGTGAAAAAACCGCTCCTCTACCATCCAGCAATTTATAAAAGCTCCAGACCAGAAGGAAAACAATAAAAACACAGAATTAAGTCCTGAGAACTTAGAAATAGGTAAACTAAGTGAAAATGAGTTCAGAGCAGCTATAATCAAAAAACCCAATGAGATAGAGAGAAAGATAGAGAAACAAGCCAACGAGTTCTGGAGTTACTTCACAAAAGAGATTGAAATTATAAAGAAGAATCAAACAGAATAACTAGAGATGAAAAACACAATGGACCAGATGAAACAGAATACGGACTCCCTGAATGCCTGTGTAGACACCAGAGAGGAGCAAATTAGCATAATTGAAGATATACAGGCCGAATGGCTCCAGACAGAGGAAGAAAGAGAACTAAGAGTTAAAAAAAATGAGGAAAATCTCTGAGAGATAGCGGATTCAATGAGAAGAAAGAATTTATGGATAATAGGAATTCCCAAGAACGTGGAAAAGGAAAATGGAGCAGAAAGTGTTCTTAATGAAATTATAGAAGAGAACTACCCAAATCTAGGGATTGAGGGAGAAATGTGTGTAGAGGAAGCTTTCAGATCTCCTAGATTTGTCAATGTGAAAAGACCTACTGCAAGGCATATAGTAGTACAAATGGCAAAAATGAAAGACAAAGAAAGAATACTCAGGGCAGCAAGACAGAAGTAAATAACCTACAAAGGAACTCCTATCAGACTTTCAGCAGATTTCTCTGCAGAAAATTTACAAGCTAGGAGAGAATGGAGTGACATATTCAAAACTTTAAAAGATAAAAATCTTTAGCCAAGAATACTCTATCCAGCAAGAATATCCTTCAGATGTGAGGGAGAAATTAAATCTTTTCCAGACAAACAAAAGTTAAGGGAATTTGTAACCAAAAGTCCTCCACTACAAGAAATCCTCAAGAAGGCTCTCATACCTGAAAAAAGAAAAAAGGGAGAAAGGGGACACAATCCACAGAGTAGGGAGACAGATAAATAGAACCAGAATAGGATAGCAAATATTCACCTATAGCATTAGGACAAAGGTAAGGAAACTACCAAAGCAAAGTGGATCTTATCACTCTAACTACAAACTCATAACACGAGTTGGAATAAGAAATGAAAATAACGGGGCTGGCCCTATGGCCAAGTGGTTAAGTTCGCGCGCTCTGCTGCAGGCGGCCCAGTGTTTTGTTGGTTCAAATTCTGGGCGCAGACATGGCACTGCTCATCAAATCACGCTGAGGCAGCGTCCCACATGCCACAACTAGAAGGACCCACAACGAAGAATATACAACTATGTACTGGGGGGCTTTGGGGAGAAAAAGGAAAAAAATAAAATCTTAAAAAAAAAAGAAATGAAAATAATAATTTAGGAGGGGAAGAGCAAAGGGACTAAATTAGTCTAGGCCAAGTAAGTAAGAGACCACCAGAGAATAGACTATATTATACACGAGATTCAAAATACAAACTTCAGGGTAGACACTAAACTAAAAAACACAACAAAGCCACAAAACATAAATAAGGAAAAAGCTAAGAAACCCAGCATAAGAAAGTGCAGTATTAAATGGGTAGGCTAAAGCACACAGGAAGACAAACACAGGAAAACCAGATAACAAGCAACAGATTGACAGCATTAAGTCCACATGAATCAATAATCACTCTCAATGTAAATGGACTGAACTCTCCAATAAAAAGACACAGAGTGGCAAAATGAATTAAAGAACAAGATCCAACAATTTGTTGCCTCCAGGAAACACACCTCAGCCTCAAGGACAAACACAGGTTCAGAGTGAAAGGGTGGAGGACAATACTTCAAGCTAATAGCAAGCAAAAAAAAACCAGGTGTTGCAATTCCTATATCAGACAAAGCAGATTTCAAAATAAGACAGGTAAAGAGAGACACAGAGGGACAATATATAATGATCAAAGGGACACTTCATGAAGAAGAAATAACACTTATAAATATCTATGCACCCAACACAGGAGCACCAAGATTCATAAAGCAACTATTAACAGACCTAAAGGAAGATGTTAAAAACAACACAATAATAGTAGGGGACCTCAACACCCCACTCACATCAATGGACAGATCATCCAGACAGAAAATCAACAAGGAAATAGTGGAGCTAAATGAAAAAACAATTGGGCTTAATAGACATATATAGATCACTTCATCCTAAAACAGCAGAATACACATTCTTCTCAAGTGCAAATGGAATATTCTCAAGGATAGACCATATGTTGCCAAACAAGGCAAGCCTCTACAAATTTAAAAAAAATTGAAATAATAACAAGCATCTTCTCCGATCATAATGCTATAAGGCTAGAAATTAATTAGAAGAAAAAAGCTGAGAAAGGCACAAAGATGTGGAGCCTAAACAATACACTACTGAACAAGCAATGGATCGTTGAAGAAATTAAAGAAGAAAAAATACCTAGAAACAAATGAAAATGATAACATGCCATACAAACTCATATGGGATACAGCAAAAGCTGTGTTAAGAGGAAAATTCACTGCAATACAGGCACATCTTAACAAACAAGAAAAATCCCAAATAAGCAATCTTAAACTACACCTAACTGAACTAGAGAAAGAAGAACAAACAAAGCCCAAAGTCAGCAGAAGGAGAGAAATAATACAAATCAGAGCAGAAATAAATACTATTGAAACAAAAAAGGCAGTAGAAAGGATCAACGAAACAAAGAGTTGGTTCTTTGAGAAGATAAATAAAATTGACAAACCCCTAGCCAGACTTACAAATAAAAAACGGGAGAAAGCTCAAATAAACAAAAGCAGAAATGAAAGAGGAGAAATAACAACAGACTCTGCAGAAATACAATGGATTATAAGAGAATACTATGAAAAACTCTATGCTAACAGAATGGATAACCTAGAGGAAATGGATAAATTCTTAGACTCCTACAATCTCCCAAAGCTCACTCAAGAAGAAGCAGACAATTTGAACAGACCAATCACAAGGCAAGAGATTGAAACAGCAATCAAAAACATCCCAAAGAATAAAACCCCAGGACCAGATGGCTTTCCTGGGGAATTCTACCAAACTTTCAGAGAGGATTTAATACCTATCCTTTTCAAGCTATTCCAAAAAATTAGGGAGGATGGAACACTTCCTAACACATTCTATGAGGCCAATATCACGCTGATACCAAAGCCTGACAAGGACACCACGAAAAAAGAGAACTGCAGGCCAATATCACTGATGAACATAGATGCAAAAATTCTAAACAAAATTTTGGCAACCCGAATTCAGCAATTCATCAAAAGGATCATACATCATGATCAGGTGGGATTCATACCAGGGACACAGGGATGGTTCAACATCCGCAAATCAATCAACGTGATACACCACATCAACAAACTGAGGAATAAAAACCACATGATCATCTCAATAGATGCAGAGAAGGCATTTGACAAGATCCAACAGCCATTTATGATAAAAACTCTGAACAAAATGGGCATAGAAGGGAACTATCTCAACATAATAAAGGCCATATATGACAAACCCACAGCCAACATCATACTCAATGGGCAAAAACTGAGCACCATCCCCATGAAAACAGGACGAGACATGTATCATCACTTATTTAACACAGTACTGTACACACTTATTTAACACAGTACTGGAAGTCCTGGCCAGAGCAATCAGGCAAGACAAAGGAATAAAAGGAATCCAAATAGGGAGGGAAGAAGTGAAACTCTCGCTGTTTGCAGATGACATGATCTTATATATAGAAAACCCCAAAGAATCCATTGGAAAACTCTTAGAAGTAATCAACAACTACAGCAAAGTTGCAGGGTATAAAACCAATTTGCATAAATCAGTAGCATTTCCATATTCTAACAACGAACTAACAGAAAAAGAACTCAAGAACACAATACCATTCACAAAAGCAACAAAAAGAATAAAATACCTTAGGGTAAATTTAACTAAGGAAGTGAAGGACCTATATAATGAAAATTACAAGGCCTTTTTGAGAGAATTGGATGACGACATAAGGAGATGGAAAGACATTCCATGTACATGGATTGGAAGAATAAACATCGTTAGAATGTCCGTTCTACCTAAAGCAATCTACAGATTCAACACCATCCCAATCAGAATCCCAATGACATTCTTTACAGAATTAGAACAAAGAATCCTAAAATTTATATGGGGCAACAAAAGACCCCAAATTGCTCAAGCAATCCTGAGAAAAAAGAACAAAACGGGAGGCATTACAATCCCTGACTTCAAAACTTACCACAAAGCTACAGTAATCAAAACAGCATGGTACTGGTACAAAAACAGGTGCACAGATCAATGGAACAGAATTGAAAGCCCAGAAATAAAACCATACACCTATGGACAGCTTATCTTCGACAAAGGAGCAGAGTGCATACAATGGAGAAAAGAAAGTCTTTTCAACAAATGGTGCTGGGAAAACTGGAAAGCCATATGTAAAAGAATGAAAATTGACCATTCTTTTTCACCATTCACCAAAATAAACTCAAAATGGATCAAAGACCTAAAGGTGACACCTGAAACCAGAAGGCTTCTGGAAGAAAACGTAGGCAGTACGCTCTTTGACATCAGTATTAAAAGGATCTTTTCGGACACCATGTCTACTCAGAGAAGGGAAACAATAGAAAGAATAAACAAATGGGACTTCATTAGACTAAAGAGCTTCTTCAAGGCAAATGAAAACAGGATTGAAACAAAAAAACAACCCACTAACTGGGAAAAAATATTTGCAAGTCATATACCTGACAAAGGCTTAATATCCATAATATATAAAGAACTCTCACAACTCAACAACAAAAAATCAAACAACCCGATCAAAAAATGGGCTGGAGACATGAACAGACATTTCTCCAAAGAAGATATACGGATGGCCAATAGGCACATGAAAAGATGCTCATCATCACTGATCATCAGGGAAATGCAAATCAAAACTACACTAAGATATCACCTTACACCCATTAGAATGACAAAAATATCTAAATCTAATATTAACAAATGTTGGAGAGGTTGTGGAGAGAATGGAACCCTCATACACTGCTGGTGGGAATGCAAACTAGTGCAGCCACTATGGAAAACAGTATGGAGATTCCTCAAAAAATTAAAAATAGAACTACCATACGATCCAGCCATTCCACTACTGGATATCTATCCAAAGAGCTTGAAGTCAGCAATTCCAAAAGTCCTATGCACCCCAATGTTCACTGCAGCATTATTTACAATAGCCAAGATATGGAAGCAACCTAAGTGCCCATCAACAGATGAATGGATAAAGAAGATGCGGTATATATATATACAATGGAATACTACTCAGATGCAAAACAGAACAAAATCATCCCATTTGCAACAACATGGATGGACCTTGAGGGAATTATGTTAAGTGAAATAAGCCAGTTAGAGAAGGATAATCTCTGATTCACTCCACTCACATGAGGAATTTAAAAATGTAGACAAAGAGACCAGATTAGTGGCCACCAGGGGAAAGGTGGGGTGGGGGGTGGGCACAAAGGCTGAAGTGGTGCACCTACAACACGAATGACAAACAGTAATGTACAACTGAAATTTCACAAGATTGTAACCTATCATTAACTCAATAAAAAATAAATAAATAAATAAATAAATTCAACCCACCATTTGGGAGAAAAATTGCAATTAAGGGGGAACAAAAAGTCCCAGTATCTACGGACTGTTAAAATTAAATGATAAGAAAGACCACAATGGTTTCTCCTGTTGCAATAAATTCTTCAGATCTGTAGAATGCCGCAAACCCCCTCAATTCATTTTAATTTGCTTTCACTGACACGCATGTCCAACAGAACAGTAAGAAAAAAGAAAAAGAAAGAAAGAAACTACCTTGGGGGAAAAATAAAGTTTATTGGAAGAAACACTCCATTTGAAAACAAAAAGAAACTCTGGGTGAATCAGCATATGATCCAACACAACTTGGAGGATGCATGGGAAGGCCTGTGCTGTAAACCAAAGAGAGTGCCATCTACAGAATGCATACTTTGAATACATCGTCAACAGTGGCAACATTTCCATCGGTTAAATAAATGTAATTTTTTTTCATTAAAAAAAATAAAAACCATAAAACATTGTGCTCATAATATAAAACGTATTTTTTTATTGTACTTAAGAACGAACTTGAATATGTGATTTATTTTTTAACCATCCCATCTAGGTTTCTGTTGATCTCACAAGTCTCAATTCTACTGGCTGAGACTAAGTTAAAAAAAAATCACCAAATTCCAAGATTACTTTAAGTTTTAAATGTAGATTGGAAAAAAAAACCCAAATCCTCTTTCGTTACTGGTTAGGAAAGGCCTCAACTCCTACAACCATTACATCTAAATTTTAGGAGATGGCAGCCATAACATAACAGGAAGAAAGACCCCCGAATTTTTCCTATATTTTAACTAGTTATCTCATGCTACCGATAAGAATAAACTACCAATTTATAGATGTTTTTCCCTATTTAGTTAACAGTTCTTATGAAACCAAACATCCAGCAGCTGAATTAAATTTTGCTTTGGCCCATAGAGTACATTAGCAGGGTTTACCAATACTCACCAAATGGGACACCTTGACAGATCCTTCACAATTAGAGGGTTCACCTTTCTCTCTACTTTCCAAAATCTAGACAGAAAAGGCAACTTGTAGAAAAATTAGTGTCTTCTTAATTGGAAAGACCAAGTAGAGAGAGAATTACCCACCATCCTAAAAATGGTATGAGAACGACTGCTCCTTTGATTCATCTTTGTGATTCCATAGTGTCTGTTCTCTGTAAAAATGAGTCATATTTCAGCGGCATATATTAAAATCCAAAGAAAAACATTAACTTTTACTGTAGCTTAAAAGTGAAAAGTGTGATTTGAAGCCTAAATACATTCAAGTGAATAGTTTTTACTATTCTACAAGTGTTTTGAGGAAATACAGCATAAAGTCTTACTTTCTCCCTTTGTGATCCACTTCAAAGCCATTTCTGGTGTATAAACAACTTCTTCTGTGAGATCAGCCACATATACATTCCTCTGAAACAAGGTTAATGATGGGAAGAGTAGAGAAATAGAAGTCACTTAAAAGTGTGCATCTCAAGAGAAGGTGCAAACTATTACAGAATTAATTTGTAGAAGTTAAAAGTAGAAAATGGAGAATATTACTCTGTATAAAAATAAGAAGTAAATCTATGATATTTACAATTTATATCCTATACCAAAGCACACCAAATTCTAACCTGATACTTCCATCTTGTTCTTTTGAGGCCCTTACACAAAAATATTACAACTGTCAACATTTCAAAATGATACACATCACTTAAAAGATGATCTCATAAACATTTAAGAAAGAAAACAAAAAACAAATCACAGAAACAGGAGACATTTTAAAAAATAATGGAAAGTAAAGGTTAATGTTCATGAACTATAATCCCAATAAGTAACTGTATTGTTTGAGCCACTGTTACTCACATTGAAGTCTTCCCGAATTATCAAAGGCTTCATTTTTTGAGTGTCACAGAGTAAGTCTGTAATGGTTTCATTGTATATCTCCATGTAGGACACACGTAAGAGAAATTCCCTATCAGGAAACTAGGGGAAAACATATGTAAAAACATCAGAGATCACCCAGTTATGAAAACCTAATACTGAATGTTGATGTGCTCATAATAAACATTAAAATATTCTTTGAGAAGTTATCTTTGTAAAACAAACAAAAAAAATCCTATGGTTCTATATTGACAAAAGTAAACACAAAAATATAAAAGCATTGGGGCTGGCCCCGTGGCTGAGTGGTTAAGTTCGCGTGCTCCGCTTCAGGCGGCCCAGTGTTTCGTTAGTTCGAATCCTGGGCGCGGACATGGCACTGCTCATCAGACCACGCTGAGGCAGCATCCCACATGCCACAACTAGAAGAACCCACAACGAAGAATACACAACTATGTACCGGGGGGCTTTGGGGAGAAAAAGGAAAAAATAAAATCTTTAAAAAAAAAAAAAGAAATATAAAAGCATTGTTTCAGAAATAATGAAAAGTATGGCATCATAAAATTCGAAGAAGAGGGTGCCCAGTCCAACTCTCTAAGCTTAAAATAAAACCCTACAAACAGATGTTCAAATAAGAACATTAAAAATCATTAAAACAGTAAGGAAAAAACAAATTGAAAACCCGCCTTAACTGATTAGGTTGCCTATCCTGGTCTTCTCACCACATCTACCCTCTCCTGCTCCTGAACGATCACGGACAGCTCCTCAAAGGCAGGGTTAAGATTTCTTGTTCCTCAATGCCTGCTTTGTGACAGGAGCAGCACTGCTTCAGGATTCAAGGGAAAGAATGAAAGGACTCTAAGCTCTAAAGCAAGGCTGTGGGGAAAGCAAATGTACGCTATGCCTTTCTTCCTTCCCCGTGGATAATCGAAAGAGAACTGTAAACCTGCTTCCTTCCACCATGACAAGAGGTGACTGCTTTTACCCGTATGTACCGGAAATTTGGCTATTTACCTTCTTAATTTTTTGGAAAATGTCATGAATTGCCCTGGGTATTACTCCCAAATAATCTTTTGAACCCATCATGGTATATGTTTTTCCTGAAGCAGTCTGCCCATAGGCAAATACAGTACCTGGGGACACAAAAACACACACACACAAAGATTGAAAAAGCATCGAGAGTATGTAAAACTATCAATACTGTTGAACACACACCCAAGACTAAATAAAACGTTTCTGCAGTGGATACAAACCATTGTAGCCTTGTATGGCAGAATCTATGATTGGTACTGCGATTTCCTCATACACATTTTTAGTAGATTCATCACTGTCAAAGACACGATCTAAAAAAAAAAACACACAAGTTAAACTAAACAAATCAACTGTGTTTTCACTTTGAATTAGTAGCTGCCCAAAGAAATAAAATTGTCAGGATATGGTATGATAAAATATTTAACTCACAATATTTTCTTCAACTTATTGGTCCTCTGAAAATACACTTCTCTATAAAGTAAAATGTGCTGGTTCTCACACAAAAAAACACAAGTCAGCTATCTTATGTGCTTTCAAGAGGCAGTGAGGCATAGTGGCTGAACCTGGGGATCTGGAATCAGACTGCCTGCAAATCCTGGTTCTGTCACTTACAAGCTATGTGACCTCGGGCAACGTGGATGATGTCTCTGTGCCTCACTTCCCTAACCTGTAAAGTGAATATATATTATCTTCCTTAGAGAATTACTGTGAACATATGGTTAATACTTAGGAAATGCAAACTATTACTATTCTTTGAGAAATTTTAGTGTTTATAACATATCTAGCAAGAAGGCCTGGCTCAAACTAAACCAAGAAACACAGACAATTGGAAGAAAAGCACCGAGCCAAGCTGAAGTGTTACAGAGAACAGCTGGTTGGCTGGCTGCTGAGGGCTGGGGTTAGGTAGCACTTGCCATGATGAATCCACCAGTCCAGGATGTGGTCTCTCATTTGTTGGTGCATCAAAAATGGACCACTCTCTCAGTGGTGGGCTCACATTAGAAAGCCCCCAAGAAATGGATTTGTCAGTCAGGAGGGAAATGTATCAACTGTCTTGAGAAATTCAGTGCTCACACGGCTTGCACCATGACCAACATCTGCACTTGCAGGTAGAACCCTATGGAAAACCAAAGTGCCATCTGAATGCTGCCAGGGGTCAGGAGTTCAGGGCAAGGAGAGATGGCAGGATGATTCAAATCTTAATACCAGCTGCTTCAGACAGGTAGGTGAGTCCAAACCCCTTGTGAGCATACACAGCTACTGAGAACCTGCAGCACTTGAGTCAGAATGCCTGTGTATCCCTTGTTCTTGGTTTTATCATCTCTGGAACATACTGTTCTACCTTTTAAAAATTTATGTTGATACTATCAAATAGTCCTTTACCAGGAATCATTTTCTATTCTATACATCTTTACTCTAAAGGCTTAGATATTGGCTTTCTAGCATAACACTAAGTCAACAACCTAATCACTCTCACTCCTAAGGTTGTTGAGGGGACCTTACTGTGCTTTGTGGTGCCTACGTGGCAGCATGGCAGTGTGGCTGGAACACAGATCTGACTCCTCCATTTGCTGGCTGTGTGATTTGCGTTTCAGTTCCTCATTAAAATGGGAAGGTACCTATCACATGGGCTTGTTAGGAGGATTAAATGAGTTAATATATATGAGGTGCTTAGAACAGTGTCCGGCACATGGTCAGCACTATACAGAATGTGCTAAATCAATACACAAATCAGCCTGGCCAACCTTGAGGGCCTCCAAGTCCTTTTGCCCTAGCTAGCTCTCGCTCATCCTACAGGTGCCGGGTACCTAAGCTAGTTAGATCCCCTGCTAGAAACTCCCACAAAGCCATGTCATCATAAGTGTAATTAGTAGTCTAAAGTCTTTCTTCCCACCATATGACAAGCTCCACAAAAGGGGCAGTAGGTACCCGCTGTATTCTAGCCAAGAAGGAATATCTTCACTATTTATTCTTTAAAGAGTTTTCTTGAAAATAATTGTGGAAAGAATATACCTAACTGAAAGATCTTAAAGATGACTTGACATTAAGCAACATATTTTGGGCTTACGGAGTCTTAGGCCACAAATACACTAATGAATAAGAGGAAAAATGTTAGTTTCAGTCATAAGGCATTATGACTATAACTGTGTTTTAAACATCAATTCATTATCTTACTTATCATAAAGGATGGATGAGCAATTTTTCAAATCTTCCACTGAAGCAGTTTACAGACGGCTTAGTCTTATCTTTAATGTCAAATCCAGTATTCTGGATAAGCCTTTTGTACTCTTAAAAGGAAAAGGATAATATGTTTACTTTTGATGCTATTATAAGCTTACCAAAATTGAAGGATTTACTTCCATCAACTTGATAAATAGCATTATTGTCAGTTTTCCAGTAAACTTGCGTATCTTCTCCAAGAGCTTCTTCTCTAAAAGAATAAAAACAGTGCATTTTATAACTAGTTTTGAAGTCTGTTATATGAAAGATAATTTAAAAGATTTCGTCTTCTGAAGAATATTTTAAAGGATGGTAATGACCTATACTATAATTGGGAGAAATGTGGAAAGTCCACCTTTAAGGGGTCACCACTCTTCAATGGGGCTTCCCTGACCTCCTGCCCTCTCACCGGAGCGTCCCTGGGAAGGTCTTCACGCCCTTCCCCCACCCAGCACTGTATGCTGAAAAGATACATTCAAACGCAACTCCGATTATCCTTCTTGCTTAACATCTTTCAAAACCATCCGAAATCCTCAACACACGGCACGTGAGACTTCGATCATGTTTATTTCTCTCTTCAACCTTTGCTTCCTCTGACTTCCTATATACACCCTAACTCAAGACAAATCAACTATCTGAAGGTTCCCCCAAGAGAAGAGATTTAATCCCTCTGTGCCTGGAATACCCCGACTTCCGTTTCCATCAAGTAACGTAACTATTCTTTCTCCCTGAAAAGTGTCAGGACTTTCCTGACACCAGCCCTGCCCGTCTCCCACGCCGTCATCTCGCTGTGGGGCTAATGACCCCTCCGGCACACTCCCCACCTGCCCGTCACAGCACCTGTCACAGTGTCGTGATGGTTTTGTTCCGGAGCTGTCTTCTAACGCATTAGATAATGAGCTCCTAGACAAGAGGGAAGTCCTCGTCTTGATATTCCCCTTTATTTAACACAGTAACATTTAACACATATTTCTCAAATGCAAAAATGTGTTAGTATTCTGAGGGAGGGGCAGAGACTAGAGAAGCAAACAGACATCATTTCTTGCCCTTCCTGCTCTCTCTATAGGGTTCATGACCTCTGTGTCTCCTCCTCTAGAATGTAAGATCCACGGGGCAACGACGGTAGTGTCTACACTGTACCAAAAGGAAAGAATTCCAAATGGGCGAATATCAGGCTCGCAGCGTCCTGAACGCTGAGCCAGCCGCCGCCGGAGCGAAGCCTGGGCGCAGCGAGCAGCCTGGGCCTCGCGCCCCGGGACACCGGGCGGCCGGGCCAGCGGCCAGCGCGCAGGGAGCCGGCTGCGCAGCGTCGAGAGAAGCCCCGGCCGGCCCGTCTCTCGCCCGGGCCGGGACCGCGCACCAAGGGCGAGCGGCCGAGCTGCCGACGGCCTACCTGCTGTTGAGCGGCCGCAGGCGCACGCACACGGCCACCGCCGCCTCCTCCGCCATCCCGCCGAGCGCCGGCCGGCTCGACGCCCGCGCCGCCTTAAAGGTCAAAATTTCCGCGACGCCGCGTCTGATTGGGCGGCGGCCCCGTGGCGTCACGCGTCGTCCCCTGCGTCCCCGGACGCTCGCCGCGGGGGAGGCGCGTTTCCAGCGTCTGGAGCAGAGGCGGCCACGGGGCGCGGAGGGCGGCTGTCCTGGCGGCAGCGGAGACGACGGCCGTCTGCTGGAAGCCTCTGGAGGGCGGGCAGCCGGTACGAACGCCGTCCGTCGCCCATCCTTGAAGACTTCGCAATCGGTGGGAAAACACGGCAGAGAAATTTTTTTCCACAATCAAAAGAGAATTACCACCTTTAAACAGTCATACTTTTTCCTGTTTTAATCTAAAAACCCTTAAAACGACAAGAGTTGAAAGTTACTACCCAGCCCAGAAACAAAAGAATCTTGTGCTCCTTAGAAACTGTGAGTTTTAGGTTTTTCCTCTTTCTTTTTGTTTGAACTCCTGTTCCCATTGGCTGTAAGTTCCTAAAAGGTTGACTTAGGAAAAGAATTATTGAAGAGTGGAAAAACTCACTTAGTAATGAGCTCAAACTTTTATTAGCGAAAGTGGAAAAGTGATTCTGAATTCTTTCCCAGAAATAGTGCTTGGTTTTCCTTTGTTTTAAATATGTATCCCAGTAAAGTATTAACATTTTCTTTAGGCAATTTCATTTCCTTTCAGTCCTTTTCTTAGTTGATTTAAGAAGCATCAAGAATTATCTCCTTTCTCTCACCAAAAACATGACCTGCAGTTGCTAATAATTGTTCGTTGTTTAGGAGTAGAAAACACTATTGATTTAATAAAACTATTTTGGAAGGTAATTCGGCAATATCAAAAATTGGAAGGCGCATGTACCCTTTATGCGAGCAATTCTGCTTTTAAGAATGTATACATATATTTGAATGACTGTGCAAGGACATGTATATCAGGCTATCAGTTGTGGCATTGTTGACAGTAGCAAATGACTGAAAACACATTAAATGCCAATAAATATGTTAAGTGGTTGACATTGTCAAGGAAAATAATCCATAATCAATCTATAAATGAAAATTTGGGTGAGTTTATTCTGAGCTTAAATCTGAGGATTATAACCCAGGGCCTTTCTTCCCAAAGGAAGAAAGGGCACCAAAGAAGTGGGGTGCACAGAGTGGTTATATACCCCCAGAGAGGATGTTTCACATAGGATTGAAATGTCCCTTTTACCGTAGTCGCGAGACTGCTCTGTCCGCACAGCGATTGATGGAAACAGCAGGTAGGTCTTCTGTCTCAGTGAACGCAGCAGGGCGGCAGTCTGTTGTCTCCAGCTGAGTGGTCACAGGTGAGCTGGGTGGTCAAAGGTGAGTGCAGCAATCAGTTCCTAGCCTAAGGAAAGATGCTTATCCCTAAGGAAATGCCAATGTGGGGGGAAGTTGCACCTTTATCTCGAGGGCCTTTGTTCTTGCCACAGGAAATGTCTAAGCAGATATGCAATGCGTGCTCAACAGCCACAGTCAGGCCCTTTTGGAAAAAACAAGGTCAGGCCGAATTAGGTTTATACCAAATGGCTTGCTCATATACTCCAATATATCCTATTGCTTGCCATTTTTATTTGTCAAACACAAGCTGGGAATGTAGTCTCGCTTTCTGGTTGGAAAGAGGAGAGTGGATTTTGGTGGACTGCCATCAGCCTCTGCAACACTCTGACTACCTTAGATTTTCTCTGTAACCTAGGTTGCTTTTCCCTTCCTCTCATACATCTGTATTCTATTTGACACTCATCCATACTCAATTTTAGCAAGTTTCTTTTTTTATGAAGATGTCATAGACTTATTGAAGCTGAAAGGAACCTTAGAAATATTCTCATACAATTTTCTCATTTTGTGGATGGGACAATGGTGAATTACAAGATAAATGATTTTCTAGTGTGGCATAGCTTATAAATGGTGGAGTTGGACTGACCCAAGCCAGTACAGTTTCCATCTGCCACTGAACTCCTGTGTAACCATGACTAAAAGGAAAGGGACACTATGTCTGTAATCATTGCAGATAATTGTTGCAAGATTAAAGACTTGTGCTTTTGAAATTAAACACTGTTTATCTATTAAACAAAAATTACTCCTGTTGAAGGGGATGGAATGATATAAATATACATTGCAATTAATTTTATATGAAATTCATAAAGTAAGTGAGCACAGGTAAGTATTTCAAATTCATGTATATTTGTAATACCAGGAGCTCTCTGACCCCTAAAATTTGCACCATAATCAAGAACTGCCAAACACTATGTGAGGCCATGCCTCCCTCTGGAAGGACCACGGTGCCCTCTGCAGCTTTAGCAGAAATGAATACAGTTTGGGGGAAAAAATAATGAGAACACCAACATGCAAGTATGTGCAATTAACATGCCTCAGAAATTCACTTTACCTTCTTGAATTGAATGAAGATATTTATGTAAAGATCATATTTTAAGCAAAGTATACTACAGCCTGTATAGCAGGTACCTATTTATATAAAAAGATATGCAATACAGAAAAAGATACATATAGGTCCATATCTACAGATTAATTTGAGGGTAACACTCTAGGAAATGGCACAGTTGCCTTTGGCGAGACAAACTGGCACTCAGGGATCAGATGTGGGAATATTTACTTTTCACTGTGCTTCTTCTTGTACTACTTAAATTTTTTATCATATGCATGTATTAATCTTTCAGGCAAGAAAAAAGTAAATCAACAAAAATTTTAATTACCACTTAGAGCAATAGCTTGCATCCAAATTTCAAGCCTCCCTCTCCAGAAGTTCCATAACTGAAGTTCTTTAATCTGTTCAAAACAAGACAACAGGCCCAAAATGGAGTCACTTATACTAAGCCCCACGTCATCAAACCAAGACTTAACTTAATTACAGGTTCAGCTTTCCCAGAGAAGGAACTTTACACCAGTCAACCAGGAATCACCCCACCAGCACTAGTTAGGTAATCTGCCTGATAGGCCCCTTCCATCCTCTAAAGGAAAGTGACTTTTCAATAACTAATTTGCTTGCCTAGTATAACTTCCTTGTCCCCACTCCCTTCAGCCTATAAAGGTTTTTCATCTTGTACAGCCTCTCGGGGCTCCTTTCTACGTGCTACATTGGATGCTGCCCAATTCAAATTGATTTTTGCTCAAATAAACTCTTAAAATTTTTAAGTATCCCTAAGTTTGTCTTTTAACAGTTCTGTACCTGTTGACAGTCCTGGTGTTAAATGAGGGAACTGAGGGAGACCCTGAAGGTGCCTGCCCCCGAGAAATGAGCAACCAGGTGGGTGTGTGTGGAGCCCCTTGAGCTCACTGCTTTCTCGCTGCCTCTGGAGGTGGTTGTTAAGTCCTTCTGGGATCCTAGCTCTGCAGCTCTTGCATTATGAGTTTTCAAACTTTATTTGAACATTTCTTTTTCCAGACTGGGTCTGGAAACTGACGGGAGTCAGATTGGGTCCGACTTACAAGCTGGGCGGTACAGGGGCGGGGGAGGGGGTGGCTGGCCCTGTTGTCCAGTGGTTGGGTTCACGCCTCCGCTTTGGCAGCCCAGGGTTTCTCGGTTCTGATCCTGGGCACGGCGGTGGCACTGCTGGTAGGGCCATGCTGAGGTGGCGTCCCACATGCCACAGCTGGAGGGACCTGCAGCTGAAGGTATACAAGTATGTACCGGGGGGCTTTGGGAAGAAAAAGGGAAAATAAAATCTAAAAAAAAAAAAAACCTGGGCTGGGTCTGGGTCTGGACTGGACGTGACTTAAGCTGGACTGGGTCCAGTGTGAGGCCTTGAGTGGATAAAATTTTCTTTCAAGGATGGGCAAGTAAGTTAACCTTGCCAAAGACAGTCTTGAATTATAGTGGCCATGGTGGAGAACTTTTAACCTAGCTAAGATTATCCATTTAGAAGATGCCCTGGTGAAAAAGGGGTCTCAGCCAAACACAAAACACGAAGAGGGAAAATTATTTTTCCTCCTCTACTGTGTCTGGTACCAGGATGAGGCCTGCTGGGACACCCCACTCGCTCCAGAGCCTGCAGACAGGATCCAGGAAAACTGGTAGAAGCTGCCAAAGGGTGAGAATTCTTACCAAAGTCACCCTCCAGATCTCTATCTGTGGTGCCTGGTTGAGAGAGGAAGGTAAAATTTCACATTATTCCTTCTATTCCAAACTCAGATTGGCAGGACAAAACATTTGTAAGAATTAGATCTTGACTGAAAGTATGAATCTGCTTTCAGGTACCCATTGGTTGTTGATCCTTTCCCTCCTAGGGATAACTATTGCCTTATTGTTTGTCTCCTTTAGTGGCCAGAGAAATTGGCCTGGCAATCATCGGGTTGTGGACCCCTACAATAAGGCAAGACAGAAATGTAGGTTGCACTCCATCTGCAGCTAGATATGGCTGGATAGAAATATGGGTTGCACCCCATCTGCAGCTAGATATGGCTGGACAGAAATGTGGGTTGCACCCCATCTGCAGCTGGACATGGCTGGACAGAAATGTGGGTTGCACTCCACTTGCAGCTGGGATTCTACCCACTGTTGCCAGCTCTCAGGGGAATTATTTCTTTCTTGCTTTGATTATCTTGGAGAGTGATTATCAGGAGAGATCCTGAGAAGGTAGTATCTTTTTTTCCTCTTTGAGGACACCTCTTGTGTCCATGGAGTTGTTCAGTACTGCCAGGAATATTTACTATTTGCCCTGGCTGAAATCTGACAAGATATTCAAAAGGATTTTTTTAAGTATCTCTATGGTCAAAAGTTGGCCCAATAAGAAGCTGATATTTAGAGCCTGATAGAAAACAATTTTTTTAGGCCTTCTCCCCTAAGCTAGAATGAAACTATATACCCAGAGGGAAAGAAGAACATTCTGAAATCTTTGTGGAAGAATTTACTAAAATATTCCAAAGACACACAGCTCTAACTCTAGAACATAGGGATCTTTTGTTTTCCATCTTAGTTGATGATCTTCTCCCTGATATAAAGAAGCAAACTGAGGATAATGTGCTTGGTAGATGGGGTCCCTCCTTGATATTAATCTGGTTGCAATCCCATTCTCTGAGAAATTAAAAACAACCATACTTGTCTTACAAATTGAGTCTTTACAAGAACAGAAATGTGGATCTAGAAACAATTCAAAGCCCATCTCTCTTTTTTACCAATCCAAAACCTCCGATATTCATCTCAGAAGGCTTGCAGATATTCTAAAGGATCTGGGCTTCAGAAACAAAAGTCCTTCTAAGTGGAACTTGTATTCTTTCTCTGTGCCTTTTGAAATGTAAATATTCTACCTGGTCTTCTCTAGGAACCAAGGTCATTCATATCAGAAGAAAGAAAAAGAAAAGGCAATTTTGAAAACTAGGCTTATTGAAAATCTCTTCCACAAATAATAGTAAAAAGCTTTAGCCATCTGAGCAGTTAATTTACTCCCTCTGCCAGAAACACAACTTGGATGAAACTGATTTTTTTTATAAACTAGTGAGTCTTGCATTACCATACCTGTCTCTCAGCTAAAATTTTAAAATAAAAGCTAGGAGATCTTTGTTTGATCTGTTTGCGTGTTTATGTTTGTCTATGTATGTATGTTATAAATCTGTATTTTTTTCTACCTCCAGATGGTATTAATGAGGGTTTTAGGCTGGTTAATTTTAAAACTGAAGATGAGAAGCAGGCTCCGAGGAGCAGGAGAGGAGTTTGCTTGCCCTTTGTTGGGAAACATTTACATTTGTAAGGGAAACCTCCATCTGTAAAGATGCCTCCTCTCTGTGTCAGGAAGAAGGCAGGATGGCCTTATCTCTGGGAACTCTTAATGGGGAAGGCAAGGACTTAAGTTGGTTACTGTTTGGCAACCTCATGTAACTGATTTAGGGTGGTGGCTTCTGGCCTTTACTGAATCCGATTTGATTCTTATCTAAAAGTTGTGGGACCACCCAATGGCCAGACCCCACCTGCACTGATAACATTTTAACTTTTTTACATGTTCTTTCCTTTGTCTTGTAAAGAGATGGCTCACATACCTATGCCTTAAATTTAGCCTTACTCTCCACCCATGTTTGTAGCAGAAGTGGCAGCAGCAGCTCCTCTTGCCCATGGGTCCTGTCCCCACACAGCAGCTCTGACTGCCCATGGATCCTGTCCCCATGCTATTCCACACTATTCTCTAAATAAAAGAACACTACTGCCAGACCTTGAGAATCCAAGAAATCTTTCTTTCGACTCCTCGGCTCACCAACCCTGCATCGGTATTGCCAAAATTAATTTGTAAAGAGCTCTATTTAGTTGGCTTAAAGGCAAACAAGAGTTTATATAAATCAAGTGTACTCTCAAAAATATAGAAACTAACCCAAATGTTTTTCAATTTCATGTGATCTAGAATAATCTTCAGTAAATAAAAGCTAGTTTAAGTTTTTTGGTTTAATTAAAACAGGTATGTCTTGAGAGTTATCAGCATTAAATATAAAACTTTTATTCTACCTAGGTTTAGCAAAAGTCAAATAAGCTCATGTGCTCTCTGTTACAGAATTTGTCAGCAAGAAAGATAACTTAAGATGATGATTAGCTGTGTAATATCTTGTGAAGTTTTAATGACTAATCTAAGCATAATTTTTAGGAAGCAAATGAATTAAATAAATGTAATAAGATAAAAGTTTATAAGTGAACTTTTCAACAATAATTATTCTTTATAGTATATCTATTTAAAAATAGTTTCCAAAATCTTTTTTGGTAACTTGAAACCTTAAAGTTATACTGAAATATGTTAAATAATGGGTATTAATTGAACGTCTAGATCATTTCCAAATGAAATAAAATACTGAAACATTAATTACTGAACATAGGTTTATCCACTTTTGGCTTCCTTTTACAAAGTAACTAAAGATATTGTGGTCTATTAGCAAGGAATGTGTCACAATGTTTTGTGCCACATTGAAAAATTCATTGTGAGGAGGATAAACTTCCAGAAATTATGAAATGTGTTTACAAATTTGCCGACTCACAGAATGCTTGTGTAATAGTCCACAATTGCTTACTTCTAAGTTATCACTAGGAATAAAGGATTCTAAAGGCCAAGAATTCTAATAAATACATTTAATTAAAACTATTTAGAAATAACAAGAGTGGAAGAAAACAATGCATATGAAAAGTAGGTAAGGAAAGCAAAATGACTGATTGTTCCAGAACGAGAAAGAGGA
Source organism: Equus asinus (assembly GCF_041296235.1). Taxonomy (NCBI): domain Eukaryota; kingdom Metazoa; phylum Chordata; class Mammalia; order Perissodactyla; family Equidae; genus Equus; species Equus asinus. The sequence goes on along the minus strand of NW_027225520.1, from coordinate 2,588,451 downwards.
AACAGCATAGGATAAAATCTGAATGGATATCAAAAGCTATAGGTTTGTAGAAAAAGGAATCTTGGGAAAGAAATTTTATGTGTTCGGCATGGATTTATTTAAGTTTTTTAACAATGAATTTTAATATCAAAAGTGCACTGGTGCAAAACTAGAATTTGGTTTCACTCTGTTAAGAGAACAAAGTTTTCTTAGACTATGGTCTGCCCTTGATAAGAGGTTGTGAAAGTTTTTGTTTTTTGGGTTTTTTTTGTTTGTTTGTTTTACCTTTTGGTTAAATCTAACTGGAAAGCTTGAAAGCAAAGATTTTGTGTCTTACCAAAATGATTTACTGTGCTTCACATTGTCTTTATTAGGTTTTTGATTACTTAAGAAAACCCAATCTTCTCAATATTAAAAAAGCTAAGTTTTGTTTACAACTATGTAACCTTCTGTATTAGACTTTAAATTTTTCTATTGTCACTTTGGTTAAATGGATAATGAAGTGTTATTTCATAATGGTTTGTGATCCCAAGTCAATGGTTCAAACTTTTAGATGTTTTGACAACTTCCCCAAATCAGACTCTAAGTGGAATCTTTTTGAATGCAACATAACTTTGAAATTTCTCAGATGGCCCCTGGAAAAATCTCAAAAGATTTGTCTTTCACTTTGTAAAAGAGAGATATTAAACTAATAGGCTTATTTGGTATGTTAAATTACAGCAGAAGAGGGGCTGGCCCCATGGCCGAGTGGTTAAGTTCGCGCACTCTGCTGCAGGCAGCCCAGTGTTTCGTTGGTTCGAATCCTGGGCGCGGACATGGCACTGCTCATCAGACCACGCTGAGGCAGTGTCCCACATGCCACAACTAGAAGAACCCACAACGAAGAATATACAACTATGTACCGGGGGGCTTTGGGGAGAAAAAGGAAATAATAAAATCTTTAAAAAAAAAAAATTACAGCAGAAGCATTGTCAAATAACAGATGATAAACACTCTTAGATTATATTCGTATGACACATGTTATTAATATGTGTTCTAGAAGCCATATGAAATTCCTAAAAATCTGATATGTCCTGGTATAATGTTATCAGTTGTAATTCCACTAATTGTCTTAAAATGTCGTAGGTCACAGACATAACAAAATTTCCTTGTCAATTCCATTATAATGAACTCTGATCAGATCTTTAACCATGGGGATTTTTAAGTCTTTTGTCATTTCCAAACAGATATTATTTTACTCTAATGCTTTTGCAAAAGGAAGATTCATGGAAAGGACCCTACCAAGTACTCTTGGACCATGACTCTGCTGCCAAATTACAAAGTGTCAAAACTTGGGTGCACATTTCACAACCGAAGAAAGCTCCACCTGACATCTGGTCCTGTGCAAATGCTGGAGACATCGAAATCAAACTAAGTAGGAAGAGCAGTGGCCAACATCGAGGTAGATGCTTCCTCCCAAGATGTCAGATCGAGAACGTCTCTTTCCAGTCCTCCTCCCCTCTCTGACCTTCCTTTTCCTAATTTTTACACCATGAATGTCTTTATTTTTGTTGTTGCGGTTGTTCACATTTTGTCTTGCTCTGGCCTGGAAAAATAATATCATTGTTCACACATCTCAGGCCACTGCAGAGGAGGGTACTCCCACCTCAACATGGCTGTTGGATTTGCCACAGTGGTGTTGACCCTGCCCTCACAAACTTCTCCCTGATTTCCAATGCCTCCATTTCTCGGGACAATCTGACTCCTTTCTCTATCATGCCAGACTCTCCAAACCTGGGGGTCCATTTCCCCGCTTCTGGTTAACAGCTCCAAACCCAGGGGACCTTGCTTCTAGGCTCTGTACAAAGAAAGGGACACAAGATAAAGGCAACCAGAATAAAACCACCCATGCAGTCTACAGTCCCTTAAGTTTTACTCACCTCCATGGCTGTCAACTTTCCAGTCCTGAGCCACAGACAAAAATTGGAATTGCCAGGAGGCATCCATGATTTAAAAAGTTCACTTCCTTCAGCAGATCTCTACTCCCCTGGCTAGGAGTAAGTGCAAATGAGGCTATGTTCAGGAAGCTCTCCTTAACTCTTGAAGATATTGCAATCCAGTCTAAATTAGATGATGCTTGATTCAAATCAATTTTTGCACAAATAAACTAAAAAATGTTAATGTGCCTCAGTTTATCTTTTAACAAATATCTTTGCCTTCCCTGACCACTCAATTTAAATTAAAGTATAGCTTCCTGAACTCTGTATTATCTCATTAGATACAGCATAGTATCTTCGCAATTTAGCTATGAAAAATTTGTCTATATTAGCCCACAGCTGATTAACCAAAACAAAACAAACGACACAGAAACAAACTCTTAGAAGCAGACAACAGATTAGTGATTATCAGAGGGGAAGGATGTGGGGGCAAAATGGGCAAAGGGGGTCAATTATATGGTGATGAATGGAAACTACACTTTTGGTGGTGAGCACGCTGTAGTATATACAGATGTGAAATTATTATGTTGTACACCTGAAACCTATACAATGTTATAAACCAATGTTATCGCAATAAAAAAGAATAAAAGTGGTGAGAGTGGGCATCCTTGTCTTGTTCCTTTTCTTAAAAGGATATCTTTCAGTTTTCACCATTGGGTATGATGTTAGCTGTGGGTTTGTCATATATGGTCTTTATTATGTTGAGGTACTTCCTTCTGTACCCATTTTATTCAGAATTTTTTTTTATCATAAATGGATGCTGAATCTTGTCAAATGTTTTCTCTGCATCTGTTGAGATGATCAAGGACTTTTATCCCTTAATTTATTAATGTGGTCTTTCATGTTGATTGATCTGCAGATTTTGAACCATCCCTGCATTCCTGGAATAAATCCCACTTGATTGAGCTGTATGATCCTTTTAATGTATTGTTGTATTCAGTTTGCTAATATTTTGGTAAGAATTTTTGCATGTATGTTCATCAGAGATACTGGCCTGTAATATTCTTTTTTGGTGGTGTCCCTGTCTGGTTTTGGTTTCAGGGTAATGTTGGCCTTTAAAATGAGTTAGGAAGCATTCCCTCCTCCTCAATTTTTTGGAAGAGTTTGAGAAGGATAAGCATTAAATCTTCCATGAATGTTTGGTAGAATTTACCAGTGAAGCCATCTGGTCCTGGACTTTTATTTTTTGTGAAGTTTTTCATTACCGTTTCAGTTTCCTTACTGGTGTTCTGTTTATTCAGATTTTCTATTTTTTTCATAGTTCAGTCACAGAAGGTTGTATGGTCCAAGAATTTATCCATTTCTTCTAGATTTTCTAATTTGTTGGTGTATAGCCGTTTGTAGTAGTCTCTTATGATCACTTCTATTTCTGTGGTATCAGTTACGGCTTCTCTTATTTCTGTTTTTATGTATTTGAGTCTTCTTTTCTTCTTAGTGAGTCTAGCTAAAAGTTTGTCAGTTTAGTTTATATTTTCAGAGAACCAACTCTTAATTTCACTGATTTTTTTAGTCTCTATTTCATTTATTTCCCCTGTGATTGTTATTATTTCCTTCCTTCTGCTGATTTTGGACTTGACTTGTTCTTCTTTTTCTACTTCCTTTAGGTGTAAGGTTAGACTGTTTATTTGAGATTTTTCTTGTTTCTTGAGGTAGGTCCCTTTTTGCTGTAACCTACCCTCTTAGTACTGCTTTTGCTGCATCCCATAAATTTGGTATGTCTTATTTTCATTTTCACTTGTCTCTCTGTATTTTTTTATTTCTCCTTTGATTTCATCATTGACCCAATAGTTGTTCAGTAGGATGTTTGGTCTCCACATTTTTGTGATTTTTTTCAGTTTTCTTCTTGTAGTTGATTTCTAGTTTCATACTGTTGTGGTCAGAAAAACTGTGGCTTGGTATTATTTCAATCTTTTAAAATTTATTGAGACTTGTTTTGTCTCCCAACATATGTTTTATCCTTGAGAATTTTCCATGTGCACTTGAGAAGGATGCATATTCTGTTCCTTTTGGATGCAATGTTCTGTATATATTTATTAAGTCTATCTGGTCCAATGTGTCATTTAAGGCCAATGTTTCCTTGTTGACTCGCTACCTGGATGACCTATCCATTGATGCTAGTGGGGTATTAAAGAACCCTACTATTATATTGCTTTCAATTTCTCCCTTTAGTTCTGTCAATAGTTGTTTTATATATTTTGGTGCTCTCCCATTGAGTGCATAAATATTAATTAACGTTATATCTTCTTGAAGGAGTCTCCTTTATCACTATGTAATGTCCATCTTTGTCTCTTGTTACCTTTTTTAGCTTCAAGTCTATTTTGTCTGAAATAAGTATGGCTACACCTGCTTTCTTTTGGTTGCAATTTGCCTGGAGTATCTTCTTCCATTCCTTCATTTTGAGTTTATGCTTGTCTTTAGAGCTGAGATGGGTCTCCTGGAGGCAGCATATTGTTGGGTCTTGTTTTTTAATCCATCTAGCCACTCTTTGCCTTTTGATTGTGAATTCAATCTATTTACATTTAGGGTGATTATTGTTATATGAGGACTTACTACTGCTATTTTATCTTTTGTGTTCTGGTTGTTCTATATTTCCATTGTTTCTTTTCCCTTATGTTTCTGCTTGCCATTTTAGTTTGGTGGTTTTTTTGTGATGTGTTTCTCAGTTTCTCCTTTTGTTTGTATTTGTGTTTCTGCTCTAGATTTTTGTTTTGTGGTTACCATGAGGTTGTATACAATGTCTCAGAGATAAAATAGTCTTTTATCTGTTGATAACATCATATCTTGATTTGCCTATACAGGTTTTCCTCCTCCCCTTTTATGTTTTTGTTGTCTCAAATTATCTCTTTTTATGTTGTGAGTTCATTACCATATTGAAGTAGCTTTAGTTATTTTTAATGGTTTTTTCTCCTTTAACTTTTATGCTACAATTAAGTGTTTAACACCCTATTCTGTAATAGCTTTGAAATTACCTGGTTCTCTCTATTTATCACCTTACTCAAAGTTTTACCTTTGCCTTTTCATTTCTGGTAGTAAAGCTCCTTTCAACAGTTCTTGTAAGGCAGGTCTAGTGGTGGTGAACTCTTTCAGCTTTCATTTGTCTGGGAAAGTCTTTATTTCTTCTTTATACCTGAAGGATAATTTTTCTGGATAGAGTATTCTTAGCTGACAGTTTTTATCTTTCAATATTTTGAATATATTGTTCCACTCTTTCTTGGCCTGTAGAGTTTCTGCTGAGAAATCTGATAGCCTAATGGGGGTTCCTCTGTAGGTTACTGTCTTTTCCTTGGCTGTCTTTAAAATTCTTTCTTTGTCCCTGTCTTTTGATAGTTTTAATATAACATGTCTTGGAGACAGTCCTTTTGTGTTGAGATATTTAAGTGTTCTATTAGCTTCACATACTTATATATCCAGTTCTTTCCCTAGGTTTGGGAAGTTCTCAGCTATTACTTCTTTTTTTTTTCAAAGGTTTTACTTTTTTTCCTTTTTCTCTCCAAAGCCACGTGGTACATAGTTGTGTATTTCTAGTTGTAGGTCCTTCCAGCTGTGGCATGTGGGATGTCGCCCCAGCGTGGCCCAATGTGTGGCACAATGTCCGTGCCCAGGATCCGAACCAGCAAAACCCCAGGTTGCTGAAGCAGAGTGCGTGAACACAACCACTCAGCCATGGGGCTGGCCCTTCAGCTATTATTTCTTTAAGTAGGCTTTCTGCTCCCTTCTCCCTCTCTTCTCCTTCTGGGATACCCCTTATCCTTATGTTGCTTTTTCTAATAGAGTTGGATATTTCTCATAGAATTTCTTCACTTTTAAAAAATCTTAGTTCTCTCTCCTCTTCTACCTGCATCATTTCTAAGTTCTATTTTCAACGTCTCTAATTTTCCCTTCCACATGGTCTGCTCTATTTCCAGTGTTGTCTACTGTCTTTTTCATCTCATTTTTTGAGTTCTTCCACTCCTGAATTTCTGCTTGGTTCTTTTTTAGAATTTCAATCTCTTTGATGAAGTACTCCTTCTGTTTATTAATTTTATTTCTGAGTTCATTGAACTGTCTTTCTGAGTTTTCTTCTAGTTCACTGAGTTTCTTTATGACAGCTATTCAGAATTCTCTGTTGGTTAAATTACAATCTTCCATAACTTCAAGTTTGCTTTCTGGAGAATTGTCATTTTCTTTTTGTAATAACATGTCACCATAATTTTTCATGGTGCTTGAGGAGTTTTTCCTCTGCTGGTGCATTTGTAATAGTGAGTATCTTGCTTATTCAGGTAATGCTTTGTTCACTTTGATTCTGAGCTGCTTCTGGTTGTATTTGAGAACCGGTACTTTCACCCTCCACTGCCTCTGTTAGCAGTGTCCTTGGTGCCCTTGTTGTGCTGCTTGTGCCTCCGATGTTGCTGGTGGCTTGCTGCTGCTGGTGTCTTAGCAGTAGCAGGCATCACCACCAAGGTCCAGGCTGGCGTGTCCCTCTGCTGCTTCCAGTGTTACCTAGTTTGTGGGTTCTCCCCTGCAATGGGGGCAGGGAGAGAATGAGGCAGGAGCTGGGGACATGGGCACTTCTGCCACATCTGAAGTTGTTGGGTCCAGAGGTGCTACTGCCACAGGTGAGGGGCCAGGGTTCAGGCACTGCTCTAGCTGGAGGGGACTGGAGTCACAGGCTCCACTGCCATTTCTACCTGGCTCTTTGCAGATTCATGTGCCACTGTGACTAGGGGGGCTGGAGTCACTTGTGCTGCCTCTACTGCTGTTCCTGGGTTTTCTAGGGGTGCTGGCACCACCACTACTGGGGGTTCTGGGTTTGCAGGCATCATCGCCACTTCAAGTGGGCTGGGGTCACAGGTGCCACCACCAAGGGTAGGTCTATTTTCTAACTCAGTCCTCCTCTCCAAAGGAAACTATGTGTATTCTATGTATCTTTCCAGAAATTACATCAATACAAATTTATTGAGTGATTGAATAAGCAAAATTTTTAATTGAATGTTTACCATACCCCAAGAGTCTTTCTAAGTGCATGGAATAAGGAGTAAACAAAAACTATGTCTTTAACCTCATACAGGTGACACTCTAGTGGGAGGAGACAGATAATATATACACAAATAAATACATAGATATTATGTCTGAAAGTTATAATTTTTAAAAGAAAAAGAAGAGTAAAAAAACAGAAGTGGCAGACAAGAGAGTTGCTATTTTGTACTGAGTTCTGAGAAGGTGACATCTGAGTAGATACCAGAATTAAATGGAAGAAAAAAATTATGGCTATCTCAGGTAAGGGCCTAACAGGCAGAGAATAGCCAGTGCAAATCCTTTAATTAAGAGGGAGCCTGTCGGGCCAGCCCTGATGGCCTAGTGGTTAAAGTTCAGCATGCTCCACTTCAGCAGCCTGGGTTCGGTTCCTAGGTGTGGAACCACACCAGTCATCTGTCAGTGGCCATGTTTGGTGGTGGCTCATATAAAAAAAGAGGAAGATTGGCAACAGATGTTAGTTCAGGGTGAATCTTCCTCAGCAAAAAGAGAAGGAGACTGACTAGTATTCAAGAAAGTGCCAAGAGACCTGATGTGGCTGGAGTGGAGAGAACAAAAGGGAGAGTGGAGGTAAGGCCAGGGGGTAACAAGAGGCAGGGTTATGGTGAGGCTCGGGCGACAGTGAGACTGTGGGTTTATTCTGAGAAAAATTGGGATGGGTGGTCCTGGGCATCTTGAGAGAGGATTAACATGACCTAACTTTCATTGTTAAAGGATCATTCAAACTGGTGTGGTGAGAATAGACTGGCAGTGGGGGTGGGCAAAGATGGAAACATGGAGGTGAGTTCAGAGAGAGATGATGCTGTTTGAGATCAGATGGATAGCAGAAGTTGTGATAACTGGTCATATTCTGGAATATTCTCAAGGTAGCCACAACAGAATTCTCAGGTGCTTTGAAGGTGAACTTGGAGAGAAAGAAGTTAAGCAACAGGACTCCATCGTTTGTGGCCTGGGTAACCAGAAGGTTGGACTTGCCATCAATTAAGATGTAGAGAACTGTGGATTGAGCAGGGGAAAACTGTGGATTTGAGGGGAAGATCATGAATTTAGTATCAGACATTTTTAGTTCGCAGTATCTATTAGGTATCCAAGAAGGGAGAAATTAAGACCTGTTTGCTGATGTGACTGGTTTAATTGAACAGGGGAAATGATGATGCAAGAGAGAGAAGAGTATGCAGGAAGGGGTAGGATCCAGTGCACCGGTGGGGAGACTGTCAGAGTGGAAGACGGCTGTTCAACTTATTGCAAGCTAGAAGATGAGGGAAATGGGCACAGACAAGTGGGTGGGTAGACAGGCTGACAGGAGTCAGTGCAAAGTTTCTTCTGGCTGCTTCTACTTTCATAGTGAAATAGAAAGGAAAATCTTGTTGGAAGGAATTAGTGAATCCATTTTCACTCCCTTGCTTAAAATCTTCCATAGGCTTCCCTTCACCAATAGAATAACATACAAACATTTCATCATGGCCCACAAGGCCCCACAGGACCTGGCGCCATCTACCTCTCTCCACTGCCCAAAATGTTCCAGCTATGGGGGCCTTCTTCCTTCAGTGCCTCAGACACATGGCAAACTTACAAGCTTGGGTTCTTTGACTTACTTGTCCCTCTGTCTGGTAAGCCCTCTCTCCCACCTGCTAAGTTTGGCTAATTCTTATCATATAGGTCTCACCTCAAAGGTCCCCTCCCTCAGCCTTTCTTGAATACCCCATCTAAAGTGGCCTCTCTTCTCATCATGTTATTTTACTTACATGTTTATTCTGTATTGTCTGCTTCTTCCCACAAGAATGTGTTTCATAAGAAACTATCACCCTCACCCCACCTCCACCTTATCACTCTCTCTCTCCTCTGATCTGGCTTTTCCTCTTCTCACCACCACCTGATAGAGACAGAGATAGAGATAGGACTAGAGAGAGAGATTTGTGCACTATCCATCGCCCTCAGAGAATCATAGTTCTATGAGAGCAGGTGCTTTTCTATTCTATTGACCAAGTGCCTCCTGAGCCTAAAATCACATCTGGCACATAGTACGTGCTCATTAAATATTTCTTGATGAACATAATTGGAAAATTAAGTGAAAAAACATATGTAGAGCATATAACAGAGTGCCTGGCACATAGTAAATCTTCAGTAAACGTGAGTGGCTACAATGACAACATAGACAACCATGTCAACAACCATGAGCACAGTTGTGGAAGGCTGATCCTCCTCTGTGCTCTTGAACAGATTCCTTTCGGGTCATCAGAGACTTTCTTTCATTAACTGCACATCCCTTCCTCCTCTTCTCAGGCTGCTTCCTTTCAGCTAAGTATGTGCAAAGTTTTCCCACTATTTTTAAAAAACCAGTTAAAACACACTTTTTTTAACCTTATATTCTATTAGACATAGCCAAATATTTTCACAGTTTAGCAACTAAAATTGTAGTCCATACTAGCTCACAGTTTGTTAACCAAAACACTTCTTGAACAAGCAAACTCGTTTATATTTATTGTTTTTTTCTATTAACTAGTTTCTTTAAGTTGAATGAAACTACTTAATATTTGCATAGTTAAAATATTAATCATTATAAAATAGTATACTGTAGTCCCTCCTTATCTGCAGGGGACACATTCCAATACCTCCAGTGGATGCCTGAAATCACGGATGGTACCAAACCCTAAATATACTATGATTTTTCCCATACATACATACCTATGATAAAGTTTAATTTACAAGTTAGGCACAGTAAGAAATTAACAACAATAATTAATAATAAAATAGAATAATGATAACAACATATTGTAATGAAAGTTACTATTGACCTTAGCAACCTCAGCATATGACTTTTTTTCTTATTAAGTAAAGAACTTTCACCTTTCCACTTAAAGGAAACAATTTATGGCTTCTCTTTGGCATTTCCAAATTGCCAGCATCATTACTCTTGCACTTTTTTGCTATTATTAAGCAAAATAAGGGTTACTTGAACACAAGCACTGCAATACTGACAGCTGATCTGATAACCAAGATTGCTAATGTGACTAGTGGGCAGGTGGTGGGTACAGTGTGGACCCGCTAGACAAAGGGATGGCTCATTTTCGGGGGGAGGGACAGAGCAGGATGGCGTGAGATTTCATCACAACACTCAGCATGGCATACAATTTAAGACTCATTAATTGTTTATTTCTGGAATTTTCCATTTAATATTTTCAGATCGTGAGAGACCTTAAGTAACTGAAATCACAGACAGCAAAACCACGGATAAGGGGAGACTGCTATACAATAAAAGATTGATCCATTATCAAACTCTCCAAAGTAACTAGGCATATTATGTGTATCTTTCCAGAAATCATGTATGCTTATCAAGACATATAAATGTCCTTTGAAAATATCAAATACGACCCTACCGTGCATACAATTCTGCACCTTGGGTTTCTTTCAGCTAATAAAACATCTGGGATGCTTTTCTAAAGTACACATAGGAGCTATATCACTCTTTTTACTGGCTACGTAGTGTTTCATTGTATTGATAAAATGTTGACAAATAAAAATGGCAAGCAATAGGATATATTGGAGTAAACGAGGAAGCCGTTTGGTATAAACCTAATTCGGCCTGACTTTGTTTTTTCCAAAAGGGCCTGACTGTGGCTGTTGAGCACGCATTGTATATCTGCTTGGAAGTCCCTTCACAGCTACATGGCTGCTGAGTTCAGCCAGTATATGATTTCGTGACAGAGGAGAGGCAGGCTGGGTGAAGGCCGTGAAGTGCAATGTGTGTAAAGGAGCGTACCAGGATGATCCTAAACAGCTACGGGTCAGAGCGTTTCTGCACACTGTGCTTTCCTTGAATGGGTGTTATAGGTATTCACTCCCACCTCTGGTGAAATGTTTAAAAGCTCTCCTAGTAAAGTGTCCCTTCCAGCTCCTGGCAAGCTGAGCTCAGCAATAGTTTTCATTCATCACATGTCCTTGAGCCTGGGTGTAAACTGCTTGGCACTGAATTAAAAGTCACTTATCAAGAAAATCCTAAAGAGCCACAAGCAGGAGAGTTCCTTGACCATGTGACCTCATAGAATGAATATACAGATAATCTGTCTCAGCTGTAGTGAATGGTTTTAAACCTCTCCTTGGGAGTAGACTTTTCACAGCTACAGAAAGCTGAGTTCACCAGGAGCGTGCTTTCATGACAGAGGAGAGGGAGCCTGAGTGAAGCCCCTGTCCTTCCATGTGTGAGAAGGCACTTAACCAGGTGATCCAAAAAAGCTACAGGCCAGAGATTTTCTGCACAGTGTCCTTTCCTTGAATGGATATGATAGCTATTCTCTCCCAGCTGTAGTGAAACTTTTGATAGCTCTCCTAGGAACATGTCAATCCCAGCTCCTGGCAAGCTGAGCTTCTCAACAGTTTTCCTTCACTACATACAAGTGACAGCCTGTGCGTAGACTGAACTGCAATGTGTTAGAAGTCACTTTTCAATAGATGTTAAGAAGCCACAAGCAGGAGATTTTCTCCACCATGTACCCTCATTGAATGAACAGACAGTTCATCTGTCCCAGGGGCAGTGAGTGCTTTTAAATCTCTCCTTGGAAGAAGTCCCCTCACAGCTACAGGCAACTGAGATCAGCAGGGAGATGCTTCCATGACATGGGAGAGCCTGAGTGAAAGCGGTGAACTGCACTGTGTGAGCCTTACCTAGGCGATCTGAAGCAGCTAGAAGCCATGGCGATTCTGCAGAGTGCACTTTCCTCTAATGGAGCTTATAGATATTCTCTCCCAGCTGTAGAGAAATGGTTAAAAACTCTCCTGGGAGCGCCAACCCCGCGGCCGAGTGGTTAAGTTCACGTGCTCTGCTACGGTGGCCCAGGGTTTTGTTGGTTCGGATCCTGGACGCAGACATGGCACTGCTAATCAGGCCACATTGAGGCGGCGTCCCATGTGCCACAACTAGAAGGACCCACAACTAAAACATACAGCTATTTACTGGGAGGATTTGGGGAGAAAAAGCAGAAGAAAAAGAAAAGATTGGCAACTGACAAATAAAAATGGCAAGCAATAGGATATATTGGAGTATATGAGCAAGCCATTTGGTATAAACCTAATTCGGCCTGACCTTGTTTTTTCCAAAAGGGCCTGACTGTGGCTGTTGAGCACGCATTGCATATCTGCTTAGACATTTCCTGTGGCAAGAACAAAGGCCCTTGAGATAAAGGTGCAACTTCCCCCCACATTGGCATTTCCTTAGGGATAAGCATCTTTCCTTAGGCTAGGAACTGATTGCTGCACTCACCTTGGACCACCCAGCTCACCTGTGACAACCCAGCTGCAGACAACAGACTGCCACCCTGCTGCGTTCACTGAGACAGAAGACCTACCTGCTGTTTCCATCAATCGCTGTGCGGACAGAGCAGTCTCGCGACTACTGTAAAAGGGACATTTCAATCCTATGTGAAACATCCTCTCTGGGGGTATATAACCACTCTGGGCACCCCACTTCTTTGGTGCCCTTTCTTCCTTCGGGAAGAAAGGCCCCGGGCCATGGTCCTCAGATTTCAGCTCAGAATACACTGTGTCAAATTTTTACTTATAGATTGGTTATGGATTATTTTTGTCAACACAACAGCTGTTAGCTCAGGTGCCAATCTTTAAAAAGAAAAAGCTCTCCTGGGAAATTTCACTTCCTGCTCCTGGCAGGCTGAGTTCAGCAATAGTCTTTCTTCCTCACATAAAAATGAGAGCCTGTGTGTAAACTTGAACAGGAACTTATCAAAAGTCACTATGAGATCATCCTAAAGAACTATAAGCAGGAGTTTTTTCTCAGCACTGTACTGGATGTTACAGATAATGTGTCCCAGCTGTAGTGGCAATTTTAAAAGAAAATTTTAAATCTCTTCTAGAAACAAAACCTTTAACACCTACCAGGAATCAGAGTTCAGCAGGAACATTCTTCTCTTTTTTTATTTTTTATTTATTTATTTATTTTATTGTGGTAACAGTGGTTTATAGCATCATACATATTTCAGGTGTACGTTGTTATATATTTTTATTTCTGTGTAGATTACATCATGTTCACCACCCAAAGAGTAATTACAATTCATCACCACACACATGTGTCTAATGACCCCACTTGCCTTTCTCCTTCCCCACTTTCCCTCTGGTAACCACCAATCCAATCTCTGTCTCTATGCTTTTGTCTGTCGTTTTTTAAAATCTTGTACTTATAAGTGAGATCACATGGTATTTGAATTTCTCCCTCTGATATTTCACTCAGCATAATGCCCTCAAGGTCCATCCATGTTGTCACAAATGGCCGGACTTCATCATTTCTTATGGCTGAGTAGTATTCCATTCTGTATATATACCACCTCTTCTTTATCCATTCGTCCCTTGATGGGCAACTAGGTTTCTTCCAAATCTTGTCTGTTGTGTATAATTCTGTGATGAACGTAGGGGTGTGTGTATCTTTATGCCTTTGTATTTTCAAGTTTTTGGATAAATATCCAGCAGTGGAATAGCTGGATCATATAGTAGATATAGTTTTAATTTTTTGAGGCATCTCCATACTGTTTTCCATAGTGGCTGCACCAGTTTGCACTCCCACCAGCAGTGTATGAGGGTCCCCTTCTCTCCATATCTTCTTCAACACTTGTTTCCTGTCTTGTTAATTATAGCCATTCTGACAGGAGTAAGGTGATATCTTGTAGTTTTGATTTGCATTTCCCTGATAGCTAATGATATTGAACATCTTTTCATGTGCCTGTTGCCCATCTGTATATTTTCTTTGGAGAAATGTCTGTTCAGATCTTTTGCCCAGTTTTTAGTTGGGTTGATAGTTTTTTTGTTGTTCAGATGTACGAATTCTTTATATTTTTTGGATATTAACCCCTTATCAGATATATGGTTTGCAAATATCTTCTCCCAGTTGTTAGGTTGTCTTTTTGTTTGGTGATGGTCTTCTTTGCTTTGCAGAAGCTTTTTAGTTTGATGTAGTCCCATTTGTTCATTTTTTCTATTGTTTCCCTTGCCTGATCATGCATGATACTTGAAAATATGCTTCTAAGACCCATGTTGAAGAGCATACTGACTGTTTTTTTCCAGAATTTTAATATTTCCAGGTCTTATGTTCAAGTCTTTAGTCCATTTTGAGTTGATTTCTGTGTATGGTTTAAGATAGTGGTCTAGTTTCATTCTTTTGCATGTTTTCCCAACATCGTTTATTAGACTTTCCTTTCTCCATTGTAGGTTCTTGTCTCCCTTGTTGAAAATTAGCTGATATAATCCATAGATGTCTGGGTATATTTATGATCTCCTGATTCTGTTCCATTGATCTGTGTGTCTGTTTGTGCCAGTACCACGCTGTTTTGGTTACTAGAGCTTTGGAGTATACTTTGAAATCAGGGAGTGTGATATTTCCAGCTTCGTTCTTTTTTTTCTCAGGATTCCAATTGCTTTGGGGTCTTTTGTTGTTCCATATAACTTTTAGGATTCTTTGATCTATTTCTATGAAAAATGTTGCTGGAACTTTGATAGGGATTGTATTGAATCAGTAGATTGCTTTAGGAAGTATGGACATTTTAACTATATTAATTCTTCCAATTCAAGAGCATGGCATATCTTTCCGTTTCTTTGTGTCTTCTTCAACTTCTTTCAACAATGTTTTCTAGTTTTCAGTGTACAGATCATTCCCCTTTTTCTTAAATTTGTTCCTAGATATTTAATTCTTCTTGTCATAATTGTAAATGGGATTATATTCTTAATTTCTCTTTCTGCTACTTTATGGTTAGTGTATAGGATTGCAACTGATTTTTCTTTGTTGATTTTATATCCTGTAAATTATATTCATTTATTATTTCTGAAAGTTTTTTAGTGAGTGCTTTAGGGTTTTCTATATATAAAATCATGTCACCAACAAATAGTGACAGTTTTACTTCTTCCTTTCCAATGTGGATCCCTTTGATTTCTTTTTCTTGCCTGATTGCCTTAGGTAAGTCTTCCAATATGATGTTAAGTAAGAGGGTGAAAGTGGACATCCTTGTCTGGTTCCTGTTCTTAGAGGGATAGATTTCAGCTTTTCTCTATTGAGAATGATATTAGCTGTGGGCTGGTCATACATGGCCTTTATTATATTGAAGTAGTTTCCTTTTATACCCATTTTATTCAAAGTTTTTATCATAAATGGATGTTGTAACTTGTCAAATGCATTCTCTGCGTCTATTGAGATGATCACATGATTTTTATTCATTTTGTTAAGCGTGGTGTATCACATTGACTTGCACATGTTGAACCATCCCTGCATCCCTGGACTAAATCCCACTTGATCATGGTGTATGATCTTTTTAATGTATTGCTGTATTTGATTTGCTAGTATTTTGTTGAGGATTTTTGCATCGATGCTCATCAGTGATAGTGTCCTGTAATTTTCTTTTTTTGTGTTGTCCTTGTCTGGTTTTGGTATCAGGGTGATGTTGGCTTCTTAGAATGAGTTGAGAAGGTTCCCCTCCTCTTCAATTTTTGGAAGAGTTTGAGAAGGATAGGTATTAGTTCTTCTTTAAATGTTTGGTAGAATTCACCAGGAAAGCCATGGAGTCCTTGACCTTTATTTCCTGGGAGGTTTTTCTTTTCTTTTTTTTTTTTTTGAGGCAGATCAGCCCTGAGCTAACTACTGCCAATTCTCCTCTTGTCGCTGAGGAAGACTGGCTCTGAGCTAACATCCATGCCCATCTTCCTCTACTTTATACATGGGACGCCTACCACAGCATGGCTTTTAGCTAAGTGGTGCCATGTCCGCACCTGGGATCTGAACTGGTGAGCCCTGGGCCGCTGAGAAGCGGAACGTGCACACTTAACCACTGCACCACCGGGCCGGCCCCATGGCAGGTTTTTGATTAATCTTTCAATCTCCTTACTAGTGATTTGTCTACTTAAATTCTCTGTTTCTTATCGAGTCAGTTTTGGAGGGTTATATGATTCTAAGAATTTGTCCATTTCTTCTACTTTATCCGATTTATTGACATATAGGTTTTCATAGTATTCTCTTATAATCTTTTGTATTTCTCAGGTGTCCATTGAAATTTCTCCTCTAGATTTCTGATTTTATTTATTTGAGCCTTCTCTGTATTTTTCTTGGTGAGTCTAGCTAAGGTTTGTCAATTTTGTTTATCTTTTCAAAGAACCGGCTCCTGGTTTCATTGATATTTTTTAGTCTCCATTTCGTTTATTTCTGCTCTGATTTTTATTATTTCCTTCCTTCTACTGATTTAGGATATTTTTGTTCTTCTTTTCCAGATCCTTTAGGTGCACTGTTAGATTGCTTATTTTATATTTTTCTTGTTTGTTGAGTTTCACCTGTATTGCTATAAACTTCCCTTTTGGAACGAATTTTGCTGTATCCCACAGGTTTTTGCATGTTTTATTTTCATTTTCATTTGTCTCCACGTATTTTTTGATTTCTCCTTTGATTTCTTCATTGACTCAATCATTCATCAGTAGGATTTTGTTTAATCTCACCTATTTGTGACTTTTCTGGTTTTCTTCCTGTAGTTGATTTCTAGTTTCATACTGTTGTGGTTAGAAAAGATGCTTGGTATTATTTCAAGCTTCTTAAATTTACTGATATTTGTTCTGTGGCCCAGTATGTAATCAATCCTGGAGAATGCTCCATGTGGATGTGAAAAGAATGTGTAGTCTTCAGTTTTTGGATGGAATGTTCTGTTTATATCTACTAAGTCCATCTGGTTTAATGTGTGGTTTAAAGCCAGTGTTTCCTTATTGATCTTCTGTTTGGCTGATCTGTCCATTGGTGTAAGTGGAGTGTTAAAATCTCCTACTTTATTGTGTTACTGCCTATTTCTCCTTTTATGTCTGTTAATAATTGCTTTATATATTTAGGTGCTCCTATGTTGGGTGCATAGATATTTACAAGTGTTATATTTTCTTGTTGGATTGTTCCCTTTATCATTATGTAGTGTCCTTCCTTGTCTCTTGTTACAGTTTTTGTTTTAAAGTCTATTTTGTCTGATATAAGTATTGCTACCCCTGTTTTCTTTTCTTTGCCATTTTCATGGAATATCTTTTTCTATCCCTTCAGTTTCAGTTTGTGAATGTCTTTAGGTCTGAAGTGTGTCTCTGGTATGCGGCGTATATGTGGGTCTTACTTTTTTATCCAATTGTCCACCCTATGCCTTTTAATTGGAGCATTAGTCCACTGACACTTAAAATAGCTATTGATAGATATGTACTTACTGCCATTTTGTTACTTTTTTATGGATGTTTTAGTGGTTCTTCTCTGTTCCTTTCTTCTTCTCTTACTCCCTTCCCTTGTGGTTCGATGACTTTCTTTAGTATTATGTTCGTTTCCCTTGTTTTAATTATGTGTGTATTTACTATAGTTTTCTGGTTTATGATTACCATGAGGTTCATACATAATAATCTATGTATATAGAAATCTATATTGAGTTGATGGTCTGTTTAGTTTGACGTCTTTATAAAAGCTCTTCTCTTTTATTCCTCTCTGCCCACGTTTTATGTTTTTGATCATATCTAACCTCTCATTTTGTGTGCATGTATCCATTATCCTCCTATCATTGAAACAGGGAATTTTAGCACTTTTTTTCTTAGATTGGCATCTGAGCTAACAACTGTTGCCAATCTTCTTTT
Source organism: Equus asinus (assembly GCF_041296235.1). Lineage (NCBI taxonomy): Eukaryota > Metazoa > Chordata > Mammalia > Perissodactyla > Equidae > Equus > Equus asinus. Next base: position 2,570,860 of record NW_027225520.1, on the reverse strand, counting down.
TCTTTTCTTCCCAAAGCCCGCCAGTACACAGCTGTATATTCTAGTTGTGAGTGCCTCTGGTTGTGCTATGTAGGCCACTGCCTCAGCGTGGCCTGATGCATGCTGCCATGTCTGCACCCAGGATTTGAACCAGCGAAACCCTGGGCCACTGAAGTGGAGCACAAGAACTTAACCACTCGGCCGCGGGGCAGCCCCAGCACCTTTTCTTTAGACCTTCATATTCTCTTCATAGGTGGTATCTTCTAACTTTATTTTTGCCATTATCAGTTATTTTATTGCCTCTTTTTTTCTTTTGATAATTTTCTAATTCCTATTGGTGGTCTTCTCTTTCCCACTTAAATAAGTCTCTTTATCATTTCTCCTGAAGCTGGTTTCTTGATGATAAACTCCTTTAATATTGCTTGTCTGGGAAACTATCTCTCCTTCCATTCTGAATGATAACCTTGACAGGTAGAGTATTCTTGGCTGTAGAGTTTTTCCTTTCAGCACTTTAAATAGATATATCATGCCACTCCCTTCCATCCTGTAAGGTTTCTGCTGAAAAGTCAGCTGATAACCTTATGGGGTTTCCTTTGTATGCCACTTGTTGCCTTCTTGTGGCTTTTAGGATTCTCTCTTTCTCTTCAGCTTTGGACATTTTAATTCTAATATGTCTTGGTGTGGGCCTCTTTGGGTGTATATTGTTTGTGGCTCTCTGTGCTCTTGTACTTGGGTGTCTGTTTCCTTCCTTAAGTTAGGAAAGTTTTCAGCTATTATTTCTTCAAATAGATTCTCTGCCCCTTTGTCTCTCTCTTCTCCTTCTGGGACACCTATAATATGAATGTCATCAGTGTTAGTGCACTTCATGTTGTCCCAGAGTTCCCTTAAACTGTTATCATTCTTTATAATCTTTTTTCTTTTATCTGATTAGCATGGGTGATTTCCTCTAGTCTTTCATCCAGCTTACTGATCTGTTTTTCTGTATCATCTACTCTGCTATTAAATCCTCTAGTGATTTTTCATTTCCAGTATTGTATTCTTCTTTTCTGATTTGTTATTTTTTATATTTTACAATTCTTTGTTGATATTCTCACTGTATTCATCTATTCTTCTCCCAAGATTAGTGAGCATCCTTATGACTTTTTACTTGAACTCTTTGTTAGATAGATTGTTTATTTCTTTTCCATTTAGTTCTTTTTCTGGGGTTTTGTCCTGTTTCCTTGCTTGGAATATACTCCTTTGCCTCCTCACTTTGTCTCTTTCTCTGTGTATTAGGTGGGTCCACTACGTGTCTTGATCTTGTAGAGGTGGCCTTATGTAGGAGGCATCTTTGGAGACCCAGCAGTGTGCTTCCCTCTTGTCACCAGTTCCGAATGTTCCAGGAGTGACCGCTGTGTGGGCTATGTGTGTCCTCCTGTTGTGTCAGGATTGCTCTTGCCGTAGGTGCCCAGGGAGTCTAGGTTGTGCCCCTGGCTGACTGGTTGTAGTGCTCTGCTGCGTGTGGCGGATATGGACACTTAAGTCTGTTTATTGGCTTTGGGGAGCCTCAGTAGAGTTGAACAAAAGGTCTAATAGCACATTTCTGTTGCAGGTTTTCCGTTAAGCGGGTGGGTCCAGAACAGAGCTGATCATGAGGCTCAGGGGCTTACAATTGCTGCAGGACTTTGGCTTGCAAAAATGTTGTCAGCTCTCTCAGGATTGCAGCTGTGTGGGGCTGGCACCAGGCATGGGGGTATCCAGTTGTTCCAGGCTTTGGAAGGATGGGCCAATCCCCTATGTGGCTGTTTGAGAAGCACAGGCCTTCTGCCTCTGATAAGCCCCATGGCCCACAGGTCCACATCCACCCTCAACACAGTCCTGGCCCTGTGGATACTTCCCAACTCCCTGGAACAGACCCAGTCATTCCACTTTAGAGCCACCCACACACTCCACCAGTGCCCCACACTCTCCACCCACTTCTCATGCATGCCCTTCCCCACAGAGGCAGGGCCACTTGCCTGCCTGCAGAGGATGCATTTACAGAGTCTATGCAGGCTTAAAAGTTGCTTGAGGGCTTGCTGTGGGTGAGGCCAGTCTCTAGGGTGGGCTGTCTGCCCTGGCTGAGCTGGATTTATTCTACACTCTAGTGGGTGGGGCAGACTCTGAGCTAACAGGCCAGGGGAAGAACTCCAAGGGCATCTGCCAGCATCTGTGTCAGCACACCTGTACTAGGTCACGATAAAGGCTGCTGCCAATGTCTCAGTCCCTGAAGAGGCCTTACATCTCATTGAGATGCACCCAGAGCCTATCAGGTGAGTCTCTTTTTACCAAAGGACCTTGCACCTTTCTTTCTGGTAATTTTAGGTTGCTTTCCAAAACAGGGAAGTTTGTGTGTGGGCCTTTTGAGAGCTGGCTTTTTTCTGCTTTTGTCCAATAGCTTTCTAGGGATATTCCTCATTGTAGTTAATAGTCAGCAAAGCCAGGTATTATAACACTCATTTCAGTTGTACTGAGTCTGAAGGATGCTTATAGGGGCAGTGTTCCCCTGGTCAGGTACCCCACTCCTCTGGGGAAGACTGCACACCTTAGGGCTCCTCCCACCCAGTGTGAAGCTTTGCAGCTCACAAAGTTGGCTGTTTTCTCTCCAGACAGGAATTTCTGCCTCAGTCAGGAATGTCTCATGATGCGGGGCTTCCTTTTACCCAGTTTTCAGTTCTTTCTTAGGGGTAATTGCTTCAAACACAGTTGTAACTTCGTTGTGCTCATGGGAAGAGGTGAGTTCAGAGTCCACCTACAACACCATCTCGACACCACTCTCCTCAGGAACACTCTTTCAATAAATGTGAGAGAGAGCCTGAATGAAGGACTAAAACTGCAAAGATTGAAGAGGCAACTGTCAAGATGATTCTCAAGAGGGAGAAGCAAGAGTTTTCCCCACCACCGTACTCTACTCGATGGATGTTATAGATATTGCACAGCTAGAGTGAGAAGTCTTAAATCTCTTCTAGACACAAAACCTTTCACACTTACCAGGAAGCAGAGTTCAGGAGGAGCATTCTTCCAATACATGTGAGACAGAGCCTGAGTGAAGGGCCTGAACTGCAATGTGGGAAAAGACACTTGCTGATGATCCTAAAGAGCTAGAGTTGAGAGCTTTTCTGCACAGTGCACTTTCTTTCAATTGATATTATAGATATTCTCTTCAAATTGTAGAGAAATGTTTAAAAGCCCTTTTAGGAAAATATCAATATGACTCTGAGCAAGAAGAGCTCAGCAAGAATTTTCCTTCATCACACGTGAGAGCCTGTGTGTAGCCTGAATGGCAATGTATTAAAAGTCACTTATCAAGAAGATCCAAAAGATCTACAAGCAGGACCTTTTCCTCACTGTATACCCTCTTTGAATGACGTTACAGATAACCTGTCCTGGCTGTAGTGAAGACTTTTCAATCTCCCCATGGAAGAAACCCCTTCACAATATGGGCAGCTGAGTTCAGCAGGAACATGTTTCATGCAATGGAAGAGAGAATCCGAGCGAAGGCTCAGGACTGCAGTGTGTGAGAAGGCACTTAGAAGGACGATCCTAACCAGCTACAAGCCAGAGATTTTCTGCACAGTGTACTTTCCTTGAATGGATGCTATAGATACTCTCTCACAGCTGTAATAAAATGTTAAAAAGCTCTCCTAGGAGAGGGTCACCTCCAGCTCCTGTCAAGGTGAGCTCAGCAATAGTTTTCCTTCATCACATGAGAGTGAGAGAATCTGTGTAGACTGAATGGCATGTATGAAAAGTCAATTATGAAGACGATACTAAAGAGCCACAAGCCAGAGATTTTTCTACACAGTGTAACCTCATTGAATGAAAGTTACAGATAATCTGTCCCAGCTGAAGTGAAAGCTTTTAAATCTCTCCTTCGAAGCAGCCCCTTCACAGCTATGGGCATCTGAGTTCAGCAGGAAGATGCTTTCATGACCTGGGAGAGAGCCTGAGGGAAGGCGGTGAACTGCAATGTGTGCAAGAGCCCTTACTAGGACCATGCTAAACAGCTACAGGCCAGAGATTTTCCGCACAGTGTACTTTCCTTGAATGGATTTTATAGATATTCTCTCCCAGCTGTAGTGAAAATTTAGGAGCTCTTCCAGGAAAATGTGACTACAAGCACCTGGCAAGCAGAGCTTAGCAATAGTTTCCCTTCATCACATGCGATCAGAGCCTGTGTGTAGACTGAACTGGAGCGTATTAAAAGTCACTTATCAAGAAGATACTAAAGAGGTAGAAGCAGGAGGTTTTCTGTGAACCCTCATTGAATATTTCTTACAGATAATCTGTCCCAGGTATAGTGAAAACTTATAAATCTCTTCCTGGAAGAAGTCCCTTCACAGCTATGGGCAACTGAGTTCAGTAATAAGGTGCTTTCATGACACAGGAGAGAGCCCGAGTGAAGGCGGTGAACTGCAAGCTGTGAAGAGGCACTTTCCAGGATGATCCTAAAGAGCTACAGGCCAGAGATTTTCTGCACAGTGTACTTTGCTTGAATGTGTGTTATAGATAATCTCTCCCAGCTGTAATAAAATCTTAAAGCTCTCCTGGGAAATGTCACATCCTGCTTCTGACAAGGTGGTTTCAGCAATAGTTTTCCTTCCTCACATGGGTATGAGAGCCTGTGACTAGACTGCTTGGCACTGAGTTAAAAGTCACTTATGAAGACAAAATGAAAGAGCCAAAAGTAGAACGTTTTCCAATGTGTGTGCTAGCACTGGGTGAATGTTACAGATGATCTGTCCCAGAGAAAGTGAAAGGTTTTCAGTCTCTCCTTGGAAGATGTCCCTTCACAGCTATGGGGAGCTGAGTACAGCAGGAACAGGCTTTCATGATGTCGTAGAGATCCTGAGTGAAGGCCATGAACTGCAATACGTGAGGCACTTACCTAGATGATCTGAAACAGCCAGAAGCCAGAGCTTTGCTGCACAATGTACTTTGCTTGAACGTGTTATACTTATTTTCTCCCAGCTGTAGTGAAATGCTTAAGTGCTCTCCCGGGAAAATGTCACTTCCAGCTCCTTGCAAGCTGAGCTCAGCAATAGTTTTCCTTCATCACATGCGATCCGAGCCTGTGTGTAGACTGAATGGCTGTCTATTAAAAGTCACTTACAAAGATGATCTGGAAGAGCCACAACTTGAGAGGTCATGTTGGAGGTGTAGGGGGACTTTGAACTCTCCTCCTCCCACGAACAGAACCAAGATACAACTTGAACTGAAAAGTGGATAAAAAGAACCCCTGCTTCATGAGACTTTCCTGACTGAGCCAGAAGAGCCAGAATTTCCTGTCTGAGAGAAAAAAAGCCAACTTCCTGAGCTGCAGAGCTTCACAGCTAGCTAGGAGCAGTCCTAAGGTGTACAGCCTTCCCTGGAGGAGTGGGGGACCTGACGGGGATTGTTACCCCTAAAGCATCCTTTACATTTAGCATAACTGAAAATAGTGTCATAATATCTGATGTTGCTGGCTATTAACTACAACGGGGAATACCACTAGAAAAGTTACTGGACAGAAGAGGCAAAAAAAGCCTGCTTTTAAAGGGCCCACACACAAACTTCCCTGTTTTGGGAAGCAACCTAAATTCAGAAAGAAAGGTATAAAGTCCTTTGGTGAAAAGAGACTCACCTGATAGGCTCTGGGTGCATCTCTGTGAGACGTAAGACCTCTCCAGTGACGGGGACGTTGACAGTAGCCATTATTATGACCTAGTACAGGTGTGCTGACACAGATGTTCCAGATGCCAGTGGAGTTCTTCCCCTGGCCTGTTAGCCCAGAGTCTGCCCCACCCACTAGAGTGTAGAATAAATCCAGCTCAGCCAGGGCAGACAGCCCACCCTAGAGACTGGCCCCACCCAACCGCAAGCCCTAAAGGAACATTTTGGCCTGCATAGACTGTGTGCCTGGATCTTCTGCAGTCATGTGAGTTGGTCCACCTCTGCAGGGTAGGGTGGGCATGAGGAGTGGGTGAAGTGTGTGCGGCATTGGTTGAGTGTGTGTGGGCCTCTGCAGTGGGGAAACTGGATCTGCTCCAGGTGATCTGGATGTGTATATGTGCCAGCACTGTCTTGAAAGTGGGTGTGGACATGTGGGCTGTGGGACTTATCAAGATAGAAGACCTGTACTTCTCAAACAGCCACATAGCGGATTGGCACCGCCTTCCAAGGCCTGAAACAATTGGGTAGTCCTGTGCCTGGGGCCAGGCCCACTCAGCTGCAATCCTGACAGAGCTGACATCAGCGTTGCAAGCAAGAGGACTGCAGCAGTTTTAAACACCTGAGCCTCACAACTGGCCACACTGGGCATCTACCCACTTAACAGAAAACTGCAACAGGAGTGCGCTATTACATCTTGCATCCAACTGTGCTGGGGGCTCCTCAACCCTGGTAAACAGATTGAAGGGTCCATACCAGCCACATGCAGCTAAGCATTACAACCAGCTGGCCAGGGGGACAGGCTAGGCTCCCTGGGCACCTGCAGCAAAAGCAACTCTACCACCACAACAGAAATACACATGTAGCCTACAAGGTTCACACCTGGAACATTTGGAACTGGTGACAAGAGGGAAGCACACTGCTGGGCCTGAAAATGTGTCTCCTACATAAAGCCACTTCTCCAAGATCTTGAGACATAGCTGACCCACCTGATACTTAGCTATATATGCTAAGAAAGAGGCAAAATGAGGAAGCAAAGGAGTACATTCTGATCAAGGGAACAAGGCAAAACCCTAGAAAAAGTACTAAATGAAACAGAAATAAACAATCTACCTGACAAAGACTTTAAGCAAAAAGTCATAAGGATGCTCACTGATCTTGGGAGAAGAATGGATGAATACAGTGAGAATATCAACAAAGAATTGGAAAATATATAAAAAGAATGAATCAGAAATGAAGAATACAATACTGGAAGCAAAAAATTCAGTAGAGGAACTCAATAGTAGAGTAGGTGATACAGAAGAACGGATCAGCGAGCTGGACCAAAGAATAGAGGAAATCACCCAAGCTGAACAGATGACAGAAAAAAGAATAGAGGAAATCACCCAAGCTGAACAGATGACAGAAAAAAGAATAGAGGAAATCACCCAAGCTGAACAGATGACAGAAAAAAGAATAGAGGAAATCACCCAAGCTGAACAGATGACAGAAAGAACAATAGAGGAAATCACCCAAGCTGAACAGATGACAGAAAAAAAGAATTAAAAAGAACAAGAACGGTCTAAGGGACCTCTGGGACAACATCAAGTGCACTAACATCCATATTATAGGTGTCCCAGAAGGAGAAGAGAGAGACAAAGGGACAGAGAATCTATTTGAAGAAACGATAGCTGAATACTTTCCTAACCTAAGGAAGGAAACAGACATCCATGTATGGGAAGCACAGAGATCACCAAACAAGATAAACCCAAACAGGCCCACACGAAGACACATAATTAAAATGTCCAAAGTTAAAGAGACAGAGAGAATCCTAAAAGCCACAAGAGAAAGGCAACAAATGACATACAAAGGAAACTCCATAAGGTTATCAGCTGACTTTTCAGCAGAAAGCTTACAAGATAGAAAGGAACGGCATGATGTATTTTCTGCCCCCTCCCACTCACCATTTGATTGTTAATTTGCTCTTTTCATCCTGGCTATGTAATGCCTAATACCCCTTTGTGACTTGTAGCTCTAATATAGTATTGAATTCTCTCATTTTAAAACTTGCTTCTCCCATCTCCTTTTATACAGAACAGAAACTGCTGTCCTGAAAGCATGAACTAAAGGGATTAGAATTATTCTGGAGGTCAGGTAAAATCTTCCCTGAAGACATGACCAGACAACACAGCTCTCCAGAGGAGATCACAGGGGATGTGATGGAGAGGGAGCAGAGGTGTGGGTGAGAGAGCAGGGTTGTCAAGGACCCTCCTTTATTTTGGGCACACACAACCAAAAGGACAAATGTCATTCACTCCAATGTGGAACAGTTCAGTTCCATGATGGAGAGAAATGAATAAGAGCTCCAGGGCCTGCTATGTGAGCTTACATTCTAGTTGAGGGAGGGAGACCATGACAAAGCAAGGGATCAATACACAAATAAGGATGGATCAGATAGCCGCTGTGCTGAGCTGTGAAGGGACAGCAATTGGTGACATGGTAACTTTAGACCTCTCTGAGGTGCCCTAACTGAAATCTTCATAGCAAGAATAATCAGTCAGGCCAAGATCAGGAAAAATGTCCCAAGGTAGAGAAAGAACTGAATCAATGGCACTAAGTCAGGATAGGGACATTGCGTGTGTATTAATCAGAGTTCTCTTGAGAAACAGAACCAGTAGGAAATATACATAGGAAGAAGATGTCAGAGATAGAGACTATAAGAAATTGGCTCACATATGTGTGACCAAGACAGGAGAAGACAGCCGGACAGAGAGAAGCACTTCCCGCTTGCTCAGCCTTGTTGTTCTGTTCTGATCTTCAATTGATTGGATGAGGCCCACTCACATTAGGGAGGGCAATCTACTCTTCTCAATACCAGTTCAGATGTTAATCTCATCCCAAAGTATCCTCATAGTCACACCCAGAATAATGTTCACCCAAATGGGGCACCCTGTGGCCCAATCAAGTTGACGCATAAAGTTAACTGTTGCAACATGTTCCACAAGAGTGAATGAAGCTTATAAGGAATGGGGAAGATGCTACCAAATGAGGTCAGTGAGGAAGAAAAGAAAGATTCCCACCCCAATAGGCCTTGGAAGTGAGCACAAGTTTATAAGTGCTTTGAAATTCCACGGAGAGTTTTACACTAACATTTTCCATCTTTTTATCCCTGCGGCACAGTTGATAATATCTTCAAATCTGGCTTCCAGTTCACTAATTCTTTTGTATGTGCTTAGCCCACTAGCTGAGTTTATAATTTCAGTGATGTGTCAATTCTACAAGTTTCATTTGGTTCTTTTCAATTGTACCTTTTTGGTAATCTTTCATCTTGATGTCAATACAGTCTTTTGAAAATGAGACAGTAAATATATAGATTTTGTCATTTTCAATTTTCAATCTTGAGGATCTGCTTTGTTTTTCCTTTTGTTGTTCTCATCTTTTATTAACATATTGACCGGCTTTGGATTGTTTCCTTAAATGTTTTTTCAATAGAAAAAACTTGTTTTAAAGTACATTCCTGTAGAATAAATTTTATATGTTTTCTGTTAGACATCTTCAAATTTGGTACACGTAAACTAACATTTTTAGTCCACAAAGGTAGTGTTAATTCTAACCTAAAACTAGAGTGAGTTTGTTATATGGGAAGTGGGAGACAGTTGGGTTTTATTTTGTTCCTTTTGGTGAATAAAAATGGTAAAGGAAGAATTCCTTATCCTCCTTCTCTGGATCGAGATTTTTCTGGCTCATCGACTGGGTTCCTGACTTCATGCAAGAAAGGTCTGATCCTTTCTCCACATTGGTCTATTTCCTGCCTTGTGGACACAGCCTGTAAAATGCCTGCCTCTCACCCACAGAATAGGAGAAAATATTTGTAAATCACATATATGATAAGGAATTAATATCCAGAATATATAGAGAACTACTAAAACCCAACAGCAACAACAAAAGGTTAAAAATTGGCAGAAAACTTAAATAGGCTTTTCTCCAAAGAAGATATACAAATGGCCAATAAGCACATGAAAAGATGTTCAACAGTTACTAATCCTTAAGGGAATATAAATCAAAATCACAATGAGTTACTACTTCCTTAGGATGACTACTGTGCAAAAAACAGAAAACAAGTGTTGGCAAGGTTGTGGAGAAATTGGAACCCTTGCGCACTGCTGGTGGGTATACGAAAAGGTGCAGCTACTGTGGAAAACAATGTAGTGGTTCCTCAAAAAGTTAAACATAGAACTCTCATATGATCCGGCAACCCCACTTCTGGAGATCCATCCCATCTCTCTCTCTATCTATCTATCTACATATAAAGAATTGAAAGCAGGGACTCGAATAGAGTTTTGTACACCAATGTTCACAGCCCCATTATTCACAATAGCCAAAAGATTGAAACAACCCGTGTTCATTGATGGATGAATGGATAAATAAAATACTGTATATACTGTGAAACAGAATAAAGGAAACCTCATTTGAAATGATATTGGGAGGCCAGAAGGGGCAGCCTTCATGTGCTACCACTTGATATCAATTACAAGAAGAATCATCAGTTACAGACCCCAACAGGAAAAGATGTCCATTGCATTCCCAACAAGAAATTGACTACCCCAGCAACTCAGCCAATGAGTTGAGAAATCATCACTGTGAACTCTTGCTTTCCACCAATGGACTTTTGTTCAAATCAAACCCTCCCAAATCACTCCTCTTTCTCTATAAAATAGCATTCCTCTCCTTTGTGTGCTGGACTTGCCTATGGCTTTTGCTTGTCCTGAATTGTAATTCCTCTGCTATTCCTGAATAACCGCCTTTTTTATTTTCTTAAATCAACAGTACATAAAATGGAATATTATCCAGTCTTAAAAAGAAAGGAAATTCTGATACATGCTAAAACATGGATGAACCTTGAAGACATTATGTTAAGTGAAAGAAGCCAGACACAAAAGGACAAATACTGCTTGATTCCATTAATATGAGGTACCTAGAATAGTCAAATTCACAGAGACAGAAAGTAGAACAGTAGTTACCAGAGGCTGGGGGAGGAGGGAATGGAGAGTCAGTGTTTAATTGATACAGAGTTTCAGTTTGAGGGGTGAAAGTTCTAGAGATGGATGGTGGTGATGATTGCACAACAAGGTGAATGTATATAATGCCACTGAACTGTATACTTAAATATGGTGAATTTTATGTTATGTATATTTTACCACACACACAAAATGCCTGCCTCTCAGCTTCCATAGACCAGAATTGCTCCCAAGACCCAGAGTCAATTCTGAAATATATTTCTGGATTCACACTGTCTCCTAATTTCTGGCTTCTCTGGATTTTCTTTGCTTGTATCATCAGAGTAGTAAATTAATTTTTTTTCTGTATCATCACTTAGGAAAATACAATAGGAAATATCTCAGAAGAAATCTAGTCCCTCTTATTGCCAGAAACAAAAGTCCATTTGCATGAGTTTAAAAGGGTAGGTGAAATAGTTATACTGATGTTTTTAAACAATTGTGCCACCCGTTGAGGACAGTAGATGTACAAGAGTGGAAGCAGAGAGGTCAGAAGATGTCTTTGCAGTTTTTTAGGGAGATATGACAGTCCCTGGGACTAGCCTGGCAGTGTTGGCATTAGAGGGACGTGGTCATTTTGCAGATTTAGTAGGTGAGATATATTGAGTAGATGTGGTGGACGAGGGAGATAGAAGAACCATGGATACTATCTGTATTTTCATGGATTGTGGTACCATCTACTGAGATGAAAATTACCGGAGAGAAGTAAGTTGGGCATGGGAGGAATCTTGAGTTGTTTTTCTCAGATTACATTGGAAACACATATTTGACCTCCTTGGAGACGATGAAATGGTTAGTTGGATGGGTCTGCAGCTCCAAAGCTGGAGATGTGGATTTGGACATCATTAGCACATAGCTAATGCACACAGCCAACCGTCTGACTGGGTGAGGTGAGCTAGACCAAGTATGGAGACAGAGAAAGAAGGGGTCTAGGTCAGAGCCCTGAGTAACTCCAAAGCTTAGAGGAGCCAGAAAGTGCCACTAGTTTCTTTCCCAGATGCACTCCCAAGCACAAACACTGATCCTTCAGATCAGTTTTATAAGCACATGCATATCCTTAAAATTTTTTTGACTTTTGATTGCGTGATTAACATTTGTGTACAGAACTTACTCTGCAGCTTATTTTTTTTGACTCAATAGTATGTCTTGTAGATCTTAACACACATATTCTTGTACCAATACAATAATAATCTTAGAATATTTTTTCATAACTTGTATTGCAGGACCCTCTTATTTTTGTTCACTCCAAGAATTCTTTGTTCTCCTTGCTCTTTCACTCTTCCATATGTAGTTTAGTATTAGCTGGTGAAGAGTCAGGAAAAGTGCTTTTTTTGGGAATTGCATTCAACTAACATTAATTTAGAAACAATTCACACTCACAATAACATTCTCTTCCTAGTTACCTAGGAATAGTACTCATTTTATTTTGTACTATTTTATACACTTTTTTGTTGTTTCATAGTTTTTTCTCCCACAAATCTGACATGTTTCTCATTCAGCTTCTTCTTGGATCTTTTATATGATTGGTTCCTATTGATAGGGTTCAGGGCAGGCTGCTCCAAGATGTGCCACACCGGTATGTGGACTATTTCAAGCTGAATGTCCCTCTGTGCCAGGAAGAACCATTGCTGGTTGTCGTGTCCCATGTTGGAGGTAAAGTACCTAGTGGTTGGAAACTATTTAGGCCACATTTGAGTACCAAGGAAGGTTAGGAGGGGGAACTCTGAGGCATTTCTCATCTGAAGTCTATGTTTCTCCAAGGTCATAGGTATTGGAGTTCATCTCAAAGTGCTGAGATAACATCACCTTATTGGGCACGTAATTTTTACAGAGGTTTGACAGGCAAAGGGTACAGAACTTCACAACAGGTTTACAGAGCAAGATGAAGAGCAACACTATAAGCCTAGTTCTCAGGATAGTTCTAAACCAGAGCCCAAACAGGAAGGCAGTCAGCTGAACAGATCAAGGGACAATGGGCTAAGTGAAATTAATGGTAGCCAATGTGCTTTCTCTCTAATCTTATGTAATTGGGTTTCTACGTCCCCAGAGGCATTTATCCAAGTGAACAGGAGGTGTTCACCACAGCACAGACATCTTCTTGCTTAGCAAGTAGATAATCAAGGGCTATATGATTATCCAAAACTACCTCAGCCAATGAGTTAAGCAACCTTCGCTGAGCTGAAATTGCTTTGGCTGTGGAATCAGCCAGTTCTGCTAGTGTCAAGGAGAGATTTCTGGTCATTTTTTCTCTGGCACTCACTCTGATCCATGGGAAGAAAGCTCTGCCCACGGAGGCAAACCCAGAGTCATGTAGACCTCCTGGAAGTTCTCATTTAAAGGAACTATGGAGATTCAATGGGAGAGACCAATGAGAGCCCTCTGATTCATTATGCAGAGAGAACAGGACAGTGAATATGGCCAGGGCACACTGTCCTTGTATTCTCCAGCTGCTGTCAAAGCAACGAGTTGTCCAAGCATAAAGGCCTTTACTGAAACCTCCACAGATAACATAAATCAGGGAGTGTAAATAAGGTCCCAGCACAAATGATATCATCTACAGACTCATTCACCAACATAGAGGAATTAGCATTGTATAACCAAGGCTCAGATAGTATGTTGTTAGATACTGAAAGGTTGCCTAAATACATGGGCATGTTAAGAAATATGCAAATGATTCAACTTACATTGATGGTCCCACAAAATTTTTCATACAAATATTCAAAACATCTTGTTTTCTCCTCCCAAGGATGGATTAAAGTAAAGCAAGGACAAGTTTAGGCGAGCATAGCATCCTGACTTGGCAAAATGGACCAGCAGAGCAATTTAGACAAACAGCAGCATCTGGAATCTCAGTGAAAATACTTATAGGGTGAACTAAGGGGTCATTACTGTCTTGAACAGACAGAGGTTTTTGATGGTAAACCCAAAAATCAGAGAAGTTTCCCTCTTTTGAAAGGGATTGGGAAACGTGAACAAGGGCATTGTCCTTCCAGGAAAGGGAAGGAGAAAATAAATAAGAAACAGCAGTGGGATGCGGGTATATACGAGTGGTCCGGTCATCTTGGGAAACCTGTCCGCCTCAGATGTCAGCTGCTTCTCTTCCTAGCCAATTTGATTCGGAGATCCCCAGGGTTTGTACAGGACCAGATGTCAGGTGGAACCTTCTTCGGCTGTGAGATGTGCACCCAAGTCTCAAGTCCCTGAAGTTTGGCTGCCTTCTGGTGGTCAGGATGGCCTGGTATAGTCCCTTCTAAGAGTCTCAAGGGCAGTAAAATTGGGAACATCACTTTGGAGTGTTGTATCCAGACATTTAAGGAAACAGGAAGAATTTAGGATCCAATTTAGCTTACAGGTATAACAAAACCTTAAAGGCAATTAATAGGGCTAGAATTTAATATCTATACAGGTGAAAACAGAATTTTTTCCTCCACAATTAGCTTGGCTTTTATTAAAGGTAATCAAAGTAAAACTAATTTGTTTGTATTAAACTCCGCCTGATTATTTATATAAATGAAACAAGGATAGTGATTGACCATATAAGCTCTTTTTAAAGATTGCTTTTCTGGAACCTTGTAAGCAAGGTACTATGCTGATTTTTCAAGCAGTTTCTTAAAGCCATCAGTCAGGTCTGAGTCTATGTACATTTTTCTTAAATATAACCTTCTAGTCAAAGCTTTGGCTTGCGCAATGCAACCAATGTTTCTAATTGTGTTTTGTTACAAGGAGAACAGATCTTCACTGAGCCTGTGCAAATACATATATCATCACAAAAAGAATACTTAAAAGTCCCTAAATTCTGGAGGGATCAGGTAGAGAAAAAAAATGTTTCAACCTTGTTGCAAAGATACACTTTACCAAAATGTTGTAAGTTATAGATTGCTTAAAGTAGAGGAGAAAAAGGGGTCGTTTACATCTGGAAAACAAAACGTCAAAGCAATCAGTTTTCCACTCGAGTTCCAGAAATTTCCACCCAGTTCAGAGTTATGATTTTAAAGTTGTCAAAATCTGTGTTCCAGGGTACTTGTCAGTCTTTTTTCAAGAATCTCTTTGAAAATGGAACATATTTGTAGAAGCATCAGCGTAAAACAATAACTGACTGTGACTGACAAAAGACTTACAAAAAGGCAATGGGTAAATACAATTGACAAGGAAATTTGGGTATTTTTTGATGTACATTTTAGATAGTAACTAGAACTGCAGTTAATAACGTTATAATAGGACATATCAGATTTTTAGGAATTATATACAATTTCTACAACACATTAGTAACGTTCACCCATACAATAAACCTAAAAAGATTTATTATTGCTTATTTGGCCATGTTTCTCATGTAATTTGATATATGAAATAAGCCTAATTAGTGTAATATGTCTCTTTTTATAAGGAGAGGGAATAAATCTTGTGAGATGTCCGAGGTGCCACTCAGAAAATCCCAAAATTATATCCAGGTTGAAAAAAACTTCATTTAGAATTTGAATATTTTGGGAAGCTTGTCAAAATAGCAAAAGGTTTGGACGCTTGACCAAATAGGATCACACATCAGTATAAAATAATATTTAAGTATCTATTTGACCAAAGTAACAGAACAGGTTTCAAAGGCAAATAAAAAAGTCACGTGGTGATAAGCAAAACTCAACTTCAACCCTAAGAAGATTGAGTTTTCCTAAGAAAGTAGAGACCTAATTTTAAAAAGCACAAGAAATCATTTTGATAAAACATAAAATCTCTGTTTTGTAGGCATATTACTTAAAGGCAAAGAAGCTTTCCAAATCTGTTATCACGAGCAGACCAATAGCCCAAGAAAACCTTGTCCTTTCCATAGAAAAGAAGGCCAAGTTTTAATTTTGCATCACCTTATTTTAGTATTAAAGCTCATTTTAATAAATTCATTTTAATCTTACCCAGCCTGACCACACATTAAAATTCTTTTCACAAGATTCTTTTCCATAAACCTTCTACAGCTTTCTTTTTACATTTAGATTTTGTCCTATGATTCCCTCTTTCCCATTCCAAAATAACCAGCTTCTTTTTAAGACAAAATTACTTTCTTTTTGCTCAATAAAATGCATTTCCAATCCTTATACCTTCTTTTACCGAAAACACATGCTACTTCCCTTGCATACAGGGGTGTTTCCCTTTTTATTTCTTGTAGCTTTAGTTACATATATTAGAATTCTTAACCCTTAGAGTCCCCAATTCCTGGTAAAAATTAAGAAATAAGAAATTGTGAACTGTATTAGCATTTTGTGGCTTAGCAAACCTAAAATACCTTTTATAAATTTCTAGAAACATTGCCCTTTTCTCTGTGGAAAATTTCTCAGCATGGCATAGAACTTGTTCACTAATAGACTCAAATATCTTTAGTTTTCTGCCACAGGAAGCCAAAATGAGATAAACTTATCTTCGGTAATTAATGTTTTGGTATTTTGTTTAGTTTGGAAAATGATTTAGGGATTCGATGAGTAGCCATTATTTAGTTTAACTTAGTATAAACTTTGATCTCATTTACATTTATTTTAATTACTTGCTTTAGCAATCATGCTTGGAGTAGACATTAAACAGCCAACCGTCATCTTGTTACTTTCTTGCTGACAAATTTTGTAGCAGACAGAGACAGCATGAGCCTACATGACTCGTGAACCCAGGCAGAGAGAAAAGTTGCACGTTTGCATTACACCCAACTAATGACTCTGAAGATATGCCTACTTTTTATTTACACCAACAACCTTCAGCCAGCTTTTATTTACTAAAGATTAATTCTAGATCACATAAACTTGAAAAGCATTTGAGTTAGTTTCTTTTATATTTCTGAGATTTAGGAATACTTAATTTATAAGTAGTTAATTTCAAGCCAATTAAATTGAGCTTTTTACAAGTCAATTCTAGTAACATCATTTGGAGGTAGAAAAATATCACATCTCTATAACATGCATACATAGACACATAGACAGACACAAAGAAAGATCTCATAGCTTTCATTTAAAGATCTTTAGACATGTCTCAAAAGAATAATCGGATCCAAGCTGTATTTCTGGCAGATGGACTAAGGTGAAGTTTAGCTGTTCAGAGACGGCTGAAGTCTCTTACTGAAGGTTTTTATTTGCATCATTTTAGAGCTACTTTTGGAGTCATTTTGTCTATCATCAAAAGTCTAGGGTAGTTGATATTTAAACTTTTCCTTCTAGTTTTTATTTGTTCCAGTTAACTTAGAAATAGCAATAAGGAGTTAAGCTTTTGAATCCTCAGAGGTCTGATTTTAAAGGGGCAGGTTTTTGCAGAGAGGAAGAGCGGAAGGTGGCATCTGGGGTGGAGCCTGAGACAAAGGAGTCTGGGAAGACAAGATGGTGCCTGAGACAGAGAAAGGGGGAAGGGAGCAGGAGGCTTAAGAAACCCTTTTGTTTTCCCTCAGCTTTTTAGTTGTTTTGGTGAATTTAGACAAGATGTCTAGTAGTGAGGCAATTTTAGAGCTTTGTGGGTATCCAGTGAAAATACACTTACCATTTGTTTTGCTTCATTTTAGAGCCATGGTCTTCCAATATGATTTTAAGAAAAGCTAGTTTGGGGAGATTGAAAGTTCTCCATGATGGCCATTGCAATTCTGAACTGCTTTTGGTCAGTTCATCCCACTTAGTTAAAAGTGCACATATAGAGGCCCACAGTTCTTAAACATAACCCGGCTGGCATCCCTGAAGGAGGATTTCCCTCAGAACATTTAGATGACTGGGATCCCATTTCCGAAATGTCCTCTGAAAACCCAAGAAAGTCTCTGGAGTCCTAGCCCTGAGCCCTGAAGGAATCTAAAGACAAAAGAGTTGCTGTATTCCCAACCCTGATTCCAAAAGGAACCTGAAAACCAAAGAAACCTCCAGGAAGTCAGCCAGCTTTGAGCAGTCCCACGAGTCCTTCTAGGAGGTGAAGTATCAAACCTGACTGTGATCTGGAGGACCCCACCCTTGGGCCCACAACACTGATGTTCATGCCAAATCCTAGACATGAATGATGCCAGCAGCTCTGTTCATCACTGCTCCAAACTGGAAACCACACAATGTCCTTCAAAGAGCAAATGGCTAAACATAGGGTTGGGGGTTAGTTGAACAGTGGGTGGAAGTGGAGAGAGGTGTTGGGAGACACATACCAGAGGAGGACTGGGCAGGACCGGGCAATGAATTGTGTGTGATTTGGGGAGATACAGGATGAGGACACACTTCTGGAGTTTGGAAAGAGTGAGGTCACCAGGTGAACAGGGATACAGTCCACTCAGCGGGGAAGCCTGGGGCACGGCCCAGATGACGCTGAACAAACTTTTAGTGTCAGATCATTCTTGGAATGTAATGTTCAGGCAACATCCAAGCCAGAAGATCAACCAGGCAGTTGTATGTCTGATTCTGGGTGGAGATAAATCTGGGGTGCATAAGCACTAAGGTGGTAATGAATGCCTTCAGAATGGATTGGATCACCCAGAGGTTATTTAAAACAATGAAAGCATAGAGATAAAAGATTACGGCCCTGAGTTGAGCATGGGAGCACTTCAATTATTAAAACCCAGGCAGATGAGGCTCTGCTGGCAAACATTCCTGCGGAGGAGCATCCAGAGAGGTAGAAAGAGAAGGAGAAGATTCTGGCATCAGGAGCAGAAACCAGAGTGTCCTCAGAAACAAGGAGGAGCCCATCCCCACTTCTTTGCCCCTGTCCGCCCCAGAGCCAGGCAGGTGCTGGTATCCCAGCCCCTCAGTCTCTCTGCTCCACCCTGACCTGGGGCCAACCAGGGTGGGTGGGACCCCAAGCCTCTAGGTCATTGGCCTCTTCCATATACCAGAGCCCCTGGAGATTCAGTGGGCTGTCCCAACCCTCCAAGACCTGGGGCTGGCAGTCCTGATCTCTGGGCCAGTGCAGTCCTGCTCTGCAGGAGACTCAGGCTGCTTTCCCAAGGGAAGGATATTCCTGTCACATGGCAGGGATGAGCCAAGGGGGCAGCATCCCTTTGCACCTGGACCCCATCTTACAAACTTTGAGTGCCCTCCACTCTGGAGAAACAAGATGACTGATGCTTCAGGCCCCACTGGCCTACTGATATCCACTGCTCTCATGGGAGGCATGAGCTCTCATTAGGTCCAGGGTTACCCAGCAGGCAGGGGAAAGACACACACAACACATACACTCACACACTCCCCAAGGGCCAGTTGGTCCTCCTGCTGGGGCCCAGCAGTGGTGGTAGTAAAAAAAATTTCAGGAGACCATCGCTGCCACTTCTTGGTCCCCTAAGCTGTCACCCCCAGCTGATTCAAGTTTGTTTGTTTGTTTGATGTTACCACAAATTGAGAGCTTGGAGCTTCCTAATCTGCCATTGCATTTTATTCTTTCTACTCCACTCCTTCTCCAGAGCACACAATCATAATTAAGAAAACAATATTATGCATATATTGCATTTGGCTTTCAAACTTGAACCAAGGTTAGTAAGAGAGGGAAATTGAGTTGTCTTTGTTAAGAGAATTTTATCTTTTTTTGGTACTATCAAAATGTTCAAGTATAGTCTATAAAAACCTTAATATGTTCAAAATTGAGAAACATACATAAGTGGTTCCTCATTGCTGTCTCTGGTCCTATCCTCTCCCCCCACCTCCAGGCTGCAACTATTTACTGGGGGGCTTTGGGGAGAAAAGAAAAAGAAAAAAAAGAAGATTGGCAACAGATGTTAGCTCAGGTGCCAATCTTAAAAAAAAATATTGATTTAGTTGGTACTTTACAGATTACAAATGCTGTTATATATGTAAACTGTGAAATGAAGAGTTGGTCTTCTCACCACATCCTCACATGGTCTTTCCTCTGTACACTATAGCTTATAAAAACTTTAATATGTTCAAAATTGAGGGACATAAATAAGTGGTTCCTCATCGCTCTCTCTTGTCCTATCCTCTTCCCCCACCTCCAGGCTGCACAGCCTCCACTCCAGCTCTTGTGACACTGGACTCACCTGCTGAAACACCTACCTCCCCACTGGTCTAGGAGCTTCTGCCCTCACTCATCTCTATTGCCTGTGTTCACACATATGTAAGGCCACTGCAGCTACTAACATGGTAAGTGAGGGAATTATTTCTCCACTGAGCCACTGGATGAGAAGAAAAACTTTCCCATCTCTTCTGTGAAGACACAGCCTCAATGGAGACTAGAGCAAGTGAGTGTGAATGCTGGGAAGATTATTTCCACACCCATCCCTCACCTGCTGCACGCCTAACAGGGTGGTGAACATAATGGACACCAATATTTCCCAGGGTGTTTAGAGGATCCAGGCCCGAAGGAGAAACCCGACCACTTGGCAAAAGAGGGATCAATCCAGGAATGAGAGCAAGTCCCTTCTCACCTGTTGTGTCATTGTCAGGAGCTCAGCTGCCACCCATCCTCCTCTGTGTCTCATCCAGGAACAGTTTGAAAACTAAGCAGATAAAGCTGATGAAAAAGAAGGAAGTCATGAGAATCCAGTCTTTAAAACAAAAGAGAGACCACATAGGTAGGGAGTATCGCTGGATACACCAGGCACGAACCCCTGAACATTCACCTGGGAGTGGCCCCCACCCAGCCCAACCCACAGGAATGCCCTGTGAGTGAAGACCAGCAGGGAGACCCTCTCCCCTCCCAGGGTCAAAAGTAAGAAGGCTTTGGTGACTTCGCACATAGGAAGATAGCAATATCCCCATTTTACAGATAACAAAATGAGCATCGGGGGTGTTATGGGCTGGACTGTGTCCCCCTAACTCACATGTTGAAGTGCCAAGCCCCACTGTGTCTGTATTTAGAGACAGAGTCTTTAAAGAGCTAATGAACATTAAATGAGGTCCTCTGGGTGGGGCCCTAACCATAAGACTGGTGTCCTTGTAAGAAGAGGAAGACACACAGAGGAAAGACCATGTGAGGACGTGGTGAGAAGGCAGCTGTCTGCAAGCCAAGGAGAGAGGTCTCTGGAGAAACCAACCCTGCTGACATCTTGATCAACTTTCAGCCTCCAGAATTGCGAGAAAATACATTTCTGTTATTTAAGCCCAGTTTGTAGTATTTGGTTAAGGCAGCCCTTGCCAAATAATAATAGTTTTAGACTTTAATTAGACCTCCTGTTCATAGTTGTTATTTAATTTTTAATTCCTAGGATTAAAACCATATCCTAGGAAACCCTCACAATTGTCACATGGGGATTCTTGTCTCCACAGCAGCACACCACTCTGGAATTTATGGGTTAATAATTCTTGGTTAGGTGCACCCGATTGCTTCTCCAACACCACCCCAGCCCTTTAGAGCCCCCACCCTCCCTGCTGTGCCCTGCCACCACTCTCTGGATGCACCTGCCTTCAGTCCCCTTGGCTCCTCCACATGTGGGATTCAGATAACATCAGAAATTCAGCCCTAGCTCTGCTTAACATGGCCTCGGACATGTGGCCAGGCTCCTGTGGTATCTCTCTTTTTTTTTTTTTTAGGAAGATTAGCCCTGAGCTAACATCTGCTGCCAATCCTCCTCTTTTTGCTGAGGAAGACTGGCCCTGAGCTAACATCCATGACCACCTTCATCTAGTTAATATGTGGGACACCTCCCACAGCATGGCTTGCCAAGCAGTGCCCTGTCCGCACCCGGGATCCAAACCAGCAAACCCTGGGCTGTCAAAGCAGAATGTGCGAACTTAACCTCTGCGCCACCGGGCCGGCCCCTGTAGTATCTTTTTAGTGGTGAGTGGAACGATCTAAGGACTCATGTCAGTGACTCTCATTACACAAGTCAGGCACTAACCCCTCTCACCCAGGGAAGAAGCAGGAGTGCACACATCACAAGTCTAGTCGTGTCCCACAGTCCCCACGGGGTGGACAGGCGGAGCAAACAGAGAGTGCAGGAGTTTAATTTGGGGGAATTGAGTTGACTCCTGCAGATATCTTAGTGAAATGCTAGCTAGAGTTCCGTCTTAGTCATTAGCATTGGCAGAAACATTCTTCACCTCACAATTTACGTATATACATATATATTTGTAAACTGTAAAGTACCACCTAAATCAATATTTTTTTAAAAGATTGGCACTGGAGCTAACATCTGTTGCCAATCTTCTTCTTCTCCCCAAAGCCCCCCAGTATGTAGTTGTATGTTCTAGTGGTGGGTGCCTTTGCTTGTGCTATGTGGGACGCCACCTCAGCATGGCTTGATGAGCAGTGCCATCTCCGTGTCCAGGATCCAAACCGGTGAAATCCTGGGTCACTGAAGTGGAGCACACAAACTTAACCACCTGGCCACGGGGCTGGCCCTAAATCAATATTAATCATTAACTACTGCAAGGTCAAATACTGATAATGTGTCAGGAACAAGGATGGCTTAAAACACTTTGACCCTGGAGGTCCCAAAAAGAGAAAACATTTCTCGTAGCTTTAATTGAAACCCTGCGATGGGGATTTACATGTATTTGCTTCTTTAACCTCTACCATAACCCTGCTAGTTATAGACAAGTTATTCATTTTATAAGTGACATGAGCTAGGTTCAGAAAGCTTGATTAAAATGACAAAATATGAGGCTAGAAAATGACAGAGCCAGAACTTGAACTTAGCTCTGCCTGTCTCTGAATCTCAAATTCCTAAACCCGGTGGTCTTGAGGGGTGGCCCCCAGACTCTAGCTTTACCTGGATATGTCACCTCTCAGATCAGTGATCAGAGACACCTCTTCTTATCACAGTGCTTCCCAGTGCAGCCTATTTACACAGTCTTCCATGCCCAGGTTCTCCCACCGCAGGGGTCCTCAAGGGTGCTCAACCAACTTCCCCAAATCAGCCGCAACTTTCCTCTGCTTTACATGTCAGTTTCACCACGCAAAAAAGTCTCAGGCCCCTCTGACCTTTCAGCATGGCTGATGACCAAGCCTCAAGCCCACAGGATAATACTATCTCCCCATCCCACAGCTGCATCTGTCATAGCCCCCACTGGGTTTTATAACTGACATTTATCACTTGACCCAGGTGGCTGGGACAGCTGGCCTCCTTTGGACAAAGCAGGCAAGCTGCAGGGTGCTCCTCTCCTACTGTCCCGCATGTATGCACTCACGGAGAGGGCCAGGGGAGGGCCAGTATCAGCTCACAGTCACAGATTTCTCACAAGGTTAGTGCCTTAGGGAACAGGAGAGCATGGCTTTCCTGACTCCAGAGTTGAGGGCAGTACCTGCTGATGGAAGGGCATGCCTGATGAGTTCCCTGTCTGTTCCCTAGGGTGTCTGCCTTGTGTGGTCACACTCCTTTGGCAAGCTGTTCTCGGCCTTGTGACTTGACGAAGTCTTTCCCTCTCTGGGTGTCAAAAGATTCATTTGTGATGAGAGGCAGTGTCTGTCAGAAGAACAAATGAGGCCTGGAATGAACCATCAGGCAGAGGGACAGCTTGACTGACTCTGCGGTCTGTTGCAGGCAAAGAGGGTGAGAAAACCACCACTGCCAAACAATGCAAATGGGCCCTTGGAAAAGTAGAAGGGGATGTGAGGCACAGCTGAGGGAAATGGGGACCACTGCCTTCACTGGCAAATGATCACTGGAAGAGTGTGCCCCACACCATCAGAGCCCTGCTGACCCGATACTCAGCCATCGTTAGGGTCACTGAGAGGCCACAGGCACCAGTCACAAGGCGTGTGTAGTTGGAGTGATGGGCTTAAATAAAGGCAAGAGGGCTCCTAAAGGGGTGAGAGTCAGCAGGAACTTTGGGAAAGGTCAGGGACTTGGGGATGGTGTGAGTGGTCCATGACACTCTCCTCAGATTCCCAAGATGCCAGGTGTCTGGATTACAGCCACCTCCACACCCCACCAAAGCAGCCACTGCCACCCCCCCCCACCCTTTCTCTCACCACTGCCAATAATATATCAGCATAGGCCCAATAGAGCGGTGAAAGCTGGGTCCCCAGGTCACATCTGTGGCCTCTGAACCAGACCTGGTTTCATGGGGAAGGGGGGCATGAGGCAGGATGAAATCCACTGAGGCATGGGTGGTGAGGATCCCTGAGTCCCATTCCAGTGTATGGTCATGGCAACTGACAATCTCTGGACCACAAGACAGTCCTTCCAAGACCAGGCCAGAGGCAGCCCGTTCCCTGGTCCCAAAACCTGGGGTACCCAGCTCCTCCCAGGGCAACACAGGAAATGATGGAAGGCCTGTCTCACCACTCACATCCTTCTCCCCACCACTGCCGAGACAATCAACATCCCTCAGGAGGAAGGACATGGTCGGCAAGGACCCGGATGAAGCTGGTGCTACCTCCCATGTCAGGCACATGACATGCACAGGAGCTTCCTCCCAAAACAGGGGCAATGACACCTCCCAGAAAACCTTCAGGACTCAGGGCCCTTTCCTCTGTCCTTGCCCCACTGACAGAGTCTTGGCCCAAATGAGTGGGACAGTCAGCCTCCTTTGGGTATATCAGGCAAGCCCTAGGGTGGTCTCCCTCCGCCCCTCCTTGGTAGACTCAGGGAGTGGGCCAGGAGAGGGCTTCTCTCAGCCCTTCTTGTCAGGTATCTCCCAAGGGGAGCACCCTAGGCAGCAGCAATGCAGGCTTTCCTCAGTCCAGAGTGGAGGGTGGGAACCGCTGATAGGAGAGCATGCCTGTGGGTTTCCCCTTCGTTCCCTGGGTGGCATGCCTGTGCTGCCACACTCCTTTGGCAAGCCTTTCTCAGCCTTCTGACTTGACACAGCCTTTCCAACTCCTGGGGAAGAAAGGTTCATTCGTGATGAGAGGCTGTGTTTTTTCCAGCAATAAGTGAGGATGGGGATGAACCAGCTGGCACAGGGAGAGTCTTGCTGCCCTTCTGGGTCAGATGTGAGCAAACAGGGCTGGAAAATCTCTTCCAAGGAGGCAGCAGTGACCTGAGCGGAACGGGGGAAGGGGATGTGAAACACAGCTGAAGGAAAGCAGGCAAGCCAGAGTGCGCCTCCCCCTGTGCCCTGTGGCTGTGCACTCAGGGAAAGAGCCAGGAGAAGGTGTCTCTCCGCCCTTATTCTAGGATTTCTGGCAAGGGTAGTGCCCCAGGCAGCAGGACATCAGGCTTGTCTGACTCCTGGAGCTGAGGGTGAGTCCTGCTGAGGGAAGAGCTTGCATGGAGGGCTCCTGGTTTGCTCCCTAGGTGGCCTGTCTGCCTTGCCACACTACTGAGCAAGGCATTCTGGGACTTCTGAATAGACAGGGCCTTTCCTCCTCCTGGAGTCAAAGGGTTCATTTGTGATGTGGGGCTGTGATTTTTCTACCAGTCACTGAGGCCTGGAATGAGCCAGCTGGCAGAGAGACAGCCTGGGTGTCCTCCCCTAGTCGTTGTTGGAAAACAGGGTCAGAAGGCCTCCCCGTGAGAAGGCCAGCAGCCACCTGAGCCGAAGGTCAGAAGGGGAGGTGAGAAACAGGAGAAGGAAAGGTGGACCCTAGTTCACCTTTGAACATTTCTACCCCAGGAGGAGGGAAGACTGTGCCTAGTCTGTCAGAAGGCCTGGAGCTCCTTGCAAAGAAGAGCGGCACAGCAGACTGGCCACCTACGTAACGGATGGGGCATCCCCCCAGGTAAGTGCTTGCACTGGGAGGACCCACCCTCATGCCACTCTGGGGCAGAGGGAGAGGAGAACCCTATAACTTGCCGACTTTCCCAAAGAGGGCCAGCCAACGCAGCCCCTCGAGCCAAGATGGTGTCCATGGGACTGCTAGGAAGGAAAGAGCCCTGGGTCCAGAAAGTTTTCGGTGAAGGGTCATCAGCTCTATCAGAGGTAGAAGCTGCTGGAATTCTGGTGTGCCCGACCTGGGAGCTGCTGCCCGCCGCACCCGGGTCCTTAGTGCCCTGCCTGGGCTCCCCAGGGAGGATGCCAGACTTAGTCTTGGCCTTGGCCTGAGGGATGCCTGCGGTGATGGGGGCGTTCCACAGTTGCCTGGGCTTCCCTGGGAGAGTCAGAGATCCCTGGGTGGTGGCCTTATGGAACGGGCCACCTCTGGCCAAGTCTAGGGGAGGGAGCCGCCTCAGGGTCGAGATGGGTGGTGGCCAGCATCATCCTCACCAGGAGCAGCCCTCGGGGATCTTTCGCAGGGATTGTGTCACGCCCCGCCTTCCCCGTCGGATGCTATCCTCCTGCACCCAGATCCAGGTTGGAGGCCACGGATGACGCCTGGAAACTGCCTTTCAGCACCCTGTCTGGCCTTCCCTGCGCCTTGTAGGGCAGCGGTGGGAGAAAAACCTGTAGGGACGGCTGGACGTTGGCTTCGTGGGCTGCCACGTGGGCATCCAGAATCTTGGGGACCTGAGGAGAGGAGGGCAGGTGCACCCATGGCCTCTCTACCTCCCCGACCTGACCTAGGGTTCTGACTGACTCTCACGACTGTGGGAGCCCTGCTCCCTGGCCTGAGGACCATTCCTCCCACTGTGCATGCACGGGTGGGAGGGAGGGGTGGGGGGAGGAATCCGGCCTCTGGCCTCACTGGGAGCCCCGCACTGGGTGGGGGGGATCTGGCGGGGTGGGGGCGCCCTCTGGCGGAGGCCCCGTGCAGCTGCCAGGGAGCTGGGGTTCCCACTTCCTTCAGGGCTTCTCATGACCCTTTCCCCTCTCTGCTCAGGTAGCTGCTTTCCTCCTTGGAAGAGGTTTTCTGGCCCTGTTTGCTCCCAACTGACCCAGAAGGGCAGCAAGACTCCCTGTGCCAGCTGGTTCATCCCCATCCTCACTTATTGCTGGAAAAAACACAGCCTCTCATCACAAATGAACCTTTCTTCCCCAGGAGTTGGGAAAGCTGTGTCAAGTCAGAAGGCTGAGAAAGGCTTGCCAAAGGAGTGTGGCAGCACAGGCATGCCACCCAGGGAACGAAGGGGAAACCCACAGGCATGCTCTCCTATCAGCGGTTCCCATCCTCCACTCTGGACTGAGGAAAGCCCGCATTCCTTCCGCCTAGGGTGCTCCCCTTGGGAGATACCTGACAAGAAGGGCTGAGAGAAGCCCTCTCCTGGCCCACTCCCTGAGTCCACCGAGGAGGGGCGGAGGGAGACCACCCTAGGGCTTGCCTGATATACCCAAAGGAGGCTGACTGTCCCACTCATTTGGGCCAAGACTCTGTCAGTGGGGCAAGGACAGAGAAAAGGGCCCTGAGTCCTGAAGGTTTTCTGGGAGGTGTCACTGGCCCTGCTGGGAGAGGGAGCCCCTGGGTGTGTCATGTGCCCGACATGGGAGGTAGTGCCTGCTTCATCTGGGTCCTTGCTAGCCATGCCCTGCGTCCCAAGGGAGGTTGATTGTCTCGGCAGTGGTGGGGAGAGGGATCTTCGTACCTCACAGAGACCTCCCCTAATCTAAGAGATGCCCTCTGAACTCAGAGAGACCTCTCCTGACCTCACAGAGCCCTCGCCTGACCTCAGAGACACCCCATCTGACCTCACCTGGATCTCCCCTGACCTCACAAAGAAACCCTCTCACCTCACAGAGACCTACCAAGACCTCACAGAGACCCCTTTCTGTCCTCAAAGGGCCCTCCTATGACCTCAAAGAGACCTACTCTGATGTCACATCCTCCGCTGAACTCATAGAGACCCCCTCTGACCTCACAGAGACATCCCCCTGACCGCACAGAGATGTCCAACATCACAGACACCCCATCTGATCTCATAGAGATGTCAAGTGACCTCAGAGACCACCTCTGACTACAGTGAGCCCTTCTCTGACCTCAAAGAGAACCCTGGTGATGACACAGAAACATCCCCTGACATCATAGATTCCTCCCCTGAACTCAAAGACCTCCCTGACCCCAGAGACATCCCTGATCTCATAGAGACCTCCTGTGACCACACAGAGAACTCCTCTGAAATCACAAAGACTTCCTCTGACATCAAAGAGACGTTAGCTGACCTCAGAGACCTACTGTGACCTCACAGGGACCTCCCCTGACTTCACAGAGACCCCATTTGGCCTCACAGAGACCTCCTCTGTTCTCAAAGAGATGCCATCTGACCTCACAAACTCATCCTCTGGTTTCATAAAGACACACCCTGACCTCAAAGAGACCCCACAGAGACTTCCTCTGACATCACAGGGACCACCTTTGACATCACAAAGTCCTTCCTGACCTCACAGTGACCCCCTCTAACCAAACAGAGACCCCCCTGACCTCACAGAGACCTCCTTGATCTCACAGAGGTCTGCTCTGACCACACAGAGACCTCCCCTGACCTCACAGAGAGCCCTCTGACTTCACTGAGGCCTCCTCTGACCTTGCAGATAGCCCCTCTGACCATACACATACCTCCCTTGCCCTGATGATGACCCGCTCTGACACACGGAGACATCCCCTGATCTCACAGAGACCTCCATGACCTTGCTGAGACCCCATCTCACATCAAGAGACCTCCCTAACCTCACAGAGACCAACTGTGCCCTCACAAAGACCTCCCGTGACCTCACTGAGAAACCCTTTGACCTCACAGAGACCTCCCCACACCTCATAGAGACTCCCTCAGATGACACAGAGACCTCACATCACCTCACAGTGATGTCCTCTGGGCTAGCAGAGACCTCCTGCGAACTCAGATAGACCACTTTGACCTCAGAGAGAACTCCCCTGACCTAAAAGAGAACTCCCTGACCTAAAAGACCTCCCCTGACTGCACAGATACCTCCCCTGAGCTCACAGAGACCTCCCTGACCTCAGAGACCTCAGTGGCATCAGAGACCTCCACTGAACTCAGAGACATCAAGTGAGCACAAAGAGACCTCTCTGATCTCAAAGACACCTCCCTGACATCAAAGAGACCTGTGTGAGGTCACAGAGACATCCAGTGATGTCACAGAGACCACTCTGACCTCACAGAGACCTCATGTGACCTCACAGAGACCTCCAGTGACCTCAAAGAGACCATCTTTATCCTCAAAGAGACCTCTCCAACCTCACAGAGACATTCTCTGAACACACAGAGACCTCCCTGCCCTCTGAGACATTCTCTGATCTCACAGAAACCTCCCCTGACCTGGAATAGACCTCCCCTGTCTCACAGAGACCTTGCCTGACATCACAGATACCTCCCTGTCTTTGAGGACCGCTCCTGACCTCAGAAAGACAGCCTCTGATCTCACAGAGACCTTCCCTGACCTATAGAGACCCACTTTTATCTCATAGAGACCTCCCCTGATGTCACATAGACCTCCCCTGAACTCACAGAGGCCTGCCTGAACTCACAGAGATCTCCTTGATCTCAGAGACCTCCCATGACCTCACAGATACCCACTCTGACCTCACAGAGAGCTGATCTTGCCACACAGAACTTGGTCTGACTTCACAGAGACCTCCCCTGACATCACAACATGCTCTCTGACCTCACTGTGACAAGATCTAATCTCACAGAGACCTCTGATCTCACAGAGACCTCCTTGAAATCACAGAGGTCTCTCCTGACCTCACAGAGACCTCTCTGCCATCTGAGAAACACCCAGATCTCACAGAAATCTCCCCAGACATCAGATAGGCCTCCCTTCTCTCACAGAGACCTCGCCTACCATCAGAGACACATCTCTGTCCTCACAGACCTACCCTGACCTGAGAGACAGCCCCTCTGACCTCACAGAGATATCCCTTACTTCACAGAGACATCCTTGACTTCACAGAGACCTCTCCTACCTCACAGAGACTTTACTTGACTTCATAGACACACCATCTGGCCACAAAGAGACCTCCCCCTAACTCACAGAAAGCCCCTCTGACCTCATTGAGACCTCCCCTGGCCTCACAGATACACACTCTGATGTCACAGAGACCTCCCAAGACCTCACCGAGAACTCCCATGACCCCACAGAAACCACCTCTGACCCCACAGAGTACTCCCTGACCTCACAGAAGCCACAGCTGACATCAAGAGACCTCTCTGACCTCAGAGAGACAACCCTGACCTCAGAGAGACAACCCTGACCTCAGAGAGACATCCCCTTACATCACAGAGACCTACCCTGATCTCACAGAAACCTCCCCTTATATCATAGATATCTCCTCTGACCTCACAGAGAATTCCTCTGACAACACACAGACCTCTGCTGACCTCGGAGACCTCACATCCCCTCGCAGAAGCCTCCTTTGAACTCAGAGAACTCCCTTGATTTCAGAGATCTCCCTGACCTGACAGAGACCTCCCATGAAGACACAGAGAACTGTGGGGGACTGGAATTGGCCATCCCAAGATACGTCTCTTTAGCATGAGGATTATTTTGGGCTGGTTAATTTTAAAAACTGCAGACATGGGGGCTGGCCCGATGGCCAAGTGGTGAGTTTGCGCGCTCCTCTTCAGTGGCCCAGGGTTTTGCTAGTTTGAGTCCTGGGTGTGAACATGGCACCGCTCATCAAGCCATGCTGAGGCAGCATCCCACATGCCACAACTGGAAGGACCAACAACTAAGAATACACAGCTGTGTAGAGGGGCGCTTTGGGGAGAAAAAGGAAAAATAAAAAAAAATTTAAAAATCTTTCAAAAAACTGCAGACATGAGAGAAACTCTGAAAAGTAGAATTTACTTACCCTCTGTTAAGAGATATTTACATTTGTAAAGGAAATCTCCATCTGTAAAGATATCTCCCTTTCTGTACCAGGAAGAAGGGGGATGACCTTATCTCTAGAAACTCTTATCAATGCAGAAGGCAAGGACTTATATCTGTATATAACCTTACTCTTGTGTACTGTGCTTTTCTGATAATCTCCCATAACTGACTCCCTCCACCCCCAACATCCTCCTTTGTCTTTAGCTGAAGATGGTATTTAAGGTGATGGCTTCAGCCATTTTGGGGAGTTACTCAGTTTTTCTAGGTCTCTCCCATGTATACATGTTATAAAGCTTTAATTTTCTCCTGCTATTCTGTCTCATGTGAATTTAATTCATTGTACAGCCAGAAGGACCCAGAGTGGATGGAGGAAATGTCTTCCTCCCCTGCAGAACTCTGACCTCACAGAGATGACCCTGAACTCAGAGACCTGCATGGCCACCCAGAGACCTCCCCTGACATGAAAGACCACCCATGATCAAACAGAGACAACATCTGTCCTCACAGAGACTCCCTCTGACCACACAGAGGCCTCCCCTGACCTAACAGAGAACTTCCCTGGCCACATGGCTCTCCCATGTGATCAGAGGCAACACCTCTGACCTCACAGAGACCAAATCTGACCTCATAGAGACCTGCCCTGACCTCACAGAGACACCCACTTACCTCACAGAGACCCACCGCTGAACTCAGGGGGAGTGCCCCTGACCTCACAGATACCTCCCCTGACCTCACATATACCCCCTCTGACCTCACAGAGTCCTCCCTTGAATTCACAGTGACCCTGTCAGAACTGACAGGGACCTGCCCTTATCACTGACTAGTTGTCCTGAGGAACTCAAGAGTGGGTTTACAAGAATTTAACTTTTTCCAAATTTTTTCCTTTTGTTATGTTAAGAAGATGCCATCACCAACCTCCTGGTGCCAGACCAGACCTTCCCACAAGAGCTACATGTATGACCTTTGCCTTATTTTTAATGCTAAGTTCTCTCCAGGAGGAGCGTAGGCCTTGTTACCATCACCTGCAGTGTGTGTGGAAGCATGCTTTCTATCTGAGTCTGTGCAAGAGGATACTCACCTCTCCCTTTTGAATATTCATTCCCCATCTGAAATAAATGTCCCTCCTTCCCTTTGTCTGGGGACACCATGACTCTGGAAATGATTCCTCATGGTCTCCTATTTGCTGCAAATATAGCTTACTTTGTGAGACAACTACTTCTGGTAGAGAGTCTGATGTAACTCACCAGGATGGAACGCGTTTTGCTTTCAGTAACAAATTGGCACCCAATATCGGGTTTGCCTCTTTGTGGTGCTCATGTTGCCAGCTTGATGTCTCCGCCCCCTCGGGAGACCCAGCAGCAGCTGCACTGAGCGCTTTGCTCTGTGGATCTTTCAATGGAGGTGAGTGGCGCCAACCGCACAGCATGGCTATAAGATTTATTTCTTTAAGTTGCCTCATAAAGTCTTCCTGTTAATGTCTGGCTTCAGGGTTTGAGTCCCATCTGGGGGTAGCCTGGCTCAGGGGAGTGAGAGTCCCCTCTGAATGGAAGGATTGCATGACCCAGCTACTCAGGATGGGACGATGCTTGGCTCTGGTGAAACAGGAGCAATCCCTGTTGACTAGTCTAGGGTTCCGGATCCCTCTGGAGAATGAATCTCCTCTGGAATGATGAGGTGGGGCTTTTAGGCTCCCCCCCGAAGTCACTGAGTCTGTCTTTGTGTTATGTCTGTGATCGGAGAGGGGTCCCCTTAGATGCGGTCAAGCCCCCTCTGGAGTTGGTGAGTCTGTTTTTTTGTCATTGGTTTTTGTTGAGGATGCTCGACATCAATCTTGTTTGTCCACAGTCTGGCTTTTCTGGACTCCTAGGTCTCTTTCCTTGCCCTCCCTATCACTGACCCCTGGGTGAAACCCAGTGTTCACCCAGTATTATTTTCCCTTTTCCGGCACTTGGTTCTGGCATGTCCGGCAGGTAGTTTCTGCGAATCAGGCACCTGGTTCTGGCGTATCCAACAGGTGGTTCTGGCGTGTCTGGCAGGTGGTTCCAGCATGCCTTGCAGGTGGTCCAGTCGTGTCTGGACCCTGGTTTTGGCGTGTGCGACACATGTTTCTGGAGTATCCGTCCGGTGATTCCAGTGCATCCAGCAGGTGGTTCTCGCAAATCTGGCAGGTGGTTCTGGCGTGTCCAGCAGTTGGTTCTGGCGTGTCGGGCACCTGGTTCCAGTGTGTCTGGCAGGTGGTTCCGGACCATCCGGCAGCAGGTTGTACTGTGTCCCCTACCTGATTCCCACGTGTGTGGGGGGTGGTTCCGGTGTGTCTTAATGGTGGTTCCAGTGTGTCCGGTGGGTGATTCCAGCATGAGTCCTGGGTGGTTCTGGTGTATAAGGAGCTTGGTTCTGTCATATCCAGCAGGGAATCTTGGCTTGTCCGGCAGGTGGTTCCAGAGAGTCAAGCAGTTGGTTCCAGACTGTCAGGCAGGTGGTTCAGGTGTGTCCAGCAGGTAGTTCAGGCCTGTCTGGAAGGTGGTTCCGGCGTGTCTGACACCTGGTTCTGGCATATCTGACAGGTGGTTCCGCCGTACCCGGCGTGTGGTTCCGAAGTGTCTGTCAAGTGGTTCAGGCATATCCGGCAGGTGGTTCAATCTTGCCTGACACGTGGTTCAGTTTTGTCTGGCAGGTTGTTCTGGCATATCCGGTGGGTGCTACTGGCTTATCATTCAGATGGTTCCGGCGTGTCAGGCAGGGGGTTCCTGTGTGTCTGGCATGAGCTTCTGGGATGTCTGGAAGGTGGTTCTGACCTGTCCATTGGGTGCTTCCGGTGAGTCTGGCAGTTGGTTCCCGCATGTCTGGCGGGTGATTCCAGCATGTCTGGCAGGTGGCTACGGCATGTCTGGGACCTGATTTCATCGAGTCTAGTTGGTGGTTTCAGCATCTCCAGGTGATGGTTCTGGCATGTCCGGCATGTTGTTCTGAAGTTGGTTCTGGCGTATCCAGGACCCGGTTCCAGCATATCCACCAGGTGATTTCGGCGTGTCTCGCACATTGCTCCAACGTGGCAGGCGAGTGGTTCTAGCTTGTCCGGCTGGTCGTTCTGGCGTGTCCACCAGAGGGTTCCAGCGTGTCCTGAAGGTGGTTAAGGAGTGTCAGGCAGGTGGTTCAGTCTCGTCCAGCAGGTGGTTCAGGCTTCTCCAACAGGTGTTTCAGTCATGTCCAGCACCTGGTTCAGGTGTGAGACACCTGTTTATGGTGTATCAGGCATGTGGCTCCATAGTGTCTGGCAGGTCTTCAGTCATGTCCGGCACCAGGTTTCGGCGTGTGCCACAACTGTTTCTGGCATATCCAGCAGGTGCTTCCAACGTGTCCGGCAGGTGGTTCACAAAAGTCTGGCAGGTGGTTCGGGCGTGTCCAGCAGGTGGTACTGGCGTGTTGGACATCTGGTTTTAGTGTGCCTGGCATGGTGCTTCAGAATGTCAGACTACCCGCCAGACATGCTGGAACCACATTCTGGCCATGCCTGAACCACCTGCTGGACACCCTGAACCACCTGCCAGATACGCGTGAACCACTTGATGGAAACTCCAGAACCACATGCTGGGCACGCCGGAACCACTTGTCAAGTACACCAGAATCAGGTGCCGGACAAGCTGCAACCACCTGCTTGACTTGCCGGAACCACTGCTGGACATGCCAAAATCACCTGCCAGAAACGCTGGAAACAGGCAGCTTATATGCTGGAAAAACCCGCCAGACATGCATGAACCACCGGCCGGACACACTGGAACCACCACTCAGACACACCGGAACCACCTGCCAGACATGCCAGAACCAACTGCCGGACATGCCGGAAGCACCCACCAGACACGCCGGAACCACCTTCTGAACGTACCAGAACCACATGCCAGTCACACAGGAACCACCTGCCAGACACACCAGAACCATCTGAGGGAAGTGGCGGAGTCACCCACTGGACATGACAGAGCCACCTTCTGGACATGCCGGAACCACCTCACTGACACGCCGGAACCACCTGCCAGACACTTCGGAACCACCTGTTGGATATGCCGCAACCAGGTACCAGATACTCTGAAACCACCTGCCGTATACGCCAGAGTCAGGTGCCAGACATGCCACAAACACGTGCCACAGAGGCCGGAACCACCAGCGTAACACGTCGGAACAACCTGCTGGACACACCAAAATCACCTGCCGGATACACCAGAACCAGGTCCTGGGTACGCCAGAAGCAATTTCTGGAAAAGGCCAGAACAACCTGCTGGACACACCGGAATCACCCCTGGACATGCGGGAACCAATGGCCAGACATGCTGGAACCAACACCTGGACACTCTGAAAGTACCAACCGCACACGACGGAATCAGGTCCTGGACACATGGTAGCCACCTGACGGACACGCTGGAACCACATTCAGAGCATACCGGAACCACATGCCAGACATGCAGGAACCACCTGCCAGAAACCATGGAACCCACTGTCAGATACGCCGGAACCAGGCACCCAGTACGCTGAAGCCACCTGCCGAATATGCCAGAACCATGTGCCAGCCACGCTGGAACCATGTGATGGATACACCAGAAACAGGTACAGCAGAGGCCAGAACCAGGTGCCTGAAATGCCAGAACCACCTGCTTGACACACCTGAACCACCTGTCAGTCTTGTGAGAACCACTTGCCGGATACACCAGATGCAGGTGTCGCACATGCCAAAAACCAGGTTCCAGACACATCTGAACCACCTGCCAGTCTTGTGAGTACCACCTGCCAGATACACCAGACACAGGTGTCACACATGCCAAAACCAGGTGCTGACATGACGGAACCACCTGCAAAACATGCCAGAACCAGGTGCTGGACATGCTGGAACCACCTGCCGGACACGTCGAAATCCCCTGCCGGATACACCGGAACCACATGTCACATGTGCTGGAATCGCCTACCAGACATGCCGGGACCACCTGTTGGATACGCCGGAACCAGGTGCCTGATTCACTGAAACTACCTGCCGGACGCGCCAGAATCAGCTGTCGGACACGCATGGAAAACACACAGGATATGTCGAAATCACCTGCATGATATCCCATAACAATGTGCCAGAAAATAAAGTACCTAGGATGTGTGAAATCCTATTGAGGCATATTCATATAATGCATTTATTATCATCTTTCTCGCTTTTTCTGTTTTATTGTTATTATCATTTTTTTTTGAGGAAGATTAGTCCTGACTAACATCTACCACCAATCCTCCTCTTTTTGCTGAGGAAGACTGGCCCTGAGCTAACATCCATGCCCATCTTCCTCTACTTTATATGTGGGACTCCTGCCACAAAATGGCTTGATGAGTGGTGCATAGGTCTGCACCCAGGATCTGAACCGGCAAACTCCAGGCCACTGAAGGAGAACATGCAAACCTAACCACTGTGCAACCAGGCTGGCCCCAAGCTTTCTGTTTTTTTAAAGCAATTTCAATTCTTGCATTTGTTTCACCAGCAGTGGTATCATCATCTTGGACAGTTTCCTCCAGAGTCACAGTATCTAAAATTTGGAGCATTTCTGTTGCTTGTTTGGATAAGTGATGTCAGAATGTCTAGTAAATCTTCCCTAGGAGAACTGTCTAAAAGACATCTCAATTTAGCAAATGCAGGGACATGTATATTCAACATTTCAATCAATAGTAGTTCATTTTTGTAGAACTCTTCTGATAATTCTCCTAGTTTCTCTTTAGTTTTACAGGTGTTGAAAAATTCCTCAAGGCAGCCCACCAGTTCCGCTTTAACGACAGGATATGACTTCTCTTTTAAATCTGTACCATCTGCAAACAGCACAGGTGTGTGGTCAACAAAAGTGGGTGGGAATTGGGCTGGGTACTGCCCACAATCTGAACCATCAGTGCAGCTGCCCCAATCCTGTGCAGTGGAGGCAGATCCTGAGTATTGCTGGCGATGTAGGTCATGCTGGGGATGAGACTTAGGATGGTGCTCTGCAGCCCTTGAGCAGGCAGCTCCACACCAGCTGCCAGTTGCAAGTCCAGTCCACACTGGGTGCACATGGGGGAGCTTGGAAGCAGGCAGCCATCTGGGTGAGCAGCAGCAGGAAGTGGCTGAAGAAAAATTATGGGAAGAGGAGGGGAAAAAATGTATAATAAATAAAGCTTGCCTTGTTATGCAGATAAATCTCTCAGTTAAAAAAATTCTCTAGGGGTTGGCCTGGTGGTTCACTGGTTAAGTGCGCACGTTCTGCTTCGGTGGCCTGGGGTTCGCCGGTTCTGATCCCTGGTGCAGACATGGCACTACTTGGCACGCCATGCTCTGGCAGGTGTCCCACATATAAAGTAGAGGAAGATGGGCGTGGATGCTAGCTCAGGGCCAGTCATCCTCAGCAAAAAGAGGAGGATTGGCAGCAGTTAGCTCAGGGCTAATCTTCCTAAAAAAAAAAAAAAATTCTCTAGGGGCTGGCCTGGTGGCACACGGGTTAAATTCACACATTCTGCTTTGATGGCCTGGGGTTCACCAGTTCAGATCCCAGGTGCGGACCTACACAACACTTATTGAGCCATGCTGTGGCAGGCATCCCACGTATAAAGTACAGGAGGATGGGCACGGATGTTAGCTCAGGGCCAATCTTTTTAAGCAAAAGAGGAGGGTTGGTGGGGAATGTTAGCTCAGGGCTAATCTTCCTCAAAAAAAAATTCTCTAAGAGTCATTCTCTTTCTGGTGCAGATGCTTTTACTAATGGAAATTTCCTTTAGAAACATAAATTTCCTTTCCAAAGAGGAAGTCTATCCTTCATTTAAAGCAGTCAAGGTGGAGATCAAGAGTTTTTCCTGCATCTGCTGGCTCTCGATTGCTTTTGGCTCCAAATAATTTGTATGTCAAAGTACCATACTTTGGGCATCTTCAGCATTCCTTCAAGAAGAAACAACTTGTTCTTGGAAGTCTCTGTCTCCTCCCCAACCCAGATGCACTCAAGCTGTTAGGGGCCAACAGCAAACAAGGTTCTGCCACAAGATGCTTTGGGGAAGCCTCTTCACCCTCAAAGGCCTGAGACACACTAGAGGGATAGATCACTGCAGGTTCTTCAGCCATTGAAAATAATATAAACAGCTCCATTCTCATAAATTTAACAACTTGAAAACAAGGAACAATTTACCTAAAATTTCAAACTAACAAAACTCAACCAAGATGATAGTATTTTCCTCGATCGGGCACTGCCAGCCAAGCTTTTTGCCACAAAAGTCAAGACTTGGATTCATGTGACACACCTAAAGAAAGCACAAAACCCTGGGGGACTGCACATCATTTGGTGACTTAAAAATAAAGATTTCTCCAAATGGAAGCAGACAGTATCTGATGCGAAGGTTTCCAAGGTGTCCGGACCAGGTTTGTTGGAAGTTTGTCTGCCAAACCTTTGATGATGACATGACACTTCAGATCATCTCCAATGCCTATGATCTTGATAACACGCAAACTTTAGGTCAAAAGTGCCAGAGAGTTCTCCTTCCTCTCACTCCGTGTTCCTCAAATGTGGCCACAATAGGTTTCCAATCTGTGTGTTTTTCCTCCAACATGGGACATGACTCCCAGAGAAGGTCCTTCCTGGCCTCGAGGGACGAGAGGCTACTGAAACTGGAAACATCTGACTGCAGATCAACAATGCTTTCAGAGAAATATCACAATCAAAATGGGGACATGTGAAAGTTAATAAACGGAAACGTAGTTGAAATAGTGTTGGAAGGCTAATAGAGGGAGTTCTCATGCCCTATGTCAAAAGCGCAGTGCAACAGGAAGAATAAAGACTTTCTCTTCCTGACCAGTCAGAAACTAACCCAAGGAGAGACTGTCACAACTCTGCCGATGAAAAGCCACTGCCCTCAAGACTGTGTCCAATAGCCCCCCAATTTTCCCCACTCTGAGATAAAAGAGGTTCTCCTCTCTTTCTTGCTGGGTGCTCCTGCATAGCTTGCCATGGTTTCACACTCCAAATGGCTATTCTTTGCTAATCCCAGGTAAACCAATTTTCACCAGAGAAATAACTGGCTGTCTATTTGTTTAAGGTCAAGACTTGTTAATAAGCCAGAGATGTAGAGAAAACATTTGATAAAATCGAACTCCTGTTTGTCATAAAATTTTCTAGCAAGTTTGAAATAGATGGAAATTACTTTCACTTGTTGAAGGTCATCTACAGAAAATGCACAGTTGACTTCATGCTTAACAGGGAAAGACTAAAGGATTCTCCCCATAATAAGGAACAAGGAAAGGAATACCACTTTCACTATTCTTATTCAATAAAATACTGAAGCTTCTGGCAATAACAGAAGTAAAGGAAATAAAAGCCATAGAGTTTAGAAAGGAAAAATATAACCATTCTTAGTTTCATTGTTGTCTGTGTAAAAAAGTCTGGGAATCTACAAAAAAAAAAAAATCAGAACTAATACATGAGTACAAAAAGTTCACCAAGTACAAGATCAACACACAAAAGACCATTTTATTTCTACAACTAATGATGAACCTGCAGATGATAAACTTGAAAATGCTGTATCATTTAAAACCACTCCGAAGAACATGAAACATTCAGGCATATATTCAGGAACATGTGTACAGGATCTGATGCTGAAAATTATAAAATACCGATTACGGTAATTAAAGAAGATGCAAATAAATTGAGAGCCTTACTATTGTCAAAGACAAATGCAACAGACATTAGTTAAAGTGGTGAAAGCAGATTTTATTCAGTAACGGCTCACAGAAGCTGAGCTGCGCTCAGATTTGTACGCAGGTGAATTTAGAATTTTAAAGGG
The DNA here is from genome assembly GCF_041296235.1 of Equus asinus. Lineage (NCBI taxonomy): Eukaryota > Metazoa > Chordata > Mammalia > Perissodactyla > Equidae > Equus > Equus asinus. The sequence goes on along the minus strand of NW_027225520.1, from coordinate 2,531,847 downwards.
AATGAAGGAGCAGGGTTCAGGGGCTCAGTGGAGTCAAAGAAGTGAAAAAGTACAAAGGTTGGTCAGTGTAACTGTGATTAGACCCACTGTGTTCGTTACTTTGCAGTTATCAAAGTTAGGATTCTATCCTCACTCAGAAGTTGAGAGAAAGAGTCTCTATCTGTCTTAATGATCGTATTTCAAAGGAGTGGCTCTTAGGTCCTTTAGAGAATTGTGAGAGATACATATCGACAGTTGTAAGCCCTCTTTAGTAAATACTCTAAGGAGGGGGATCAGAGGCCTATAATTGGGTGTTGACTAAAATAAATAGCAAATTTTTCTGTTAGCTTTGAGCTCCCAGGAAGGCATTTTAATGGTGGGCTGGAGTCATTCCGGTTACACAGCCTTATGCTGCTAGAAGCCACGCCAGAGTTTGGTTGAGTCTCCTCCTGGTGTGGGGATTTGGAAGGAGTTGTTATGTGCTGAGAATTCTGCAGTCCTCACCATACTACTGGATAGAATAAAGAGTACAGGTCTCAATTATCCCCAAATTGATCTATAGGTCTAATATTATTCTAATAAAAATTCCACCACAGTTTGTAGACAGAGACACCTTTTTCTAAAATTTATATAGAAAGGCACATAGCTGAGAGTAGCTAAAACAATCGTGACAGGAAGAATAATGTGGCAGTAAACACTTTAACAATATTTAGTATTGCCTTGTAGATAGTGTAATCACAGCATCGTCATTTTCATTGTAGGACAGCTACATAAATCAATGGAACAGAGTAGAGAATCCAGAAATGGGCCACAGAGTTATACCCTAGTGATCTCTGACACCAAGAGTGAACCTTAATGTAAATTATGGACTTTGAGTGATAATGGTGTGCCTATGTATGTTCATCAATTGTGAGAAGTATACTACTCTGACGAGAGATATTGACAACAGAAAGGTTATGCATATGTGGGGGCAGGGACTATATGAGAACACTGTATATTTCATTAAATTTTGCTGTAAATGTAAAACTGCTCTAAAAAGTAACATCTGTTTATTTTTTAATAGGCAATACAAGAATACCTTGTGGTGATAAAACTAGTCATTATTTTAGCTGTGATGGATACACAAACTTGCACTTCTGATAAAATTTTACAGAACTAAATACACAGGAACAAATTAGTACAAGTAAAACTGAAGAAATCTGAATAAGATAGTGGATTGTATCAATGCCAACAAGCTGGCTGTGGTATCGTCCTATAGTTTTGCAGAATGTTATCATTGTAAGGAACTGGGTAAAGTGTACACTGGAACTTTTGGAGTTATTCCTTACAGCAGTGTGGAATCTACAACGATCACACTATAAATTTCAATTAAAAATAGTTGGCAAATGGAAAGTCAGTCTATGTTCTAAGTTAGGAAGTTTCATTAAATGGTCAGTCCCATTACTTTATAAATTGAATATAATGCCAATAAAAATTTTAACGAGCTTTTCTGTTGAGTTAGATAAATGATCCTACATGGAAAAAATAAACGCATAAGCTAAGCTAGGAAAATATGGACCAGGAAGAACTCTGAGGGAGGAACTGTTCTATCACACGTTAAAAATATTGCAGAGACTGTAATGTGACAGGAGAGGATTGTTGCATGCACAAGAAGAGGAGAGAAGGGAAAGGGAGGGGAGAGGGTGGCAGAGGTCAGGGGAGTGGGGGAGGGGTGGCCTGATTGGAAGTTGTTGACGTGGGGAAGCTGGAGGTCACTAAGTAGAAGGCAGGCATCCTATGTGATGGTTTAGGGAGCATACGTGGCTTTCTCTGGCGGTCCTGTGTTGAAAGCAGAACGAGAGTTTTGGAAACTGGCAGTTACTGACCAAGTGCTGACTGTTCTGTGCTGAATGCTGCAGGAGCTGTGACTTGGCTTCTTGGGATGTTTGCTTCCCACGTTGGGGGTCAGAGTTATACTGTCATATATGATCTGGCCTTTGTCCATTTGTATATTCAGTCTCAAAAAAACAGTCGGTGCACAAATTCATCAGTTAGCTCATCATTAAAAAATCGTCTCTTGGAAAGTTAAACCTTTGAAAGTTAAAAAGATGAAAATGTTAAAAAGATGAAAGACGCCAAATAAGTTTTATAGATGAATATGAAGAAATTGAATAAGAATCTCAAAATTATCCTTCAACAGATTAGGGTGTCATGAAACAGGTTTCTCAAACTTAAAGTCCTATATTAACATTATTTTCTAAAAAAGAAATTTGGCAAAATGTATTAAAGGACTTAAAACGTCCTTAGCGTTGACTTCATGTTTACACTTCTAGTAATTTACAATCAGGAAGTAATTCTAAATAGCAATACGTTTTATCTCCTAAATTGATTTTTTTGTGTAAATTATTGATTAAAAAAAGAAAAAAATGAAATCAAATGTCCAGCAGTTAAGTATATTTACTTGAGAATATATCATGCAAACTACGTTTAAGTAGAGTGTCATTTTTATTATCAGCATAGGAGAAAAGATGAGTTATGGAAGGGATTCTGCTCATGCTCAGTTATTTCCTTTACTTAACATTAAATCTTGAATAAAGTATAATGTCAAGCTGACTCATTTACTCGTTCATTTTAAAAGCTGAAGACTATTTCCTTGGTTTTTAAATAATGAGGTGTAAAGAAGGGGGTGAGGTGTTGAAAATAACTTCCACTGAGATTGACAGTAGCAACTGCTCTTGATTTTTTTGAGAGTTGTGGGGTCACCCATCAAAGCAGGAATTCTATTTATGTTCAGAAATTAACAATCTGAATTTTATTAGAAATTTTGACTTTTATACACCCTCAAAAAGTAAACTTAGGAATTTATTTGAATTTTTAGCTCTGTTGAGGTATGAGTAATAGACAAAAAATGCACACGTTTTCTATATGTGTATTGATTAGTTTGGACATATGCATACACCCGTCATATCATCCCCACAACCAAGTGCTGAACACATCCATGACCTCCAAAAATTTCCTTGTGATTTTTGTGTGTTTTTTTAATCTTAGGAATTTCATGGATTTTAACCTTATGCTCAGATAAAAGAGGGAGAAGATGAGGTGTACGTTGTTTCATTATGGTACCTTAAGACATAGACTTTCAACATACACATGACTTCTGAAAAGCAACATTTATTACTTTCACAATGAAATATTTTCTCCTATTTCCTTCAAATATATGGCCTTCTTATTCTACCCCCCACCCACTTCCTTTTTGAGTAGGGACTCAGGAGAAATTTCCAATGGTACAAACAAACAGGGTCCAAGGGGTGTCTGCCCCTCAGCCCTGCAGGCTTTTCCCCTGTGAGAAGCGCCCACTTTGCACGTGTGTGAGCCAGTGTGGAACAGGACAGAGTATGTCTGCAGACTGGTTCAGCCTGCTGAGCCCCTTTGCTGCTTCTAACCTATGGCCACGAAAAAGGCTAAATGGAGGGAAATTAAACTTTGATGTGTTGATGATTGAAAAGGAAAGTGCCTTGCTCTCTAAGGGATAAAGTCATTTGGAGGAAAATCAAATAACTATCATAGTTACTTTTTCCTATCTTATTTTTCCACTGAAGCCACTAGATATTTCAATCTGACTTCCTAACACAATCCAGTAGTACCTTCCTTTTCTAAGGCCAATGAACTGTTATGTAAAGGGCTTCTATTGCTTTTTCCAAACCCTCCTGGGATTCTGTTTATCTCCTGTTCATTTTTCACCCCCTGCTTTTCAGATTGCTTTGTTCACTGTCCTTGTAAAATAAATGTGGCTCATTAAAATAACCAGCATTAATATGTATCTCTTTCACTGCATTTTATCTAATAAATATGCTGAAGATTTTCTGTATTCTGCATGTGAATCCTTTGTTGAATATTGGAACTGGGACAATCTCTTCGCATCCTGTGACTCGCCAATTCCCTCTTGTAATGTGTCTTATGATGAACCGAAAGCCTAAATTTTAATGAATCCCAGTTTACCGATATTTCTTTTATGGAGAGTGTGTCTGTGTGTGTGTGTCTTCTTTGAGAAGTTTTTTCTACCCTGTGGTCCCAAGGATGTTTTCTTATGTTGTCTTCTAGAAGTTTCATTATTTTACCTTTCCCCTTTAGGTCAAAGTGTCCAGGAATTGAGTTTTGTGTATTGTGAGGGTAGGGCTCAAGGTTTCGTTTACATCCATATGCCCGTCTCTACGAGTAATAACAGGCAGCATTGGGACAGGTGGACACAAGCCTGGGAGTTAGGGGTCCTGTATTCTCAGCCTTACCCTCCCTTTAAAGCACCCTCTGAACGTGGGCAGGTGATTTTCCCAGTTCTCCCTCCTCTCAGACTCCTTCCTTCCTCTCTTCCTTCTATCCTTCATTCCCCCCTCCCTCCCTCCATTCTTTCCTTCCTTCCTTCCATCTATCCTCCCGAGCATCTGTCCAGGTATCAATCTGTCCAACTGTCCTCCTGCCTGTTCGCCTGTTTCTCCTTCTCTCCTTCCATCCTCTTTCCTCCCATGTCTCAACTTCTCTTCCTTGTCTTTGTTCTTCCTGCTTTCCCTGTGACCCTCCATTTGTCCGCTCTTCCTCTGTCCATCCAGGTATCCCCTCTATCTGTGCCTCTACCTATCTCTTTGTCGCGTCTCTCTCTTCTTCAAGCACACTGTCTCTCTTGGGTTCATCTCACTCACAGGCTCGAACATCCCTCTACTCACACAATCCCTCCTTCTGTCACTCACATTTATGGCTCACCTGTGAATGGTTGTCCTGGGACAGCCACTGCTGGAGTGCAGATGAGCCTGTGGGGCTTCACCCACTGTGTGGGGTCTCTGTCTCTCCCGGACGACAGCCCTTTCCACAGCTCCTGAGCCGGGCAGCATGTTCCTGCCTACTTCCTCATTGCTTGAGCAACCAGAAGCCACCACAGGCCTAGGGGGGCCCCTCTTCCTTCCCCAGAGGAGCTCTCCAGCCCCACAACTCCACTGCCCAATTATTACTGGGCAGCTGGGAAGCCGAGGTGTGCAATTCTGCTTTGAGGGCAAGCATGCTGATCACAAGGATTATACCAATATTTCAATCTGATGCAGCCCTCAGAGAGCCCCTGGTCTTGTGAAAGTCACAGAAAATTCTAATACAAGGTGGAATGTTTTGAGGAGAAGCACCTGGCATCCTTTGGGTGAGAAGGGCTCTCTGGAGGAAGTTTTGCCCAATTGGGGTCTTTAAGAAGGAGTAGGAGTTATATAGGGAAATAGGGTGTGGAGCGTGTTCCTGGCAGAGGAAATTGCATGAGCAATGGCCCTGTAGGCAAAAACAGCATAGTGTATGGGAGAATTGACAGGAATTTGGTTTGCCTGAAGCACAAAGCCTAACTCAGAGTGAATGGATCAATAAGGCTGAAGAGTCAGCAGGAGCCAGATGTGCAAGGGCTTTGAGTGCCAGGTCAAGAAGCTTGAACTTAACCCTGAAGGCCTTAGGGAGCCATGGGTGATGCTAGAGCAGGAGTGTTCTAGTGAGATCTTCACTTCAGAAAAATGCTTCTAATGTTCAAGGCAGAGAACATCCTTTAGACAATGCATCCAGTGAGCATGTTAGGGTGTTGGTTCCGGTGAGAAAAGGTAAGACCTACCTGGGACGTGAATGAACAGAAGGAACGCATTGAGGAGCAATCTGTAAGTGCAATTGGTGTTACTGGCAGGTGAGGGAGGAGGAGCTGAGAGATATGCTGGCTTCGACTTGGATGAGCACAGCATTGGGTGGTGGTTCCACTGGGAGCAAAGGCAACAGATGATACTGAATTCAGGACTCTGATCTGGTCTCAGCTCAGCTCTCAGTGATGGCCATCTCTCTCCCTCTCTTCTTGCAGCCAAGGGACACGACCTGAAGGCCCTCACACTCAGTTCCACCCTCTCCAACATCCAGTATTTGACAGACATGAGCAAGAGCTCAGCCACATTGAACTCCACTGAGAGAGGCCTGCAGCCCCTAATGAGACCCTGGTGTCAGCAGCTCCTGGCTGGATGAGTCCCAGCCAGCCACTCTCCACCTGCTGTCTCTCCTGCTCGTCGTCCTCCTGCCTCCTCCCCAGCTTGGATCCTTGTTCAAGAAGAGCAGCCTGGGCCCCTTGTCTTGGGCTGTAGACTGATCTCCCTCAGGGAAGTCCCTTTTCTGAGCATTTGAGAGTCATGAACACTTTCGGTGACCACCCCAGTTTTCACTCTTCCCACTGACTGCCAATTTGCTCCTCCCTCCCTCTGGCCCCCATTATCAGAGGATTCAGGACATCTCTCTAGAGTCCTCACATTCCTCTCTCCCCAGGCCTGCAGACGATGGGGCAGCCACCAGCGTGGAAGCTGTCTGCACCTACCACCCTGACCCCATGGCTCATGATGGAGAGTGTGACAGAGACCCCATGTGACAGAGAGCAGCATTCCTGGGTGCTGAACCAGCTGATCCACCCTGTCACCCCGAGGGGCCTCTACTCCCTGCTCAGGGACAGCCTTTTTGTCAGTGGTGAGTGTTCGTGCTGAGGTGGATTGACAGTGATCGTTACTTATGCCTGTTCTGCTTTATTTCCTCTCTAACACGTCAGCCCAGGTTCTGCGTGGGGGACACAGAAACCGTATATGTAAAAACTTTCAACTTACAAATGGAGACTATGTAAATGGATTTGTTGATCCCAATAAAAAAAAATGTGAACTATCTCACTATTAATTTTTATATAGATTGCCTGGACAAATGGTAATATCTTGGTTATAATGGGTTTACATATATAATTAAAAATTAGTTTCACTTGTTTATTTTTACTTTTTTAAATGTCAGTATTTAAAAAAAGTTTAAATTTCATTAGATAGAGTGTGAAATTCTACTGTTGGACAGCACTGTTCAAGACGTGAAAATGAAGCCCAGAGAAAGTGGTTAGGGACAACTTTTCCAAGGAAAGGAGTCAATCTGACCCACGTGGCAAGATGCAGACAACAGTCTCATACACACACACACACACACACACACACACTTAGAAAGTAAGACCAACATCATCATAGAGTTGAACCACTACTTCTCAAGTGGCAAGAGGTTGCAGTCCTACATTGTTCTAAGTGGACGACCTCAGGAAAGGAGCCAGGAGTCAAGAAAATTTACCAATCAGGAAGATCTAAAACCAGAGAGTAAAGGTCAGGATCTTTGGTGAAGTTCCCAGCGGTGGATTCTGTTAGAGACTCAATACGTTAGTGAGAACTTTGCAAGAAGGGTTGTTACAGAACTCACCTATCGTTTCCTATGTAAAAATACACAAGTTTTGTAAAGAATACTAGCTCCTGCCAATCAACGAAAAGATGGTAGAAGACGAATATCGCCCTTGTAAATCACTCCTGGATTAGTGAGCCAGTCAGGGAACAGATGACAGTGGATTGAGCTGGACCTCACTAGGCTGATTCTGACTTCATGACCATCCTGTGGATTGTCTCATGCCAGGACCTCTAAAACATGCTGCCCCCACCACTCTTTTGCCACCAAGGTCCACCAACCAGACCTTGCTGACAAATGCCCTGGCTGGGCCCCTTCTGACCACACCTGGAGGACTCTCCCCAAATCCTACTCCATCACGGTGCTCTTCCACCTGCCACTGGCCAGGGAGGCATTTCCTCCAAGGCTGACACTCTGTGTGCCCAGCTCTGGGAATGACATGTCTCCCTCAAGTGAAGAAAAGGATGTCAGTTCAGATCCTGTGGGCTGCAGCCATTAGGACAAGGCCTGGGGTTTGCTGTCAGAGAGAAGAGAACCTGTGGTGGGTGTGGGTCCCAGGGTTCAAGAAGCCCCCGTGATTCCTGGATAGAAGCCCAGAAGACGATGCAGGACGGAGGAGGGATGCTTGGGTGTGATTGTGCTTGGGAATGTCCATAGGGAGGCGGATGTGCCATTGGTAATGCCTTCAACAGTGTTGTTCATTCATCGATTCATCCTGTCTCAGGGAGTGCTGTCTACATCCTTCCAGCCCCTAGTCTCCCCTCTGGAGCAAACAGACAGCGTCAGAAGAACATTTACATTTCATTTGTAATGTATGCGTACAGGGCATGCAATGTGCTGGATGTTGCAAGTGTTTTGAAACATTAACTCCTTTAGCACTCTCCATATCCTCACAAATTAGGTACGCTTATCCTTCTTGCCAACAACAGATGAAGAAACTGAGGCACCAATGAGGTAAGTACTTTGCCCTCTACCAATATCTAGGAAGTGATTGAGGTGGAATTTGAACATAAGATGTTGGCTCCATATTCTCTGCTCTTAACCATGTTCTTTGCTCTCTAAGACTTCACACCATGAAGACGATGGCTCAGTGTATCCATTTTCTTGTTACACCCGGTAGCTGCACTCTTTGATCTCTGTCTGAAAAAGATGCTATTCGCATCAAAACTGTTGCACATACACAACCAAAATGACTTCTCCCCATATCCCATGTCCTGGAAAATACATAGAGAACATTTCAAAACATTTCTTGCCCAGGCTGGGAGTGCTTCTGGGAAATCCCACTGTTCCTGTAAGAAGCCAAGGGCAGGCTGGGAGCTGTGTCTCAGGGGAAAGGTGAGCAAAGGAGTTACAATGGGGTTACAAAATGGATGGGGGGCCTCAGCAGGAAGTGACTTCAGGATCTGGTTGTGTTTCAAGCTGGGTGCTAATTTTCAGGCTTTGGGTGTAGGGGCTGGTGCTGCATTCCAGGGAGAGGGGAGTCTCCCTGTGTTCTTGGGGAAACCAGACCCTTGAAAGCAAGGGAATGAGAATTTCCTTTCACAATGGACTTGGGAGGGGAAACATTCAGCCCAGAAGAGACAGTCATGATCCTGAGGAAACCGGAAGAAGCTGCCTCCTCGTCCGCCAAGCAGAAAGCCCTCCTTCATGGACTCACTTTATCCAGATGAGACCAAGAAGGAGGACATCATGAGATGCCCTTGCAGGTGGGAGACCTGTGACAGTGGAGCCTGTGCCTGGGAGGCTCTGAAAGGCATCATAGGGGTGACATTTGCTGTGAGCAGGGTGCCAGATGAGAGGCACGCCTGCCTGTGTCTGGGAACAGTTTGAGTGTCAGGGAGAAGCCACCGCTGGCACAGAGGCTCACAGGAAGAAGTGGGTCTGACCAGACAAGGTCAGAAAGATGGCGGTGTAGCTGGAAGGAGCCTGAGAAGAGAGAGGAGGGCAGATGGGGACAGGCAGGGCCAGAAGGCAGGAACTGGCAGACTGTGCTTTTCCCGTCACTCTCTGATGACACTGCTCTAAGACATTGCACCTAGAAAATACAAATCCTTAACATCTCACAAAGTGTGTGTGCCAGGAATGGGGCACAGCTTAGCTGGGTGCCTCTGCCTCAAGGTCTCTGTGAAGCAGGGGCTGCGGCTCTATTGCGGCTCGACACGGGGAGGGTTTGCTCCCAAGTTCACTCACATGCATGCTGACGGGGTTTGTTTGGACTGAAAGTCTGAGTTCCTGCCTGTCTGTTGGCCGATCATTCCCTCCGTTCTCTCCTATGGAGCCTCTACATAGGGCAACTGAAAACATGCACACTTGCTCCCCCAGTTCCAGAGATATATGATGCAGACAGAGAGAGAGAGAGATGGAAACAGAAGGGGGGAAAGAGGGAGGGGACTAAAGCCAATGAGTAAGAAGGAAGGGCCAGGCTTTTTGTTCTTAACCCTGGGTTGCAGACCATCCCATGACCTTGGCTGCATTCTATTCAGAAGGCAGTTCCTGACCACTTGTGGTTCCACAAGGACATGCACAGCAGAAGGCAGTGAGCACTGGAAGCCATGGTGGAGGCTGCCCACCACATAGGCCGACATGAGGCACTTGGGTCTGATTCTAAGTCAAACAGGAGACCGTGCAAGGTTCATGCCAGTGAATGGAAATATCTGAATTTCCGCTAATTTCCACCTCTTAAAGGTGCAGACCTTGAAACGAGGCCCAGAGGGGCAGTGACTTTCTCAAGGTCACACAGCTGGAACCCAGGCCTGTTTTGAGGGGTACTCCACACTACATCCCACCCCCTCTTGTCATTCTTTCATCTCTAAGTGTGTGCATCAGACACATGCAAACCAGACCACAGGTGTTGTCACTATTGTCTCTTCTACACCTGAGGACGTCCGGAGGGAGATATTTCTGGCCTCGTCCCCATTGTGCAGGTTGGGTGATTGAGGAGGCCCTGGGAGGCCCATTGGCATTTCCAGGACACAGAGCTTGTAGGAAAAAAGAGGTCGGAACTCAGCTGCATGTCCTCAAGCTGGCACCCTGGTTCCATCTCAAGGTCCTGTTTTGGGATCTGTGCTGGCTATTTGTGTACAGTTCTGGAGGTGACATGGGCAAGGAGGGTGAGCAGCCAAGATCCCAGAGAGGTTTTCGGTGGGTGTGATTGAAGGAAGGGGCCCAGGTAAGGGAACCTTGAGGAAGTGACCTCACTTCCTTGGAGACAGACCCCAACAGAACTTAGCACACTGGTCTCCAGGCGCCCACATTCTAGACATAGCATCCTATCGAGCCCACTTGAGTGGCGACACTGAAGACAAGAGGATGTTCTCCTGCTGTCTCCCGAGTTGTGGAGGCTCTGGCTTCAGGAAAGCCAAGAAAAAGAGCCTTTTCAGTCACTATAGACACTGGCTTGGCCCTCACCTGCACCGCCTCTGTCCAACTGGCAGGAGGAGCACTCAGGTAACACAGGGCAGGCCATCCGGGTTAGGCCAAAACTGAATGCCACCCGCACACCCCTTTGAGCCTACTTGTGTGTCTGAGGGGAGTGAGTGAGGGACGGCGGGGCAGAGCGGGGACCCACCCTGGGTAGGAGCCGTTTGCTCGGTGTTGGAAGCCTGGCAGTGTGTCATGTTCCCAGCCTAGGTGGTGGCTAGCAGGATGGGAGAGTGGGTGCTGGGGACCAAGCTCCTCTACCCATAGGTTAGTCCCGAGCCATCCGGTTGTCATCTCATTCCCTCCCTGGCTGGAGGTCTATGCAAATGCTGCTTGGTACCTGATCTGTGCTGGGGTTTCCTCCTGTGGCCAAGTCGAGGCAGGCCCCTGAGACCTCCCGGCCGGGATCTCGGGCACTGTCTTTGCAGAGCTGCACGCAGGAGGTGGTCGAAGAGCTGGCGGATGGCTTCGGGTACTCCATCTCCCTGGACAGGGACCAGCTGCACCGCACCATCATCAATAACCAGGGCTGCTCTGAGGTGAGAGTGGGCACAGAGGGGTCTTCCCACCCAGAACCCTGAGATAACCAGGGCCGGCCCAGAATCCAACCTCAAACTGCCGTTCTCCTGGGACCCGAACAGGGCTGTCCCCCATGAGTGTCCCACAGTCCCATTCCCAAAGGAATCTGGACTTCCGCTTCTCCCCACCAGCTGCATAGGAGGGTAGGAGGGCACTCTTTGCATTTCCCTAGGAAGATTAGAGAAAACGTTGCTGTCGTTGTCACTTCCCAATAGGCCCTGAGTATCTTTGAATTTTGCCTTTTTTGGAAAATGGAACCTTGATAATGAGGGTCTCCAAACTCCCTTTAATGTAAGAGAGATAACCATCAGCGTGTTTTGGAAGTCAAAGGGATTCTCAGAGTGTGTCACTGCCCTGTACACTGTTTCCATACCTGGGAGGGGTGAGGTGGCCACATAACATTTCCCTCCGGGTCAGGGTCCGATGAAGCCTCAGGCAGTTAGAGGGGCTGGCCCTCAGCCGCCAGTTTGGGCGGTTCTCAGTTCTGACCCACAGGACCTAGAGAAGCCACCTGGCATGTCTAAGCCTCTGTTCTCCTCTCTAGAGAGGGCATGTCTGTTGAGGATTCACTGGGCTGGTGCTCTGCACAGAGGGAGGTGTGTTGTCCCTCAGCGAGCAAATGGCCTCGAGGGAGATCAATGTGGAGTCCTTCGCAGGACCAAAGTCAGATTGTACTTTGAGAGCCCAGAACCTTGCTGAGTGTGGGAGCTCCTGTGTCTCCTGTCGCACACGTCTGGGAGGGGCTAGGAGTTCCTGGGTCAGCTGCAGACCTCGATAATGCTGGTGGTTCGCAGTGGTGACCCTGACTCTGTGTCCCTCCTCGTCCCACCCAGAGTGAAGATGAGTCCACTCTGTCTGTCACTGAGGCCTGCAGGATGCGTGCCCTCCAGGCAGGCACGATGCAGAGGCTCTCAGAGTCTGTGCTGCCAGCCTTCCCCAGCAGAGTCCTCTGCAGTGTCATCACCTCCCTCTGCAGCTACTCAGGCTCCAGCACAGCCCACCAGGTGCTGGACCAGCTGTTTCCCAGGTGACTGCCCACCTCCTCCTCAGCACAGTGGTGACTCTGCCCACTGCCAGCTGTGTCTTGTATTGGGAATGTCACCACATCTCTCTGAGCCTGAGTTGGCTCCTCTGAAATGTGGGGTGGCAGAGGATGAACTTGCTAGGCTTCTCCCAGGGATGAATGGGATCAGGCCTCCAGGTGCTGCCCTGGTGCCTGGCTCTGCAGAGAGGGTTGTGGGTCATGCTGTGGTTGCTGGTGTTGATTATTTCTCTGTCCCCCACGGAAAGTAGTCTTCCTCTCCCTTCACTGTCTTGTGGCTTTTTGAGTTTGGAAAAACACCTGGAGAGCATCCTGTCAAGGAGTTTGAGATGCCATCCAGCTGGTCCTGGTGCTTGTCTTTGATGTAGCCATTTAGGGATCTCTGGGGCCCCAGAGGGGCCCCAGGCCTACTCAGACACCTGGGGTGGTTCAGGTTGGAGTTCATTTAACAATGTCTATGAAGGGCGTACTGTGCACAGGGCATCTGGACACACTAAGTGTCACTCAGTGAATGAAGCAGACAGCCTCCCTGGGCCTCTCCTCTAATCTGAGAGTCAGTCAGTCACACTTGACATCATTCACAGGTCCCATCTACCCTCCATCCCGGCCGATGCCCTCATCCCCTTTGGGACACATGGAGGCAGCTTGGCCCATTGTGTGCAGGATGCTGGAGGACAGCACCACCTCCCAAAGTGAGTGGTCTTTGGGTGCAGACCGAGGGCCTCCTGTCTCTAGCAAACAGAGTGCGGGGAGAGGACGGAGGCTGTGGCCGGGTCAGGCCTGGGAGAACCCTGCATCTCACCCATCTTGTGATTCCCATGGGAGGGCTGAGTTCTGGTGGCTTCCACTCCAGCAGGGCTGGACTCAAAGAGAGCTATGCATGGGTCCCAGGCCCCCTGAGAACAGGAAGGGAGGCTGGGCTGAGTTGCCTCCTAGAGACCCAATCCCAGCAGAGTCCCAGCTCCTTCTGCCTCCCTTTCTCCACATCCACCTCTTGTGAGCGGCACCACCAGGTCCATAGTAGGAGGTGTGTGAGCAAGCTGCTCACAGATGTGCTGGTGTCTTCATTCCAGTGGCCCATTTGCATGGAGGGCTGGGGTGGGCTGTGTCCAGACCCTTGGGGAGGAGAGTGTCGGTGGGAACAAGAGACTCTCACAGACTCTGTGTTCAGCCTGCTGGATGAGCAGGCCTGCCACTGCCAGGACAGTCAGCTGGGGCTCAGGGCAGGGATGGGCCCCTCCTCTGGAGGGGGAGGGGATGGCACAGGGGCCCAGATGCTAACAAGAGTGCCTTGGGTGGGCAGTGTTTAAGGAAAGGCCGGGCCACTGACTCTCTGGCCCATCTGCCTCCCCGCAGTGCTATCTATTTCCTGCTGGGAACCTGGCTGGGCCAAGGGCAGGATTGCAGGGAGCCCCTACAGTTTCCATGCTGGACCCTGCAGCTGGCCACTCTGCACGTCAGCTTTGGTGGCTCACATGTGGAGGGCCATGCCTACCTTCTGCCAGGCCACCTGGAGCACCTCAAGGCCATTGAGGCCAAACGGAAAGGTGAGGGGACTGGAGTCTGAGAAGACTGTCTGTATTGAGGTTCATGGGCTAGAGTTCCCTTAAAGGCAGTGGAGTCCTTCCTGTCTTTGGAAAGGCACAGAAACTGTCAGGTGTGTGGGTGAAACTTTCTCCTTATCCTGCTGCAGAGCCAGCTCCAAAGCTCCTGCCACATCCAGAGCCAGAGCCAGAACCAGCCCCTGGGCTAGAGCCAGCTCCAGCTCCAGCCCCACCACCCGTGGCAGAGCTGGAGCCAACGTTACCTGCATCGGACCCTACAGGGCTGGAGGAAGGGGCACCATTAACTTCAGCCCCAGTGCCAGCTCCTGAACTAGAGCCCACTAGACCCTGGGCTGTGACCACCGAAAACCAGCTGGGGGAGGAGAAGCCGAACATCTTGGACTTCCCTCCCTGGCTGGTGGCAGAGCAGCTGACAAGGATGGAGGCGGTGAGCAGCGGGGCTTGCAGGGCAGGGGGGCCCTGCCTTCCTGTGCCATGAGCTGCCCCACACCTGCCATTCCCTCATCCAAAATCTGATGATCTGGATCCACATTCCTGCTCCCCCGTTACCAACACTGCGACTTGGGCACTTTCTTAACCCCAAGCGCTCGCTGTCCCCATGTGCACAGCAGAGCCGGACACTAAGGGCACCTGCTGCACGGGGTGGCTGTGCCGATGAATGAGGTGGAACAGAGAGGAAGTTGGGCCTTTGGTGCAGGAGGGAGCTCACTGAAGTGCTGCCAGGTCCTTGGGCCGATCACGCGTGTGCCCAGGGGGCCTTCAAATCCTCAGCACACATCAGGCATGTGATGTGTACTGACTCCAGCGGAGACAATCACACAAAGCCAGTGCTTCTCCCTGCCTCGGGGGAATGTGCATGGGAATGGGGAGTGGGACCCGAGGGGGACTGTGATGGGTGGAAGATGTCCCTTGGGGTGGGCCGGTGAGGGCTGTTTTCCGGAGCCTGGAGGAAGTGAGATGGGGCTGGGAGCAAATGCCCTCCCTTCTGCACAGCACTGTGTCCCAGGTCATCTTGTGCTGACACCTTCAGTGGATACAGATAAAACCCAGGGAATCCCACACACCTCAGAGATCACATCCTCTGATTCCTGAGCTCCCGCTCTGTCCTCAACCCGCCTGGGACTGTGGAGGACCATGGAAGCCGACCTGGGGTGAGGCAGTGCTGGCTACACTCTGAATCTTCTTCAGGAGCTGTTCAAGAAATTAGTGCCTGCCCACTGCCTGGGCTCCATCTGGTCCCAGCGAGACCGCAGGGACCACAAGTACCTGGCACCCACCATCCGTGACACTGTGGCACACACGAACACCTTGGCCAACAGTGTCATCGCTACGTGCCTCGGGGCCCTGGGCATGACAGCGCAGGACAGGGCCAGGATGGTGGAGCTGTGGATTCATGTGGCCAAGGTAAGTCATGGGAGGCCCATGGAGGCCCTGTCTGGAGTCATGGGAATTGCCTCTTGTTTCTCAGCTGTCGATATTGAAGTCTGTGGTCTGAGTTCCTGCACTGGCCCTAGACACTCCTGCCAGGGCCACACTGACCTTGACTTGAGGTCCTGGTGGTGGCAAGCTCACTTCCTTCCTGTGCTCCTTCCTTATGTTCAGCTAAAAATCCTTGTGCCTGGCAGTGTTACTCCTCAGGTCCCAGGTGTGCCTTCCCTGGGTTTCCTGGGCATCTGTCTCATCAGGACAGGAGAAGTCCATGAGGGGACAGAATCCAGAGCTGGAGAGCTCCAGCCCCCACTCACAGCTCAATCTCTTCCCTTCCCTAGGGGTGTCTAGGCCTCAGAAATTTCGCATCCTTCCACACGATCCTTTCTGCTCTGCAGAGCCCTGCCATTAAGCGTCTCAAAGACACCTGGGGACAAGTGTCCAGGTGGGTAGGCTGCTCTCCATCCAAGCACCACGAGGGTGGGTGGACCCTGCACCCGGCATTGGGTGGCCATGGCCCCCGCAGTCAGCTGAGACCACCTGGGAGACAGTGAATGCCTGGGACACGGACTGATCTGGTTCCTGGGTCTCTGAGCCTCTCAGGGCCCTTAGGCCAGCGATTCTGCCCAGGAACTCATTTCCTTCAATATCAGATCCTGACTTGAGCCCAGTTGGAGATTCTCAAGTGTTTCCTTTGCAGCAACAGAAATCTCCATCCAACTGAAACCAAGAGTGTTCCAAACAGATCTGTGTGGTAGATATGGGAATGGAGGCCCCAGGTGACAACAGGAGAGGCCCCTCCCCAGTCCCATGGGGACCTTGGGGCTCAGAGCAACCCAGTGAAATCCCTCATCCAGGCCCCAGGCTGTTTGGGTCTTCTGGGATCTCAAACAAATGGGATTTGCCCTTCAACCACCCCATAATCTTTCTTTCTTTCTTTCTTTCCCCACTCCCCCAGGGAGAGATCCTACACCTTTAAGAAGTGGTGCAGGGGACAGCAGCACGTGAGCAAGAGACTGTTCCTGAAGGTAACCTGGGGCTGGAGATCTGGGAGGAGGGGTGGGCGAGGGGGCCGGGAACATCCTGAGGGCATCCTAGGAAGTGAGGCTATGGTAAGGCCATCCTGGGGTTCAGAGACCCCTGTCGGTGGGGCAGGAAGGAGATGCCACACGGCCACCACCAACACCCTCTGCCCTCTCCCTCCATGTCTCAGTTTGGCTATTGTTGGGACACACTGTGGGAGTGCAGAGGTCAGGACCATGGTCAGTGGTGGGGCAGGGCGAGGGGTGAAGGCAGCGGGGACAGGGACTCTGGCTGGGACAGAGAGTGGACTCTCTTCAGTGGGTCCTTGAGCAAGTCTCTGCCCCTCTGTGGGCCTCGGTCTCCTCCTCTGGGAAATGGAGGGAGATGACGTGGTGCAGGCCTCACGGTGGGGTGATACCGTCCAAGGGCGGACAGGAATGGGAGGAGATTTGTGCTGGCTCCTCCGCGAGAGCTGAGGGGAGAGCAGTGATGACAGTCAGATGACAGGGAGTCCTCAGGAGAGCCCTGGAGGCAGGTGGAGTTCTCCCCACTGTTTCCTGATGAGGAAAGAGTCTCAGGGAGGCCTGGGCAGGCCCAAGGTCACACAAGAGTGAGTCCTGGAGCCAGGACTGGTCTAGAATCAGAGCACCCTGGAGGTGGGAACAGCATGGGCAGCAGGGGACTGGAGCCAGATGGCCAGGGTCTGAGGTCAGGGGCCTTGGGGGACATGTGGAAGGGAGCAGGGCCTCTCTGACCCTGTCCTTGGCACTGACAGGAGGCGACCTCCGTGTTGGCCACTGCACAGAGGGGCCGTCATAGAGCCCGGGAGAGGCGGCGGCAGCAGGTGAGGGTGCCTGGGGGGGAGGTGCCCAGGAGTCAGAGGCGAGGGTGCTCCCCCTCCCAGCTAGAGGCCTGCCCCAGGAGAGGGGCCTTCCTCCTCCAGCGCATCTGCTGGGGCTGCCGAGCCTGAAGTGCCTGCACTGGCAGTGAGCAGGAGGAGGCCTGGAAGGGCTGGGAGCAGGATGGTTTTGGGGTGGGGAGGGGAAGGGGCCACACCCCCTGGGATTGGCCCACAGCCAGCCCTGGGACGTGACTGGGGGAGTTTGGTGTTCCTGGAGGGGAGGGGAGGAGGGCATTGTGTGTGGTGGGTGCTCCTGAGGGTCCTAGGCTACTGTATGTAGGAGCCAGGGGTGGGCAGGTGGCTGGGGTAAGGGGTTTCAGGGGAGGGTTCATGGGGGCACCTGAGTGCTGGAACTCATCACCATCCCCACCTTGATGGAGCAGGGTGTCATCCCCTCCCTGGAGATGATCTTCAGTTACCTGGAGCTGCTGCATGATGAGACGGATTATTATGTGGAGGTGAGTGAGCCTGGAGGTGGGGCCCTGGGATCAGGCTCCTGAGGGTTTGGGAGGAGAGAGTCCTGCCTGAGCCCTGAGCTCTCACACTTGGAAAGGTCCTCTGCAGAGCCTCCCAGCCTCCTGTGGAAGCCAGGGCATCAGGCCCATCTCAGCAATGAGTGATGGGAGGCTCTGCCTAGGCCGCCATCCAGGCTCCCTGGGCTGCTGAGGCTCAGAGCTGCCTGGCTGTGTGGCCACAGGAGGTGGTGTCTGAGCTGGACTCAGCATCTCCCTCTGGCCCTGCCCATGAGGGAAGAGAAGTCGGGCCCCTCCCAGTCAGGAAGCACATCAGTGGCTGAGCTGTTCCTTCCTGCCTGAGGCCTCAGTCTCCCCATGTGTCATCAGAGAGCGTTAGATTACAAGGTCTCAGCTCCTCTGCCCCAAGGTCTGGAGCCCAGAGCCTGGCCCAGGTCCAAGTCCGGTCTCTGGAAGGGCCTGCCCAGAGGCAGCAGTGCAACACTGGAAGGGGTGGGATGGGGGCTAGTTCTGGGCTAAGGGGGCTGTTTCTGATGGACTTCGGCTGTCTGTCTTCCAGGGGAAGGTGCTCAGCTGTCGGAATGAGGTAAGGAGCTGTGGCCTCAATGTGGTGAGTGTGGGTGTGTGGGAATCAGAGAGCCCCCCTTTCATAACAAGCCCTCTAGCTCAATCCCTGGGGTCGGACATTTATTTGCAGAGTTTGATATACAGAGCTGGGGTCCTATGGCGTTGGCGGGTAGGGGAAGGGCTGGCATCAATGACCCCTTCCTGGTACAGGATCTATTTCAGGCCAACTGTGAGAACAGGCACGTCCTGACTGGATTTGCAGGGAAGGAGAGTTCCCAAGTTGGCAAAGGCCCCACACTGGCTCCTTGTCCCCCTCCTCACCCCCTCCAAGAGCCCTGCAGGGTCCCCCACCCAGGCCATGTCTCCATCCTGTCCTTCCTCTGTCCCAGGAATTCAAATTCATCAAGGACATCGAGCTGGTCCAGAAGGCTGCAAATCTGTACACTGTGCAGCCCGATGAGCACTTTGGGGCCTGGTTCCAGGCCGTGGAGCCCCTGAGTGAGGAGGCGAGGTGAGGCGGGGCAGGAGTTGGGTGAGGGCAGGGCAGACTCTCTCTGCAGACCAGCTCCAGTGTCCATGGCCGTGGCTCCATGGTCAGCCTCAGATCTGGCTGCATGGTGACCTCTGGGGCCCTGGGACTCCAGCTGCTGAGAGGCTCTGGGAGGCACAGCTCAGGTGTGGCTCCTGGGAGCCAACAACTCCACTCTGTCCTGTAGCTACAGCCTGTCCTGTCAGCTGGAGCCACAATACCAGTGGACCAGAAAGATTCGACTCTTCTTCAAAGACAAGAAGAGCCACTCATCTTCCCGCCCAGGGCTGAGTGAGTGTCTGGACTGGCAGTGGCTGAATCCAGGGGCTCAGTACAGATTCAGGCCAAGTCTGGGCCAGGGGAGTCGGACAGCTGTGGTGCTGGGGCCCCAGCTCCACCGCTGAGCAGTCCTGTCACGGGCGATTCCCCTCGCATTTCTGGGACTGGTTTGTTCCTCTGTGAAGTGGGTGACACTAAATATCAGCCCCTGTGTCGGGGACAGATGGGGTGCGTTGGCTGACTGAGCACTCAGCACTGGGGCTGGGGCACAGGGTACAGTGGGTGCGGGGAGGGGGGAGAGTATGCTGCGTTTCTGGGGGAGGCCCCCTAGGAAATTCCTCTCTCTATCCAGACACCAGGCCCCCAAAAAAGAGCCCAGTCGTGGTGGCAGATGACGCTCCTGAGACCAGCTGAACTACAGCAGGGACACAGCGGGGACACTCAGGTGCATGGGGCCACCTCTCAGATGCTGATGTGCATGAAAACTTTGTGATCCATTTCCTGGGGTCCCTGAAGGCAACAAGGGAGTGGATGATACCCCCATCTCCCTCACACATTTTCCCCAGCGCCTATTTCCCTCTTTGGAGGGGCCATGTTTTTGTTGTCAATGATAAATGCTAAGTTTGGGTATTCTATTAAATTTCTGTTTTTTTCTCAGCCTGGGAGTGGACATGTGGTTCTTTCGCTCTCTGTGGTCATGAAAATGATATCCAGAATCTCACATTCCTCCTTGAATTCAGAAACCTCGCAGAGTCCTCAGCTCAGGGCATGTGGTGAAGAGAGAAGTGCCAGTGTCGTCCCTGGCTGCTGAAGGACAGTCCCGTGTTCCCCTCACTCAGAGGACAGGATCATTGCAGTGTGGTTCACCTGGTCCTGGAGCAGAAGCGGCCCCTCCGATCTCCCGGGGCTGAGACGTTGGAGGGATTTTCTCTGGCAGAACAACAGTCACGGAAACAGGGGTGTCCTTAAAAGTAGCACTTGCTTGGGGCCAGCCCAGTGGCGCAGCGGTTCAGTTCCCATGGTCCCCTTTGGCCGCTTGAGGTACGCTGGTACAGATCCCCAGTGCAGACCTAAGCATCCCTTGTCCAGCCACGCTGTGGCAGGTATCCTGCATATAAAGTAGAGGAAGATGGGCACGGATGTTAGCTCAGGGTCAGTCTTCCTCAGCAAAAATAGGAGGATTGGCTGCAGATGTTAGCTCAGACCTAACCTTCCTCAACAGCCAAAAAGCTGCCCTGGCCTGTGCCTAGCACAATTCCTGCCCAGGACCGTGGCTGCCTTGCTGCACTTGGAGGACGAGGGAACATTTTCCCAGTTCCTCTTGCCCAAATGAGGAACTTGTTTTCTGATTCAGCCCCTGGAATTGCATCCACTGTAAGTGGGGAAAATCCTGTAAAACCTCAAAATGTGCACGTGGAGAGGGCGAGGCTGGAGGAAGGTCCTGTGCAAAGGGACTAAGGGTAGGCAGGACTTTCCCTCTCTGGGCCCCTCTAGGGTCTCCCTGTTCACCTTTGACCTGGGCTTGGTCCTCCTGGGATTCGGGTCCTTGACTCTGATTCCCACTTCCTGCTTCTTTTCTCTCCAAGGGGAAAGATTGGGGAGGCAGCTTTTAGCGCCACTGCCGGGTCTCCCTCCACGAACCTGGTGCTCCCTGTGAACTAGGATTTTCAGCATCCCTGCACTTCCGCATGCAATTCTTTCTTAGGGCAGAAATTCCCTAGATGCCCCTAGCCTTTCTGTCAGGTCCATCGTGGCCACTCCTTCCAGGCTGGACCTGATGGATCCCAGGGGAGCTCTGGTTTTCCAGGATAACAGACCATCATCCTGACCAGGAATGACCCCACAGTGTTCCTTGCTGCCCAGGGTGACCTCTGGGCCTGTGTGGTTCTCAGGTCCATGGTCTTGGACAATCACCAGTTTACACACTCTGGTGTAATTTGACTGGCTTTTCCTAAAGTGGTAGCTGGGCCCAAGCCCATGAAGCACATAGCCCCTGGGGTGACTGGGGTCTTTTCCACAGTCTTGTGCGGTGGTTCTGTCATCAAGGTGTGAAACTTTCCTGTTGGGAAGTTGGAAAGATGAGGCCTAAGAAGGGTGTGAGTTAGGGGTCCTGCGGGCAATGCCACCAAACTAATGTTCTGTGGATGTGCATGGACACAGCCTCACCAAGTATAATGTGGAAATGCTCCCCGTGTGGGTGTCCAACAGATACTGGTCTGGCTCAACCGGAGAACCCGCCTGAGAACCAACAGCTAAAGGGTGACCACCCGGCCTTTTGAGCCTCATCCCCAGGAAACACCATGTAAACAAGGACTAGATGAATCGCTTGTCACTTCTGAGTTATCCCCTCCTTCCTGATCACTGCAAGTGTCACTCAGACACTCTGCAGGCCGGACTTTGCCAGGGAGGCCGTCTCTGGACAGCCAGAAGCTGAGGATAAATCCTGGTTCCCGGCAGCACAGGCCCTTGCTGATGCAGCACAGCCACCCAGGAAAGAGACTTGCCAGAGGAAGGTGGGGAAGGCTGTGCTGTCCCTCCAGGGAGAAAGAGTCGTGGCAGGTCCCAGGGCTAGTCCAGGGCCAGGATGAAGGCACGGGTGTCCCACGAGTGTCTCCTCCAGGACTGGGATGCTCCTGAGAGCCTACCCGGCAGGTAGCAACATTCAGTAAGTCACGTAGGTACAGCTGTGACAGAGAAGGGACAATTTATCCCATCTTTGGGTTTCCAAATTGGAGATTGTTTGCTGAAGTCCATGAGTAAAGCAGTTAGAAAATCTGGATGACAGGTTTATTTTTGAAGGAAAGTATGAGTTACCAAAACTGGCTTCCTCAGAGCTAAGTAAAGGGAAGAGAAAATAACAATGTGAATCTCTTGAAATCCCTCAGGTGCATATAGTGTCAGAGAGAAATTGTCAGAATATTTGAGGAACTGGAAAGCTGGGTTCTGTTTAAACTGTTGCTGGTGTAAGGTGGGGATGGGTGCTTGCATCTCGTCTTCCAGTGTAAGTGAAAACAAGATCACATTAGGAGTGAACTCAGTCTTTCCAAAGTGGTGTAAGACATGGGTGTACTCCTCACTCACGTCCCTCAAGAGTATCTTGCCACGTGGTCCATTCATTGAAGCATCTTCCATTTACAGGAGCTAACAAAAAATCTGCCCCATTGACAGCCATACCATCCAGCTAAGTTCCACCTCACCCCACTCACAGTGCCCCGCAAGCCTCTCTTGGTGATCTGTCTCATCACAGTGAGGGATTCATGCCAGAGTATTCCAGAACCCTGGGAACCATATTCATACCACCTCCAATTGCCAAGACAGGAGTGTCTCTGAATGGGAAATCTGACTCTCAAACACTGCCTTTCCCTTGAATGACATGATTGGCCCATTCACCCGACTGCTGCCCCCTCGGTTTTGGTGGCTCTGGAAGAGGTACCAAGATGTACTGGCCTTTCCTTCACCATTGAGGAGACCAATGAGAACCCTTCTTGACTCCTCAACCTGCCCTTAGGTTTTGATGTGTACACTGCCTGTCCCAGTGACCACAAGACCTTGGAGACCACTCTGAGTCTCCTTAGGGAATTGAACTCTCTCTAACTACAACCACCAGACTAGAGCAAAACTGGGGCCACTGTTTTAGGAATAACTTCAGCATTTGCAGCTAAGGTTGGAACACTTCTGGAGATCTACCAAAGCCCCTGGGTAAGGGGTCTGGATCCTGGAGAGAGAGATTCCGGTCTTCACCAATCAGTTCTCTCATCCAATCATAGGGAAAGGCAGAAGCTCTACGTATGTCATCCCAAGGACTTCTCAGTTTGTCAGATTATTAACTGGGTTGGGAAGGAATATAATGGCGAAGGAGAAGTGCCATGGAAACATTGAGACTCAGCCCAGGGTCATGCTCAAGGCCAATGCATCCACCACACTGCTCCTGGGAACATTGGCTGAGGACAGCTCACAGCTCTTTCCCTCACAGGACATGCCCACAGCATAGGGAACCACCTAACCTTAGGACACAGCCCTCTCGAGGGACAGCCAGAGGCCCATGTCTGACTGATAAGGGAATAAGAAACCTGGTCTCAATTTGGGACAACACCAAAGGGCTGTCCCAGCTCCAGAGATCCTTGAGAGTTGGCAGAGACTCAGTGGCAACTGTCTTGGCCTTCAGCTTCTCCTTCAACTATCCCCGCCTTGCTAACTTCCCATAGGGATATCTCCCCAGAACGCTTCCCTAAACCTTCCACATGGAATCCTCCCCCTCACAGTCTCTTTCCAGGGCCCCATCTGTGTCAGGCAGCAATCGGGAGACATTAATGCTGAACACAGCTGCATGAGATTCGGCAAATACTGTTCTGGAAGAATGATCTGTTAGACAATCTGAGAGGGTAGGTCATTGTAATCTCCAGGATAACTTAGGTAATGCTCTGGTAATAAATGCAACAATTGAGAAATTCATGACTAAAGATGTATTTCTCCTCAGATTTACATCATACATTGATAGTTGAGGTGAAGGGACCCCTGGTTCCTAAGTCACGTGGGGCAAGGCTGATGGAGGCCCCACGATCTTGTTGGTACACCATCTGAAACTGATGCCTTCTTCAGTTGCCACCAAAGGACAGAAAGAGCACCTAGTGTCTTACACCTCCTCTTTTATTCTCTGGCTTAAAAGTGATGCCATTGGTTGGAAGGTGCCACACATCCTTTCCAAAACCAAGAGGTCTAGGAAACATAGTCTTCTGTGTGCGAGAGTGAAAGCAAAAGTGGATGCTGGCACCACACTCTCTTTCTTTTCACCAAAGGATATGATTGCTTTCCCTCTCACATAGAGAATTCACTCACCCTCTTTCCCAAGGAGGACATCTGAAGACCCGGTAGACTCAGAAACCCTAGCTGACCCTTGGGCTAATGGGACAAAGACTTCAGGGACCACACATGACAAAGAATACAGAACTCGCAGGAGTGGATCTGAAAATTCACTAAAGAAATGAACAAGGACTATTGTAATAAGCAGAAACAAGAAACTCTGGGGATGGGGAGAACCTGACATCCTCAATTGTCACATCATCCTATTCCAAATACTCAGTCTCCTGCAAGAAGTTGCAGGGCATACAAAGGGACAAAGAAGGATGGCTCATACAGAGGAAAACTTCATGATTAGAAGGGGCCCTTGAGGAAGCACTGAGGGGTTACTGCAGAAAATCTTGTCTGCTTGTTGCTATTCACATTCCTGTGCTGAGCCTATGTCTTCATAAGCTTGTCGCGGGGATGCTGAACAGCTCTGTTTCAGGGTAAGACAGAGTCAGAGGTCATGGATACCAGCACCTGATTTGTCTATTCTCTTCTGTCTTTCTCCATGACTATATCTACTGTCTCATCTTGCTTTATAAGCAAAACCTGGAAAACCTACCAAAGCAATTGTTTTTGGGTTTTTCTACCAATAGTAAAGAAAATATGGCTGTTACTTTTGGTGCTGAAACTCAATTTTGTGGAGCAAATTTCAACCTGAATTTGAAGTTTGTTTAAAATATTTAAACATAGAATAACCATATGACCTGACCCTTCCACTCCTAGATATTTACCCCCTAAAATCGAACACAGGTATACAACCAACAATTTGTCTAGGAATATTCACATCAGCCCTGTGCGTAATAGTCCAAGGTGCAAGGTCCATCAACTGATGAAGGGAGAAACAAAAATGGGGACATCCATGCAATGGGATATGAATCAGCCATGGAAAGAAGTGAACTGCTGATGTGTGTATAATCTTTAAAAACATTATGCTAGTGAAAGAAGGCAGACACAAAAGGAGAAATCTTTATGTTTCTATAGATACGAAAAGCCCAGAAAAGGCAGATCAATAGATAGAATGTCCCTTCCTGGTTGCCAGAGGCTGGGCGTAGGGTGGAATGGGGAGCGACTGCTTAATTTGTATGGGGTTTCCTTTAGGATGATGAAATCTTGTGGTCCAGATAGCAGTGATGATTGCACAGCACTGGGAATGTCCTAAACCCCACTGAATTGTGGGTCATTCACCTTTTCACAGTGAATTTTACGTGACGTGAATTTTACCTTAATTTAAGAAAACAATACAGAGTTCATTAGCTCCCACAACAGAATGTCAAGAGCCCCTGTGGCTCAAGGATGAAAGGGCTCTATCAACAACCTCATGACTACTCCAGGAGTGGTAGATTTTCATTTTCTCTCATAGTGAGAGTGTTCTGTCCATTGTCACAAGACTATTCTATTCTTGGCCCCAAATGTCCAAAGACAGTGAGAGAAAATATGCCCTGTCATACCCCTTTTCACTAGACAGGGCTTTCCTTCCAGAAGCCCCAAGGGAACTTTCTGGGTCAGTGTTGCAATCCAGCCCATCACTAAGCTACACTTTGAGCAGTGACAGGATTGCATTCAATTCCTTCCCCACTGTTCTCAGGTAAGAAGAAAAGGTCATGTTTCCTGAGTCCATGAGATGGGAAACACCCAAACCAAACTTAGGTTCTAGCAAGGAGAAAGCCATCAGTACACAAATAACTCCCTGTTCTAGGATTTAATTTTCTTATTAATAGACTTTACTTTTTAGAATAATTTTAAGTTTACAGAAAAATTCAGCATGGGGCTGGCTCAGTGGCATAGTGGTTAAGTTTGTATGTTCCAGTTTGGTGGCCCGGGTGTCCCAGGGTTGATCCCGGGTGCAGACCTATGTACCACTGATGAAGCCATGCTGTGCTGGTGTGCCACATACAAAATATAGGAAGATTGGCACAGATGTTAGCTCAGCAGCAGTCTTCCTCAAGCAAAAAGAGGAAGATTAGCAATACATGTTAGCCCAGGGCCAATCTTCCCCAGCAAAATATATATATATATATATATATATATGTATATATATATATATATATATACAGCAGACAGCACAAGTTCCAATATTCTCCCTCATACCCCAGTTCACACACACTTTCCCTTGTCATCAATATCTTGCATTTGTGAGATACATTGGTTATATTTGGTGACTGATACAATATAAAGTAAACAACTTATATTAGGGTTCACTCTGTGTGTTTTATCTTTAATGGGCTTTGAAGAATGTATAAGGACATCTATCCACTGTTACAGTATCATACACCATAATTTCTCTGCTCTAAAATTCCTCTGTGCTCCTCCTATTCATTCCTCCCTCCCTCTGCCCAAGTCCCAGTAACGACTGAAGTTTTTACCATCTCCTTGGTTTTGCCTTCTCCAAAATGGCACATAATTGGAATCATACAGTGTGCAGCCTTTTCCAATTGGCTTCTTTTACTAAGAAATGTGCATTTAAGATTCCTCCATGTTTTTTTCTTGGCTTGATAATTCATTTCTTTTCTATTGCTGAATAATATTCCATTGTTTGAATAGACAACAGTTTGTTTATCCATTTACCTCTTGGAGGGCATCTTGTTTAGTTGCCATCTTTTCCAATAATGAATAAAGCTGACATAAACATTCAACTGTAGGTTTTGTGTGGATATATGTTTTCAATTCATTCAAGTATGTACCAAGGAGTGAAATTGCTGGATCTTAGGGCAAGAATGTCTAGCTTTGTAAGACACTTCCAAACTCTCCTCCAAAGTGGCCGCACTGTCTTGCATTCCCAACAGCGATGGATGAAGTTTCCTGTTGCTCCATGTCCACCTCAGCATTTGCAGTTGTTAGTGTTCTGGGTTTTGGCCGTTCTAATAGGCCTGTACTTGCATCTGATTGTTATTTCTAATTTGCATTTCCCTGATGGCAAGGATGTTGAGCATCTTTCTGTGTGCTCATTTGCCATCTGTGTATGAAAGGGCAGAAACAGAATGGACTGCAGGAAAAGAGATGGCTGGGATGACAGGAAGGTGGAGGCAGAGATGATCTTCAGGGCTGACTAGGCACTGACTATGCCCTCTGTCAGATAAATTGTGGTCTACCTAACATTGAGTTTTGAGTGAAAACTCCATAGTATCTGGTTGTGCACACATATATCTTATTGAGGCTTGAGTTTTTATATATGTTTTCACTGAAAGATGCCGTAAGCCCTATGTATAAACAGGTTGCTGTACAGCAGGTGATGACGGTGTCAGAGATGATGAGAGTCTATCTTGAGTGGATGGTGTCTGCCATGCAAGCGGCATGTGTTGCCTATCACCACAGGCAGAAACCCAAACACTTCTGCCACTGCGTCTTAGTATTGGAGTCTCCAAGGAAAACACAACGCAGCCAAGCACTGGGTGGAACAATGCTTTACTCACATAGAGGAGACAGAGCAAGATCAGCTTCAGTGGTAGGCATTGGTCCCCCATGGCCAGCGGGTTCCTCCTGGCAGCTGAGGCAGGGCAGCTGGCCTGCACACACCCCTCTCATGCTGTAGAAGAAAGAACCTGACCCCCTCTGCAAGGGACAAGTATAGCAGTGGAGTTGGCCAGCTGCCATGTGACGCCCAAGCTTAAGCAGAACGAAGGAGAACACATTGAGTCTGGAATGGGAAAAGATAGTCCCACAAGAGGTGACAAGTCCAGCACAGGCTGTGCAGACTCCTTACCTCTTGGTGAGGAAGTGTTCCCCACCCAAGACTCCTTCCTAAGTGGCCCAGTGAGGGTCCACAGACCACAGGCGCTGGATTGCCTCTCCCGGCAGTGTCAGTGGCAGCCAATGCCTCTCCCATTACGCATTTTCATTTTGCATTTGCCACCAGAGAGAGCCCTGAGTGGAGCTACATCTGTTTTATCTCTTGGAGGACACTTCATTCCTGAGAAGTTTCCGTATTCTTGGCTACATTGGGTTCATAATCTAATCATTTTTATATTTGTGTATGTAGCATGCGCAGTATCCCCTCTCTAATGTTCAGTTCACTTGCAACACTGGAGGCGCTTACTATTATATTTCTATTTTAGTGCTGAAGATTCTGAGGTCAGAAGAGACTACATAACATCTACGAAGTTATCACGTTTACTAAGTGCTGAAGCCATGTTACCAGGTCAGACAAGCTTCCTTCAGAGCTGACCTTTTAACCTCTAATGACTTCTTGTAGAAAAGAGAAGAGTAAATGCAAGTGCTTTCTCAAGATCATTGATTGCAGGAGTTCTTTGAAGAGAAAACAAAAAGCAATGCCTTCGTGTTAGGAGAAAACCTTACAGTTCTCCTTTACGCAGTGTCTCATCTTAATTTTCACACGGAACACCTCACTTCACCAAATCTGTGTGGGTTTTCCCCACACCAAGCAATTCCGTGGACACCAGCTGGGCGTTCTACAGTTTAACCTAACTCTGACACTCTGTAGCTGGAGATAGCGTCAGATCCCACTGGTTGAGGGCTCAGTCCCATGACACTGCCCCCACTTCAGATGCCAATGGCAAGTGGTAGGTCCCCAGGTTACCCACATTTTCTGTCCAATTTAGCTACAAATCAGAGGTTACCACAACTTCCTCCTCAGGTTCTATTAATTTTCTAGAGCAGTTCACAGAACTCAGGGAAACATTTATATATGTTTACCAGTTTATTGAAGGATATGATGAATGATACAGATGAACAGCCTAATGAAGAGACACACAGGGTGAGGTTGGGGAGGGTCCCGAACATGAGAGCATTTGTCCCTGTGGAGTCGGGATGGATCACCCCCACTGTAGGCAGATGCGTTCACCAACCTGGAGGCACCCCAAAGCCCATAGTATTGGGATTTCATGGAGGCTCCCTCACATAAGCATGACCGATTATTAACTCCACTTCCAGCCCCTCCTCTCTCTCTGGAGAAGTTGGAGGAGAAAGGGGGGATGGAAATCCCAAGCTTCTAATCACAGCCTGGTCTTTCTGGTGTCCAGCCTGCATCCAAAAGCCACACAGGAGCCCACCCAGAGTTGCCTAGTTAGAACAAAAGAAGCTTCTATTGCTCTTGGCACTTAGGAATTTACCAGTGTTCCAGGAGCGCTGTCAGGAACTGTGGGCAGAGACCTATCTATATTTCCTATTAGCTCACAACGTTTTTTCCATTTCACATTACTGTCTCCAGATACTGACTGTCGATACAGCACATGTTTGCACCCTTCTCTGCTGTATTAAGCCTGGGTGGGCTTGACTGCTCCCAGAGGCCGCAGACGGGGAAGCGTCCGTAATCTGTAATGCCTGTTCATGAGTATCTGACTACAAATGCTATGCCCCTCAGGCATATGCAGACATGGATAAACTGCAGCCAGAGGCTCAAAATCCGGAAAGAAGGGGCTATTAGAAGCTGAATCCCTACATAGGATGGGGGGAAGAATTTTCCCTCTAATCTTCTTGGTTCTTCTGGTTGTTCTAAGAGTTAAATTGACATAAGACAGAAAAAAGGAGAAAAAGAAAACAAAGTTTAATAACATGTATGCATGGGAGAAACCTAGGAAAACTGAGTAACTCACCAAAATGGCTGAAGCCACCACCTTAATTACCAACTCAAGCTGAAGACATAGGGGATGTTGGCGGTGGGGGTTTGGGACTTCCAGGGGCAATTCATGTGGAGATGGAAAAGCAAATGTTTGGTAAATAATTGTTTGCCGTACCTGGCAGAGACTTTGGATACAGAGAGGACTGTGATCCACCGGGCCTTTCTAGGTTCCTCGCTGTCTGTCACACCTCGTTCATATCACACTGTAGTTTCCATGGTAAGAGTTCCCTCCTGGAACAGGCCTTCCATCTAGAATTCTTTTAGGCAGTTATGGGGAAGGTCAAAGTCTTTGGCTCTT
The DNA here is from genome assembly GCF_041296235.1 of Equus asinus. Lineage (NCBI taxonomy): Eukaryota > Metazoa > Chordata > Mammalia > Perissodactyla > Equidae > Equus > Equus asinus. The sequence goes on along the minus strand of NW_027225520.1, from coordinate 2,502,120 downwards.
AAAATTGATCAAGCCAAAGAGACACATTTTGGGGTAGCAAATTCTGCTCCACTACAGTAGTTAGATTCATGAGGAACTGGAGCAAATGGGAAATGTAAAGTTCTCCTCAAAGGAGGCCCACATTTTAGTTATCAGCATTATTATATATTTAAGTATGTATTGCATACATAGCACAACCGTTCAAAAGGCAAACTTTCCTTCCAAGTGCTCAGACACACAGTAGTTCACTTCAGAGAGAACAGAGCTTTAATTTTGGTGTGTATCCTTGCAGAGAAGTTACTTTCATATACAAATAGGCAGATGCTGAAAATACACACACCTACCTATATGCGTATATAAATATATAGGTCTATACTATGTTAATATGCAATCTCAAATACATATATGCATTTCTAAGTATTTATCTATTTCTTCACACACATGTGGTTCCAAATCAGTACATTAGACGTGTCGTCATTTCCCACAGCTTCAAGTTAGGTCACAGTATGTGTGGCTGCACCCTAGGCTAAATAACCCGTCTTCTAGTAACACGCGTTAAGGATTTCCCTGTATTCTTACAAGCAGCGCTCCAATTATTAAACCTGCATAAACTACAGTTTGCATCTATGTAGGCTTACACGTAAGTTAAATTTTCAAAAGTGTATTTTCTGTGTGCATTTTCACTTGTGATGAATTTTCACTTGAGTGTCTTTTCACTTGAAAAATTTCTCACGGTGACTGTACCATTTTGCGTTTTCACAGCAATGTGAGTGTCTGTTTCCCCAGCCCACAGTTCCTACTCTGATTCTCCATTCTTCTTGCGCTAATGCTCTACTTTCTCCTCACCTCAAATATCATTCAAAGAGACATTTTCCCTCTGTGTCAAGGCTCAGCGAGGATTCCACACTTGTCACTTTAGCCACATCTGTACTACAAACAGGAGAAGACTGCAATATTATTCTTTTTGTAGGTTCAGCAAAATAAAATCTCATTCACACACATATTTCTAAGATCACTTAGGGTATTTCAATCTCTGACAATGGATAAAAACTAGGCTGAGAACATGATCCAGTACCTCTATAAAGAGTTTAACTGTTTAAAAAAAGTTACATTTTGTGGACACTGAAAGCTCATGGAATAGGAGTAAACATGAGTTGGGAACTGTGAAATAATAAGAAATATATATATTGATGTCTTCCCCTGGTTCCTGACACAGAGCTCCTCAAACCCTTGTAAAAACCTAAGTGGTGAGAGCAGTAGGAGCATCTTTTGTCCCAACAGGTGACTCTGGTGGGCCCCCGGATGACTCCAGGATGGGAGCGGGTTACCAGAAAGACCAAGTCTTGACTAGAAGTTTGGAATTTTGAGCCCCATCCTTCATCCTCCAGAGAGGGAGAGGGGCTAGAAACGGAGTTAATAATTGATCATGCCCACGAGAGAAAGCCTCCAGAAAACCCCAACAGTACAGCGTCTGGGGAGTTTCTGGGTGAACACGTGGAGGTGCTGGGAGAGTAGCACGCCTGGAGAGTGCATGGATCTGTGCCTGTTCCCCATGCCTTGCCCTAGGCATCTCTTCCATTTCGTTGTTTCAGAGTTATATTCTTCTATGATAAACTGGTAATCTTAAAAGTAAAACATATCTCTGAGTTCTTTGAGCTGCTGTAGCAAATTAAATTGAACCCAAGGAGGAGGTTGTGGGAACGTCTGATCTATAGCCTGTCGGTCAGAAGTGTAAGTGACAACCGGGGCTTGGGATTGGAATCTGAGGTTGGGGGGGAACAGTCTGGTAGGACTGAACCCTCAACCTGTGGAATCTGATGCTGTCTCCAGGTAAACAGTGTCAGAATTTGGGTGAATTGAGTTGCATTGTAGGACAGCCAGCTGGTCCAGGGTCCTGGGTCCAGGAACCTCAAAGAGGAACAGAGAAGGAAGTGACATGAAATAGCTGTTCTTTAATAATTCTATTATAAGAATTAATAATATTATCTGAGGAAATGTGGAAATCACACAAGCCAGGAAAGGAGAGACAAATGGCCATAAGATGCTTGTACAATAAAAAGAAATGTGAAAATTTGTTTGTGTGCTATAGAATTTTGCGTGTGTGTGTGCATTTTAAAGTATTAAACTTAATATACAATTATAACCCAGTTTCAGCTATCAGTATCATAACAAAATAATTTCCCCATACAAAAAAATAAACATTTAAACATTTTAACAGCTACAAAATTATATTGAGCGTGTTTCATTACTTACTTAACCATCTCAATCTTTGGGAAATTTAGTTGTTTTCCATAATATGCGATTATAAATGATGCTGGTATTAATCATACTAAAACATTCTGTATATTTTTTATTTTCTTACGCTAGACGTATAAGAGAGCATGAACTGAGAAAAATTTTAATTGCTCCTAATTTATATTTCCACCAGCACTACATAAAGTTTCTTACCTCAACAGCGTTACCATAAGGGATTAGTATTTCTTTAAACAATAATTTTGGAAAGGGAGCCTTGGAATGCAATCACAAAGGTAGGCATTGTAGGACAGGAATTCTGAGTTTCCTTCCTATACAGATTTTAAGAACTCTGCCTAAAGCCAAAGAGAAGCCCGATCTTCTTTTCTTTATTTTTTTATTTTTCCCGAGGATTGGCACCTGGGCTAACAACTGTTGCCAATCTTTTTTTTTTCTGCTTTTATCTCCCCAAACCCCCCCTGTATAGTTGTATATCTTAGTTGCACGTCCTTCTAGTTGTGGGATGTGGGACACCGCCTCAATGTGGCCTGACGAGCAGTGTCATGTCCGCGCCCAGGATCCGAACCCTGGGCCGCCACAGCGGAGTGCACGAACTTAACCATTCGGCCATGGAGCTGGTCCCTGGATCTTCTTTTATTTTATATGAATTTTATTTTCTTTTTTACCCCTTTTACAAAAGAAAGATCCAACATCAAGTGATGGAGCCATTGGCCTCCCCAAAGATGTTCACAGATCACTGCATCCTTTGTCTCTCTTTTCTGGGAGGGGTACATATGATCAGGCTGTGTTAAACAACTTGATCACGAATATCATGTTGAGCTAGCTGATTTAATTACTCCTTCCCTGAGACTCCAGTGCCACAGGGACTGCTGGATTTGGAAAAAATGACCCAAGACCAAAAGGGGATATTGGGTAGGTTCCAGAACTTTTTAAAAATCTCTACTGCAGCAGAATGAATGACAACAGAGAGAAACTTTATTAAGCTGGATTTCAGGGTCTCTCAGCCTAGGCTTCCACTATAGGGATAACGTCCTGAGCAGAGAAATTTTTCTGTTAACCCTAGATCACTTAGAAGAACTATTACTTACTTTTGGAGTGTCAGAACTGACATGTTGAAATAGGACATTGGAAGAGGGAAGAGTTAACAGTGGATGTCTGTGGAGTGTGCTGAGGAAAACTTTGTCTTGCCATGTCTCCTTAATGGACACAAGAAGGTTCATACGTATAAGGGAACTCCATTTTCCTGTGAATATGTCCTTGCCTCATTGAAATACAGGAATTTTCTATAATTCAAAGGATGGAATGTATCTTCAAGAAAATTCTGAATGAGAATCAAAGCAAACAGTGCTTTATTTTGATAAAAAACAACAATAATAACAAAAACACTGAAGCAGTTATGCAGGTGCCATATCCCTCTGGTGTGCTGGGTTCCCTGCCCTGGTCTGAAGAGGAGAGTCCTCGCTACGACCTCACACAGCATTCCCTTCTGTATGTCTATGACATCTTCCATGTGTTTACTCCTGGAACACAAGGAGAGATCTCCAACTCAGTGACACCACGCCAGTTGATGCACGCGGGCCATCTGGCCACTGAGGGCTCTGACAGTCTTCGTTGATGATCATGACCTCATGATGCATGGCACAGAACAATCTTCTCCACTTTGCCAAGTTTTAATATCCTCCACGATTACAGTGTTTAGCCAATGAGTTACATGCTTATACGTTACAGTAGCTGGGAGAGGTTTCCTTCCAACTTCTGGTATTGGAGGGAAAGAAAGGACAACTTTGGGAGTCAGTCAAACCATAGGAGACACACAAAGGCTGTTCACATTGTAGGAAATAATCAGATCTATTCTTTCTTTCAAAATAAGTCTGTTGAATGTTGAAGTCATTCTCTCCAATGTTTTGTCACTTGCAGAAATTCTTGTATGAATTCATTATAGGAGAAACTGAGTTTCTTCTGTCTTTCTTATTATAATTAGAAACAGTGAGATGAAGGTGCTTAATAGGATTACTCCAGGGCAAGAGGGGTCCCTCTCTGAAGAGTCCTGTAGATGTGGATTTCCTACATACAATAAGTAGAATGATGGGATTTCATCTTTAGTTTGAGAAGAGGTCTTTTCATTAAACATTGTTCTTGGAAACAAGAGGGCGAGATGTTGGCAGTAGCGGGGATAATGAAACTATTTTGAAATAAGCAGAACTTCAAACTGAGGAAACCTAGGGGATTGTTCCAGTGGCAATGAGGAAAGCGGGAACTGGAGAGACTATGCCACCAGGTTGGGGTAACAGGAACCTCACAGCTCCAATGGTGATCTGTCAGCATGAAGGAGGGTTAAGTGGTCTGAATCATCAGAATATGAAGAAAAGGACAAAAAGAAGACACCACAAGTCAACTCAGACCTAGGAAGAGACCCAGAGGTTTCACTTTGGGATCCTCCACGGTTAATAAACCTGTGTTCTTTCATAATTGTGAAAGGAGGCTCGCCTCCCCCAACAGTCACATTCAATTTCCATTATTAAGTTGACAAAATTAAGAATTTTCTTCTTTCTTCTCCAAAGCATACTGACAAATAAATACTAGATTTGCTGAGGCAGGATTCCTGTTTTGAGATCCACAGAAAAAAGAGCCTGAGTGAATTGTAGCTCTGTGAAAATAATCTTTGAAAATGTCCAGTTAAGCTTATTTTAAGTACTGAGGCAATCAGATTGTAACCTACGGACTCAGAGGTCAGTGTGAGCTGGTCATTGACGTGAAATACATTTACAAAGAACAGTTACACTTGTCCTGAAAACAGTGTTTGTGCTTTCACTTTTTTAGAATCTGAATTTGGAGAAGAACCTGATTGACCAAAATTATAACTTTAAGAACTTCATGAATAGAGAAATTTCTTTCTTTTCACCTTCCTTTCTTCTATTTCATTTTCATGGTGAAATATACAAACACAAAAATGGATACATAGTAGACAAGGAGAACTGATCGTTGGTTACCAGGGGAAAGGGGGGGTGGGGAGAGGGCCACAAAGGGTGAAGTGGTGTACCCACAACATGACCAACAATAATGTACAACTGAAATCTCACAAGGTTGTAAACTATCATAATCTTAACAAAAAAATGGATACATATAGATGGTTATTAAATAAACAACTGTGTGACATCAACCCAGGTCAAGAAATAGAGTACTACTACCACCAGTAGGTCTCCTGCATGCCCCCTACTGTTGCTAGACTCCACTTGCCCCCAGGATATCGAATATCCAAATTAGCATAATAACCCTCCCTTGTCTTTCTTTATACTCTTATCATGTCTATTTCTATGCCAAAATCATAGTCTGATTTTTGCCTGTTTTTTTTTCCCTTGTGTAATTAGGGTAACATATATATATACTGTTGCATCTGATTTCTTTCATTCAATATTAAGTATTTAAGATTCATACTCAGTGTTGCAAGTTAATCCTATTAATATACCATTTTGTTTATTCCTTCGATTGTTGATGGAGGTCTGGATTGTGTTCACTTTTGGCAGTTACAAATGATGCTTCTGAGATGATTCTTCTGTGTGTGTGTATATATATATATATACACATATATATATATCTGGTTACCATTCGCATGGATTTACTTATGGTATTAAGCAGGGATCATAGGGTAACCATATCTTCAGTTTTACTGGGGATATTGTCTTTTTTTCCTTCAAAGTCAACAAACCAATTGATAGTCCCACACTGTAATTCCCATATCTTCACATTCTTGCTGACACTTAATACTGTCCAGATTTTAATTTGAGGCTTCTGGTGGGTGTGTGGTGATGACTGTGGTGTAAATTTACTCAGCCTTTTCTTTTCTGTAATTCTGTCCCTGGTCAAGATTTGTGTGTGGGGGACAGGGTAGGAGGGAACCCGGGATTCCTACATCATCCTACGTGAAAATGTTTGTGGGGCACTGATATCAGTTATTTCTTTTACTTTACTTGGTATTTCAAGTGCACTGTCCAGTAGTGTGGCCAGGACACAGAGTCATTTCTCAAGGACCCCACGGAGTCTAAATATTAGACTCTAAATATTAGGTCTTCTTGTTTCCCTTTGAAATAGCTTCTTTTGTCCATCTGATAAAACAACCTCGAGTACTCTTTTTAAAAACAATAATTAAGATATAATTGACACATTATATTAGTTTCAGGTGTACAACATAGCGATTCAATATCTGTGTATATTGTGAAATGGTCACCACAATAAGTCTAGTTAACATCCACCACTATACATAATTACATATTGTTTTCTTCTGATGAGAAATTTTAAGATCTACTCAGCCACTTTCAAATATACAATATAGCGTTATTAACTATAGTTAATATAAATATAAATAGAGTCAACAAGTGCGTTACATCCCCAAGACATTTATTTATAGCTGGAAGTTTGTTATTCAACCCTCTTCATCCCTTTCACCCCCCATCCCGACCCCCCACCTCAATTACTCTTGAGGGAGCATAAAATCCTCATACTGACTAATCTGGGTACTTCCAAATTATTTGTCGGCTTCCACTCAGATCTTGCATTGAAAATCTCAAAGAGAGAGTTTAGATTTTCTTTCCTTCTCACTGCCTGACCTGACCAAAATGTCATGCATCGCTACTGGCCTATTGCTACATCCAGGAGAGTCACTTGAGGAATAGACAAAACTGGAAGAAAAAACACATCGATAATTTATCATTACATTGTCATCAAAAGCATGGAATTCACCAATGATGCCTAGGAAGAAATTGGGATCATTTATGGAATAGTGTAAAGAGAATGTAGGAGATGTCTCAGCTGAAGAGAAAGAAGCTACAAAAAACAATTATGAAAAAGATGGAGCAATAAAATGCATCAGGAGATTCAGGAGCATAAACAGAGTTAAGGGAAAAAAATGACCCATATTTTCTTAGTTACTCATTATGGAGAGCAGGATCAATTCCTAAAAGGTCAAGTAATTCTGATTCTGATGTATTTGATGATAATGTTTATTACTAATGGTAATTTGTATTTTCAACTATCATCATGTAATGCTGATAATTTGCATATATAATTTATATTTCTATAGTTATTGCTACTCTCCTCTTAGACTAGTGACCATTATTTTGAGCGACAAAAACACAGTGCCTTGAGATTATCTGTCTGTTCATTATATGAGTCAAGTTATTGAATTTTTGTCTTGCATCAATTTTTATTTCATTGATTGATTGTCATTTAGATGATTCGGATGTTCACACATAATTATCAAGTCAAATCTCAGTATTTATTTAGCATTTCTCTCTTCAGTTATGGTTGGAAAATCTGTCCCTAACTTAATATTACAAAAACATATGCAGGTGTATCTCCAGATCGCTTTTACATTTAATTATTCATTCCATTTTGACTATTATAGCTTAGCCTAGAGAATTAAGTAAATGTGTATTACTTCACTCCTACACACCATTTAAACGGATCAAGAGTTGCTTGCCCCGTATGCTGTCCCCAGGCTGCAGCCGCCTGAGGGGACTCGCCCGGGGCCCCGCCCTCAGAGCTCACACCCGCCGTGCGCTCTCGCCCCGGGGCCGCCCCGCCGATCCTCCCCCGCGGCTCTGCGCGCACAGGCCGGACGCTCGGAGCGGCGCCGGGCTGCCCTGCTCGTCCTCCTGGGCGCAGCGGCACCTCTGGACCGAGCACGCGCACCAGCGGCCTCCTCGCAGGCTCCGTGCCCGCGCACGCGCCCTCGCGTCGCGCTCCTGGCGGAGAGACCTGCGCTCGGGCCGGGCTCCGGGCGGTTCTCGCGCTGCCGTTCTCGCGGGACTTCCGCGCTTCGGCGGCCTTTCTGACAAGCCGCCGCGCCCAGGGATGTTCAGGTTGGAGCGACACTTCCCAGAGGGCAGCGGTCACGCCAGATCTTCGGCTTCCATTCCGTTTTCGCGCGCTTCTCCCTCTTTGCAGGGTGAGTGGAGCTCATTTGTGGATGTATTAGCACAGGATGCGGGAATCCTGTGAAGCGAGTCACTTCAGAGCCCGACGTGAACCAGGAGGGGTGACGGCGGAAGCGCTCACAGTGTGGCGGCCCGTAGTAGGGACACCAGTCCTCACGGGACTCTCGGGCCTGAACGGCAGAGGACGGTGTGTGTCTGTGGGGACAGACGGGCAGCGTGTGGCGGGGTGTGTGTGAGAGACGCGAGTGAGTGGTGGGATGCGCCTCCGTGCCGTGGGTGTGGCTGCGAGGCTGTGACAGGTGCGTGGCTGTGCTGGGGTGACGGGGATTTGGTTGCATGTCCTTTACCTGTGCAGGTGTGATGGCTGTGGCTCTGTGGCGTCACTGTCTGGTGGCTCTGGGCTGCCTGGCGCTTCCTCCTCTTCTCTCCTCACAGCCGCTTGGCTGCAAGAGGGAAGTAGGACATTGAGCCCTAAAGGAAGATTTCCAGCCAGGGGGCACCGAGGTTAGTTTGGGAAAGCCTGGGGAGTTCTCTACTTGGGAGCTCTGAGGGGCAGCTACTGTCTCAGAGCCTCGGGGTTCCCAGAGCTCGGACCCCAGGAACGTGCTGTAAACCTATACCCGTAGTCCAGGCTCTGTCGTCTTTTCCATCTGTTTATGTGTATGAGCAGGGCGGGTGTGGACCTGGAGAGTGTCGTGTAAGGGAGTCATTCTGTGCCCCAAGAAAAGCCTGGTGCCTCGTGACTTCCTCCTCAGTCCTGCCATACCCCAAAGAAGAACCTTGGGGAGGGGAAAGAATTGTTTTACACACAAAAGTCAACATTGAGGATGGTTGATTTTCTTTCATAAAATCATTGATTTTAAATTATTGATATAAGAAAAATTTAACAAAACTTAGCAATAATATCTGATTTTTAGTTGTCTTCCCAAAAACATGTCCAAATACTAAATGAAATAGAAGAAAATAAGGAATCATTTTATTTACCCACATGCCTTTTGTTGCTGCTTAAGGGCACTGTCAGTCTTACTAATGTTCTCACTTTATGAGACGCTTGATCACATCGGATTTTTTGAGCAGGTTATGATTCACAAATGTCTCTTTGTTTCTGCTCCATTTCGGTGGGAGGGAAATTTCTTCATTTCTAGAAACTCTTGATTTATAAATTAAAAATGCAATCTCAAGTAAAAGTCCTGATTCCCCCCCTTTTTTTTTGTGAGCATTATCAGAGCAGGGCTGATAAGCACAATTTTATCCTAAAAAGGCAAATTGTTTCTTTTATAATACCCAGTTAGGGGACATGCAATGTTCTTCAATAAAAATAGCTAACATATTTATACAGGATTACAACATATTATTAAGTTTTTATGTAGATTATATTTCTCTAAGATATTCATGCTTAAGAAGTGATCTTCATACTCCTGCCTCTACTGATGAAAAACCCAAGACACTAAAATGTCATGAACTCCAAGAGCAGTTACATTTAGAAAATCTGAGAACAGAATCTATGTCTTAAGTTTCAACTGGATACCTTTCCCCAGTTATGAGTGCGTACTTCACACTGGGACCAGTATCATCGTGATTAATAATCCTGTACATGCCATCACATAGCAGGACCAAATTAATTAACCTGTTCCCTGTTAGATTTTTGTGTTTCTGGTTTTGGTTGTCAAAAACTGCGTATTGAAGATACTCGTATCTCTTCTAGCCCAGTCTCTTCTAGCCAGTGTTTACGTATTCACTGACCAGATTATTCTCTCCTATGTGCTCAACTTAGTAATATTAAGAGCTATAATGGAGGAAGGAAGAAATTAAGTCCTATAAAGAAATGACTTGAGCTTCCCATGTCAGGACTGTAGTTGCATGAGAGATGGAGATCCCATTTGGCCAAGCAGGGAAAGACTGACATTCTCACAGACATGAGTTTTCTAGATACATGTGATAAAGCCCAGCAATGAACGGTCTCTGGAGGCTGAGATCCAATGCTCTGTGAGGTTTTTGGAATTGAATAGCAATATGAATTAGTGATTGTAATATATGGATCATGGTTCTTGGTAAGGAATTTCTGAATGATGAGTACAATGAATATTTTATTATTGACTAGGATGTGCTGAAATTGAATGACCTTGGTATAATTCTGCATCATCATACATCGAGTATTCTCTAAATCAGGAACCGCAAAAATGTTCAGTGAAGGATTGTTAATGGCCATAAAAGAGAATAAAAACATAAGCTGTTTAAGTTATCAGAGATGAAGAACAGAAAAGACCTTAGATATGTTGTCCAACCTAGTGTATAGAAACCTAGTCATCTGGAGATGATTACATCTGTTATAACTGTAAGTTTGAGTGCTATGCAGCCATTCAAAATATTTGTTAAAATAAGAAAACTATGTGGCATAGGATTTAACATAAAGAACTTGAGGATTGAAGACATCCCTTAGTTTATCAAACCCTCTTATTTTTCTGTCCCTTGTGACAATGTCTTTCTTTCATTTGGAGTGTTTAGCCCATTTACATTTAATGTAATCATTGATACAGTTAGATTAAGGTCACCCATTTTATTATTTTCTGTCTTTTCCATCTGGCTTTTGTTCCCATATTGCTCTATTTTGTCTTCTTGGGTTAATTAAGTATTTATTTAAAATTCCATGTTAATTTGCTTCTTTGCTATACTTTGTGATCATTTTTAGTGGTCACGGTCTGTATTATAATATATATTCTTAACTATTCAGAATCTACTTAGAGTTAATATTGAACTCTGCTCTTACTCGTCAAGTGTAAGAACCTTGCAATTTATAGCCCCATCTTCTATATTGCAGCTGTCATATATATTACATCTATCTTTATATAAAACTATAATACCATGTTTTTAATAACATCTGTATTGATATAGAACACAGCACATATTTAAAGTATACACTTGGATTCGTTTATTTAAAATTTTGATATAATAGACATATAACATTGAAGGAGATCTGGCCTAAGAACATGAATGTGCTTGCATACAGGACATTTCATGGAGCTGAGTTGCGGCTGAGCTGGCTTGCAAACAGGATGTTCTGCCCATTCCTCTTATGGCCCTTCCGGGGAGAACATTGCCTGCAAACAGGAGTGTTCTCAGATCCTGGAATTCAGCCTAGGGCTGGGAAACAAACACAGCATTGTAAGCACGTGAGCGTGCTTGCATAGAAGCATGTATGATGAGTCACCGCCTTTGGCTAGTTGCCGGCTTTGTCTAGGGGGATATAAATATAAACAGCCCGTGCCAGACGGGGCTTTTTTTCTTCCACTGTCGACACCGGTGTCCGTCTCTTTTTTGGGGCCCCAACTTTCTTCATTTCGTCAGCAACATCACATTATATTAGTTTCAGGTGTACAACATATTGATTCAATATTTGTATATATTGAGAACTGATCACACTAAGTCAACAGTATATTTACCTTTCGCCTGCCTATCCTTTGGATTATTTTCATCATAAGCTCACTTCTGCCTATAATGTACATCATACAATGCATCATTATTATTTTTGCTTTATGCATTTAGTCCTTTTTTAAAGAAATTTTAAAAATTCATTCTTCCACCACTTCCCCTCCAAAATTCTTACACCTGGCAGACACAAACTCAGGAGATCTCTGAGAGCTTTTTATCTATTAATTTAAACCAAGGGGTAAGAGAATTTGATTGGAATACAGCCACACCCATTCGTTTATATATTGTCGATGGCTGCTTTCCAGCTACAACAGCAGAGCTGAGTAACTACAAAAATATTTATTATCTGGCCCTTTATGAAAAAAACTGCTGATCCTCAGTTAACGGCAGTAGAGGAATTCCTGAATGAATGTCACTCAGGGGGATGCACTGCGGTGGTGCTCGAGGCTCTCTGCCTTGGGCTTCTTCCCTCCCCCTTGGCTTTCACTCACCAAGTGGACACAAAGTAGAGAGCAGCTTTGGTCTTCCTAAATATACGTTAGTGACAAGGTAGCTGGCATATTTAGGGGATTAAGAATTCCTTAATAACCAGACACCGAATAGCCAGACAGCTGAGGAGGACCGTGCAATAAAACCGCATATAACAATGAATAAAACCGCATATAACACTTGAGGCAGAGTATAACATGCTTGGCCATGGCATATTATTCTCTTGAAAAACTGCTCAGTTTTTCTTGTGAATATTTTATTCATAAGTTTTGTACAAATATTCAAAATTGGTATTAATATTGATTTCATACATTAATACTCAAAATTAAGAATTTAATAGTCTTAAATTTTTGTTATCGCCATTACATGTCCATTAAAAGTTAGAGGTGCAGGCCTGGTGGTTAAGCTTGCATGCTCCACTTTTGTGGCCCAGAATTCACAGGTTCAGATCCTGGGTATGGACCTATACACTGCTCATCACAGCATGCTGTGGTGAGCATCCCACATACAAAATAGAGGAAGATTGGCACAGGTATTCACTCAGCAACAAACTTCCTCAAGCAGAAAGAGGAAGATTGGCAACAGATGATAGCTCAGGGCCAATCTTCCTCACCAAAAAATAAAAAAAAAAATCAACGTTCAACTTGATTGCAAACCCATATGGCTCTGTTTTTTCATTTCATTTCCTTTCTTGCGATTTTAATATTAGAGTGTTAACCACTTTCCCAAATTCATCTGACAGACTAGTGTTTCCATTTCTACTTTGTTTGAAGCCAACAGATTACCTGGGTACCTGCCCCAGCCCAATTCCTTTGAGCACTTCTCATCCTGGTAGTACCGCTGGGTCCCACATAAAAGGAGCATCTCTAAATGAGCCCCTCAGTGAAAATCAGGTATCATGTGTTCTTGGCCAATAGTATGCTGGAGCTCAGGGCCAGTCTACGAGAGTATAAAATGCCATGTGGCTACTTAGCCGTGTTTCGATACTTACCAGCAAACTTAACAATAGTGCAGATTCTTTAATGTGTGAAGGTTTTAAAGCAGGGTGAGAAATATCCACTAATGGTTTTATTTGTTTAATGTATCATGCCTAAAGTTATAATTTCTCAAATAATTGTCATTTCATTAAACTATCAACATCCCTCTAGATTTGCACTGTCAGATACAATAGCCACTAGCTACTTGTGGCTATTTAAATTTAATTGATTAAAATTAAATAAAATTAAAAATTGAATCCTTCACGGGTACTAGCCATAACAAAGTGTTCACTAGCCATGTGTATCGGACTTTACAGATAAAGAAGTTTTCTATCATCATAAAACTTTCTATCACATAGGAATATTCTGAATACCTACATTTTACATAAATAAAGAGAATTTTATGGATTTAACTAATTAAATACTGCCACACATTTAATCATTTGCAAAATTAATTGAGTACTGTAAAGCATATGGTTAAAATCATAAATCTTTGTCAGATATTTGAAAGCATCTTAATTCTTGTCTAGTAGAAACAATATGCAAAAATATTGTTTAAAAATAGTAAGTTGGAAAAATGTTGACTTACATTTTGTTATTACCATTTTTATGTTTATACTTACTCATATTCTCATTTCTTACCGTATTTCCCCTGTGATTATGATAACTGGACGATTTTAGATAATTCCTGCAGTTTCCATGTTTTTGCCTGACACACACACACAAAGTGTAATCACAAAAAGTGAATGTTTTGGATCTAGCTTATCAACCAAATATTTCTCAGTCAGGGCCTAGGTGTTGGTGACCTTGCGATGGAGGCCCCTAAATATCTTTCCTTTATTTCCTTCTTACAAATACGTGATTGAGATGGGTTAAGTTATAGTTTCAGACCCTTCCTCCCCTATGATAGAGTAACAAGGATAGCAGGCACTCTTTCACCTCAAACAACTTAAAAATATAAAAATATGTGTGAAATGACAGTGTTCAGACATTAGTCAACTGCTCAAGACTAAGATCCCTGACTGCATAAACAGTCAAGGTGAACCCTATTATTTCTCCAAACGTAATGAACCAATAGCCACAGTGGAAAAACTCCATAATATATGGAATATTGGGTAAAGTACGCAAAACGAGACTGGCTTAATAGAGAGGAAAAATTAGACCTATGACATAAAAAAGCCCTTAACTTTTTAAAAGCTATTCTGGTCTTGCCTAACAAAGCTTCAAAATGCACCTTGAAAGGATCAAACACTTTCCAAGTTATACCACCTGCAAAGAAGCAGGAAAATGTGATACACAATCAGGAGAAAAATCAATATTCAAAACTGACTCAGATATAGAATTAGTAGACAGGTTATTAAAATAGTTATACCTATGTTTCATATGGTGACAAAGGTAGAGCAAAATATGAGCATGTTAAGAGAGTCATGGGAGATTTTTAAAAACCCAAATTAAACATATGGAAATGAAAACTACAATGCCTGAAATGTAAACTACATTGGGGAAATTAACAACTGATTAGGTACTGCAGAGGAAAGATTATTGAGGTTGAAGGTATACTAATCAAAAAGAAACAGAATGAAAAGACTGTAAACTTATCAGTGAGCTGTGAGACAACTTTAAGTGAACTAATATTGTCATTAAAGCTCCCAAAGAATGAAGAAAGAGGAGGGGACTGAAAAATTATTTGAAGAATATGGTAAACAATTTTCCAAAATTGATGAAAATTATAGACCTAAAATTAAAACTCAGTGAACTGTAATCATAGGAATGTAGAAATATAAACCAAGGCTGATCATAACCCATGATTTTGAAACAGTGATGAAGTAAAGAGGAAGTCAGCAGAGAAAGGAGACTCATTATATAAAGAACAAAAACAAGAATAAAATCAGATTTCTATTTGGAAACAAGAAGGTAGAAGGCAATTGAGCAAACTCCTTCTGCAGTGCTGAAAAGAAAAATATTTCCTTGAATTCTATGTAAAGTAAAATATTTTTGTAAAAAAGTAAAAATTAGTGTATGTCCAATTTTCTCACAGACATAAGAAATGAAAGAATTGATTTAACAGCATACCTGCACTATAAAAATGTTAAAGTCCCCCAGACAGATAGAAAATAAAATCAGATGAAAACTTAGATCTACACAAGACATGATAAAAATGTGTGTAAGTATATTTCTTTCTTATTTTTTAAATTAGTAAAAAGATAACTGAGTGGGACCCTCAGAATGGTGTAATGAGGAGCTTGGCAATTTTCCCCACAAAGCAACGATGAAACTGAATAACGTTATTAAAACAATTACTTTCACTCTGTGGAAATTGAGCAAACACATAAATGAATCAAGAAGCATTTATTCAAGCAAAACTACTGAACTCCAGGAAGGGACAATGGGAGTGTCCAGAGTTTTAGCCTAGGGATGCTCCCATCTGCCTCTGGCTTTGTTTTACCAGAGTTGAACAAGCTCTGAAAACCAGCAGCATTGAGCTCTGGGAGACTGACATGAGTTGGAATGGAGTCTGGAAAAACCCCATGCCTGGAGGTGTTGTGCAAAAGGAATGTGAACCTCAGTGCAAACAACTGGGGATGGATAGCCAACACAGACGGTCTGAGGGTGCAATATCATGAGACTAACCAGAGGTTAAGACAATTCTGGAAATGAGAAAGCCAGAGAAGTTCTTAATAAGATTTGACATATTCGTGGTGGTCCGGAAGGTTGGTTTATGCATAAAGTTGTGAGAACCCTAGCCATCTGTTCATCTCTGGCTGAATATGAGGCCTTGAGTATGCAAAGAGGTGACAGGAGAAGGCCCTGCAGAAAGTAAAAAGCCAAGGATTTGTTTGTTTTATTTTATTGAGGTCATAATAATTTATATCATTGTGAAATGTCAGTTGTACATTATTGTTTGTCAGTCACTATATAAATGTGCCCCTTCATCCCTTGTCCCTACCCCCCAACACCCTTCGCCTCTGGTAACACTAAACTGTTCTCTTTGTGTGTTAGTTTATCTTCCACTTATGAGTGAAATCATATGGTGTTTGTCTTTTTCTGTCTGGTAAAAGCCAGGGATTTTAATGTGTTTCCCAACCAACACTCAGAGCCATTGCCAAGGGGTAGAAGGCTCACCTAATCAAGGGGCTTATGGACAACATCTGAGCATTCATTGGCTGACCACTAAGCTATGCTGACCCAGAAGTGACGCTGTGAAGCCAGGCTTAAAGGAAAAAAAGAATTTAAAAAATAACAATAAAGTGGTTGGAGACATCAGCATCTCCACGTTGCAAAGGAGACAGATTACAGAATTAGCCAAGTCAGTACACAAAAAACAATATCAGTTCCTGGGGGAGTAGTAGATCTAAATCCAGAGTTGGTGCAATATATTATCTAACATGTCCAGTTGTCAACAATAAAAAATGGGAACTGCAAAGAAATGGGAAAGTGTGAACCATACATGGGGAAAAGTCAACAGAAACTGTTTCTGGGGGAGGTGAAGATAGTGGACTCAGGAAAAAAATACTTAAAAGGAGCTACTACAAATATATTCAAAGATCGAAATGAAACCATATTTGATGAACTAAAATAATGTGTACAATGGCTCATCAAATAGAGAATCAATAAAGAGAGATTACTTTTTAAAAACATAATAGAAATTCAAGATATAAAGTGTTGAATATCTCAAATGAAAAGTTCCAAAGAGAAGCTCAACAGCAAATTGAGTTGTCAGAAGGAAGATTTTGTGAACCTGCTGATAGGTCAATGGAGATTATCCAGTCTGAAGAAACAAAGATAAAAGGAATAAAAATTAACAGAATGTCACAACCTGCTGGGAAAACAATCAAGCATAGCAAGCATACACGACAGAAGTTCCAGGAGTATAATAGTTACTTTGAAGGAGAGTAGAGAAAAGGACAGAAGAGTTCTTTGAAGAAATAATGGCCCCACATTTCCCCAAATGAGGAAAAACCAATCTACAAATCCAAGAAGGTCAACAAACTTCAAGTAGGATAAACAAAAGGAAATTCACATATAAACACATCATAGTCAAGCTACTGAATGCCAAAGACAAGTAGAAAATCTTGCAAGAAGCAAGAGAAAGAGGACTCATTATGTACAAGGGAACCACAAGCAACTGACAGCTGACTTCTCTTCAGAAACAATGCAGGCCAGATGACATTGAAAATGCATTTTTCTCTTTCTTTCAACTGATTGTAAAGATGATTGCACAAAACGATGAAAAAACTGTAATATTGGACCTATATAAATATGTAATATATGAAAATTGCACAAAGACAGGGAAGAATGGAGCTATATCGAAACAGTTTCTAAACCTTACTGGAAGTAAATATTAATCTGAAGAGTATTATGTTAAGATGTATATTGTCTTCCCTTGAGTAACTACTAAGAAAATAATTCAGGCTATTAAGACAACCAGTAAAATGTTTCTCTAGAAAAAAATATATTTGATATGAAAAAGCAGTAAAAAAGGCACAAAAACACATAAGACATAGGAAACAGCAAAATGGGAGATAAAAAGTTAACAATATCAATAATTGAATTAAATTTGAAATGTATGAAGTACTCCAATTGAAAGCTGAGATGGTTGGGGCCAGCTCTGTGGCACAGTGGTTAAGTTCATGTGCTCTGCTTCGGTCACCCAAGGTTTGCAGGTTCTGATCTCAGGTGGGAGCTATCAGCTCTCATCAGGCCACACTGCAGCAGCATTCCCACTAAAGCAGAGCAAGATTGGCACAGATGTTAGCTCAGCAACAATCTTCTTCAAGCAAAAAGAGGAAGATTGGCAACAGATGTTAGCTCAGGGCCAATCGTCCTCGGGGTAAAAAAAAAAAGCAAAGATTGTCAGTCTCAAAACAAAACAATATACAACTGTATGCTGTTTACAAGAGACAAACTTTAAATTCAAATAGACAAATAGGTTCAAAGTAAATCATAGTAAAGTACACCATGCAAATAGTAACAAAATAGCTGGAGTGGCTATATCAATATCAGGCAAAATACTGTTTGATGCAAAAAATGTCACTAGAGACAAAAAGGAATATTTTATAAGGAGGAAAAGGGAAACTTACATAAATATTTAACAATTATAGACATAAACATATTTGACAGCTGAGCAACAAAATATATGAAGCAAGTCTGGCAGAATTAAAGAAGATATAAACAAATTGTCAACAATAGCTGGGGTCTTTAATATGCCATTCTCAGTCTGGGTCCAATGAAGGAAGAGAAACCTCACAGTAATTTGAACAGGAAACTGTTAATATAAATGACTAACTATTAATTAATACTTACATAAGGGGATTAGAATAATGAGAGATTAGCAAGTAAGTAAACAGTACGCTACAGAGTATAAGACTACAGATATAAGGAACACTAAACAGGGCTGAGATTGAGAGCCCATGGGAGATCCACTTGACAGGACTGAGATCCAGACCTTGTGGGAGAGGGCAAGGCCTTTACTTACTGAAAGGACTCTGCGAGTAAGCCATGGTAATGGATCTTCAAGAAGCCCACCTCCTAGTGTGCTGCGTAAAGCTGTCCGTGGGGCATCTCACCAGAGATACTTAAGTGCGAACCTGTGCAATGGAGGACACACATGGAAACTGCTGATTACTGTGAGCTGCTGGCACCAGGCACTGGAGATGCTCTGAGTGACACAGGAGCCAAGGGGATACTCTGCCATAAAATAACCCAAGGATGAGTGTGTGATTAAAGAGCACAGATGTATTTACAGAGCAGCCAGAATGAATGAAACTATAGCTGAGTCAATAATTTTTTAACTGTCACACAGCATTCCCAATAATGGAGAGAAAAACTAGATTAAAAAATGAATATGAACAATCTTATCTGCCAATTTGATTGACATCACATGTGTAGAATAGAGGCAGAGACCATATGCTAGGCTATAAAATGACTCAATATATTTAAAAGAACTGAAATAATGTAAAGTTCTCCTATCACAACATAATTGAATTAAAAAGCAACAGAAAGAAATGTGGGAAAAATCTCAAAGTTTGGAAATTAAACTACATGCTTCTAAACCGCCCATATGTCAAAGAAGAAAT
Source organism: Equus asinus (assembly GCF_041296235.1). Taxonomy (NCBI): domain Eukaryota; kingdom Metazoa; phylum Chordata; class Mammalia; order Perissodactyla; family Equidae; genus Equus; species Equus asinus. The sequence continues at coordinate 2,482,983 of NW_027225520.1, read as the reverse complement.
CACAATGGAAACTAAAAATAATTTGAATGAATGAAACAAAAACAACATCTCACAACAGATTAGAAGTAAACGAGGATGCAGAGGAAAATTTATAGCTTTAACACCTATATTAGAAAAAATTATTTTAAATAAATACCTAATTGTTCTAATTGAAGGTAGAAAAGAGGAGCAAACAAAACCAAAAGCAAGCAGAAGGAAGGAAATGATCAAGAATAGAGCAGAGATGGAAGTCTATTAGAAATAATAAAAAATTACAGCAAAGATACAGGGTACAAAACCAACTTACAAAGATCAGTTGCATTTCTATACTCTAATAATGAACTAAGAGAATTCAAGAATACCATCCCATTTACAATTGCAACAAAAAGAATAAAATATCTAGCAGTAAATTTAATCAAGGAGGTAAAAGACCTATACAATGAAAACTATAAGACATTACTGGAAGAAATTGATGATGACATAAAGAAATGGAAAGATATTCCATGAACTTGGATTGGAAGGATAAACATAGTTAGAATGTCCATACTACCTAAAGTGAGCTACAGATTCAATGCAATCCCAATCAGAATCCCAATGACATTCTTCACGGAAATAGAACAAAGAATCCTAAAATTCATATGGGGGAACAAAAGAACCCAAGTAGCTAAAGCAATTCTGAGGAAAAAAAAAAAAAAAACAAAGCTGGAGGCATCACAATCCCTGACTTCAAAATATACTACAAAAATATAGTAATCAAAACAGCATGGTACTGGTAAGAAAACAGGCACACAGATCAGTGGAACAGAAGAGAAAGCCCAGAAATAAAACCACACATCTACAGACAGCTAATCTTTGACAAGGGGGCTAAGAACATACAATGTAGAAAGGAAAGACTCTTCAATAAATGACATTGGGAAAACTGGACAACCATATGCAAAAGAATGAAAGTAGACCATTATCTTTCACCATAAACAAAAATTAACTCAAAATGGATCAACTACTTGAAGGTAAGACATGAAACTATAAAACTGTTAGAACAAAATATAGGCAGTAGACTCTTTGACATGGGTCTTACAAAGATCTTTTTGAATACCATGTCTCTTCAGGCAAGGGAAAAAAAGAAATAACTGGGACTTCATCAGACTAAAGAGCTTCTGCAAGGAAAAGGGAACAAGGATCAAAATGAAAAGACAACCAGGGCTGGCCCGGTGGTGCAGTGGTTAAGTTTGCATGTTCCATTTTGGCGGCCCAGGTTTCACTGGTTCGGATTCAAGGTGTGGATCTGGCACCACGTGGCAAGCCATGCTGTGGCAGGTGTCCCACATATAAAGTAGAGGAAGATGGTCACCGATGTTAGCTCAGGGCAAGTCTTCCTTAGCAAAAAGAGGAGGATTGGCAGTAGTTAGCTCAGGGCTAGTCTTCCTCAAAAAAAAAAAAAAAGAAAAGAAAATATACTAAGGCAGCAAGGCAGAAGAAAATAACTTGCAAAGGAACCCCATCAGGTTTTCAGTGGATTTCTCAGCAGAAACCTGACAGTCTAGGAGAGAGTGGAATGATCTATTCAAAATCCTGAATGACAAAACTTCCAGCCAAGAATACTCTATCCAATGAAAATCTCCTTCAGATATGACAGAGAAAAACTTGCCCAGATAAACAAAAGCTAAGGGAGTTCATTGCCACAAGTGCCCCCCTACAAGAAATCCTCAAGCAGGCCCTCATATCTGAAAAAAGAAATAGGAAAGGCGCTACAAAGCCCTGAGCAAGGAGATGATAGGCAGGCAATAATCAAGAAGTGGCAGATCTCTATCAGATAAGGTTAGTAAACAATTCTAACGTCAAGGATAATATAAACAGAAAATACCAAAACAAAAATGACCTCATCTTTTTATCCATAGATGCACAACACAGGTTGGAAAAAGATATGACAAAATAACTTAGAAGGGAAATAGTAAAGGGATGGAATCAGTATAGTCTAAGGAAGTAGGAGGCTGTCAGAAAATGGACTATCTCAACTATGAGATTGTTTATATGAACTTAAGGGTAACCAATAACAAATAATCAGAACAGACATCTTTACAATAAACGAGGAGGAAAAGAAGAAAAACAACAGAGAAAACTACCTAATCAAATTGGTAGTCCAAAATACATAGGAAGGAAACAAAGGAAATGCAGAAGAACCAGGAAATGTGTGAGAAGATGGGAGTGTTAAGCCCTATATATCAATAGTCTCTCTAAATGTAAATGGATTGAATTCTCCAATCAAAAGATACAGAGTGGCAAGATGGATTAAAGAACAAATGCCAACAATATGCTGCCTCCAGGAAACATATCTCAGCTCTAGAGACAAACATAGGCTCAGAGTGAAGAGATAGAAGACAATACTTCAAGTTGATGGCAAACCAAAGAAAGCAGGTGATGCCATACTTATATCAGACAAAGTAGACTTCAAGATAAAACTGATAAAGAGAGACAGAAAGGGGCAGTGTATAATAATAAAGGGGACTCACCACCAAGAAGACATAACACTTATAAACATGTCTGCACCCAACAGGAGCACCAAAGTACATAAAGCAACTATTAACAAAGCTAAAAGGAGATATTACCAACAACACAATAATAGTAGGGGACCACAATACTCCACTTACATCAGTGGATGGATCATCTAGACAAAAAGCCAACAAACAGATACTGGACTTAAATGAAAAACTAGATGAGATGAACATAGTAGACATATATAGAGTCCTCCATCCCAAAACAGCAGAATACACATTCTTCTCAAGAACGCATAGAACATTCTCAGGGATAGAGCAAATATTGGGAAACAAGGCAAACCTTAATAAATTTAGGTAGATTGAAATGATATCTACTATCGTTTCTGACCATAATGCCGTGAAACTAGAAATCAACTACAAGAAAAAAGCTGGGAGAGGAACCAAAAATGTGGAGACTAGACAACATGCTACTGAACAACCAAAGGGTCATCAAAAAAATAAAGGAAGAGATCAAAAGATATTCAGAGGCAAACAAAAATGGAAACACCATGTTGACTCTTATGAGATGCAGTAAAAGCAGTCCTAAGAGGGAAGTTTATAGCAACACAGCACCACGTTAACAAACAAGAAAAAGCTCAAATAAACTATCTTAATCTACACCTAACAGAATTAGAAAAAGAAGAAGAAACAAAGCCCAAGCTCAGGAGAAGCAGGGAAATAATAAAAATTAAGTGCAGAAATAAATGAAATAGAAACAAAAAAGACTGTGAAAGGATCAATGAAACAAGGAGCTGGTTCTTTGAGAGGATGAACAAAATTGACAAACCCTTAGTGAGACTAAGAAAAAAAGAAAGAAGGCTCAAATACATAAAATTAGAAATGAAAGAGCAGAAATTTCAATGGATAGCACAGAAATACAAAAGATTATGAGAATACTATGAAAAACTATATGCTAACACACTGGACAACCTAGAAGAAATGGATAAATTCTTAGACTCTTACAACCTCCCAAAACCGAATCAAGAATAAACAGAGAATCTGAATAGACCAATCACAAGTAAAGAGATTGAAACAGTAATCAAAAACCTCTCCAAAAATAAAAGTCCAGGACCAGACGGCTTCTCAGGAGAATCCTGCCAAACATTCAAAGACAATTTATTACCTATTCTTCTCAAACTATTCCAAAAAGTTGAGGAAGATGGAAATTCCCCTAACACATTCTATGAGGCCAACATCACCCTGATCCCACCACCAGACAAGAACAATACAAAGAAGGAAAATTACAGGTCAATATCGCTGATGAACATAGATGCAAAAATCCTCAACAAAATATTGGCAAACTGAATACAGTAATACATTAAAAAGATCATACACCATGATTAAGTAGTATTCATACCAGGGACACAGGGATGTTTCAACATCCACAAATCAGTAAATGTGATATAACATATAAACACAAAAGGAGGAAGAAAAACCACATGATCATCTCTGTAGAAGCAGAGAAAGCATTTGACAAGATCCAGCATCCATTCATGATAAAAATTCTCAATCAAATGGGTATAGAAGGAAAATATCCCCACACAATAAAGGTCATATATGACAAACCCACAGCCAACATCATACTCAGTGGGGGAAACTGAAAGCCATCCCACTGATAACAGGAACAAGACAAGGATGCCCACTCTCTCCACTCTTATTCAACATAGTACCAGAGGTTTTGGCCAGAGCAATTAGGCAGGAAAAAGAAATAAAAAGAATCCAAATAGGCACTGAAGAAGTGAAACTTTCACTCTTTGCAGACGACATGATTTCTATACATAAAATGTATAGAAAACTCTAAAGAATCCATTGGAAAACTCTTAGAAATAATCAACAACTACAGCAAAGTTGTAGCATACAAAGTCAACGTACAAAAATCAGTGGCATTTCTCTACTCTAATAATGAACTAATAGAGCAAGAACTCAAGAATACAACCCAATTTACAATTTCAACAAAAAGATTAAAATATCTAGGATTAAATTTAACCAAAGATGTGTAAAACCTATACAAGGAAAACTATAGGACATTACTGAAAGAAATCGATAATGACATAAAGAAATGGAAAGATAGTCCATGTACACAGATTGGAAAAATAAACATAGTTAAAATGGCCATACTACCTAAAGCAATCCACAGATTCAATGCAATCACAATCAGAATCCCAATGACAATCTTCACAGAAATAGAACAAAGAATCTTAAAATTCGTATGGGGCAACAAAAAACCCAGAATAGCCAAAGCAGTCCTGAGAAACAAGAAAACTGATGGCATCGAAATCCCGGATTTCAAAACATATTACAAAACTGTAGTAATCAGAACAGCATGGTACCAGTACAAAAACAGGCACACAGGTCAGTGAAACAGAACTGAAAGCCCTGAAATAAAACCACACATACATGGACAGCTAATCCTCAATAAAGGAAGCAAGAGGGGCTGGCCTGGTGGTGCTGTGGCTAAGTTTGCACATTCCTCTTTGGTGGCCCAGGGTTGGCCAGTTTGGATCCTGGGTGTGCACATGGCACCACTTGGCAAGCCATGCTGTGGTAGGCATCCCACATATAAAGTAGAGCAGGATGGGCACAGACGTTAGCTCAGGGCCAGCCTTCCTCAGCAAAAAGAGGAGAATTGGCAGCAGACATTAGCTCAGGGCTAATTTTCCTCAAAAACAAATAAATAAATAAATAATAAAGGAACCAAGAACATAGAATGGAGTAAGGAAAGCCACTTCAATAAGTGGTGCTGAGAAAACTAAAGAGCCAAATCTAAAATAATGAAAGTAGACCATTATCCTTCTCCATAGACAAAAATAGACCCAAAATGGATCAAAGACTTGAATGTAAGACCAGAAACTATAAAACTTCTGGAAGAAAATATAGGCAGTACACTCTTTGTCATCAGCCTTAAAAGGATCTTTACAAACATAGTGTCCACTCAGACAAGGGAAACAAAAGAAACAATAAACAAGCGGGACTTCCTCAGACTAAAGAGCTTCTGGAAGGCAGAAGAAACCAAGATCTAAATGAGAAAACAACTCAGGAACTGAGAGAAAATATTTGCAAATCATATATATGATAAGGGATTAATCTCTGCAATATATAAAGAGCTCACGCAACTGAACTATGAAAGAATAAATGACCCAATCAATAAGTGGGCAGAGGATATGAAGAGACATTTTTCCAAAGAAGATATACAGACGGTCAATAGGCAGATGAAAAGGTGCTAAACATCACTAATCATGAGGGAGATACAAATCAATGCTACAGTTAGATATCATCTTATGCCTGTTAGAACAGTTACAATCACCAAGACAAAAAAATAACAAATGTTGGAAAGGTTGTGCAGAAAAGGGAACCCTCATCTACTGGTGGTGGGAACGCAAACTTGTGCAGCCACTTTGGAAAACAGTATGGAGATTTCTCAAAAGGTTAAAAATAGAATTACCATATGACCAGGCTATCCCACTACTAGGTATTTATCCAAAGATCTTGAAATCAACAATAAGAGATGTATGCACCTCTAAGTTCATTGCAGCATTATTCACAATAGCCAAGATGTGGAAGCAACCCAAGTGCCCAACGACTGATGATTGGATAAAGATGATGTGGTATATATATACAATGGAATACTACTCCACCATAAAAAGCACATAATCGTCCCATTCACAACCACATTGGTGGAACTTGAGGGCATCATGTTGAGAGAAATAAGCCACACAGAGAGAGAAAAGAACATATGATTTCACTCATATGTGGAGTATAAACAAACTTATGGACAAAGAGAACAATTTAGTGGTTACTGTGGCAGCAGGAGAGTGGGTACAAGGGGTGAGGTGGCATATCGATATGGTGTTTGATAAATACTGATGTACAACTGAAATTTCACAATGTTATAAACTAGTTAGACCACAATAATTTTTTTTAAACTGGTTTTTTGGAAAGTTCAAAAAAGGTGAGACAACATGAGTGACATCAGCCTCATGGTGGAATTTTCCCCCTTGTCACTCCCCTCTAAGTTACAGCCAAATGGACATGCACTGACCAAGAGAGGATTTCCTATACAGCACTAGAGGATGCCTAAGAGATCCATGCGTCTATACATCTGAAGGTGGGTGGACTCAACCCCCAGTAAGCAGTGGAACTAGGGGAGAAGCCCCCACCACCCTCCCTGAGTGGCAGCAATCCAGGTTGTGGATCCTCACACAGTGGCTTGCACAAGTGGTGAGGACAGCCCAGCCTGGCCTGTGTGACTGCTGGCACAGTGGAGGTGGCCTGGCCCACACAACTGTGAGCAAACGGGGTGGGGGCAGAAGAAATAGCCCCTTTGCCCCAGCAGTGGCAGGTGGAACCTGTGACCAGAGGCTTCAGGAAACACAGCAGATCTGGTGACCTAGCCCCCACTGGTGGCACCCCCCAACACCAGCTCAGCAGCAGCAGGAGATACATATAGTTCTCCAGGTCCCTGGCAGGGATAGTGACACCTGTGAACCCAGCACCCCTGGCAGCAGTGCAGTGAGCACCTTCAGACAACCCAGGACAAGCATCACCGGTCATGATGGGGCAGCAGCATCCAAGCCTATGGGAGCCAACAGAAAGCCAGGGGGGTCTCAAATAGACCAGCCTCACTATACCTGGAAGACCTAGAAAAAGAATAAACAAAGCCCAACGTCAGGAAAAGGAAGGAAATAATGAAATCAGAGCAGAAATAAATGAAACAGGAAGTAGAAAAACAATAGAAAGGATCAATGAAACTAAGAAGTGGTTCTCTGAGAAGATAAACAAAATTGACAATATCTCAGCCAGATTCAGAAAAAAAGAGAGAAGACTCGAATAAATACAATCAGAAATTACAGAGCAGTAACTACAATGGACACTGCAGAAACACATTGGATTACAGAAGAATACTATGAAACACTATATGTCAACAGACTGAATAGCCTGGAAGAAATGGATAAATTCTTAGAACCATATGACCTCTGAAAACTGAATCATGAAGAAATAAAGAATCTGAATACACCAATCACAAGCAGAGATTGAAACTGTTATCAAAAGCCTCCCAAAGAAAAAGTCCAGGACCATACAGCTTCTCTGGTGAATTCTAACAAACATTCAAAGAAGATTTAATTCCTATGCTTCTCAAACTATTCTGAAAAATTGGGAGGATGGGACACTTCTGCATTCATTTTCTGAGGCAAACATTATCCTGATATGAAAACCAGACAAGGATGACACAAAAAAGGAAAATTACAGGCCAATATCAGTGATGAACATAGACGCAAAAGTACTCAACAAAATATTAGGAAATTGAATACAACAATACATTAATTGGATCATAGACCACAATCAAGTGGGATTTACTGTAGGGGTGCTGAAATGGTTCAACATTAGCATATCCATCAATGTGATGTACCACATTAACAAAATGAAGAATGAAAATCACATGATCATATCAATAGATGGAGAGAAAACATCTGACAATTTCCAATATCCATTTATGATAAAAACTCTCAATAAAATGGGTATAGAGGGAAAGTACCTCAACATTACAAAGGCCATATATGACCAACCCACCGCCAACATCACACACAATGGTCAAAAAGTGAAAGCCATTCCTCTGAGAACAGGAACAAGACAAGGGTGCCCACTCTTGCCACTCTTCTTCAACATAGTACTGGGAATTTTAGCCAAACAAGTAAGGCAAGAAAAAGAAATAATAGGTATCCAAAAAGGAAAGGAAGAATTAAAACTGTCACTATTTGTGGTTGACATGATTCTATATACAGAAAACTGTAAAGAATCCAACAAAAAACTATTAGAAATAATCAATGAATACAGTAAAGCTGCAGAGTACAAAATCAACATTCAAAAATCATTTGCGTTTCACTCCATAACGGGGGCCTGCAGTTTGCCAGTTGGGATCCTGGGCGTGGACCTACACACCGCTCATCAGGCCATGCTGTGGTGGCATCCCAAATAGAAGAACTAGAACTATTTACAACTAGGATATACAACTATGTACTGGGGCTTTGGGGAGAAAATAAAAGAGGAAGATTGGCAAAATACGTTATCTCAAGGCCAGTCTTCCTCACACACACAAAATCAGTTGCATTCCTATACACTAGTAATGGACCACCAGAAAGAGAAGTCAAGACTATAATCCCATTTACAACTGCAACAAAAAAGAATAAAATACTTGGAATAAATTTAACCAAGGAGGTGAATGCCATATACTCCAAAAACTATGACATTAATGAAATAACTCAAAGAAGACAAAGAAATGGAAAGATATTCCATTCCCACGCATTGGAAGAATAAACACAGTTAAAATGTCCATATTACCTAAATCAATCTACAGATTGATCTACAGATCAACCTACAGACTTAATGCAAACCCGAATGGAATACCAATGACATTCTTCATGAAAAGAGAAAAAAGAATCTTAAAATTTATATGGAAAAACAAATGACACTGAATAGCCAAAGCAATTCTGAGGGGGGAAAAAAGAAACAATATTTGGATGTATCATGCTCCCTGAACTCAAAATATACTACAAAGCTGTAGTAGTCAAAACAGCATGGTACTGGCATAAAAAACCCGGATATACAGATCAATGGAACAGAATTGAAAGCCCAGAAGTAAAACCACACATCAAGGGACAGCTAATCTTCAACAAAGAAGGCAAGAACACACAATGAAGAAAGGAAAATCTCTTCAATTAATAGTGTTGGGAAAATTGGACAGCCACATGCAAAAGAATGAGTGTAGACCATTGTCTCACATGATACACAAAAATTAACTCTAAATTGATTAAAGACTTGAACGTAAGACCTGAAACCATAAAACTCTTAGAAGAACATATAGGCAGTACAGATTTGACGTAGGTCTTAGTAGTATCTTTCTGAATACCATGTCTCTACAGGCAAGGGAATCAAAAGACAAAATAAAGAAATGGGATTACATCAGACTAAAGAGCTTCTGCAATGCAAAGGAAACCATCAGCAAAACGAAAAGACAACCTCCCAATGGGAAGAAAACATTTGCAAATCATACATCTGACAAGGCGTTACTTTCCAAAATATATAAAGAGCTCATACAACTCATTAACAAGAAAAAAGAATAATCCAATAAAAAAATGGGCAGAGGATACGAACAGACATTTTTCAAAGACGATATCCAGATGGCCAACAGGCACACGAAAAGATGTTCGACATCACTAATCATCAGGGAAATGCAAATCAAAACGACAATGAGATATCACCTCAGACCAGTCAAATGGCTATAATTACCAAGACAAAAAATAACAAACGTTGGAGAGGATGTGGAGTAAAGGGAATGCTCATAAACTGGTGGTGGGAATGCAAACCGGTGTGACCACTATGGAAAACAGTATGCAAATTTCTCAAAAACTTAAAAACGGAAATACTGTATGATCCAGCCATTCTGCTACTGGGTATTTATCAAAAGAACATGAAATCACTAATTCAAAAAGATATATGCACCCGTATGCTCACCACAGCATTATTCACAATAGGCAAGATGTGGAAGCAACCTAGGTGCCCATCAAGAGACAAATGGATAAGAAGGTGTTGTATATATATACAATGGAATACTAATCACCCATAAAAACAGACAAACTCCTCCCATGTGAGACAACATGGATGGATCTTGAGCAAAATAAGTCAGACAGAGAAAGAAATACTGTATGATTTCACTCCTATGTGGAATATAAGCAAACACATAAATGAGAATAGATTAGTGGTTACCAGAGGAAAAAGGGATGAGGGAGGATGAAATGGTAAAGCCACATATGTATGGTGATGGATAAAAACTGAATTATTGGTGATGAACACAATGCAGTCTAAAGAGAAACTGAAATATAATGATAGACACTTGAAATGTATACAAGGTTGAAAGCCAATATGACCCAATAAAATAATTATATATATAGAAATACATATATATACATATATATATATTTAAATACAGACACTGACCACTAAAAATAGGCACATATAGAAAAAGCAAGTTAAAATGGAATTTTAAATAAATATTATTAACCCCAAAGAAGAAAAAAAGAGAAAGGGGAACAAAAGCCAAACGGAAAAAAAGAAAACATATAGTAAAACGGATGACCTAAATCTAACTGTCAATAATTACATTAAATGTAAAAGGATAAAATTCTCCAATTGAAACTTAGAGTTTGTCATAACAGATAGAAAAACAGCATTTAAAAAGAAACAAAAGAATATCTTAAATACTCAAATTCTTTGTTAAATTCTATCATATGTAGTTTCATTATTTTGACAAATATTTTGAATGGCTGCATAGCACTCTAACTTATGGTATAATAGAATTAATCATGTTTAGATGATTATGATTTTATACATTAAGTTGGACAACATATCTAAGGTCTTTTCTGCTCTTGCTCTCTGTTAATTTAAGACATGATTTTACTCTCTCTTATGGCCACTAGCAATCCGACTTAGTACTTCTGTGGTTCATGAGTTAGAGGATACTAATGTAGGATGATCCAGAATTATATCAAAGTCATTAAAATTCATCGCATCCTAGTCAGCAATAAAATAGTCATATTTATCATTCAGGAATCCGTTACCAAGGACCATGATCCATATATTTTCAAGTCTTAAATCATATTGCTATTCAATTCCAAAAACCTCACAGAGCATTGGATCTCAGCCTCCAGAGATCGTTCATTGCTGGGCTTTATCACGTGTATCTAGAAAACTCACGTCTGTGAGAATGTCAGAGTCTTTCCCTGCTTGGCCAAATGGGATCTCCATCTCTCATGCAACTACAGTCCTGACACGGGAAGCTCAAATCATTTCTTGACAGGACTTAATTTCTTCATTCCTCCATTATAGCTCTTAATATTACTAAGTTGAACATATAGGAGAGAATAATCTGGTCAGTGAATACATAAACACTGGCTAGAAGAGACTCGGCCACATAAGGAGGACTAGGTTATTTGGAACCATTGTTCAGTTCACTGGAATGGGAGGAACTGGGAAGCACATAATAACATGGGGTTCTTTTGGGTAGGAAGCTTCAGAACAATTAATGAAAACATTTACGTCCCACTATTTCAATGAGAAGGAAACACTAACTTACACATACCATGGTTGTGCACCTGCCAAAACGGATCAGTCCTCCTTGGGATTCCTCTACTGGGAAAGAACAAAGAGAATCCAGAGCTGGGAAAGGAAAAAGAGACCATGAGAGCAAGCATAATTTAGGGTTACCATGAGAGGAAGTAACATTTGGCTCCTCCATTCCATTTTGCATAATACCTCTAACTGTACAAACATAACAATATGAAAAAATTAGAAGGACTGTACATAAACCCAAACTCTTCCCCTAATGCCCAGGAAACCCAAACACTTCAGCAGACAGTTTTCTGGCCAGACCTCCACTTTGGGGAAGCTGCTCTGCACCTGAGACTAGGCTGCTCAGCCCAGCCCTGAACAGGTCCTCCTCCCTCCATTCACACCTTCCAGGACTGAAAAGGAGCCACGCCATCCAGGCACACCTAACCTCATGGCCTTGGGGTCAGGTGAGGTTGAAGAGGTTAGAAAAGACATAGAACTGGTCAGGAAATATTCAGTATTCCAATTCCAGAAAAACTGACTGTGATTAAACACATTACAACATATCCACGTAATAAACGTGAAGTCAGGAAAAATATCGTGAACATGGAAAGCATTCCGGAAACACTGTCAGTAGAAAAATCAGGTTATAAAACTATAGGTACAATATGATACCATTTGAAGAACATATGTGTATCTCAATATCAAACGACTGAAAAATCATCAGACTTCAATAGACAGAAAAAATCTAGAAAGTTTTACATTTACATGTTGACAGTGCTTATCTTTTGCCCCTGATGGGGGATTTTGTTTGTTGAGTATATCTTAACTTGCTGATTGAATGTTCATTTGTTAAAATATCTATGCATGTGAAGATTTGTTGTGTGTTAAGTGGAAGCTGTTTTCCAAAATGTGGAAAGTTCATTCTTCTAAACAGAGTTTAGTTGGTCTTGGGGAAATGTACTAAATTTGGGTTGTTTTATTAAATGGTTTTTGTTTCCTTCAGTTACCAGTGACACAATCTCCTCTCAGGTTTCTAGGCATGCTCATTGCTGGATTACTGTCTAGACAGATGGCTGAAGTCCCTGAGTATAGCTAATATGTATTGTTGCTGGTCTCAGGGCTACATCCTTTTGCAAGTTCTCTTCATGGAACCCTTTCCCATCCTGTTAGCCACGTCCTCCAGAAAGCTGCTCAATTATCTTATCCCATCAGTCTCACTCAGCAACCATCATCATCAGAATAAAAAATGTAAAGTAGGAGTTACCATGTGACCCAGGACTTCTGCCCTTAGGTATATACTGAAGAGAATGGAAATATGCATTCACACAAAAACTAGTACACAAATGTTCACATTTGTCACAGCCAAAAAGTGGAAGCAATACAAATGTCCATCAACAGATGGATGAAGAAAATGCCATTTATGGATATAAGGGAATATTACGCAGCCAGAAAAATAAGGCTATTTTGATACCGACTCCTCATGGATGACCTTGAGGACACTGCACTAAGTAAAATGAGCTAGTCACGAAAGTATAAATTTTGCACGATTGCTCTACTATGAGGGTCCTAGAGAAGTCAAATTCATAGACACAGAAAGGAGAACAGTGGTTGCCAGGACTGGGAGGAGAGGGGAATGGGGAGTTAGTGTTTAATGGGACAGAGTTTCAGTCGAAGATGAAAAAGTCCTGGAAGTGGGTGGTGCTGATGGTTGTACAACAGTGTGAATGTACTTACTGTCACAGAACTGTACACTGAAAAGTGGTTAAAATAGCAAATGTAATGCCGTGTATACTTTCCAAAATAAAGTAAAAGAATGATGTGCTTATCTACCACATGGACGAACTTTGAAAACCTCAGGCTAAGTGAAAGGAGCTAGACATAAAAGGACACATACTGCATGATTCCATGTAGACTGAATTTCAAGACTCAGCAAATCCATGGAGACAGACGACGTGTTAGTGGTTTCCAGAGTATGGGAGGACGAGGGATAGGAAGTGACAGCTGACAAGGACAGGGTTTCTTACTAAGGTGATCAAATATTTTGGAATTAGATAGTGGTACTGATTTGTACAACCTTGTGAATATAGTAAAAAGTTTTCATTTGAGTACATTTTTACAAGGTGAATTTGGGGCTGGCCCAGTGGTGTAGTGGTCAAGTTCAGCACATTTTGCTTTGGTGGCCCGGGTTCACAGGTTTGGGTCCCAGGCATGGACCTACACCACTCATCATGCCATGCTGTGGTGGCACCCCACATACACAACAGAGGAAGACGGGCACAGATGTTAGCTCGGGGCCACTCTTCCTCAAGCAAAAAGAGGAAGATTAGCCACAGGTGTTAGCACAGGGCCAAACTACCTCACCAAAAAAAAAAAAGGGGGGGGGAATTTTATGATCATGTGTATATCTCAACTGAAAAAGTAAGGTAAAAATTTACAACATAAATTCCTTACCATCATGGTGCTCTCATAGGTCATCATAGTTTGATCGCAACCCGACAGTGGTGGCTGCAGTCAGAATGACATCACTGCCTTATCAAACACCAAGTCACATTATCTGAATCTCCCTAGTGGCCTTCAATGCATCTATTCCTATTCAGGGTTTACTTTACCTACCAGAAGGAACATAAGAGTATCAACAGTGTCATTTGAGTCTTTTTATCACCCCAAATACTAAGATGGCATGGTCTGGCATATGATAAGCATTTACTAAAAATCTGATTATTTTACCCCAAATTCTAGTTCTAGACATTTCTTAAGAAAATATTGAGATAAAGAAATGCATGTACGAGTATCTTCAATACAGAGTTTTTGACAGCCAAAAACTAGAAACACAAAAATCTAACAGGGAACAGGTTAATTAATTTGGTTCTGCTGTGTGATGGCATGTACAGGATTATTAATCAGGATGATACTGGTCCCAGTGTAAAGTACACACTCATAACCGGGGAATGGTATCCAGTTGAAACTTAAGACATAGATTCTGTTCTCAGATTTTCTAAATGTAACTGCTCTTAGAGTTCATGACATTTTAGTGTCTTGGGTTTTTCATCAGTAAAGGCAAGAGTACGAAGATCACTTACTTAGCATGAATATGTTGGAGAAATATGATCTACATTAAAACTTAGTAATATGTTGTAATCCCATATAAATATAAATATGTTAGCTATTTTTATTGAAGAACATTGCATGTCCCCTAATTGGGTATTATAAAAGAAACGATTCTCCTTCCTAGAGTAAAATTGTGCTTATCAGCCCTGCTCTGATAATGCTCACAAAAATAATGGGCAAAATTAGATCTTTTGCTTGAGAATGCATTTTTAATTCATACATCAAGAGTTTCTAGAAAAGAGGAGGAGGAAATTTCCCTCCCGCCGAAATGCAGCAGAAACAAAGAGACATTTGTGAATCACAACCTGCGCAAAGAAGCTGATGTGATCAAGCGTCTCATAAAGTGAGAACATCAGTAAGACTCTCAGTGCCCTGAAGCAGCAACAAAAGGCATGTGGGTAAATAAAATGATTCCTTATTTTCTTGTATTTCAATCAGTATTTGGAAATCTTTTTGGGAAGACAACTAAAAATCAGATATTATTCCAAAGTTTTGTTAAATTTTTCTTATATCAATAATTTAAAATCAGTGAATTTATGAAAGAAAGAAACAACTATCCTCAATGTTGATTTTTGCATGAAAACAATTCTTTCCCCTCCCCAAGGTTCTTCTTTGGGGTATGGCAGGACTGAGGAGGAAGTCACCAGGCACCAGGCTGTTCTTGGGGCACAGAATGACTCTCTTACACGACACTCTCCAGGTCCACACCCGCCCTGCTCATACACATAAACAGATGGAAAAGACGACAGAGCCTGGACTACGGGTATAGGTTTACAGCACGTTCCTGGGGTCCGAGCTCTGGGAACCCCGAGGCTCTGAGACAGTAGCTGCCCCTCAGAGCTCCCAAGTAGAGAACTCCCCAGGCTTTCCCAAACTAACCTCGGTGCCCCCTGGCTGGAAATCTTCCTTTAGGGCTCAATGTCCTACTTTCCTCTTGCAGCCAAGTGGCTGTGAGGAGAGAAGAGGAGGAAGCGCCAGGGAGCCCAGAGCCACCAGACAGTGACGCCACAGAGCCACAGCCATCACACCCGCACAGGTGAAGGACACGCAACCAAATCCCCGTCACCCCAGCACAGCCACTCACCTGTCACAGCCTCGCAGCCACACCCACGGCACGGAGGCGCATCCCACCGCTCACTCGCGTCTCTCACACACACCCCGCCACACGCTGCCCGTCTGTCCCCACAGACACACACCGTCCTCTGCCGTTCATGCCCGAGAGTCCCCTGAGGACTGGCGTCCTTACTACGGGCCTCCACCCTGTGAGCGCTCCCGCTGCCACCCCACCTGGTTCACGTCGGGCTCCGAATTGACTCGCTTCACAGGATTCCCGCATCCTGTGCTAACACATCCACAAACGAGCTCCACTCACCTTGCAAAGAGGGAGAAGCGCGCGAAAACGGAATGGAAGCCGAAGATCTGGCGTGACCGCTGCCCTCTGGCAAGTGTCGCTCCAACCTGAACCTCTCTGGGCGCGGCGGCTCGTCAGACAGGCCGCCGAAGCGCGGAAGTCCCGGTGGAACTGCAGCGGCGAGAACCGCCCGGAGCCCGGCCCCGGAGCGCGCGATGCGAGGGCACGTGCACGGGCAAACGCCGCTGCGCCCAGGAGGCCGAGCAGGGCAGCCCGGCGCTGGTTCTGAGCCTCTGGCCTGTGCACGCAGAGTCGCACTGGAGTGTCGGGGGGCGGCCCCTGGGGCGCGAGCGCACGGCGGGTGTGAGCTCTGAGGGCGGGGCCCCGGGCGAGTCCCCTCAGGCGGCTGCAGCCTGGCGACAGCATATGCGGAACCTAACTCCTGATACCGCCGGGGGCGGGATGGTTTATTCAGAAAGCCTGTTAGCTGCGTTTAAACGGTGTGTAGGAGTGAAGTAACACATGTTTACTTAATTCTCTAGGCTAAGCTATAATAATAAAAATGGAATGAATATTTAATTGTAAAGGTGCTGTGGTGAATATTTTGTATATACTTTGCAATATTGATTTAGGGACAGATTTTCCAAGCATACCCAAAGAGAGGAATCTTAGTAAAATTCTAAGAGTTCACTGGATAATTATTGTAATCATCCTAATCACTTGAATGCAAATCAATTAATAAAAGTAAATCCTAGACAAAGATTTGATAGATTTATTTTAACAAATATAATGAGACTGCATTACAGCCCGCTGAATTAGAATCTCTGGAAAGCTTTTGTTTATGTCTGTGGAGGATTTTGACACAGCCAATGCATGGACTAAGATTTGAGAGTCAGTGCCTAATAACAAGTATAATAATGCAAATAATAACTAATGTATACTTAATCCATGCCATGAGCCATGCACCAGGCCAAGCACTTCAGATTATCTCCTTTAACATTCATAACAACCCAATGGTGTAGGTACTGTTACTATTCCTGTTTTATATGTGAGGGAATGGACGTTTAGAGGGGTCAAGTTACTTGCTTAAGGTCACATGGTAGGACTTGAGCTCATGAAACAGACAAACAGCTTTTCAGCCTCTAGCTGTAACCATCAATTATATACAGAGGGCCAAGGAACATGTTAAATGGCACCATGGGGATTCAATCAGAAAACTCCAGAATGTGGGAAATTCCATGACATAAATGACTTGGGTTTTTTTTGACAATCAAAATGGATGAAACAGAGAGGGAAGAGAGACTTGTAGATCAGCACTGTCCTATAACACTTTGTGCAATCGTGGAAATGTTCCGTATCTGCACTATCCATGCGACTATTTGGCACTTGAAATGTGGCTGTTGCAATGGAGGAACTGAATTTTTAATTTTATTTAATTTGAATTAATTTGTGTTTAAATTTAAATGGATACATGTGGCTAGTAGCTGCCATGTTGAACAGTGCAGTTATAGATCAGACTAAAGAGACAGGTCAGTCAAATGCTATGTGTAGACCTTATTTAAATCCTGAGTCAAACAAAATAATTCTAAAAAGATTTTATGAGACAACTGGGAAATGGCCACTGACTAGGTATGTGTTAAAATTTTTAAGTAGCATAATGGCTTTATAGTTAGGCTTTTAAAAAAGAGACTTTACCTTTTAGAGATACACACTAAAATATGTAAGCATGGGGATGATATGACATCTGGAACTTGCTGTATAAGATTCCTTTGGGGGCAAGAGAGAGTACTGGTTGGAGTATAGATGAACATCACTGACCGTGAATGGATGATTGTTGAAGCTGGGTGATGGGCACATGAGGGTACAACTGTCTTCTCTCAATCTTAGAATAGGTTTGAAATGTAAAAAGATATTTGCGTAGTGCTTTTCCATGTATTATCTCATTTAATCATCAGAACTTAGGAAGCAACTGGAACGACTGTTTACAGATGGAGAATCCGAGGCTCAGAGAGATTAGGTAACGTGCCTGAGGTCACACAGCTAGTTGAAGGCCTAGACTCAAATCCAAGCAATCTACCTCCAAATGTTGTGATTCCATCTCCTCATACTCTGTGTGACAACCTGTGTCATTGTCACGGGTTGCTTAACGGTGAATGAAGCAGGAAGGGTGAGGGAAACAGAGTAAACACCATGGCTCTCATTCAGAATGATGGCTCTGCAGCACGTGCTCCTCTAATTAGGAAGAGATGACCGTCAGCCACCAGCTGCATGAGCTGATTAGTGAGCACAGAGAGAGAATGCTGCTGAACAGGATTAATTTGTAAGTTCCAGCTGTGAAAGAGGCTTTATTAACCTTTTTCTATATACCACCAATGATGATAATAAAAGCCATTTAAGACATTAAGTCCATTGATTGCAATTGCTCTTCTCAGGACTCAAAGGTTATATTATGCTCCTTTTCCTTCAAAATATAGTCAATATGTGCTGAGGAAAATTTTCTCAGGGTAGTATCTGAAACAAAAGACAAGTAACTTGTATTTGATCTTGTTAATGCATCTATTCTCAAATTAAATGATTTTGGTCTTTAATTTCTTATACCTTCCTCAAAGGCCTTGGTTCCTATCGGCATATGATGACACGTTAACGTTTCCTACATAAAAGATTTCACAGCAGAGGCACAGCTCGGCCAATGCTTTTAGGCAATATTTTCACTCCTTGACAATTATGATACAGTGAAGTATCTTTCTTAAGCTAATAAATTAACCACTTAGTATCTGTGGGAACTACAAACAAGAGAGATGAATATACTAATTATTACCCTTCGTATCCGGACCTTTGTCTAGGCTTCACTGCTTACTGGTTGTAGCCTATGATAGTAGTCACTCAGCACTTGAGTGAAGAGTCACATGTAGCTTCATCTCTAAAAATATTTGCAAATATTTGCCTGGATCTGTTGGAATGTAATAAAAGGGACAAAAAAATAATGGCCTAATAATGACAGGATGCAGGAAAAAGGGTTATGAATTGAATCTTGAAGCAATTAAACTGTGTCCCGTAGAATTTTATTCCTGGGCTGAGAGTAACGGCCTTGAAGCACTGAGCCTTCTTGCTCAGAACAACTGCCTGCTTCCCAAGCAGCTGCTCTGAATCCAACATCTCCATCATCTCAAGCAGCCGTCACTCCCTCCTCAGGTCTGAGCTGACCCATCTCACCTGAGAGCTGGAGTTGCAGGAAGGCACGAGGCAGGAATTGGAGTCAGAAGGCAAATGGCAAGCGCAGATTTATGGAATGGTGAGTTCCAATAATTAAGTAACCAAAATGTCATACAGAAATGAGATGTGCCACACAAATTGTAACCATGAGTGCCTTAGAGTTTGCTGAGGAGAGAATAGGATTACGAAGACTTTACCCTAATGGTCTAAGAAGGCTTTGAAAACTACGGATGTCTTTCCACGTGCTTTGAGTCAAGACTTGTTTTCTTCACGTTCTTATTAAAAAATCCACCTCTAGCCAAAAGGGTTTAAAGACATTACCACCTTCTAAAGATCATGAAAATTGAAAATCAAAATGACTTTGCTTATGTAGGATCCAAACTTTTCTGAAGTATTTGAGTTCTCTTCAAAGGAAATTTCACACATAATTTGGAGGAATGCACGTGTTGAGGTAAAGATTCTTTTAGGGACATTTAGATGGTGAAAGAAAGTAAGCCCTACCCTCACCCCCACAGATAGTGCAATAAACCATTATTAGATCTTATACTGTTATTAAATAATATGTTTTACAAAAAAGATTGAACACATAAAATAAGAACATACCTCTGATTGTTCCAGAAGTAAAAATATCATCATTTTGTGTCAAAAAGCTCTTCCTGATTGACCACACCTGCTATGTTCCTTGTTCACTGTGTAGTTTATTGCTTATTTCTACAGGCCGGCTCTGCAGATGTCACGTCTGGTTATGCAACAGGTTTGGAGTTTTAGTTTATTTTTGGCTGGGATGGCGTGACAAAGTTTAATGTCTTGCATAAGCTTAACATTTCAAAAATTTTTAGCCTGAACTTTGTTACATCTAGGACTTTCCTGAAACTTTGACCTGATAATGAGGAGAAAGTGAACATTATTCAAAAGATGTAGGACAAGGAAGATAGGGAGAAAGGAGCATCAGTACTGAACCCTCCAGATCAATCTTCGCCCTCGACCTGATACAGTTATCAATGCTGCATTAGACAACCCGGCTCTGGGCAGTGAGCAGAAGCCTTTCAACGAAGACGTCTGGCTACTACATACAGTGTTTAGCATGGTTTCCCAATTGAAGGTTTCTGAATTTAATTTAACCTCACCGTTAGCCTCCCTTAATATCTGGCAGGCAAAGTGTTGCACAGTCTGGATAGAATCCTGCTGCAGGATTACCAGATTTCTGGACTATTAGTACTATTCTCTTTTAATGTCATCGTTGTGAAACAAAATGAACAACCTGAAAACTATATTTGCAAGTTAAGCTGCAGTAACCATTTACTGCCAAAACTAAACGTGACCAAAAACCTCTAAACATGACAAAACACACGCACACCACCCTACACCACACACACACACACACACACACACACACACACACACACACACGGGCCAGGAGCCATAAGGCAATAGTTTGATAAATTATACTACTATCAAAATCATACAACTCCCAAACACAGAGGATACACACAAGAGACAGAAAGGATGTGGGTAAGAGGAATCCTCACTTACTACTAGGGAAAAGTATGAACTCTAGGAGACAACCACGCTGAAGAACACTTTACAATAGCCAGTAAGGAGGGTGCAGGACTCACAAACCAACAGCCTCCCTTGTAGACAGACACACTAGGGAAATCCTTGGACACGTGCACAAGGAGATATGTCAATGCAGCATTGTTTTTACTAAAGGAAAAAGGAATAATCTAAATGTTTATTAATTTTAAAATAGAAAAATATATTCATAAAAGGGACTACTATTCGGTAGTTAAAAGGAATAATCTCAATCTATATGCATCCACATGGATAAATTTTGAAGTCATAGTGAATAACCATGCTGAATTGCAGAATGATATGCACAGTCTGGTGCAATTTATAGAAACTTTATAATTTTAAAAAATTATATATATACATTTTTTAAAGAAACAGATCTGTGAAAAAGTATAAAACCATGGGAGTGTATTGTTTAAGGTGTTGTCAAAATCACAGGTGACTCCCTTGTTTAGGCCAAGCCCAATTTGGGTTCTTTTAAAAATAAGCAATGAGGTAGAAGTTTCAGAATATCCAAAGACTAGAGAGTATTCAGAAGTTTCTTTTACCGTCCTTTAATTCTTTCTGCAAAAACGTTCAGACATGAGCACATTGGTTCCATCAGCCTCCTCAGGAAATGTCTTCATTTTTCATGTGCCCGAGCAGATAGGAACGCCCCAGGCCCCCTGCCTGCAACCTTTCATAGAGGCAGACGTTAGAGCTTTGACCCCAGCTAAAATCTGCTCCAAAGTGGGCAGAAAGAGGTATTATGGCCTTTTTCAAATGAACCTCTCCTAGGGTCAAAATAAATTATTGTATAATATATAATATATCCAATCGCAACTCAACGACCTCCTTTGAGGCAAGTTTGACGGGCAGATTCTTCTCTGTTCTTTATTAGCAACATCAGTCAGAAGGTGGCACAGTTTGTGAACAGCTTCTCACGGGAACTTTGCGAGCCTCACTGTTGCAACGATGTGAACCTGGTCTCTCTTGGAAAGATGCTTGCAGATCCCGGGAAGGCTTACTTGAGAACAACTGTCCACAGACAATTCATTATTGCTGTCTTTTTTTCTTCTAAAAGACACAGGAAAATATTTAAACCTTTGGTGCATGTGAGGGGGTTTTCAGGTGTACAAAGGGTCTCCACAAATGATGCACGTCACCTTCGAGGTGGTGGTCACCTGTGGGGAGACGTGGAGAAGAACGGCATCAGTGAGAGTGGAAGAGAAGCTTCAGCTGTACCTGTAACATTTTATTCTTTAAAAAACAAAGGTGAAGCAAATATTGCAAAATCACGGTAACATTTTAAAACTGGATGGTGGACATATAGGTGCTATTATATAATTCTCTCCTGCTTTCTGTACACTTGAAATGTTATACTTAAAAAAATGATAAAGAAACAAAGCAATGCTGAAGGGTGAACAACAAACTTGGAAAAATATATTCAGAACATGTATGGGTGTGGGCCCTGTGGCCGAGAGGTTAAGTTCATGTGCTCATCTTTGGCAGCCTGGGGTTTGCTGGTTCGGATCCTGGGTGTGGACCTACACACTGCCCACCAGGCCATGCTGCGGTAGCATCCCACATAGAAGAACTAGAATGACTTGGAACTAGGATATACAATTACGTACTGGGGCTTTGGGGAGAAAAAAAATACAGGAAAATTGGTAACAGGTGTTAGCTTAGGGCCACTCTTGCTCACCAAAAAAAAAGGAAAAGCATACTTAAAAAAAAAAGGAACATGTATGAGAAAAGGGTCTATTTTCCTGATATGTAAAGACAAATCAATAAGGACAAGATAAATGACCCAAGAGAAAAATCTGTGGAGGATATGAATGGGGAATTTATAGAAAAATAGCTAATGAATTTATAAAATATATAGCCTAAATATATATGAATCTCTCTCCATGTGTGTCTATGTGTGTGTATACACTCATCAAACAAATGCAAATTGAGAAAACAATACTGCTTTTCACTATCATATTGGCAAAATTTCTTATATTTGGCAAAACACAGTGTTACTAATGGTGGAGAAGAAACATTCTCATGTGTTTTTGAGAAGACTGTATTGGTATAATCATTCTGGAAGGCAACATTTTTTACATTCCCTTTGAAAGACCAATTCCATTTCTAGGGTTTTTTCCCTTTGGATATAATTGCATGAATGCACACAGATATATGTATAAAGGTATTGTTTATCATAGTAAAAAATTGAAGAGAAAATAAATTTTCACCAGTGGAAGACAGATCAAATTGATGATGATACATCCAATTGCCGAATAGTCTGTATCAACAAATGAAGATCTCCACAATACAACATAAGTTTAGAATGAGCAAGTGGTGGAACCATGTATACAATACAATTCGATTTGCATGAAAGGCATGCGTTATACATACGTGTGCACCCAAATGTCTGAACGCAGCATCACAGTGATTACCTCCGGGGCATGAAACTGGAGGTTGGGAACAGGCAAGAAACCTTTTCTTTCCTCTTAGACTTTTATTGCATCAGTTAGGACTCTATGCTGCAAATGACGGAAAACGGAAACTCAACCTGCTCTAAGAAGTGGGTGGATTTGTTGGCTTAATGTAACTGAAAAATCTGGGGGGAGTTTCAGTTCATCTTGAATCACGGCTCTGCAATGTCACCAGGATGCTTTTCCTGGGTCATGACTTCATCTTTTGCGTATGTGAATGGTGTCCTCTAGGGGTGTGTACCTGATGGCCCTGATCATCTGGATAGCTCCCCTATCCATTACCAAAGGCAGGGGGGAATGCTTCCCTTTTCCAGAAGCCTCTACTTACTGGCTCTCAAGGGTTCATCAGTTCTAATTGGATTGTATACCAATCTTTGAATCAAACATCATCAATCGTGGCAACGGGCTTGTGGATCAATTCCAGGCAAACAAATTAACATAAAATGGAGTCTGGATGGTTTCCCAAAAGAAAGAGGGATGCTGGGCAGCAAAGAGCAAATATCCACTATTGCTAGATAATGTTTTCCCAAGGGCATGTAATTATCTGTCTGTCTATCTATCTATCTATCTATCTTTCTATCTATCTATCTATCTATCTATCTATTTTATAGTCCACTAGGGCCTAGACTCTGAGCTCCACAGGAAGGGACTATGTTTGTGTCACTCATTATCTGTCCTTTGGGTCTAAGACGGGTTCCTGGAACATGATAGGTGGTCAGATAATATTTGTAGAATAAAAACAAGATGAAACAACCTACATTGCAACCTGACTCCTAATCACTGTCTACAGATTAAGAAAACTTAGTCACAGAATGAGCATCCTCAAGGCTATCTTTCACAATATTTTCATCCCAAGTGATCAGAAGAGAGGCTGATGTAGTGAGAGAGACACAATTTTTAGGAGAAACACTGATGGCTCTTTTAAACATTTGCTGATACTGCTTTTTGTTGATAGAAATTATTTGATACATTGTGTGAATTCATTACTCCTGAACTATTGCAATAATGGTTGAACTCAGCTAATTCACTTACTCTATTGTTCAAATAGCTTAGGGTCAGGCTAATTTAAGACTTTTCTTCTTCTTTCTCTTCCCTTTCCTTGGCCCTCCTTTGGGTACTCCCCTCACCGGGCCACCGAGAACTGCTTCTGCCTGTGCAGCTTGCCACATATTTACGGTTGCCAGATAAAATACAGGATGCTCAGTAATGTGTGAATTTCAGATAAACAGCGCATTATTTTTCAGTACGTGTATGTCCCAGATATTGCATGGGACCAGATATTACATGGGGTATGCTTATCTAAAAGATTATTCATTGTTTATCAGAGTTCACATGTAACTGAGCATCCAGTGTTTTTATTTGCTGTAATTTCTTATTTTTATTTGCTAAATCTGGCAACTCTACACATAATGCCGGCTACCTGCAACTACTTTCAGTTTCCCAAAGGGTAAACCCCTGGGCTTTCTGGACCATGAAATAGCTGATTATTGGATTTTTACTTGTTAGTATGGCTCTTTTATACTTAAAGAGCAATCCTAAAGTAAACCCGTGTGTAACCACCCCCCAGGTGAAGAAACATAGCAGAACGATGCCAGTACCTTAGCGCCATCTGTGGTTCTTTCCTATATCAGCATCCTCCTCCCTCCCTTGAGGGGTAACGACTGGCTTTTTTCATCATTCTCTGGCATCTCTTTAGGTTTGCCACCTGTGTAAGCATGCATAACGATATAGCTCCTTTTGACTACCTTTGATAGCTTCTTTGTGACTTGTTTCTTTCACCCAACCTTGCACTTGTGAGGTTTATCCATGTTTATGAGTGCCGCTGTGCTTCCTTACTTGTCATTGCTGCACAGTGTTCCAAAATGTGATCATACCCATGATTATCCATCCATTGTACTGTTGTGCGGTTGATGGTACAGTTTTAACTTAAGTTGAAAATTTTAGAATGTTTTAAATTTATTGCAGGAAACTAAAATAACTACCATAAAATAGTTTCATACCGTTTAGGGAAATTTCTAATACTTAGTACTCCTCTGAAAATTTCTGTTGCTATATTCAATAATTGGGCAAAGTTTAGAGGCTTATATAAATTGGTTCTCATTTATATTCACAAATTGTTTTTTATTGTGGAATAACAGACATATAGTAAAATGCACAAATCTTAAATATATATCTTGATGAATTTTTACATATGTATATACCTGTGTAACCATCACCCAGATCAAGATCTAGAACGTTTCCAGCATCCTTTTACTATGACTGTCTTGCAGCTCTTTTATTTCCTGTTGCTACCTACAAGATAGCTGTCTGTCTAAATTTTTGGACATGCCCAATACAAGTCTGTATGATGATGGGTTTTGGGCTTTCAGGTGCACCACATGGTGAGTCTGCACAATGCTAAGTGGTTCCTTTAGAGAAGGGCTCAAGCCATTCGATTTCCAAAAGGAAAAGTGATAATACAGATGCTGATGGGGCTAACAAAGTAGATGAACTAATGTTTCTATTAAATAAAAAAATATTTATCTTCCAAAAGGAGGATTTAAGATCAGGCAGATAGTAACATCACATGTCTTTATAGTTAAATTGAACATATAACTCTCTGCTTGTGTATTTATCATATAAAGACAAAACTGACTTATTGCAAATATTATCACCCACTAGCTGTAAAATGCCTTGAACCTGGTGATGTGTAGAAAGTATAAGAATAAAGTTACATGCAAGCAATTTATTCAAAACTTTGAACTTATTGATATATTTTTTATTACTATAATGTATTCTGTATACTGCTCTGTATTCTGACCACAAATTGCTGTGATTCCCCTCAGAATTATGCCACTCTCTAATGGCTACATAACAGCAATGTCTCTGAAAATATACCCAGTGGCACAGTGGTTAAGTTTGCACCCTCCACTTCAGCGGCCCAGGGTTCACCTGTTCGGATCCCGGGTCCAGACAAGGCACCACTTGGCAAGCCATGCTGTGGCAGGCATCCCACATATAAAGTAGAGGAAGATGGGCATGAATGTTAGCTTAGGGCCAGTCTTCCTCAGCAAAAAGAGGGGGATTGGCTCAGGGCTAATCTGCCTAAAAAAAAATATATATATATATATATATATACACTCTGAAATTTATTTATTTATTTATATTTTAATTGCAGTAACATTGGATTATAACATTATATAGCTTTTGGATGTACATCATAATATATTTCGAATTCTGTGTAGATTACATCCTGTTCACCACCCCAAAATTAATTATAGTCCATCCCCTCACATGTCAGCCTAATCACCCCTTTTGCCCTCCCCTCCTTTCCCTATGGCAACCACCAATCCAATCTCCATTGCTATGTGTTTGTTTGTCATTGCTTTTATCTTCTACTTATGAGTGAGGTCATACGGTATTTGACTTTCTCGCTCTGACTAATTTCACTCAGCAGAATACCCTCAAGGACCATCCATGTTGTCAGAAATGGCCATGTTTCATCATTTCTTATGGCTGAGTAGTATTCCATTGTGTATAAATACCACATCTTGTTTATCCATTCATCCCTTGATGGGCACCTAGTTTGCTCCCAAGTCTTGGCTATTGTGTATAATGCTGCAATGAACATAGGGGTGCATGCATCTTTATGCTTTTGTATTTTCAAGTTCTTTGGATAAATACCCTGCAGCAGAATAGCTGGATCATATGGTAGATCTATTCTTAATTTTCTGAGGATACTCCATACTGCTTTCCATAGTGGCTGCACCAGTTTGCACTCCCACCAGCAGTGTACAAGGGTTCCCTTCTCTCCACATACTCTCCAACATTTGTTGTTTCCTGTCTTGTTAATTATAGCCATTCTGACCAGAGGGAGGTGATACCTCATTGTAATTTTGATTTGCATGTCCCTGATAACTAATGATGTTGAGAACATTTTCATATGCCTGTTTGCCATCTGTGTATCTTCTTTAGAGAAATCTCTGTTCAGATCTTTTGCCCATTTTTTAATTGGATTGTTGGTTTTCTTGTTGAGCTGTATGAGTTCTTTGTATATTTTGGATACCAGCCCCTTATCTGGTATATGGTTTGCAAATATCTTCTCAATAAAGGAATACAGTCAAGTCGCAGGAAACAAAATCAATGTACAAAAATTAGTTGCGTTTGTACATACTAACAATGAAGCAGAAGAAAGAGAAATTAAGAATGCAATCCCACTTACAATTGCAATCAAAAGAATAAAATACCTAGGAATAAACTTAACCAAAGAGGTGAAAGATCTGTACACCGAAAACTATAAAACATTGATGAAAGAACCCAAAGAAGACACATAGAAATGGAAAGATATTCCATGCTCTTGGACTTGAAGAATCAACATCATTAAAATGTCCATACTCCTTAAAGCAATCTGTAGATTCAATGCAATCCCTATCAAAGTTCCAACAAAATTTTTCAAAGAAATAGAACAAAGAATCCTAAAATTTACATGGAACAACAAAAGACCCTGAATAGCCAAAGAACACCTGAGAAAAAAGAACAAAGCTGGAGGTATCACACTTCCTGATTTCAAAATATACTACAAAGCTACAGTAACCAAAACAGCATGGTACTGGCACAAAAACAGACACACACATCAAGGGAACAGAATCGAGAGCCCAGAAATAAGCCCACACATTTATGGACAGCTAATATTCGACAAGGGAGCCAAGAGCATACCATGGAGAAAAGAGAGTCTCTTCAATAAATGGTGTTGGGAAAACTGGACAGCCACATGCAAAAGAATGAAAGATCATTCCCTTACACCATGCGCAAAAATCAACTCAAAATGGATTAAAGGCTTGAATGTAAGACCTGAAACCATGAAACTCCTGGAAGAAAACATAGGCAGTACGATCTTTGACGTCGGTCCTAGCAGCATATTTTCAAGTCACACGTCTGTCCGGGCAAGGGAAACTAAAGAAAAAATGAACAAGTGGGACTACATCAGACTAAAAAGCTTCTGCACAGCAAAGGAAACCATGTGAAATTTCTGAATGCTCACTAGAGATACGTTGTTCAGACAGATCTCTCCAGTATTTTACATTTTCAGCATGGGAAGAAAAGAGAACTCAAGCACTGAGAGTTTTAGTGAATCTTAAGGAAAAGTATTCACGTGTTAAATGAAATGATTTTGTGTGCACATGCAATACATGTTGAAGAGGAAGAGAGGGAAGAAGAAAGTGGATGGGCACTGAACAATGTTTTATTTCTATAAATGTGGAGCTTACAATTGAGAATCTCTTGCAGGAAAGATTCCAGGTCAAGATGTACGCTGTGACACATGATTAATCCCCACTCTCTCATCTCCCACTGAAATTCCAACACAGACACTTTTCAAAATCACAGAACTATATCTGTAGAAAACGATTACAGTCTCGTCAGTGTGCCAGAAATTTTGAGGACTACCTGGAAAATAGAAAGCAAATGGGTTGAAATTTCCTGTAAAAATCAAAAGAGAAGAAATTGCATCTCAGGACACCAAAGCCAAGCCAGGTTCTTTCTAGGAAGCCTCAGATAAGCTCTAGGCTCAGCATCAGCGGATTCAAAGGGAGGAGCTGGCTGTGGAGCAACCATCAGTGGAGTTCCCTCAAGATGCTTCCTCGTGAGAGTATTTGGGCCTGAGAGAAAAACCAAAGCCAGACTTGTAGTAATGTCAGAATTTAGACCCAAAAAAGCATTAAAACAAGATACTTTATAATATTAAAGGGGGAATTTGCAATGAAGGTATAAAATCTCTGCACCAAATAACATAGCATCAATATCGATCAAGCAACAACTGTAGGAGATGCAAGGAGAAATAGAAACCCACTAGAGATGGAGCCTTCAGTTCACCTCTCTCGATCTATTTTAGAGCAAGTAGACAAAAGTAAGAAAATAGAAGAAAGTGCAGTAATGTCTTCAAAGGTCTAGGGAAAGACTTTTTGAATTTAGCCTTATTGTTAATTAAGCATCAGGATAAAATGAAGACATCTGGAAATTAAAAAGTTACCATTCAGTGTCCCCACGAGAAAACAATTACTTGAAGTTCTTCAGGCCAAAAATGGGAAACCAAGACATCAGATTGTACATAATGGTGGCAACTAAGTACAACCAGAAAAAATAAAAGAAAAATTTAAGCAGCAAACTTTTAATGTCGTAGCCTTCAGTTTCCTTCTAAATTAGTTCAATCGCAATGTTTGGTTTGCGGTGAACAATACTTATGTAATCTTAATATTGTACATGCCGTGTATTGGTTTTCACTTTTGGGTGTCAAACAATGTCAAAAGCACAGAAGATTTAATAATTATATTACAGAACAGCAAGTAAATCTCATAAATCTTGGCAATTTAAAGATTACGTGGCAGGGTATCTCAGCCAACAAATTCAAGTGTATAAGAAATATCACTTTATTTTCTACATTTCAGTTTAATTTCCACCTCTGGGAAATATTCTCTTTCTCCCTCTACCTCTCTCATAAGACCTGCTTGATGGGAAATGTAACCACAGACATTCCTGGGCTTTCTCTGCCCTCCTGGGGTCCCACCAAGGTATGCAGTTGCCAAATATTCAGAGAGAAGGGCGCCCCCCAGGCTTCAGTGATCTGCACACCCGGGTAACCGGGAGCCTCCATGAATGACTCTTTGCAGCGCAGCAGATCTCTGCTCCTTTGGGGCTCCACGCGCGGCATGGGAGTCTCAGCTGAGGTTGGAACCCTGTGCTAGGGTCCTGCTTTCCCCAAATAGCTGACACCACTACCTTTTCTGAGGTTTGCCCCTCCTAGGGCTCCACCATGGAGCAGTGTTTGTTTCCCACGTAGCTTCTCAGCACCGCTCCGGCCCTCGCGGACCTCAGACGGGGGAGCCTCTCCTGCCCCTGCTCCTCCAGGGCCCCTGCGTCCTCCTGAACGTCGTGTGCTCCTCGCTGAGCTCAGGTGTGTGGACAAGTAAAACAGGCAAACATTTGACTGGCTAACTCTGCCCTCCTCCCTGCCCTGTGCCTCTCCTGAGGCAATAAAATTCACAGCATGTTACTGCTTGAATGGAAAAATGGAAAAGGGGAAACATGAATTAAGATCACACAGTATTTTTCAGACAATATTAACATAACTGAGAACAATAGGGAGGTAACTAGAGAGAAGAGGAGTAGAAGGGTAGTGTTCTTGCCTTTCATTGTGGATACTGAATCCATAGTAAATTTGATAAATCAAGAATTAAACATTTATATATGCTATTTAGAGTAAATAAGGCAATGACTAGAAAATAAAAATATAAACAATATAATCCAGAGGTGGAAGGGGAGTTAAATCATGATAAATTCTTAGTCCCTCAGAGTGGAATATCAATAGATTCTGTATAAACTTGATAAAACTTGAAGAAATATGATATAAAACTAAACTAAAAACTATTAACAGAGGTGATTTCTGGGAAATGAGTTAGGGCCTAGGGAGAAGAGGAGAAAACTGGGAAGAGGAGGGAGACTTTGTTATTTTCATTTTAAGCTTTTTTATTTTAATTTTTTTAATGATGCAATCCTTTTCTAACAAAAATTAGGTTAGTTAAAAATAAATGACTATTTTAACACACTGCCTCATCAACATTTATAAGACATACTTAATAAAGAATTCACACATTAAAATGTGCCTATGGGCACTAGGCCTTTACTTTAAAAATTCACTATTAAATTCCTTCCCATATTAGGAAGAGCTGCTAAAAAATCCACACCGAAAAACAAACCCCCTTAGCTTTATATAGATAAACAAATAATTTAGCCAAAAAGAAATACTTGAGAAACGACTAGAAGGAAACACTAACAAAAATTAGCAAGAGTGACAAGGCAATGGTAATGAGCACGCCGTCTTTCAAAAGAAGAAATCATTCAAAATATTTCTTTATCAGAGTCGCAAAAAAAATCATGTCCTCTGGTACAGTAAAACCACTTTAAAGATATATTCCAGCACCCTGCTAAATTCCATCAAAGTTCCTGTATGTAATCTCTATCAGTGCACACTACACTATATATTTACTCCTGAGATCTAAACTTCATGTAAAACTACACATCATCCTGAATAAGAGAGAGTGCAAGATGGCACAGGCAAGCACACAGACTCAGTGCCCTCTTCACAGTCTACTTTCCTTCAGAAGGTGGGCAAGTTCCTTTACCTCCAGCTCTTGTTTTTCTCCTCTGCCAATATGGAACTTCCAAATCGAGGTCTTATGAGGCTTTCCACATATGCCAAGAAGGAACCCAGCTACCAGGCAAAGAAGTCCAAGAGAGACCAAATGGAGAATCTGCTGGGGAAGGAAAGCCTAACCAAAGGGAGAGAATGGCCCCACTTGATAGTCAGCAACTGGGTCCACAAAGATGAGCGAGACGGCCGTGGATTCTCTCACTCTAGTGGGAGAATGAGAAGAGAGAATTAGAAAGGGGATCAATACCCATCCCAGCCAGTGCCTGGCCCTTTGAGCCAACCCAGCTGAGAACACAGACATGAAACACAGATGACTTGTTCCACTGAGGTCTGCCCAAATTCCTGACCCACTGAATCAAGAGCAAATAAAATGGTGGTTGTTTTATGCTGCACATTTTGGGGTAATCTGCTACAAAGGAATAAGTAACGCATATAGTCCCCTTTGTGTATTCTCATTCATGATACTGTTTGTGTCTTCTTTTTTTGATCAATCTTGCTAGAGTTTTATCTATTTTAATTTTTTCAAAGAATGAAGTTTTAACTTTGTCGATTTTCTTATTGTATCTTTACTTTCTATTTCACTGGTTTGTGTACTTTCTTTTACTATCTTTCTATTTTCTTTGACTTTACTCAGTTATTATTTTTCTAATTTCTTAAGAGGGACACATATTAATTTTAAGATTTTCTTCTTTTCTAATATAAGCATTTAAAATTTCTTTCAAAATTCCTTTCAAAGCACCTAATCCCACTAGTCTTGATTTGCTTCTTCATTATCTTTTGGTTTTAGACATTTACATTTTCCATCATAAGTTTCATCTTAAACCCAGAAGTTACTACACAGGGATTTTAAATTTATTTTTCGCTTTTAATTTCTAACTTTCTTGAGTCTATGCAGTTTGTTGAAGTTTTCTTCATGGCCTAGTGTGTGATCATTTGTAACTCCTCCATACGTGCTCAAGGAAAATATGTGTTCTCTGATTATTGAATGTCCATTCGGTCAAGTTGGTTAATGCTTTTGTTGAGATCTTCTTTATATCGTTGCTGAATTGTGTCTGTTTGGTCAATCAGTGCTGAGAGAGGTGTGTTGAATCACTCACGATAACGGCGGATTCATCATTTTTTCTCTGTAGTTCTGTAGATTTTTGCTTCATCAATAGTGAGCCTATTTTATTAGCTCCATACATGTTTAAAATTGCTCTAGCTTGGCGAATAGAATGTTTTATCATTGCACCATGACCCTCTCTGTTCCTAACAATGTGCCAGCTTTCTTTTGGAAAACTGCTTGGCAATTTCTTATAAAGTTAAGCATACCCAGAATGACCCAGAAATACCACATCTATATTTCCCCAAGAGAAATAAAACATGCCCACAAAAAAGACTTGTACAAGAATGTTTATAGCAACTGTTGACCTTAAACAGACAGTCAGTTATTTCTCCAGCAAAAATGGGTTTATGGGGGACCAGGAAAGAATTGCAGTTCAAAGTCTGAAACCATCTCGAGCCAGGTGCAAGTCGCTAGCAGCATGGAGGAGAAACTCTATTCTGGGAGGAAGAGCAAGTTGGGACGGCCATTGTAAACATGGAGTCCAGAGGTATAGCAGCGTTTCACTAGCTGAGTTGTGATAGTCTCTCATTGGCTGAGCTTCTTGGTCAAGAAGAAGTCTGTCTTCTTCCTGTTGGGCTCTGCTAGAAGGTAGGGTGTGAGAGCTCCACCTTTGGGCCCCAAGACTCCAATTTAATGAAGTTTCTATTTATTAATTTCCACACAACTTTATTCATAATCGCTAAAAACGGAAACAATCCAGATGTCCAGCAATGGGTGAATGGGTAGACAAAGTATTCGATGGAATACTTTTCAGCAATAAAATCCAACTCCTGATCACGCAACAGTAGGGATGGATCTGGAAAGCATGGTTAGAGAAAGAAGGCCCACCTGGGAGAGGACCTACCCCCTTTATGTGTGTGGTGATGGAAATCAGAGCAGAGGTTGGCTGCCTAACAGTGGGCGCCTGGAAAGGGGATGAGGGAACTCTCAGTGATGGAAATACTCTGTATCCCGATTGGGTGGTGCTTACACAGCTGTTTACGTTTAGCAAAACTCATCAAATCACACACTAAAAGATCAATCCTTTCCACGGTATTTAAATTTTACCTCAATAAAAAGCGGATGGGAAAAAAAAAGCCTGGCGATGTTGGAAAGTAACGCTAAGCGATGTAAGGAGAAATCTGCGGTAGTAAACCCTTTTTAAAAAATATTAAGTGAAGAAAACGTTCCAATAAGCTGAGCTGTATTTGTGTGACTAAATAAGGACGTTAAAAAGCCCTGCAAACAGTGAATCCCTTCTGCTCCGAGGAGCGCTTTCATTTTTCCTCGGATGCTGGGGCCCTGGAGCTCCGGTCGGATTAGGGACCCTAACGCCTCACCTGCGCCCCGGCCCCGCCCCTCAGGCATAATCCCGTCGTACCCGCCCATCCTTTGAACCGTGCGTTCCCCTTTCAATCAGTTCGAATAGCACAGGGAGAGAACCAATCGCAAGCCTCGTGGGAGAGAAGGGGCGGGCCCCTTTCCCGCAGGGGTTGCTCAAAGGCCCTCCAATCAGAGGCTGGGTGTGGGAAGTTCGGATTCTGGGCGGCTCAGGTGTAGGCGGCACTGCTCCGAGGCGGCGGCGGCGGCTCTCCAGACAGGGAGCGTTCCTTTCCTTTTGGTTTGACTGAGGTTTCACGCGACAGGCTGCCTGAGGAAGGTGAGTGCTGGGAGCTGGAGGAAGGGCGCTGGCTCGCCTCCTCCTAGAAGGTCTGGAAGGGTCTGAGGTGGGCAGTGGCGAGCTGGACGCCGCTTGGGGGAGGCTCCTCTAGGACCACTTACCTGTCCTTCCCGCAGCCGATGGCTCCGTCCTCCAGAAGAGTAAGTATTTGTTGCCATAATCTATGCAGCAGTCAGCGTTTCACCACTGGGCCGTGATTGGCCTCTGGGGCGGGACGATGCTTAGCATCCTTGGCCCCGACCTTCAATTCCAGTAGCTGCTCCCAGAGCCAGCGACAACTAAACCCGCCCTGGTTGGGAACCTCTAGGCAAGCAAGACGAAGGCATTCTAGACTTTCAAGCTGGAAGAAACTCCACTCAGCCAAGAGGGGAACTTAGATGTCCTGTATGTGAAGAGCCAGGCTGCGTGCGGGGCTTGAGATCCCAGCTCCAGCGCCTGTTGGCAGTTCTCTCCCTCACCTGTGTAACAGCAATGACACTAACCACCTGTGCTGGTTTAGGTGACAATTAAACACGCCTTTACTATTAACTCGAGCTTTTGCACACACCCTGTCTCTCTTTGTGGAGCATAGTCCTATGCAGTATTTTAAAATAACTAATGGTTTATTGTTTAACATTTAGCACATTAATACTTGCAGGAGGTGGCAAGTCAAATAGTAGAGGAGCATGCTTACTGAAAAGTAGAGTCCTTTGTCACTTCCCCTGGGCTCTTACAGGAGAATGTTATTAGCATCCAGGTCAGAAGAATTCTCATTTTTTATATACTCTGTTGATTGCTTAAAATCATGTAACATTTTAATGGGTTGCATTTCTTGTGCAGATTTTTCTTTTATCTGGAGTTTTCTAGTGGACTGTCTCAGTTATTCTTGTTGTTGAAGAGTATAGTGTGCTTAGAACTTTTCTATCTTCCTATTGCAGACCTTCCCCTTTTTCTTTCTTTTTTTTTTCTTTTGAGCCAGCAACACTTGTGGAGAATCAGTCATCTTTCTCCCATTGGGCTTGGTTCTTTTCTATACCAGCTGCATAGGTGACTCCCTTAGACTTTCCACTTTCCTTTATTCTTTTCCTCATTTGAATGAAGGATTTCCTGGAACACATGGCATCCTGTTTCTTGTCCTTCTCCCTTGTTTTGCTTGAACACGTTCTCAAGAATCTTTCTAAGAAAAGAGTATGGGCCAGGTAAACAATATGATTTTTCACATGGCCGAAAATAATTTCATTATGCCCTCAAATGGCAAACTATGGTTATCCTTCTGTATCACCATGGTAGTTCTTCTAAAATCCCATCTTTTGCTCAATCTTGTATATCCAACTGCCTGCTTATCATCCCTGTCTGTCTAATAGGCATCTCGTGTGTTTGGTTTGTTTTGTTTTTTGGCTTGAGAAAAAATGCCAGGCTGCCTGCCTTCATCACAGGGAAAGGTTAGGAAACGATTCTGTATACTGTCCTTCACTTACTTTCCCTATTCTCTCCTTTCCTTCACTCTTGTCACTTTGTAATGCTGTGCGGTGAGCCTAGAGCCTCTTGTTTGTGTTATGGCCCACAGCTTCCTGGGCTTCACTTCATCTGTCAAGCAAGGCCCTATGTAGAAGCCCAAAATAGATCGTACTATCTTTTGATAACTTTCTTCCCACTCTGCAGTGTCGTATATTTATTCCATTTTGTACTGAAAATTTTTTATTTCAGAATGCTCTGAGGTGGGGCAGGAGGTGAACTGGAATCTTAATTTTTTAAATAATATGAAAATCTATATAAGTTGTCTACCTTTCTTTTCCCTGGCAGGATGGCTGCATCACATTTTGCCAGTCAACTGAGAAAGGATTTAAGTATTGAGATGATTAGAACTAAAATTGCTGAGGAGAGTTTTCTCTCTCAGAAAGCAGACAGATATGATAAATATGAACGAAAAAGACACTCTGGTTTGACGGATGTCAACCTTCCAACCTTGGAAGGTAGAAATCTTGAATTAGAGGAGACATCTCAAGAGCCTATTCCAGAAGAGATGAGTGTGAGGCAAAGTAAGTAAAGAGCTATTGTAATTTTAACTGCTTTGAAGAGGGGAAAAAAGTTGGTTTAATACCTGAGGTTAAAAAATCCTTGACCAGGGGCCAGCTGGGTGGTGTGGTGGTTAGGTTCACATACTCTGCTTCTGCGGCCCGAGGTTTGTGGGTTCGGATCCTGGGCGTGGACCTACATACTGCTCCTCAAGCCTGTGGCAGCATCCAGCAAACAAAATAGAGGAAGCTTTGGCAACAGATGTTACCTCAGGGACAATCTTCCACATCAAAAAAAAAAAAAAAACTTACCAGAAGAATGGAGTTTTGAAATACCATTCTAAATAACTTGATATTTTCTATGACTAAATACTTCCTATTTAAGGTAAAGGCAGTGAAAGTTCCATTCGCTTGTGGAGTGTTGTAAGTTCTGACTTCTGGAGTTTGAATAAGATAAGTGTTGACAAGATTAATTGATAAGGGACATTAAAATAGAAGTTTTGTAGCTAAATCAGGTCTCAAGTTGTTTAAATGTTCACTGCTTCAATTTTGTCATTTTCCAGGACCAGTGAAATATGCAGCCCAAGGGCCTTCTTTACAGGGAGACCAGCTTTACTCTGAGTGACATGAGAAGCCATTATTGGATTAGTGTGTTTATAATCTGCTTTATGTTTTAAAGCATCACTTACGGATGGTAGGGTGACCAGCATGGCCTCCAGAAGACCAGCTGGGAGATAACTGCAATAATTTAGCTCATGGTTGACCACAGTGGGAACGGCAACCCTGGGTGGTTTCATTCTGGTTACATTTTGAAGTTTGAACCAATAGGATTTCCTAATAGAGTGGATGTAGGTTGATAAAGAAAAGTCAGGATGGTTCTAAGGGTTTTGGCCTGAGCAACTAAAAAAATGGAGTGGCCATTTACTAAGTTGTAAAATACTGAGAGAAGAACTTGCCATCTATAGATGGCAAGTCAGGGTGCTGTCTAGTATGGTCTGATGATGTGAAATATAAAGCTGGGCTGTTTTAGTGAAGAGGAAGAAATAATTGAGAAACAGCAATGAGGGACCACCCCCCACCCCGGCCCGCTTCAGGCCCAGTGATATGACCTTTGTGGGAGAAGAAAACAGTCAACCACTTGAGAGGACAACTAGGGGAGCGTTGTCTTCAGGGGAGAGCCAGGTTACGGTTAGATCAAGAGATGAAGGGAAGAGGAACTTCAGGGAAGTTGAGGATATAGGGGTTTCATCGATGATTAACCACTTCATCATCTGAGCTTTCGCATCTTCTGTTCTCTGCCTGGATTATTTCTTTTAAACAACTTTATTGAGGTAGAATTTGCATACCATAAAATTCACCCATTTAAGTAAATGCCTTTTGTTTAGTAAATTTACTGAGTTGTGCAGTCATCTCCCTGGATTATTTTAAACCCTCACCCAGTGGGCAAACGCACTCTCATTCTTCAGAAACCTTCTCGGGTATTCTCTCTTCTGACAAGCCTTTCCTGACCTCCCCAGACAGGTTTATACTGATTCTCGATTGTGCATTCTCGTAGTCTTCATTCCATGCTAAACCAAATTGAAACTGTGCTCATCTCCCCCACGATACTGTGAGCCCTTCAGGGGCAGAAATTCTCTTATTCTTACTTCCTAAAAATGTCTGGTACATAGTAGCCACTCACATTTTTCAAACAAGTTTAAATAAACATGAAAATACATAGTAGAAACCTGAGTTGAGAATCACAGGTGGGAGATAAGGAATCTGACAGGTCAAGGTGTCATCCAGGGATGCCTCTGAAGCTTGACTGAGGCTGGAGGAGCTGTTTCCAAGATGACTCACTCACATGACTGGCAAGTCGATGCTGGCTTTTGGCAGGAGGCCTTAGTTCTTCGTCATGTGGTGTCTCCATAGGGCTGACGCGGGGTCGGTGAGCCGAGGAGTCGAAAGAAAGATTTCTTAGACTCTCAAGATCTGGCAGTAGTGCTCTTTTATTTAGAGAATAGTGTGGAATAGCATGGGGACAGGACCCATGGGCAGTCGGAGCTTCTGCTGCTGCCGCTGCCCCGAACTGAGGGTTGGGGCCAATATTTAAGGCATAGGTGTGTGAGTTATCTCTTTATTAGTGCCCGTTTGGTCTGGCCATTTGGCGGTCCCACAACTTTTAGATAAGAATCAAACCGGATTGAGTAAATGGCAGAAGTCACCGCTCAAATATTATCCTCGGCTAAAGACAAAGGAGGATTTTGGGGTGGGGGGTCAGTTACATGAGGTTGCCAGACAGTTTCCAAAGATAAGGCCATCCCCCCTTCCTCCTGGCTCAGAGAGGGAGGCATCTTCACAGATAGAGGTTTCCCTTAGAAATGTAAATGTTTTCCCAACAAGGGGCAAACAAATTCCAGAGAGGGAGGCATGAAGATTTCCTTTACAAATGCAATTGCCTCTGATCAAAGGGCAAACAAATTCCACTCCTTGGAGCCTGCTTCTTATCTGTAGTTTTAAAAGTAACCAGCCTAAAAATCCTCATCATAAACTGTTTTAAAATTAAGCAGCCTAAAAATCCCCATCAGGGCTGCCTGAATCTCCTTAAGGCTCCACATGGCCACTGACTTCCCCAGCGCAAGTGATCTGAGAGAGAGCAGGGCCAAGCTGCACTGTCTTTAATGATACAGTCTTGGAAGCCACACTCCATCATTCCCACACTTTTCTTGGTGACACAGCTCAGCCCTATTCTGTGTGGAGGGGACAACACAAGGGCATGACTACCAGGAGGTGAGAATTGTTGGAGGTCAGCTTGGAGGTGGGTGATCATAGAAGTTAATTAATTTAAAAGTGAAGTAATGGATGCCTAGGGGATGGCAAGCAGTTAATTTGTGAACAAGAGAAGGCAAAAGGGAGAGAAATTTTGAAAGAACAGGGGTTGAAATGACTTGTGTGGTTAGCGTGCTAAGGAATCAATACGAAGTTACTGAAAGTATTGCTTAGCAGCTGTTGAAGTTAGATAATGGTATTTTAGACATTTGGATAACTTTTTATTTGAATGTTTTATATGCTATTTTCCCCCCTGCTTAGGATCAGCAAAGTCTCTTCTAAGTGATCAACGAAGACAAATGTTCCAGAAATACCTAGAGGAAAAGCGACTGAAAAAATTGAGAAACCTTCAGCGATGACCATTTATAGTGGGTGTTTATAGACATGATAAGACTATTTTTCTTTCATGAATACCAGCACACCAACCAAAAAAGGTAAATTTAGTATCATAACTTGATATTCAGGAATAGTTCTTAACCAGACTTTTCTTTAAGAGATTATACTTGATCTTAGCCAAGAGGCCAAGAAGCGATTATTTGAGAGTTTAAATGACTAAAACAACCCTTTCCCTGTAGTCCCTTTATTCACTTAGCTAGTTGGCAGGAGCTGGGAGTGACATCCTAATAGTTCAGAAGATGGAGATGAGGTCTCTCGGTGCAGCCATAGGTAGGTTGACACGGGATAAAACTAGCAAAGCAGTCAGAGCCAGGCTGGACGGGCAAGGCCGGGCGAAGGATCTGGCGTCCACCCTGTCGGATGCGGAGAGTCAAGAGAGGCTTATACATGAGCTTGTACCATGATCAGATTAATAATTCAGGAAGATTACCCTAGGCTGGAAGATCGTAGTCTGGAAGGGGAAGAACTTATAGGTAGGAAGACTGTAGTGAGACTGTCGTGATGGAATAGATGAGACAGGATAAGGGGACTGGGGCAGTGGGCTTAAAGGAAGAAACAGGTGTGAGACATCTCAGGAGATAAATTTGACGGGGACCAAGCAGATGGTGAGGGGTGAAGGAAATTGAAGAGTCGGAGATAAGATGATTCTGAAGATAAATTAGTTTGAGCAACCATATAAATTGTGCTGCAGCTAAAAGAGGGGTGGAAGCCAGGAAAAGGAACATGCCTAAGTGGGTGCATATTGATAATGCTTTTCCTGCTTTTTCTGCAGCTCATTTGGGCCATCTGGATAACAGGCAGTTGGGAATAAAAATTTGAAAATCAGGACGGAGATCCATGCTGAGTGGTGGATTTAGGATATGATATTGGGAGTATGGATGGGGGTTTAAGCTGTAGGGCTAAATGAGACCACTCCAGTAAAGATATACACATTGTGAAAGAGTGAGGTCTAGAGAGCACCTTCAAGTGGGCAGAAGTCAGGTACCAGTGATAGGTCAGATTGGCAGGAGAGCTAAAACAGGACAGAAGCTGGAGGAGGGGTGATCTAAAGAAGAGAATGATCCATGAGTTAAGGGGGATGAAGTTTGAACACAGGCAGCTGGATTTGTAAATTAGGTAGTCACTGGTGATTTGCTCTTTTCAAGGTAGTCTCTTGTTGGCTGTGTATTCATTCCTGATTTAAATAAGAATTGAATAATATAAAAGCTCAAGATATCGCCTGTTTTTGTTTGCTTCAGGAATGTCATTGATTTGAGAGACCTTTGATTACTCTGCATGTGACCTTAGGATAAGGTGGAAGTGACCAAAATTAGTAGAATGTAGCTCAAGGTGGAAAGATACAGAAAAATATGGTGTGTATGTGTTCGAGGAGGGCGAGATTGTTTCTGTTTGGAGGAACATCAGAGAAGACCTCTTGGAAGGGGCTGAATTTAATCTGGCTTCTCAAGAGTATGTAAGGCACCAGTCATTGGTCTAAACTGTAAACAGCTATTTACAAAGTGTTATATGTAGGGGGAAAAAGACACACATTGTTGTGTTAAATACTACGATTCACCAGTAGTTTTTTATTCTACTTAGACAATAGCCATCGCTGAATATTGTTTACTTTGTGCCTCGTTTCTTCAGCACTAGATCTTCCCTGAGATTTGGAGAAGCAAGTGGCTTCTAATCTACAGAAGAAGTCTGATTGTGCTTCTTCAGGAATTTTAGAGTTGATAAATAACTTATCACTTTTAATCAATCCTTCTCTTGCTGGATTTCTTCCTTGCTTTGTGATCAGGTCTCCATTTTCTTATGGACAGAGGACAAGTGCACAATCATTGGATTTGAAGGCAAACTGTCAAAGCTAAGAAAGTAAGCTGTGCAGTATCTTTTCATAAACAGGAGAGAAGAGATCTTAATACTCTAGTTTCTTCATTGACCCCTTCCAAATATTTCCAGTTCATCATATTAACAAGGATTCTAATACCTGGAAAATATAGTATGAAATTTCTCCTTTGTGCTCACTGAGAAATATGAGTAAGTTTTGAGGCTTTTAAGCATAATTTAAATCAAACCAGAACCAGAAAAGAGAGTAATTTAAGTTAGCAAGTATCTTTTTGCCATAAATGATTAAGGGTTGGATGACTAAGGGTAAAATTTAACTTTAAAATGGAGACTTTATTTTGTAATGAGACATGGAAGTAAATTATGGCAGTTCATTTTTTTTAACTTTGTCTGCTTTTGATTGTTTTAATGCTGTTCCATCTTGTATGGATTGCCAGGTCAAAGGCCAAAGCCCAAATGGAGCTGACTAGGGTGAAGTTGATAGTAGATAATTGTTACTAAAATGATGAATCGTGCTCCTTTTCTCAGAGTAAGTAAATTCATTTTAAATCTATTATCAGCTTCAATCAGAGTGATTATTTTACTAGAGTTAACAGTACCAAACTCCCTGTTATTGGCATGGTGACATAGAGCAGTTTTGGCTAGATGCTAAGGAAGTACTCACTTGAAATATTCATTGCCAAACATCCCTTATGAGATCTATACCAACTCTGTGTGTCACTCTGTTTGTTTACTGGGCTCTATTATGCATCCATGTCACTATAAAATGCAGATAGGGATATAAAGCACGTAGGGTGGGGGATAAACTTACGGGTCTTCAGAACACCATTATGGACAAAGTTAATAGGACGATTACTAAAATAAAGTGAAGTGGGCAAGGAGGTAAATAGCATGTCTCTTTATCAGGTGAGAAGGCTCCGTTTCACGTATTCAATAAATTGAGTCACTGCCATGTTCCTCTAGGCTCTAGGATATAGTAATGAATAAAGCAACATTCCCTGTTTTCATGGAGCTTACATGTGAGATAGGCAATGAAAAGAAAAATATATAGTATGTGATGGTCCTAAGTATTATGCGGGAAATAAAAAAAAAAAAAGGCAGATGGGGAGTATTGAAGCTGGTACAGGGTGAGCTTCCGATGGGGCCTCACTGAGACGGTGGCGCTTTGAATGCAGTCTCCAAGGAAGTTGCAGAGTGCACTGTGGGAAGAGTTTTCTATCCAGGAGAAGATTTTTCCAGACAAAATTCAAAAGTTTTGAAGCGAAAACATGCTGGTATGTTTAAGGACTCTCAGAAGATTATAGTCAGCTATTTAGAATAGCTTAGGCTATTGGCATTTTCAAAATTCTAGGATTCTACAAAAAGTTTGTAAGGAAATCTATATAATGGAAAACTTTTTTCATCTCATCTTATTTGGGGTGGTGGATTTTTTGCTGGGTCATTTACAATAGATTTCAGATGAGGGGTCAAAATACCGATTGAAAATGTGGTAATTTGATTCATCAAGCAATTAAATCACATACCACCTAATCTTTTCAATAGATCATTAATAGGAGTGATGTTCGAGCAACACGATCTGGTCAAAGACAAACCTCTGAAAAGAAAGTGTCCAACGAGAAAAAGGTAGCTTATTATTATAAGCTCTGACGTTGCCGCAACAATGCTTTAGTAATTACCGAAAGCATTTAATTTCATGGTTCCCGCAGCAGGGCAGCCTGCAATGCCCACGTGCGTGAGAACCACTCGGTCGATGACTCAAAGAGCGAAGCAGACCTCGGGGGCAGGCACCGCCAGTGCAGCCTCTGCGGGAGCAGCCTTGGCTGTGCCGGCCACGCGAGCGGCACGTGGTGAGAACTGTTCCTTCATCAGTGGCTGAAGTAGAATGCTCTGGTCCCTGAGGTTTTTCGTGTTCAGTTTTTAAAGTCATCGTGTACTTCTTTGAGTAGGCGAGGAGGAAACGGGAGATTCCAGGTCCCGAAGACAGGTTCAGTGCCCCACCATCCAGTTAGCACACAGTGGGCGCTCAAGCGGTGAAGCATGTGCACCGGTGGGCAGCGCCACAAAGTGAAGATTAATGGCCCCAGTAAATTACAGCCCATTTGTTTGGTGGAATACAGTGTAGCGTTTAAGAACGATCCTGTGAAAGACACTTCATGACATGGTCCAGGATGTATTAAGTGGGCAAAGAAAACAGGTCCAATTCTGAACAGTGTGATCACAATTCTAAAATATGTATGTGAATATGTGAACATAGGAAAAAAACTGGAAAAGCATACCCTGAATTGTCAGCAGTGATGATTTCTGAATAAGGTCATCTTGAGTGATTTTTATTTATTTATTTTTTGAGGAAGATTAGCCCTGAGCTAACATCTGCCGCTAATCCTCCTCTTTCTTGCTGAGGAAGAGTGGCTCGGAGCTAACATCCGTGCCCATCTTCCTCTGCTTTATATGTGGGACACCCACCACAGCATGTTTTCGACAGGCAGTGGGTGGGTCCGCACCCGGGATCTGAGCACCTGGGCTGCCAAAGCAGAAGCGTGAACTTACCTGCTGCGCAGCGGGGCCAGCCCCTCTGGGGTGATGTTTTTTGCGCTTTGCTTTTCCTGATTTTCTATAATAAATATGCATTTGATAGTCAGAGGCAAAAGGTAAAATACTTTAGCACCTTTGGTTTTGTAAACAGATATCCTATACTTGGCAGGAAGTTTTATCTGTATTTATCGTATTTAAATAGGGTATTTTAAATAGGATATTTTAAAATGACTTTTAATCATAAAATCCATTAAGGCATAGATTCATATTGTTGCCTTTTTTTCTTTCCCAAATTACCTAGTACTTTTTAATTTTTTTCGAGGAAGATTGGCCTTGAGCTAACATCTGTGCCCATCTTCCTCTAGTTTATATGTGGGACAGCTGCCACAGCATGGCTTGATAAGCAGTGCATAGGTCCATGCCCAGGGTCTGAACCAGCAAACCCCGGGCCACCAAAGTGGAGTGTATGAACTCAGCTGCTATGCCACTGGACCGGCTCCTTACCTAGCATTTTTAATGCAGAATTTTCTATCTAGTCAAAATGGATCTGTTATGTCATTTTTATTTTAGATAATATAACAGAAAGAAAAGTACCAGATCAAGGAAGGCCTGCCAAAAAGATCGAAGAAGAACCAGGCAAGGTAGAGTATAAGTATCTGTTTATTTCTAGACATTTGGAAAATCTCATTTTTATTTTCATGAAGCTGAAATTAAGCTTACAAAACTGCTTCAAGAGGTTAACCTCCACGTGTGTGAAAACCTCTTGAAGCACAAGGAAGCGTCAAGAGGGTTTACTGTTATGGTTTGTGAGGTGTCTCATCTTTAAAACCTTATAGGTAGAGAATGTGTAGTTTGGTTAACAGAAGAGAGAAAATAAAAACACAGCTGACGGAAACCTTCATGTGAGCATCGGCTAGGAGATGGGTGCAGTGGGTGAAATGCGTTGACTCTGGATTCAGCTAGGCCTGAG
Source organism: Equus asinus (assembly GCF_041296235.1). NCBI lineage: Eukaryota > Metazoa > Chordata > Mammalia > Perissodactyla > Equidae > Equus > Equus asinus. The sequence goes on along the minus strand of NW_027225520.1, from coordinate 2,438,191 downwards.
TTTGCCTATTGTCTCGCTTCCAATTGGCTATATAATCTTGGGGAAGCTATGAGTTTGTTCTCCCAGCTGTAACATGTAATATCTACACAGAGTAGTTTCAAGAATGAAATCACCTGACGTTTCTGACAGCATCTAGCATAGTGCCTGGTAGAGTCTTCAAAAAGAGCCACCATTTCGAGGACCCAATCCCTTAATTTATAATCCATGCTATAATTCCTTAGCCTTAAAAAAAAAAAACAAAGTTATGCCAAAGTGTAAGAAACCTGGCTAGGTTCTTACCAAAAATCAGACATAGATCCTCCAAGGAAGGCAGTACAGGGTGATCTTCACAGGCGAGCAGCTGGACCTCACAGCTCCTCCCTCAAGGTTGGTTTTCTCCTTAAGGATTATCGCTAGTGTCTACCTTTGCAGCCACACAGGCCTCAAGCACAGTGTTACCCTTAAACTCTAGTCCGGGTAGAAATACGTATCTCATTAAAACTCAGAAACGTAGAAACCTCTAAAAATTATGTTGAAATGAGTGGATTAAATTGGCAAAGGTGGTTGAAAGGTACAAACTTCCAGTTATAAAATAAGTAAGTAGAGAATGTAATGTACTGCATGGTGACTACAGTTAATAATATTGTATATTTGAAAGTTGCTAAGAGTAGATCTTAAAAGTTCTCATCACAAGAAAACAAAATTTGTAACTGTGCATGGCGATGGATGTTAACTAGACTAACTGGGGTGATCATTGCACAATATACAAATATTGAATCATGTTGTATACCTGAAACTAATGTAATGTTGTATGCCAATTATATTACAGTAAAAAAAAACTACCAAATAACAAATTGACTTGAAAAAGAAAATACGCTTCACATTTTATATGGTTAATCTTATTGTGCCACATTGAAAAATAGTTTTGCTCATATGATAAACTTATTTATAATAATCCAAAGTTATTAAAAAAGATTATGTCCTTGACAATACTGGTAATCCAATAAACATTGGATTTCTGATTCTCAAACCTTTGTAATTATCAATATAATTTAAGTAAAAAGATACGTATTTGTTAGGTGAGTGAATTTTTCCACCTTAGTTTTCATATATTTTAATTTTTGGTAATACCTAAAACCTATTACATAGTTTTTTTAATATGGATTGGTTCTCCCTCTTTCTGGACCATAGCAATGGTTTATGTAGCTGGTCTTCTGACTCCATGTAAACATTTAATTGTATTTGTTTTTGTTTCTTAAATTATGTACGTGGGATATATCTCTTAACTTTCACATTTTCGGGCCTAAAAAATTGGTGGAATATATCCCAAGAAGAGAGACTCTCACTCTATTCTGTTTATTCACATCCAGGTCATGTCTTTTAAAGTTGATAGCGAAGTAAATACTTTGGAATCACAAACCAGTGTGACAAACGGAAGGGATCCAGATGGAGTCTTATCCAAAGTGGAAAAGTTACCTGAGACAAATCCTGCAGAAGTGAAAGGGAGGCCATCCTTCGCACCAGTAGATTTTCTGTTTCGGCCACCAGATGGTCTGAAGAGCTATGACGTAACACCTAGACGCCAACAAGCACCGCTACTTTGACAGCCAGTGACAGAATGAGATGTTATTAATGAATTCCTTGCTGACATGGAGAACGAATGCCTTTCTTAAATTTGGCCTGTGCTTTTTAAGTTATTTAGTTAGTAAACTATGTTCATTACAAATCATGAAAATTTGACCTCTCCAAAAAATTTTTCAGAAGGATACAATAATGTATTTGACAGATTTGATATTTTCTGTGCATTATTATTTTCACGATTCAATTTGCTTTTTTTTGCTTTTAAGAAGTGACTTAATTGCAACACTTAGAAATAAATTTTTAGAAAGAAGAAATTGCTATACTGCAGCTCAGACATGGTTTGGATTTTTTTGTTTGTGTTTTTTTTACTGAGTACTACTTTATAAAAGCTATCTCAAAAGACAAAATGATTAACTTGTAAAGTGGGGAGAAAAAATCAGTTTGAATCTTTACAAGAAATGGCAAGGTTGCTTTCCAAAGGCTGGCTGGCGGCAGATTGACCGAGAACTGCTCTGCGGCATCTGAGACTCCTAAGTGTGTATGTCCGGTTGAGAGGGCTTTGCATCTGTGGATCTCATCACAGGGGGCAGAGACGGGCCTTCCCGCTGGAGGTGTTTACGGTTTTTCCCTCTAGATTAGACATGTTTTAAAAAACAGAAACATATTTCTATTTTATCCCATGTTTTTAAAAAACAACATAATTTTGAAATCCTTCAGTGAGATGTATGGGTTCATGTTTTACGAAGTGTATTTTTGCTCTTGCTTAGTGATGAGGCTCCAGAAGTAACAAAAGAAATGTTGGCACACAAAAGTGAAACTTCAGTACATCAAGATTCCGACGAATTACGCCGTCCTTTGAGTTCTCTGACAGTTGGGAGCACAGGTATGGTATTTTCATGAATTTTTTACTTGTTTCTCTGGGTTATGGTTTATCAGAGATCGTTTAGAGTCTTTTCCACCATGTGTCTCACCATGTAGCTCAGGGTGTGATCTCAGGGTCAGAAGAGACGGAAAAGCATGGGGAGGGCTATCTGGAAACAGAGCTGGAATGAGGACTGCAGACTGAGAGGGGGACCGAAATGTAAATTTCAAGAGATGAAGAACATTGAGAGACACTGTAAAAGGAGATCTGATGAATGAAATCTTTGAGGCAGAAATAAAATTTTATTTAAATTTTAAATTTATTTACAATTTTAAATTTCAATGTTGAAAAAATTGAAGGATTTAAGAAATTTGTCTTGTGGGGGATGTCGTTATAGGAGTTGCTGCTTTGAAATGTATATGTAATGTTTTCTTTAATCTATAGATCGTGTCTTAAATAAAAATGAAACTACTACTGAAAATTTACATGGCTTTCCAATAAAAGAAGTCCCATCACTTGAAATAAAGGAGGATCAGACATCTCAGCAGCGACATGTGCTGCATTTCAGGTCTGTGCGTTTGTTCCCAGTGTAAGCATTTTGTATTAATGTCTAGACATTTAAAACCAAAATTAAACTATTTTAACCTTAATATAATACGTAGATGAATTAGGAGGAAACTGACCTTGAGTGATTTTTATTTATCTTTTAAATTAAAAATCTTTTTCAATGGCTAGTATATTCATGTGGTTGCTAACTTAAAAGATAGAAAGAGGTACAAGTGAGAAGCCTTTTTTCCAACTCTGCTCCCAACCCTACAGTTCGAACCTTCCACAGAGGCAAGTGTTATTCATTTCTTGTGAATTCTTCCAGAGATACATAATGCATATGTAGATAAACTTTTTTTAAATGTAAACAGTAGCATACTATTCTGTTTTCATTTAATGTTAAATGTAGGAGATATTCCATTTGAGTCCTTTAAGAACTTTCTCATGCTGTTTTTGTGTGTGTTTTAATGGCCGCATGGTATCCAATTGTATGGCTACACCACGATTTACTTAGTAGGTCCCTGTTGCTGGTTGTTTCCATTGAGTTCAGTCTGGTAGTATTACTGTCAAGCCTGCAAAAAACAAGCCTGGATGCTTTTCAATCCTCTCCTGTGCAAATAAATAAAGACCTCAATTTACATTCCCTCAGCAAAATATGGGAGTTCCTATTTTATCATACCTTTTTTTTCAAACAAAGAAACTAAGTTAATGTTTATTTTACAAAAGAAGGATAGAGGGAGATGATGGTAGGCTCCTTGGCCCACTAAATCATAAGATAGGATTATGTTTCTCCAACTATGAAGACTGAAAATTAGAGTTCCTGTTTGGGAACCTAAAAGCCATGTCACCTAAATGCCTTGGACACAGATCAGAGGACTGCATCTGGAGAAAGGCCCCAACGCTCCACATCACACAGGAAATGATGACATACTATGTTCTTGAGTGAATGTAGCAAGGAGATTCTCACATCTTTTCCAATACAGTACTAACCACTTTTTTGGGCTTTGACAATCAAATAGAGGAGAAATATTATCTTCCTATACTTTTAATACTCATTTGTTCTATTATGAATGAGTATATTTCAGAGCCACTTCAGCTGTTTGTAGAACGTAAGGTTTTATGATTGTAAGGGATTTTAGAGATGAGCTAGTCCACCGTGTTGTTGGACTGAGACATTGAGATAATAAGCAATTTACCCAACTAAATAATGTCGGATCTAAGACAAGTCTCCTTTCTCATTAATTAAGTTTTCATTAGATATAAACAGCTAATTTTTTCTTCTAAGAAAAAAAACTATCCTCAGTTTCTCCTGCTAAGATGCTTTTTATAAAGAGACAGATTCAATTTATCTTGGGCCGGGGTTTCTCAACTTGCACTACTGACATTTCAGATTGGATAATTCTTGTTGTGGGGCCGTCCTCTGCATCGCAGGATGTTGTGTAACGTCCCAGACCAGTAGCACTCCTCTGGTTTGTGACAAAGGTGCTCTAGACACTGCCAGATGTCCCCTGGGGGGCAAAATTGACCAGTGTTGAGAACTACCGCCCTTGGACAAGCAAAGCCTACTAATTAGAATCTGTGAGGCCCTGACACTGTAATTCCAGTCTTACAGGGTTTAGCTTCAACTTACTCTGGGCAGTTGGGTTGGTCTCAGTTCCATGGGCAATACCAGAAGTAAAGACAGAACTCAGGCATGTCTGGTTCTTTCTGTTTCATCTCTGATAAATGAGAACGGAAAGAACTAGAAATATTAGCTTGGAAAGTTGCTCTTGGCATTAACCATCCACGTAAGTTTTAGGTGTAGAAAGATGGACATGTATAGGATATCAACTTGTATTTATGGATTTTAATATATCACAGTTCATAAAATAAGCATCAGCTCTGGAAAATCGCTATTGTATAAGTGTCATATTGCTAATACTTAGATATTAGTATGAGAAACATTTGTAAAGCTGAAACATGTCATAATTTTAGAAAGATTCTCTGATATGAAAGAGAGGAATTAATATTGACCGACTGCCTTGAGTGGGAAAGGAAGCTTGAAGTATAGATTCCAAACAAAGGGGAGGGAACATTTATGTTTTTTGTCTTAGCTTTGTTTATTTTATTTTATTTATGTATTTATTCTTTTTAGGAAGATCGGCCCTGAGCTAACATCTGTTGCCAGTCTTCCTCCTTTTTTTCCCTCTCCCCAAAGCCCTGACATATAGCTGTATATCCTAGTTGTAGGTCATTCTAGTTCTTCTGCGTGGGATGCCAGCACAGCATGGCCTGATGAGCGGTGTGTAGGTCTGGGCCCAGGATCTGAACCAGTGAACCCTGGGCTGCTGAAGGTGAGTGCATGGACCCAACCACTTGGCCACCAGGGTGGCTCTGCATTGTTTATTTTAATATGTCTACATTTATCTGAAACAAAAATCTAGTGTTGCCGAACTTTATAGTTTTGTTAATCAAAATAGCAAGACTTTTCATTTCTCAACATACGTTCACTAGTATCTCTGTGCTAAAATGGTAGATGACTTATAAGGTGTAAGTAATTAGAATGTTAGCAATCATTCCTGGGAGTTAAACGTTTGCCTATTTATTGTTAGATTTTTTATGACTTTTTGAGTGACATCTATATCTAGTATTGTTTAATTATGCAAAATATTTTCTGAATGAAAATGACCTAAATAAATATGGAACAAATTTTCTGATATTTCCTTAATCTTATTTGGAGAAGCTTTTTAGAAAAAATCATTTGTGTGCTGTGTGAAGTCCTTAGATGCTGATGTACAGTGAGTTGTTTGAGGTTGAATTCTTGTAAAATACAAGGTGAGCAGAATGCTGTTTACTATGTAGCAACATATATGAGAATGAATATTGCTACGTTTTAGTGGGAACAGAAGCAGACAGTTAATGCTCAGTATTTGTATGACAAAGTTTTGTAGTCGATGTTTTTTTGTTTTGCTTTAAGGTAAGAGTTTGATTCTGGAAGCCCCAGGATATTTGGGGTGAGGTCGTCTTATCAGCTGGCTGACTTGCAATCAAGGTCCTGTTTTGTTCTCTAGCTTTTAAAAATCTCATCTTTTCCTTAGCAGAAGATCTTATTCCCCTCGCAGTTGGTCAAAAAAGACTCCTTAAGGCAGAAATATTCAAACGGCTTGAAGAACTGGTGGACAATTTGGAATACAAATGAGGCAAAAAGGATACCACCTGTGCAGACCTGGATGGGTTCTGGAACATGGCCAGCCTTCAGGTATGTGGCCAGGATTTGGAATGGCTTAACTTTCGAGTCGCATGTTTTTGGAAGTGAGGTAACAGTAGTAAAATGGGAGTAGTAGAGGCTGCTTAGGTATCTGTAATATTAAAGGAGATATTAGCCCCTTTACAAACTGTAAAGCACTGTCTAAATTTTATGGCTGCTGTCCCCTCCTCCTGCATACTGTCAGGGTAATTTCTATATGGGTTGGAAATTGAGATTCTATTCAGCTGTTGCCTAGTCTGTGATGATTCCATGTGTGCGAAAATGAGGACGAGTCTTCAGTAGCTGGGTCCATCGAGCAGTTATTGTCCCTGCTGTGTGTCAGGCGTTGTATGAGGAGCTGACAAATAGGCACATTCTCTACCCCAGAGGAGTTTATAGTTTTATCAGAGTCAGACATAGCCCTCATACCAATCTGGTGTAGAAAGCGCTGATAGAGGCCGTTACTAGGAAAATCAGTGAAGGTAGGGAGATGACAATTTCTAGCTTTTTGAGCTTATTTTAGAAATAAGCATATAAAATACTAATTCAAGAACCAGTGGCCAAGAACCATGAGACATTTGCAGACAGCCCGAAACCTGGAAGAAGGGGCCGCAGCAGCACAGGAAGGAAGCTGTCTGGATGAGGCCGTGGGCTGATCCAGGAGAAAGAACTTTAAAAGCAAGTGTTAATATGCTCAAAGAGACCAGGCATTTTTTCTGCCAAATGAGAACAGCTATGCAAAAAAGAACATTCAGAGAACGACAACAAGAGCTCTTTGAAGTTAAAAACTATATGAGCAGAAATGTAAGATTCACTAGAAAGATGGAATATGAAGCTGAGATCTCCCATAAATTAGAGCAAAAAAGAGAGAGATAAAAGAGGAGAGACTAGATAAGAATATTAAGGGGACCAGTCTAGGAAGTATAATATCCAAATAACAGGGATTCCAGAAAAAGAGAACAGAAAAAATAGTGGAGAGGAAATGATCAATGAAATAGTTTGACATTTTCCTGGAACTGGAGGACCTGAATTCCAGATTGAAGGAGCCCATTGAGTGCCTAGCACTGTATGTCAGTGTAGACACACACCAATGCACAATGAAATATAATTGTACAACTCTTGGGATGAGGAGAAACATCTAGAAACTTCCAGAGAGCAAAAACAAGTTTCATACAAAAGGTCAAAAATCAGAATATCCCTAGATTTCTCAACAGCGACATCGAAAGCTGGGAGAACAAGGCCCTCAAACTTCTCGGGGAAAATAACACTCAGCCTGGTGTTGTATACCCAGCCAGTCACGCTTGAGTGTGGAAAGGCATGTTTCAGACACACACAGTCTGAAATTTTACCTCCCAGGCACCCTTTCTCAGGAAACTGAGAACGGCCCTCACAAAAATGAGGGAGTAAGCCAAGAAAGGGGAAGGAGCTGGGACAGATCCCCAAAAAGTCTAAGGGAATTGTGGCTGAGGTGAGTAAAGAGGGTGAGCAGCAGGCTTAGGAAGCAGCTGTTCAGACTGGAGCAGGAGGCTGGGGCTCGGCGAGATACTGTCTCTGAGGCTGAACGGAACAGAATACCCGAGTGGTTTGCTTTTCTAGTTGTATTAAGAGGGAATTTATACATACTGTGCAGACTTTAGAGGCAAATTGATGATAGATACATTAAAAAACTAAGCAAACAAAAAGCAAAGCAATGATGAAGTCTAGAGAAAAATGTGAAGAAACACAATATTCTGGTAATTATATGGCGCAGAAGTGAATAGTGTTTATGGAGTCACTTTATGACCAGTTGACATAATAATGAGTTGGTTCACTAGCATCCTTCAATGGTGACCAATTAATTTTGTCTTTCTTAGTATCATAATTATTTTATGGATTTAAAAGTATTTGTGTTGGCATCTTTTACAGTCATTATCTTTAGTGATGCTCATTTCCCAGTTTTGGCCAGTGGGAGCCTCTTCAAGTTGGCTCCTGGGGCTTTTATTTATTTTAAAGAGCTATACTGAGGATAAACAATCTACATATGATAAAATCTGCCCATTCTAAGTGTAAAAGTCAATGATGTTTAGTAAATTTACAGAGTTGTGCAACCGTCGCTGCAATCCAAACTTAGAACGTTTTCCTCACCGCAGAAAGATGCCTCTTGCCTGTTTTCAGTCAGTTCCCATTGCCACTCCCAGTCCCAAGCAACCACGAGTCTCCTTACTGTCTCTGTAGATTTGCTTTTTCTGAACGTTTCATTCTAAGAATCACCCAATATGTGGTCTTTTGTATGTGGCTTCTTTCCCTCGGCGTGGTGTCTCTGGGGTTCCTCCATGTTGCAGCACATGCCTGTACTTTGTTCCTTTCATGGCTGAGTAGCGGTTCATGGAGACATCAGTCTGTATCGTCCAGTTGATGGACATTTCCACTATTTGACGATTACGAATAATCTATGAATATTCACTTACAAATCTTCATGTGGGCATGTTTTCTTTCACTTGGGTAGATATGGCTGGATCATGTGGTAAATTTCTGTTTAACTATTTAAGAAACTGCCAAACTGCTTTCCAAATTGATTACACCCTTTCACGTGCCCGCCAGCAGTGTGTGAGAGCTCCTGTTGCTCCGCATCCTCACCAGTGCTTGCTCCTGTCTCTCTTAGTATTGGCCATCCTGTGGGGTGTGAACTGTCATATTGTAGATTTGATTTGCATTTCCCTAATGAGTAATGATGATCAGCATCTTTTCATGTGCTTATTATTAGACATTTGTATGTCGTCTTCGGTGAAATATCTATTCAAATCTTTTTGCCCATTTTTAATTGGGTCTGTCTTTTTATTATTGAGTTGTAAGTGTTCTTTGTATATTCTGGATACAAGTCCTTTATCAGAAATATTTGCAAATATTTCCTCCCAGTTTGTGGCTTGTTCTTTAATTTTCTTAATGGTATCTTTTGGAACACAGCTGTTTTTAATTTTGATGAAGTTCAGTTTATCAATTTTTTTAATGTTGTGATTTTGGCATTATTTCCAAGAACTCTTTTTGCCTAACCATAGGTCACAAAGATTTTATCTTATGTTTACTTCTAAAAGCTTTATCTCTTTCACTTAGGTCTGTGAACATTTGGAGTTCATTTTTTAAAAAAATTAAGTTGTGATTAATTATTTTTTGCTAGGAAAGATTTGCCCTGAGCAAATCTGTTGCCAGTCTTCCTCTCTTTTTTTTCCTCCCCAAAGCCCTGGTATATAATTGTGTATTCTAGTTGTAAGTCCTACTAGTTCTTCTGTGTGAGCTGCCACCACAGCATGGCTACTGCTAGACAAGTCATGTGGTTCCACACCCAGGAACTGAACTTGGGCTGTCAAAGCACAGCATACTGAACTTTGACCACTAGGTTATCAGGGCTGGCTCTGGAGTTCATTTTTGTGTATGGTGTAGGAAAGAGCCCAAATTCATATTTTTTCTTGCAGATATCCACTTTTCTCAGTCCTGTTTGTTGGAAAAAACTATCTTTTCCTCACTGAATTGCATTGGCACTTTTGTTGAAAATCAATTGGTCATAAGTGTAATCCTGAGTCTTTTTGACATTTAAATTTTTTTGAGAAAGGGAGATTGAGAGTACCTATTTGTATAAATGCAAATAGAGTACCTATTTGTATAAACAGAGACTCAAAGCATATTTACCCAACTGTTGACAGTGGTTACCACTTTGAGGAGATTGGAAATACCAGAAGGATGGGATCATACATTCCCATCCTGCTAGTATGTATATTATTTGAATCCTTTAAAATGAGATTGTGCCAGGGTCAGCCCAGTGGTATAGTGGTTAAATTTGGCACACTCCACTTCATTGCCCCAGGGTTTGCGGGTTCTGATCCCAGGCATGGACCTACACCACTCATCAAGCCATGTTGTGGTGGTGACCCACGTACAAAATAGAGGAAGACTGGCACAGATGTTAGCTCAGGGCCAGTCTTCCTCAAGCGAAAAAAGAAGAGGATTGGTAACAGATGTTAGGGCCGATCTTCCTCACCAAAACAATAAAAATGAAAATAAAATGAGATTATGTCAAGAGAAAGAGAAGGCAAGCTACAGACTAGGGGAAACTTTTGCAAAAGACCTATCTGATAAAGGACTGTTTTCTAAAATATACAAAGAACTCTTAAAACTCAACAATGATAAAACAAGCAACCTGATTTAAAAATGGACAAAAGAACTGAACAGACAGACACTTGATCAAAGAAGACAGATGGATGGTAAGTAAGTGTATGAAAAGATAAGATGCTCAACATCATATGCCCTTAGAGAATTGCCAGTTAAAAGTAAAATGAGACACTAGTACACACTTATTAGAATGGCAAAGATCCAAACCGCTGACAGCACCGGATGTTGGTGAGGATGTGGAGCAACAGGAGCACTCATTCATAGCTGGTGGGGGTGCAAAATGGTGCAGCCACTTTGGAAGACAGTTTGGCAGTTTCTTACAAAACTAAACAGAGTCTTACCATACGATGCTGCAGTCACGCTCCTTGGTGTTTGCCCAAATGAGCTGAAAACCTGTGTCCAGACAAACATGTGCACAGATGTTTATAGCAGCATTGTTCATAATTGCCAAGACTTGGAAGCAATGGATATGCTCCTCAGTAGGAGAAGGGATAAATAAACTGTAAAAAAAAAACAAAAAAACAAAAAAAAAACGGAGAGATTGTGTTCACACTGTATAATTTAGGATATCTCTCCTACCATTTTAGTCATCAAAATAGTTTGGGAGTTATTCACATATGACATCCTTTATGTAGATTTTTAACATAAAATAACAATGAACAATTTTACCATAAGAATTCATTTGAATACAAAATTGACAATGACAGTCTAATTTTATGTCACCAGTCCAAGTCGTTGTCAATTTGTTTGAAGCTTTTGGGCATTAATTTGTAAATTTAATATGGTTAGCATTAATCTGATAAACTTGTGCTTCATTTATTAACAGATACAGGATCTACGCCAGAAATTCAACAATCTGACCATACTTGAGGAGTGTGGATGGGAGAAAGCCAGCAATACGAGCAAAGATGTGTTTCAGGTAAATTTGTGGATTTCTAATATAGACTTTTACTTTAATGAATTTAAGCTTTAGAAACATTTAGCTTCAGGTTTTTCATTTCACAAAACGTGTCATCTATTACAATGTCCTGATTGTCTTGAAGAGTGAGGAAAGGTCAACACAAAATTCAGGATGGTTATTTCTGGCGGGGGAGGTGGGGCTGAGATTGGATTTGGTCCTCCTGAGAGCTTCTGAGTTGCTAAGTAACGGTATGTACCAGTGTGTTTTATTCTTTAAACTGTACCTATACATTGTTTTGCAGTAATAATAGCAGTAGTACATAATTTATATAATGTGCCAACTATGCTTCCCAGGCCCTCACACACATTGACTCAGTTAATCCTCACAACAGTCCTGTGAGGTGGGTGCCGTTATCCCCGGGTGGGGAATCTGAGGCCAGGAAGACTCGAGCACGTGCCCAGGGTGGAGCTGGGTTTCTCATTCCAGAACCCATGTTCTTAACCCACAGGTTATGCCATCTCTGCTTTCTATACTCTTGTGCGTGATATATTTCAAAATGAAAGAACTTTTTAAGTAGAAAAGAGGAACAATGACTCTTAGACTCTCTCTCTTCTTCCCAAATTTTATCATGTAAAATTTCCTATTTTCTCTGTAAAATTGGCTTTGTTGACATGATAGATTCCATTCTTATCTATTTGTACTAATTTTTTTCCCAAAATATTTTAACTCCAAGCTTTTGGTTCAGAATTGCTACTTCTCAAGCCAGCTTGGAGCCCTGCCACTTTTTCTTTTAGATTTTAGAAAAATGCCTCTGGTTGTAAAATCAGGTTTCTAAACTGGTACTTTATTATGCTGTGTAATCCAAATAAAAACTCTGTTTTGAATTCTGTCTTAGGAGTTTAAGATGTTAGAGTATTAAAGGATTATTGTAGGATTGTTTTACTAATGAAGTCTCCTTATTTTACTAATGAAGTAATGTCTTAGTAAGACGTTAGTAATGTCTTACTAATGACAAAGGCCCTGAGGACAGTGACGAGATTGATTGAATGAATTTCAAGTCTGTTAAACAGGAAGGATGCTGGGACATTTGGACCTGCCGTGCGATTTCTTATCGGGTGCTTAGTCCTGGGGACATAACACCATCAGTGACGCAGATAACGGCTGTGTCAAGACAGCATTATGTCGGAGCCTTGTAATTCTGCCCCTTACCACCAGTGTTTCTCTCCTACATTATTTTATAGGCCACCGTTAAGACTACTGAACAGTTAAAATCAAACTAATCTTTTATCTATACTTTGGAACCATTCCCCCAGATCTCTTATTCATTGACCTCTCATCCCATCAGTTAGCCTTGTTCTCTCTTTTCCATCAGTTTTTAGACATGTTGAAGGGTCCTATCTTTGTTTACATTAAACGACAACCACAACTAACTCCTTGAGGGCAGGAACTTTGTCCTTTACCTTTGACCCCCAGCATGTTTAGCACATACTAGGAACTTGATAAGCATAAGATGGATGTGTGAAATATTTTAGGCATGCTTTATTCATTTTTCTTATAAGATGGTAATGAGTTGCTTTAGTAAATGTCATAATTTCTCTTTGTAGGAAAAAGTTGTCTCGGGTATAGCGAGTGAACCAAAACATGATGATGCTGGGATCGCAGATGGGGGTCGCCTCGCTGCTGTGAAGAAGGCAATGAGAGAGAGGATGCAGCCGGGAGAGCGTGCTGAGGCCGTGGGCTCTGCGGTGCCAAAGGAAGTTGATCATAAAGCGTTTGACACTGGATCTTTTAGAATTGAAAGTCCCGTTAAATCATTCTCAGGTTAGTTTTTCTGTTGAGACTACTTAAGAAACGTACTTGGGTTGGATGGGAGCTTGTACAGGAGGTGAAAAAGTTTTCACAGGAAGCAATATAAGCTGTCTGTGATTTCTGGAAAATAGACCACATCCTCACCACCAAACACTTGCAGATTTTGTTTGATGGATGGGATTAGATTACCTGAAGTGACATATCTCCTAAAGTTGCTTTTCTGTGTTTTCTAAGTGACTTCACTTCCATTATTAGCCCCTAACCCCACGGTCCTGGGAGGAAGGTCCCAGGTCCCAAGAGGGAAGGGTGATGAGCATGAGGAGTGAGGTGATTTCCTTCAGGTTGGTGCCAGGCTGGATGAGAATTTCAGCAGGAAAGGAAGCTTAGGCACCAAACCATCACACTTCTCTGGCTGTTCTTAAAAAATGACGCTTAGGGAAGGTGGGTTTGGTTTTATTTTCATTTGTATCAAAACTTTTGCCCAGATCTTTTTGAAACACAACAGGCCAATCCACAGACAGAAAGGGGACTCATGGTTGCCAGGGGCTGGGCGTGGGGAATGGGGAGTGACTGCTACAGAACCCGGGATTCCCTTGTAGGGGGATGTGAATGTTCGGGAACCAGACAGTGGTAATGGTTGTGCAACACTGTCTATGAAATAAAGGCCCCTGAATTGTACATCTTAAAATGGTTAAAATGCTGGTGGAACTTTATGTGAATTTTACCACCATAAAAAGAATGAAAGTATCTGCAGTATGATTTAGTTTATGTACAATTCTAGAAATCCCTAATCAATAGTGACCACAGGGAGCCTGGGGCTGGGGGCGGGAGGGATGAGAATGAAGCAGAGTTTAGGGGCCAGTGGAGACGCTCATCATGCTGACTGTGCTGACGGCTTGACAGGCCCACTGGAGCTCACCAAACTGTCCACAGCAGACACCCACTGCTTCTCGCCCAGCAACCGTGCCCGGAGAAAGCCGCCAAAGAAGTAGAAAAGCTACACAGGTTTCAGCTCGTGGGGTCACTTTCATGCTCCCACACGAACATGCAAAGCGAGGACCACCTCGCCAATGGGGAGTGATCGCCACCCATAATGTTCAGAGAGAACACACCCAAGCATAGAACAGCATGCTACTTCTCATCCAAGAAAGGGAAGAAATTAAATATGTGTGTACATACACAGATGTATATTTGTAGGTATTTGCTCATATTAAAAAATAAAGGATAAGCCAAATTTATGAAAACTGTTACTTATGGGGGAGGAAGAGAGCAGAGTTGAACAGACAGGGGTAGACTCTGGACTTATGGGAATATATCTGGTTTGTGAGTTTTGACCTTGGAACCATGTACGTTTTTACATACTTATAAAACAAAATTTAAAAACATACTTTAAAAAGGCGATCTCTAACAGAAGAGAAGGGGACACTTCCGATCTTCCTCTTGGACCAGTGTTACCCTAATACCAAAACCAGACACAGGAATCACAGGAAAACTGCCAGCCAGTATCTCTTCTGGATACGGACACAAAAACCATCCACAGAATACCAGCCAGTGAAATCCAGCCACGCAGAAAAAGGACCACACACGATGGCCAAGTGGGATTTGCTCCAGAACGCAAGGTTGGTTTAACATTGGAAAAACCAACTCACGTAATGCACCTCATCCATAGAATAAAGAACCAAACCACACGGGCCTCTCAACAGACACAGGAAAAACATCCGACCAAGCTAACATCTTTTCTTGATAAAAACGCTGACCAAACCAGGAATGGAAAGGAAGGTCCCCAACCCGATAAAGGGTATCTGTGAAAACCCACGCTCACAGCATGCTTAGCGGTGAAGGACTGGATGCTTTTCCCAAGGGCAGGATCAAGAACCTCCACTCTCGGACATCAACACCACACCACGCTACAGGTTCTTCCCAGAGCAGTCGGGCGCGACGAGGAAATAACAGATCCACACCGGGAAGGAAGAAGCGAAACTATTTCTAGCCGCAGGTAACATGATCATGTACACACAAAATCCTAAGGAATACGCTAAAACACTATTAGAACGAATAAATGAGTTCAGAGGACTGCAGGATACAAGATCAGTACACAGGAATTAATTGCATTTTTATACACTTGCAATGAACAAGCTGAAAATAAAATTCAGAGAAGCATTCCAGTTATAATAGCATCAAAAAGAATAAAATGCTTCAGAACAAATTTAACAGAAGATGTGCAAAACTTATACTTGAAAACTACAAAACATCTTCGAAAGAAACTAAGACCTAAATGAGTGGAAGACGTCCTATGTACACGGATGAGAAGACAGTAGTAAGACGGCCATACTCCCCACACCGATCTACAGAGTCAACGCGAGCCCAGCAGAACCCCAGCTGGCGTCTCTGCAGAAACTGACAAGCTGACCCTAAAATCCATAAGGAGTTGCAAGGGTCCACGGAGAGCCAAAACAAGCTTGAGAAGGGACTCACACGTCCCATTTCAAAACCGACTACAAAGCAGCAGTAATCAAGACAGGGTGGAACTGGCATAAAGACACAAGGACAGGTCAAGGGCTAGAATCAGAATCCAGTACTAAACCCTCATATTTATGGGGAACTGATTTTCAACAAGGGGGCCAGGGCCACTGGACGGGGAAAGAATGGTCTCTTCAGCCTTGGTGCTGAGACAACTGGATTTCCAGACGTAAAAAATGGAGTTTGACCGCTGCATCACTATATTCAAAAATTAACTCAAAATGGATCAAAGACCTAGACGTAAAGGCCGAAACTAGAAACTCTCAGGAAAAAACAAAAGCAAATCTTCATGACCTTGCATCTGGCAATGATTTCTTGGATATGACGGCAAAAGTACGGGCAACAAATGAAAAAACAGATAAAGTGAACTTTATCAAACAAACAAAAACTTTTTGGCATCATGGAAGACTATCAAAAACTGAAAAAAGGGGTCAGCCTGGTGGTACAGTAGTTAAGTTTGCACACTCTGCTTCAGTGGCCCAGTGTTGGTGGGTTCAGATCCTGGGCACAGACTTACACACCGCTCAACAAGCCATGCTGTTGCAGCAGCCCACATCCAAAATAGAGGAAGACTGGCACAGATGTTAGCTCAGGTCCAGTCTTCCTCAGCAAAAAAGAAAAGGTTAAAAAAGACTCAGGTCAATTCTCAGTTTTTCAGGTGCTGAGTACATATAATTAAAAAAAAGAAAAAACAACTCAGAGAATGGGAAAAAATGCACACCAAGTATTGGATAAGGGACTTGAATCTAGAATATATAAAGAACTCTTACAATTGGACAATAAAGTGACAATCCAGTTAAAGAACGGGCACAGGATCTAAACAAACATTTCTACAAAGAAGATGCACAAATAGCCAATAAGCAGATGAAAAGCTGCTCAACATGACAGTCTTCAGGGAAATGCGAGTCAAAACCACCAGGAGACACTTCGTGCCCCCTAGGACACGCTGTCTACAATCAGCAAGACACAAGTGCTGGCGAGGGTGTGAGAGATCGGAACCCTCCTACGCTGCCGGTGGGAATGCAAAATGGGGCAGCTGCTTTGGGAAATGGTCTTGTGGCTCCTCAAAGCGTTAAACATGGTGTCGCCATGTGTCCCAGCAATTCCACTCCTAGGTGTGTATATCTGAGAGAACCCTACACCTGCACACCAAGACTCGCACACGCGTGTTCCAGCAGCCCTGTGCACCACAGCCCAAAGGTGGGCCAACCCAGACGTCCATCAGTTGATGAATGGATAAATGCACAACGGGACGCTGAAAGGACGTGCCACTGACACACGCCCCAATACAGACGAACCTTGAAAACACAGGCTCGCTTGTATTTTTGCTTTATTTTGCAATAAAGCACTTCCTTTATTGCTCCTCGCTTTACCGCGCTTTGCTTTATTGCGTTTTTCACCAGATGCTCCACCAGCAAAGAGAAGATGACTTGCTGAAGGCTCAGGTGCTGGTTAGCATTTTTTAGCAATATGGTATTTTTTAATTAGGGTATGCACTTTTCTTTAGTCATAATGCTATCACCCACTTAGACTACAGCATAGCATAAACCTAACTTTTATCTGCACTCGGAAACCAAACAATTCGTGTGACTTGCTTTATGGTGACATTCACTTTGTTGTGGGGGCCTGGAGCCGAGCCCCCAGTGTCGCCCGGGTCTGGCTGTGTGCTGAGGGAAAGAAGGCAGACACAAAAAGCCACACATGGTATGGATCTGTTTACATAAGATGTCCAGGATACTCGAACCTACAGAGACAGGAAGTGGATTAGTTGGGGGTGGGGGAGGGGGGATGACAGCTAAAGGGTACAGGGTTTCTTTTAGGGGGTGACAAAAATGTCCTCCAGTTGACTACGATGATGGCTGCACAACTCCGGGCATACACTGCATTGTGCTGAGTTGTACGTTTTAAATGGGTGAACTGTGGTCCGAGAGTTATATCTCAATAAAGCAGTTCCAACAAGAAAAGAGGACAAGCCCTAAAAACTGCAAGCAAAAGGAAGCACGTGAACCATTCAGCAGGTGGAACAGAACCTGCTCACAACACACATGGACGGAGGGTCAGCATCCAGAATAGGAAGAGACATTCCAGAGGGGAGGGTGGGGATGAAGAAAGAGAGAGAAAGCACCCCGGAAGCACAGGGGCAAAGGGGAAGCACAAGCACCCCAATGCGGCCTGAAGGCGGAGCTCAGGAGCACAGCCCAAGGCAGCCCGATCCATGGGGGAGCGGGACGCGTCAACGCCAGCACCCAGGAGGGGCCGTGCCAGCCGCCGGCTACACGGGAGCCTTCCCACGCGGCTGAGGCGATGTGGGAAACCACGATTGTGCTCGTCTACGTGTGTCTACACATGTCAACATGGATGGCCTGGAGACATGCCACCGAATTTCAAAACCAAATGGTGAGACAATGCACGGGGGATCATGTGTTAGGCTAAGTTCAAAATCGACATGTTGCTGCGCATGGACTGTGGGTCCACTAGCACCCACCCTACACAGGGAGAGACACGGGGCAGGAGGGCGGAGAGGAAGGCCCAGGCTGGACCTCAGGGGATCAGTTGCTTAAAAAATGCAAAGGTGAACGCTGCTCCATCTGGGAGGGCAACAACGCACAGGCATGTCTGTCTTCAATATTTGGCACAACCGTTAATACAGAGTCTCCACTGTGTTTCAGATCCTGAAAACAGAACACAAGCACCAACCCGTGAACGTGGTGCTGCCCAGAGGCAGCACGCAGGGCACCCACCTTGGCCACCTTGCCCATGTCCTCCATGGTGGCTCTCTCGTGCGGAAACTGGGCGAAGGTCCGCTCAATCTTGGCGATGACGGCATCGACGTTCACTGTCCCCTGCGGACGGCCTCGGGGGAAGTAGAAGGTGGGGATGCTCTGGCTGCTGGCTGGTGGCAGGGGCTCCTCCTTTGTCTGGACCTGAGAAATGAGACAGGTGGTGAGGACTTGGGAACAGGAAACATCGTCCTCACATGAACCCGTAACAGACAGGGGCGGCACCGTTCTCAAAGTGAGCGCACGGGGCCACGGAACCCCAATGTGCACAGAACGCCAGACAATCCTGGGGGCCAACTCCAGCCATGAGGCCACCCGCATCCGAAAGGTCACACACCACAAGAGAGCGTCACATACCACTGATCCACACTGCTGAGCCTCCCCCAGCCCTGCCTCAGTGTGACCCCGCAACAGTGACAGCTGACGGCCCAGGCTGCCAGGGAGGCTGGCACAGGTCCTTGTGGGGAGCCTGCCCCGCAGTCCTCCTGGGGTCAGGGTCCTCCAGGCGGGCCGTCAATGGCGCTCGCTCACAGCCAGGACAGGTGTGGCCTCTCTTTGGGGCCCACACCTGCAGTCGCTGGTTCCCACGTGTGCCTCCCGGAGAATGGGACGTACGTCTGTCACCTGACCTGGGATGGCCCTCCGGGAAAGGATCTGGCCCTGCAGCCTCTTTCTCGCCAGAAGGCAGAACGGCAGCTGAGCCACCCCAAGTGAAGCCAGCACCTTCAGCAGCAACTACTTCGGAGAAGTTTGACCTCCTGACATGCTTTCCAAGACACAGTGGTGTCGGGACGTGCCCTCGGGGATTCAGGGAGCTGACCTGCTGTGGGGCTGTCGTTACAGGCGGAAGGGGGGACTCTGTATATAAAACACGGTTGTTTAAAATGCCCCCAAGCAGAAAGAGCTGTTCAGTGGACCCGGTTAAGGAATGACTGCCGAAAGTTGGCCCCAGGCCTGGTCTGCAGCACCGAGGGGGGAGAGGCTCTGAATCTCCTCTGAGGCCGAGCCCATGAGGCTCGCTGTTCCCACTACGGTGGGCACGGTCGCCCAGCAGGACTCAGCAGCATCTCCCTGCTGACTCAGGAGAGGCCTTCTGGGGCCAGAAACAGCTCCTGGGAGCCGGGTCGTAGACGGCCGCCGAGGACCAGGCACCCGGTCGGCCTCGACGGGCAGTGACGGGGAGGCACAGTCTGGCCCATGGACGCATCTCCGGTCTACACCCTACATTCTCTAGGGCTGGGGACACGAGGCCACAGTCTCAGGAGGCAGGAACAGCCCAGCGTCCTACTGGGGAAGGACTGGACTGAGCAGCAAAAACCCAATGCCTGAGGCCACGGGGGCTGATGGGGCCGGGAGTGGGCAGATGGTCAGGAGAGTGCACTGTGAGGGTCCCCAACTCAACAAGGTCTGGGGAACCCAATGCACACGGGACACCACGGGACCACATAGGACCTGCAGACCCTGAGCGTGCAGGAGACACACACACAACACAGCAGGCCGAGGAAACACCACAGAGGGTTCAGGGCCGGCCCAGTGACCGGGCACAGCGTGGTTCTTACCCAGAGGAATGGCACCGCCAGCAGGCCCGAACGCCCAGGTGGGGGGTCCCCTCCATGCGCCACGGGGCACTCACATGTCAGCCACCCTCCCCAAGGCCGAGTGACAGAGCACAGCTCATGCAGCCACCGCCTCATGCCACAGGGACCAGGGGCTGGAACACCAGACACCAACAGCACTACCAATTTGCCACCAGGATACACAGTCAACACGGCTCCCCACTGAAACCTGCGGGTGTCCTACACATCTCGTCCTGCAACGGGGGCCTCTTCACCACCCAGCTGCAGCCTCTGGGACCGGCTAGTGTCCTCCTCAGTCCATCAGTCCATCTCAGGGACGGCCCATGTTCTCTCAGTCACGTCTCGGGATGGCCCCACGTCCCCCTCACTCATGTCTTGGGGTGGCCCCCCACGTCCCCTCAGTCACGTCTCAGGATGGCCCCACGTCCCCCTCAGTCACGTCTCAGAACGGCCCTGCATCCCCTCACTCACGTCCCGGGACGGTCCCTCGTCCCCCTCACTCACGTCTCGGGAGGGGCCCATGTCCCCCTCAGTCATGTCTCAGGGTTGCCCCGCATCCCCTCAGTCACGTCTCAGCATGGCCCCATGTCCCCTTCAGTCACATCTCGGGACGGCCTCGCGTCCCCTCAGTCATGTCCCGGGACGCCCTGTGTCACCTGTCTGTTTTCCCTCCAGCACTAGGAGGAGGAGTCACTTGTAAACGCTTTCTGTCCTGCCCCACTGACGTGACCCACAGACGACAGCAACACGTCCAGAGGTGTTGCTGTCCTGAGTCTGCTGTACTGGGGGGCTATGGGGAGAGCCTGCAGACGCACGACAATGAGCCCTGTGATCACAACAGGGCAAATAAAACAGTCAGGGGTTTGACGCAGGGTCACCTCAGTGCTGAGAGCCGAGAGGCAGATGTGGACGGCACGGTGATCAGAAAGGAGAGGCTGCAAAGGGCGGCCCTGAGGTTCCGGCACCTATTGCAGGCCGGCTGTGCTGAGCGAGGTGGATCTGCCATGGACGGTGGGAAGCACGAGGACCACACTGTGGACTAAGCCTCAGAGCAGAGCAAAGGCTGGACGATGACCTCGGGCCCACCCTTCACGAGACTCGGCCCGAGTCAGCACCCAGGGACACAGGCTGATCCCCCTCCTCCCAGCCCGGGATGTCCTGTTCCACGGGGATTGGGTTACAGTGTCAGAATCACTGAGTCCTGATGTGACAGCCCTGCACAGCAGCACTGAGCCAAAACCACACCCACCGTGGCCCAGGGACAGGCGGGAGGGGAAGCCACACCCAGAGCTGCCTCCTTGGAAGGAGAGGGTTCGGTTCAACAGATCTGCTGGGGGTGCCCACGATTCGCTTTGAGGAAGATAACTTTTCCCCTCGATTTCTGGAACAAAGACTGAGGGCCATTTTTCATTTTTTTAATTTTTTGTGAGGAAGACTGTTACTGAGCTAACATCTGTCCCAATCGTCTACTACTTCATATGAAGGAGGCCGCCTCAGCGTGACTTGACGAGCGGTGCTAGGTCTGCGCCTGGGATCCGAACCCGCGAACCCCAGGCCACCGAATCGGAGCCTGTAAACTTAACTGCTGTGCCCCCGGGGCAGGCCCCTGAGTGCCTGTTTCCTTGCCTTGTGGCGGTGGTTCCGTTTTCCCGTCTTTCTCTTTTCTTCTCTCCCGCGAGGCGGAATGAATTGCGAGCCCAATGCCCTGAGCTGTCGGCCACAGTCGCTGCCCTTGTACCTTTGTGCAATACGGTGTTGGTGTTTCCTGAGCACCGACCACATCTTCCCATGAGCCATCTCACTCAACTGCCGCGTTCAGGACAATCTGTGACTGACGTGCCACCAGCATCCTGTATTCACGGTGGGAAAACTGAGGCACAAGGAGTCTGGCGCTCCAGGCAGAGGGCAGGGCACCTACACTGTGGGGTGGCTGCCCCTGGGCTGGTTCTGGAGCCGTTGTCAACCATGTGCCTTCTCCCCAGTCCATGGCTGGGCTGACACAGACCCCTGGGCTGCTAAGTCACAGGGACGTCGTTCGCTGCTGGTCAGCGCTAGGAGGCCGCGCACCTGGTCACCTGGGAAAGGACAAGGAAGAGGGATGACAGCGCTGCTACGCCTCCATGCAGACACACTGCTCGGCCTCTCGCCTACGACCAGGTGTGATTCCTGAAAACGAGGTTGCTGTCACCGTGTCAGCCGGCTTCTGCCAGACCCGTTACACAGTTAATACTCAGGCCGGTCCTGAGAAATGGACTTTAACAAAATGGACAGAACGTGACAAAGAACTTAAATCAAATCTTCCTGCGGCTGTCAGTGCACAGCAATCCACCACGAGGCTCACCCTCGCCCCCCTGGCTGGCCCGAGCGTCCCCATGGGTGCCCTCCTCCCCCTGGATGGCCACAGGCACACTCCAGCTGGCGACGGCGTGATGCTGACTCCACCACACGAAGCCCTGAAAGCAGCGGGGTGGGCTCACTGGGGCGTCCTGGACATGTGGTGTCAGGCCCTGTGTCGCTCACGCCCACTATCTGTGCCCCCCTCCTGTGGAGACATAGGGACATTTCCTGCCCAAGGGCTGCCAAGCGACAGCTCTGGAACCTCGCTGGACACTCACGAGGAAGTCTGTCTTCATCTGCACAAGTCACGCGTGGCGACCAGACCTCCTCATGAATCCGCAGTCTACGCAGATGCGAATCCAGGCTGGGATCCGCGAGCAAGGCTTTGCCCTGGGGTCCTGGCGGCTCTGCCTGGGGAAGTAACGTGGCCTTTGTGCCCTGGTGACCTCGCGGTGACCCGGCCGCCACCACACGTGAGGGGAGGGCGGGAGGCCAGCATGCCCCTTTGTGGAGCAGCAGCAGCAGCAGCGAGTGCTCGTGGCTCCTGTCCTAGGCGTGAGGATACATGCAAGCACCTCCTGAGGGGGCTTTGGGGGCCTGGTGTCCCTGGTGCTGGTGTCTGCACACACCACAGTCCTAAAGGTGGGCGGTCCCCACCACGGGCTAGGCGCCTGTCCTGCGTTGTTTAAAGGTGAGCGAGTGCAAGAAGCTTACAAAGGCCCCAATCTGAATGGGAGCACAGGGAGGCAGCCGGCACGGCCTCAGCACCGCAAGAGTGTGGCTCGTCCACGTGCTCCTGCGGGAGGAGCTCCGGGGGCCACCACCATCTCCGACACCGCATTCCCTCCTGCCCCGTCAGCAGAGGGCGCTGTCAAACTGAGGTTCCGCCGTCTGGGGGAACTAAGACACCACACAGGCATCATGCTCCACCCCCACCGTACTCTGAACCAGGTGGAGCATCTCCTCATTTGTCTAAAAGGCAAGGACACCATCTTCCCTGCCCCTTCTCTACTCCACGCTGTGCCGTCATTTCTGTTCCTCCTCTGACCATTCCCAGGGCGGCACGTGTCTTCGGCTTTGTGAGTTTTGTCCTCCGTCCCCAGGCCCCACGTCTTTTTATTTACTTTGTGACGTCTGTCACCACACGGGAGTTTTTAGATCACGTTTGTAGTCGGCTTCATTCTCTCGTTGGTCTAACAGATGGTCCAAGGCAGCACTGGGAGCTACTTTATGACATCTGAGCACATGCCCTGTGCTCACGAACTCAGAACGACCGGCACCACGGGGACAACGTCTGAGGTCTGTACAGTGGCCCATCGACCCTCCCATGGCCCTGCTGGGCGGGGAGGCCTCGGACAACAGGAGAGGCCAGAGGTATAGAGAAGGACATGGGGGGCCAGTTCCAAGGAGGATGGACACCGGGCCCCCGTGATGCAGGCTCGGCCGCAGTCCGAGAGGGAGAAGCTGATGGGCCACCCGGGCAGAGGGGCCAGCCTGGGCCAAGGGCACGGGGAGCCCCAGGTCCTGTGTGGGCCTCGCAAGGGGCAGAAACCACGCGTCAGGAGCAAGTTCACCAAACCTCTGTGGGTGGAGACGCGCCAACGTGTCTTCCGAAGCTGCAAAGACTGAGCACTCTAGGAGGCAGTATTCACACTGCACGGGATGAACCACATCTGACGGTTTCTACCCGCTTCCTGAGCACATGGCGCAGAGATTCCCACAACAGCGATGGCACCGGCTCAGTCACCTGTTCCTCCTTCTCCATCCCCCACCGTCTGCTGGTCCGCTTGTCTCCAGGGGCAGGAACAGGAAGGGGATGGGGCCCAACAGCCAAATGGGCCTCCCAGTCAGGACTGGCGGGGAAGGGCCTGCTGGTCGCGATGGAGACACACACACAGACGCACACACACGCATGAGGCCTCCACGCCCAGGGCTGCCACGCGAGGGCCTGTCTCTGCCTCAGCTCGTGTGTCTGTTCCTGGGGGTGGACACACAGCTCGCTGATCTCCAGGAACCCCTCGCCTCGTGCGGCAGCCCGGGTCCTTCTGACCCTGGAACACAGCAGAGCTCCTGTCTTCCTCTGCTCCGGGCCCTGAGGCCTGGCCCCGAGGACACACGCATAGCTCCATGAGACATGACCTTCTGGACAGCGGCACAGGACGAGCAGAGTGGGACACGAGCGAGCTTACTGCCTGGGGAGCTTGACCATGGTGGAGGGAGGACGCCCACATGGGCTGCGCAGTGAGAGACGGCCCCTGTGGTCAGAGCCATGCGGACGGGGGGAATTTGGGGGGAATTTGGCAGATGGAGGGAGGGAGGAAGGGAGACAGCTACAAACTTAGGGGCAAAGACACAACCACAGGTCTTTGGTGCTCTTGACAGCGCCCTGCAGACACCCCGCATGGCCACACTGGCTGCTGCCAGCAGGAGGGCTTCCCTTGAGGGTGCCACACGTCCCTTCCACCAACACGCTGGTACAGGAGGACGGTCCCCTGGGTCAGGAGTTTGAGAACCACTGCACCACAGCTCCCTGGGGCACAGCGGGTGTGTGGAGGCGCTAATGACTGCCCCTGTCACTGCCCACCTCAGGGCCTTTGTGCCTACTGTTCCCAGGCGCCCCACAAGCACTGCCTTACCTCATCTAAGACCATGATCAGATCCCACCTGCCACTAGCATGTCATCAATAGACAACACAACACCCCCCGCCTGAGCCCACTCCCACCTGCCGTCCCCTCACACCAACCATCACCCCAGGTCACAAGGTCATCCCTGACACACCACACATCCCACCCCACCTGCCGCCCCCTCATAGTAACCGTTACCCCAGGTCACAAGGTCATCCCTGACAGGACAAACATCCCACCCTACCTGCTGCCCCTTCACAGGAGCCATCACCCCAGGTCACAAGGTCATCCTACACACCACACATCCCACCTCACCTGCAGCCCCCTCATAGGAACCATCACCCCAGGTCACGAGGTCATCCCTGACAGAACACACATCCCACCCCACCTGCCGCCCCTTCACAGGAACCTCACCCCAGGTCACAAGGTCATCCCTGACAGAACACACATCCCACCCCACCTGCCGCCCCTTCACAGGTACTGTCATCCCAGTCAGGCTCTGTAGGCTTTTCTGTCATCCCAACTAGAAGGTGCAGCTACCCTCCAGTGCCTGGCACAGAGCAGGCCCCCAGCAATATGCAGTGATGGAACGCACATCCCAAAGAGCTCCCCTGAAAGGAAAACACCTTTCGCTGTGTTCGGAAAGCTGCTACCTCAGAGAACTTGGCCACATGACTCTGTTTCCCTCTGTCCACAGTGAGTCTCTCCCAGCCTGGAACCTTCCATGTCTCTCACACTCATGGGGAATCAAGCGTCTCCCACCAACTCACTCCCTGAGGCACAGCGCAACACTGGATGACCCAGTTCTGGTGCTGGACTTGCAGGATCGACTCAGGGAGAAGTAAATGCTAACATGTGTGCTCTTTCTGCGGCCCTGTCAAGACCCAGGTACCCGGACCAGCCCTTCTGAGGAAGGCAGCTGGAAATGCTGGGGAGAGCACTTGACAAACATCTTCCTGAGTGCCTCACGGACTGGCAAGAGAGGAAGGACTCTCAGGGCACGGACGCTGGGAAGGGGCACCCAGCGAGGCCAGGAGAGGCTGGACAGGCGCTGCCTTCAGGGAGTGCACTCAAGGGGGTGAAGTGACCGTCACCTCACAGTGTTGCAGAGCTCGGGGACAGGAGGCAACATCCAGCATCCTCGACGGAGGCTGCCCCCTGAGCGGGATCCTGGGGGCTGCCCCTGCAGCGAGAAGAATGAAGTGGAAATAAATCCCCACCAACCTCTGACCCCAGGAAGGAAAGGACAATCATAGGCCTGAAAGCTGGTGCTGCATCAAGGGGCTGCGGGCAGGGGTGGTGGCAAAGCTCCCGAGAGCTCACAGCAGACTCCCAGTCAAGTGTGCAAACCAAATGTACATCCTGTGCCTGGTCCCCAAACCCTCCAGCCGACGACGTCAGGCTGCCACAGATCAGCAGTGCCCGGAAGCAGCAAGATGTGCTGAGGTGAACCATCCTCAACTCGGGACTCAGAAAACGCCCCAAGTTCCAAGGAAAGTGAGGCGTTCATGATCAAAATGCACAAACACACATGAAAGGAAGGCACCATGGGGGAGAGCCGGCAAGCAGGGAGCAGCTGGGCTGGCGAAGACTCCGGACTCTGACGTTGTTGAGAATGAGAGCCGACACGCTTCATATATCAAGACAGGGAGAGGCTTGAAGATGCAAGAGTGAGGAGACTTAAGACAGCCCCAAATAAAACGTCCAGAAGAACAGGAAACACACTTGCTTTCTGGGTTGGAGAGCAGAGCAGCACAGCTGGGAGGGACTCGTGCCCCGGGAGGGAGGAGACGCAGGTGCTGAGCCTGCAGCTGCAGAGCTGGAGACACATCCTGAGACCCGAGGCCCAAGGAACCCCAAGCAGGAGTCCTTGGAGCGACCCACACTGCACACCGGACGACGAGACGGGACAACACCCAAGACAGCGGCAGATCCTCAGAACCTGCCACAAGGAGACGGAACGGAACAGAAAAGGGGACCGTCTCCAAAGGAGCGACCCAGGAGCCCTGCAGCCAGCTTCTCGACAGAAATGCAGGGGCCAGAGCTGGAGGAGAGCGGCTGCCCTTTCGCCCAAACGCCACCTCCCGGGAGGTGTCTGCCACACAAAACCAACATGGAGACAGTTTGAGACCAAAACGGAAGAAAAGCAAAAGCGAGCCGGCCACTGTCAGCAGACGCTGGTCCAGGATGTGCGGGGGACCGTGCGTCAGGCAGAAGCCAAGTGCTCCTGACGCAGGTCGGAGATGCAGGAAAGGGGCGTATGGGGGGCAAATCTCAACACGCTGACTGTGTGAATCATCATAAGGCGGCGATTTTATTTCTTTTTAAAAACCCTCCGAAGGCAACAACAGCAGTATAAAATGAATGGGGTCATGGAATGGAAGTGTCTGAGAGTTTTGTTTTTTTTTGTTGAAGAAGATTAGCCCTGAGCATCTGCCGATCCTCCTCTTTTTGCTGAGGAAGACTGGGCCTGAGCTAACATCCGTGCCCATCTTCCTCTACTTTATATGTGGGACGCCTACCACAGCATGGCTTGCCAAGTGGTGCCATGTCTGCACCTGGGATCCGAACTGGTGAACCCCGGGCCGCTGAAGCAGAACATGCTCACTTAACTGCTGCGCCACTGGGCCAGCCCCCATCTGAGTGTTTTGAGCTGGAAGGCAAAGGTATTAATTTTTCACCTGGAAAAATCCAGTAGTGGCCATTTCTAGGATGAGCAGTCAGCTAGGAGCAAGGGAATACTCCAAAGTAGGAGAGGAAAAGAGAAAGAGGAGGCAAGAAAGGACAGGACGAAAATAAACCAAGATGGACGAACAGTCATAACACGTGGAAACAGACAAACGGCACAGTTAAAAGATGAAGATCAGAAGGAAAAAGAGAATCGTGTCTATTCACAAGAGACACACATAAGACGTAAGGGTGCAGAGGGTGAACATCTTCTCAAAAGACGGAAAAGGGTAGAGGGGCCGTGGGGTGGCTGGACTGACGTGCACACAAGAGGTGGAGGTGTGGACAGTACTAGAGAGAGACAGGGACCGCGTCAGGGCAGGCGACCAGGGGAAACGACATGCCTCAGAGCTGGCCGATGCCGGCCCCAGGAGCCCCACACGGACACGGCAGACGCTGCAGGGAAAAGCAGAGGTCCAGCCCCCAGGGAGGCCGGGCCCAGCTCCCCGGAGCGATGACGGAGCTGACCGGACAACGAGAAACAAACAGCCTGCTGCAGACACGGGAGATTTACAAGTTTAATCTCCGGGACAGAAATAGATGCGGCCCCAGCACAGCTGCAGCTCTCACATTCTTTTCCAACACACAGGACGCCGTTGGGGGCTGGCCACCTCCTGGGCCGCAAAACAGGTCTCAGCAGGTCCTGCAGGGACCGTGGGGCGCATTCCCCGACCTCCAGGGGACGCGGCCAGATGACTGGAATGAACAAAAGTGGCAAAAACACACACGTGTGTGTGTGAAAGGAGAGTCCTAAAGTACGGCTCAGGCCTCTTAAAAAATGGCAACCAGCCGACCAAGGGGCATTCGGGTCCCCAAGCCTCTTGCCTGGGCTCCCACCCGCCCCGCCCCACGCAGGCCCCCTGCAGCCCCGATCAAGGGGCACGGCCTCACGGAGAGCTACTTCTGTAGAGGGCCCCAGCCGCCTGCTCCCTGACTCGACCCCACTCCTGGGACCTCAGACTCGCCCATGGGCCTCCCAGAACACACAGTGGGGCGGAGCGGTGCCCCCACGACCAAAATCCAAGCCCTGGGATAAAGCAAAGGCATCTCTTCTCCCGCAGAAGGGTGTGGGGGAGCCCAGCAGAAATCCGTCCAGCTGTGTCTCTGGGGTCACACCTCCCAACACCAGCCTCGGACGGTCAGGTCCCAGAGGGGTCAGACGGCACGTGCTGGGACATCAGATGGGTCCCTCCGACTCCAACGGGCCAGGACAGGGCACAGGTGGCAGAATGAGAGCAGGCCAGGCAGGGACGCTGGGCCGGAGCGGCCAAGCCCAGCAGCGTCCTGGGCGGCCCCGTCTGAGACCGGATGCAGCAGCAAGGCCGGGACAGGGCCCTGGACGGGGCCAGGGAGCTCAGGGGGACAGCCTGTGGATTCCAGGTGAGCCCAGGCCCCAAAGATGCTGCACCCAACAGGAGGCCCCTGTGGGCCGCGAGCTTTCTCCTCGGCTCCCGTGGACCCTCCACACCAGCTGGCAGGAGGTGCGCCAACTAAACGCGTGAACGACACTCCACGCTGACAGATGGGAGCCAGAGGTCAAAGTTTAACACAGGGGAGCCAAAGACAACAACGGGGGAGCCAGGCCCTGCACACGGGTTCGTGCGAAGGATCTCCCTCCAGCACAGGAGGGGCCGGGCTCACTGTGGAGGCTGCTGGGCCAGCCGCGTTCACAGGAGGGAGCAGAGCTGTGTTCCCAACACTGACACAGACGGGGGAGCCCGGCTGAGCGGGGTCCCCGGCCTGGACACTGTCAGCCTGGCTCTGCACCTGCCCCACAGGACGGGCTCCCAAGGGGGCGTGTGTGTGGCTCTGGAGTGGCCTGTGAGGGGAACCTGCATCCACAGCCCAGTGGACAGAGGGGCCGCTTCCAGCTGCCAGGGTCCTGGGAATGTGGATCAAAGGGGGTATTCATGACCCTTCCTGCAGGGTACTGTGACCCCACCCAGACTAGGACCCCAGACTGTTGCCCACTTGCCATCTGGGACAGGCAGAGCTGGGAGGCCACGCTGTCACCCCAGGGAGGGGAGGTCAGCTCAGAGTCCAGGACTGTCCCCAGGGGGTGGCCACACTGGGGTCTGGAATGACGCTCAGCGGGGTCTGTGTGCCCTGAAGGACCCTGCAGGGAGGCTGGACAGCGTGTCCGGGCCCACAGCAAGGTGACAGAGTGGAGGAGCAGAGGCGCCCGTCAACTGTGCCTGAGCCTGTTTGTGGAGAGTGGGTGATGGGACCCCCGGGGTACAGGACGCTCAGGACCCCTTCCAGCGGGGTGAGCCGAGCATGTCCTGGGCCTGAGAGAGCCTGCAGTGACCACCGGGAGTTGGCGCTGCTCGGCGCCCAGAAGGCCCGAGAATCCCTGGGCAGGGTGGGCGGGTGGACATGGGAGGCGGGAGCAGGGATGGCTCCACTGTGGACGGCACAGCCGTGCCCCAGGGTCCTCTGCTCCGGGCCAGGGGGGCCCACTGAGCGGGTGGCGTGGCCGTCAGGCTGAAGCACCACCTCCCTCCCTCCACCCCCAGCCTCTCCCTCTACCCCCAGCCTCTCCCAAAGATGTTTGCTGACCCCCCCAAGGCTGTGTCCCGAATCCGCCCTCCAACATCTTGGGATGAAAGGAGCCAGGAGAACTCTCCTTCTGCTCCTCCCACAACCCCCATGAGAAAGACCCACTGGTCCACCGCCTGCAGCCCAGGGAGCACTCACGTTACGCAATGCACATCGTCACGGCTGAGAAGCAAGGTTGAGACATGTTTTCTGTGACAAGAAACAACTTCCCATGAAATGAATTCATAAAGTTTGATTCCCAAAAAGTGATTTTCATTTGATAAGCAGCAGCCCTAAAGCAATGCAGACTTTCCTGCATGGGCTCTGTGGGGAGCCGGGCCCCCAGGCACGACCATCCTGGGCGAGGCTGGAGGGATTTCCGGGTCTCCCACACAGCCCAGTGGACCATCAGGAGAAACCCTAACTGCCCCACATCTGTTTTCCTATCGTCAAAGCAGGACCCGCGTGGGGCAGATTCCACTCCTGGGTCTCCAAATGCAGGCACTTTCCTTAAAATCTAGGGACAGACTCACACCTTCCCCAGCTGCAGACAAAACTTCAGAAGTTGGAAGACACAAGACAGGAAAAATTCCCAAGCTGTGTAAAAGCTGAGATATGATCCCAGAAAAACTCCCATTAAAATATCAGCAGAAGGCAGGTCTTTTTTTCCCCCAGATGGCCCGGTCTGATTGGATGTCATTTTTTTTGGCCACAACAGGACGTTAAGTCCTGGCCTAGAGAAAAAGTGCGGGTGTCTAACTGCAAGAGGTGAGGCGTTCAGGAGCAGGAGCCCCGGCCCCAAGCCCTGTGGCCCTGCCCCCAGCACCGGCCCAGAGCTGAGGCGAGGACAAGATATGCCACGGAGAGACCCCTCGAGTCACAGACAGACTCTGGGGATCACGGGCTGTCTGATGCTTCCAAACGACTGGGTCCCTCAAACTAACTCGTAACACGTCCAAGGTGTAGACACAGCAGGTCTTACTCCTCTGAGCACACACAACCATGGAGAGGGTGTCTACACGCCAACTACTCACTATCAGCACCGAGCCATCCACTTGCCCGGCCCATGTGTGCAGATCCCCACAGCCCAGTAAACACCATGTGGCCGAGAAGGCCAGGCGTCCCACAGGGCCGTGTCATCACGGAGATGGCCGTGACCATGGGCCAGGCTTCCCACCGGGACCACAGGGTCAGGTCCCCACCCGAGCCAGAACCTGTCCACGCGCTGGGGGCTTGCATCCTGGCCACACCGCGGCACCTGCCGCCAAAACTCCAGCAACGGGCGAGCTCTTAGGAGCTCTCCCAGCGACTTCACGCGGGACCCACGCTCCCTGCACGGGTGGGTGCGAGCAGCCCCCGCCCCCCCCACACCAGGGAGGGACTCGGGAGGGACCCGGGTGGGCCGGGGGGGTGACATGCGGCAGACCTGGACCTGCTGGAAGGCCTTGAGCCTCTTCTTGAAGCGGGAGGGCAGCACGAAGTCGCAGCCGCGGGCCAGTGAGGCCAGCTCCTGCCTCAGGCTGGGGTCCTGGCACAGCGACGGCTCGTGGAGCCGCATGTCGGCTCGCGTGGGCCGCCAGGGCCCGGGCCAGGCACCTCGCTCTGGCTCTTGCTCTCGGGGCTGGGCCTGGCTGGGGCCGCTGGGCTCGGGGCGGCAGCTGCGCCCGGCAGGACGGTTGGGGTGGCTGGGCTCAGCGCACTCCGTGCGTCGCTGGCCAGGCGCTGTGGGGGCCGGCCCAGGCGGCGCGCGTTCCACAGGCTGAGGAGGGCACATGGCTGGAGGAGGGGTGGCAGGCCACCCCTCCCGCGGGCGGGCGGGCCGGCGGCTGTGCAGGCGGGAGGGGACAGCTGGCGCGCCCTGACCGAGCAGCTCTCTGCGCGACTGCTGAGGGTGCGGGAGGCCTTGCAGGGGGCGGTGTCTGCAGGGACCCCGGCTGTGGCTCAGTGTGGACGCACAGGGCACAAACAGGTCAGCAAGGACAGCCGATCTGGGGCAGATCTGGGGCCGCCTGCCAGCGCTCGCACAGCGGGGAGGTGGCGCTCTCCCCAGAAGCAAAGCCTGCCCGCCCGCCCACGACTAAAGGGGACCTGCCACAGGCTCCTCGCGGAGGAGCGGGTTCTACGCTGAGGCCCCAGCCTGGGACCCAGATGCAGCCAAGCAGCTGTTCCCTCCCTGAAAACGCACTGGGAACAAAGGGGTCTGCCCGCCCCAGCTTCCCCTGCTCCTTAGAGGCTGAGAAAACATACTGAAGCTGCAGAGGACACCGGAAAGTTTTCTCTTCAAAAATCGGGTGAGGGGGTGAGTATTCTGGCTTCTGTAGTCTTGGTGCCGGTTCCACACGACAAAACGTAGAATGTCAGGACAGGGCAGAAAGTACCACAACATACAAGGTAACAATATGGAACGACAGTGTGGAACGTCACGACAAAGTACCAAGTAACCAGAACGTCCAAAATAACGACAGTGCACAAAGTACCAACAGGGCAGAACGTAACCACAACGCAGGATGTAGCGCTAACGCACACCATAAGGTAGGAGCCAGTCACATAAACGTCAACAGGGCAGCAGACAGCAGGTGCACTGAGGATGCGGCCAGCGGACACACGGACACCCGGCACCTCCGCCCGCTCCCGCAGGAAGGACCAAGGCTGCAGTGGGGGCCGAGTCGCCTGGGCCCACGCAACTCAACAACAAAACATCAAACAACCCAATCAAAAAATGGGCTGGAGACATGAACAGACATTTCTCCAAAGAAGATATACTGATGGCCAATAGGCACAGGAACAGATGCTTATCATCGCTGATCATCAGGGAAATGCAAATCAAAACTACACTAACATATCACCTTACACCCGTTAGAATGACAAAAATATCTAAAACTAATACTAACAAATGTTGGAGAGGTTGTGGAGAAAAAGGAACCCTCATACACTGCTGGTGGGAAGGCAAACTGGTGCAGCCACTATGGAAAACAGTATGGAGATTCCTCAAAAAATTAAAAATAGAACTACCATACGATCCAGCCATCCCACTACTGGGTATTTATCCAAAGAGCTTGAAGTCAGCAATCCCAAAAGTCCTATGCACCCCAATGTTTATTGCAGCACTATTTACAATAGCCAAGATGTGGAAGCAACCTAAGTGCCCAGCAACAGATGAATGGATAAAGAAGATGTGGTACATATATACAATGGAATACTACTCAGCTGTAAAACAGAACAAAATCATTCCATTTGCAATAACATGGATGGACCTTGAGGGAATTATGTTAAGTGAAATAAGCCAGCAAGAGAAGGATAATCTGTGTATGACCCCACTCATATGAGGAATTTAAAATTATGGACTAAGAACAGTTTAGCGGATACCAGGGGAAAGGTGGGGTGGGGGGTGGGCACAAAGGGTGAAGTGGTGCACCTACAACACGACTGACAAACATTAATGTACAACTGAAATTTCACAAGATTGTAACCTATCATTAACTCCATAAAAAAGTGTTAAATGTATATCTTTTTTTACTTATCAAATACTTAAGGGAAAAAAAGACTACCCATTGTAGGACAACTTACTCTGAAGTAGACACTCTCACATATGGACAGTGGTAATAAAAGGATTTAGAAAACAACTTGGCAATAAGCCTTTGATCTCTTGAGTAATTCTGCTTCTTTTTATCTATACAAAGAAAATAATTCTTAATAAATAACTTTACTCACAAAAGATACTGATCTATGAGTTATTTACAACAGCGAAAACACTGTAAATAATTAAAATGTATAATAATGGCTAAATAAACAGGTATGCATAAAAGTCATACAATATCATACCATCCATTAAAAATAATTCAAAAAAGTTCAATTATAATATGGAAAATAGTTCACACTACAATGCTAACCAAAAATAGCAGGCTATAAGTTGTAGACAAAATATGATCACAACTATGTTTAAAAGCACATGAGGTAAGCCCTGTGGGATAGTGGTTAAGTTCACGTGCTCCACTTTAGCGGCCCGGGGTTCATGGTTTCAGATCCCAGTCTCAGACCTACACACCACTTATCAAGCCATGCTGTGGCGGTGTTCCACATACAAAATAGAGGAAGACTGGCACAGACGTTAGCTCAGCAACAATCTTCCTCAAGCAAAAAGAAGATAAGCAACAGATGTTAACTCAGGGCCAATCTTCCTCAACAAAAAAAAATACAATAGGGGGCCAGCCTGGTGGCATAGTGTCGTTAAGTTGGCAGCAGCCTGGGGTTCACAGGTTCAGATCCTGAGCACAGACCTAGCACCACTGTCAAACCACGCTGTGGCGGCATCTCACATAAAATAGACGAAGATTGACACAGATGTTAGCTCAGCAACAATCTTCCTCAAGCAAAAAGAGGAAGATTGGCAACAGATGTTAGCTAGGGCCAATCTTGCTCACACACACCAAAAAAAAAAAGGAAATAAAATAAAATAAAATAAAACTATTACAGTAAAATACTGTCAGAAATATTAATAGTAGGTGTTATCTAGATGATAATATTATAGGTGATCTTTTTCTACCTTTTCATATTATAAATTTATCGCTTTTATGCTGTAAAAGTTCTGTTTTCTTTTTTAATTCATGTAATTTTCTTTTATAGTTCATAAATGAAGATTGGAGATGTATGAGGTAAACTAAACTTAAAAGTTGAAAACTTAATTTTCCTAAGATTTTGCAAGGTAATCCACTCCCATTCAAGAAATTACTCATATGTGCATGTGTTTTTAGTTTTAAAATTATTGTATCTATTTACAATGCATTATAAAATATACAGCTCATTTATTTGTTAGTATCCATAATAACTTCAGTTATAAATCAAACAGTATTTGATAGTTAGCTTTTCACACCTCCTTTATTTACAAGTTTACTCCTTGCTTTAGTGTTAGAAATCTTATGTCCTTATTCAAGTAAAATTATAAGAAATTCTATCAAAATCTTCCAAGTATTAATTACATAAGCATATAAAATAAAGTCTAATTGTCTATAAACTTTTTATGCCTTGATTTTAGTCGCAAATGTGATACAGGCCCATACAGGTTTCCACTACGCTGCTGAATACTTAACCACTGCTTCCGGTTGTTAGGGTAAATGGTGGAATTTTTCTCAGTGGGTCCACGTGTCTTGGGTTTCCTTACAAAAACTTACCAAATTTTAACATGTGCATTTTATGCACACTGACCTGATTTAAACCTCATGAGAACTTTATTACAGGAACCTGAGGCTCAGAAAGGCACTTATTTGCTGAATGCAATAAGGGAGTTAAATAATTTGCACTTACAGCTACTAAGTGGAAAATTAGGAATTCTATCTCCAACCAAAGCCTACGCTATACTGCACCCCTTAGGGGAACTCCAGGCACAGTGACAAATATAATTTAATGAATAGAAAAAGTAGTTACCCTAAAAGATAATCCTCAAAAAACTCAAAATCTGAAGTACAGTTTCTACTGAATGTGTATCGCTTTTGCACCATTGTAAAGTCAAAAAATCGTTAAGTTGAACCACCATTAAGTTGGGAACCGTCTGTACTTAAAAGGACTATGGACAAACTAAGACGTCCATGAAAGTGCTTTCAGTTACTAGAGCATACTTTTCCAAAGTTTTTCATCTTTGTTCATTGCTATCTTTATTGTTTTATATATGCTCATTGATTTAATTTACTTTTTTAATAAGACACTTTATGGACACATGAAATTACCCGAGTTCTCTGGCTTTACTGCTCATGCTTAAGCCACTGTGCTTACCACACTATTTTCACTTGGACATAGCAGCAACTAAAGATAAGTCACTAACAATAAGAAAAGTAAATCATTTTAAAATCAATTCCTAAAACTTCCAACTAAAACTGGAACCGATCCTCACAAAGACCAAGACTTGACAGGCGTTACAAAAGTATTTCAAGCAAAGGACAGTACGAAAACTAAAGCCACAGACAGCTATGGCATTTCACATAGGACCATTTAAAAAAAAAACAAAAAACACTAACCAGTCAGCTACAGCCCATAAGGAGCTTATAAGTCCTCACTCCTATGCTCACAACAAGAAAAAAGATAAAGGAAACTGTAAATCAATAACATCTTAGAAAACTGAGGTCACAGGGCAAATCACCACTGAAAACACTGGAGACAGGCAGATACAGAGAATCACAGCTTATCTGGAGTGGGAACACTTCAACAGTAACTGACAAACTGTAGGAGACCAAGTATGGATCAGCCTGAGAGTTAAAATATCTTGGGGTCCCAGTTTTGGGGGGGGGCCCACACTTTCCTGGGTTTTACGTCCAGGAACCCTAGGAGGTTTTCAGGTTTTCACAATGAAGATCTGAGGAAAATCCTCTTCTGCTTTGAGCAGGAGAAGGGGAAAGTAACCATACTGAAATATGCCCAGAACATTCTCTTCTTAACAAAGTCACACCCTGAAGATAAAGTACTTTAGCAGAGCATCATCTACCTGGAGGAAGAGCAATTAGGCAACCTCAGCCTCCACCAGCCTTCTTGTCTCACCGAAGCTGGGGGAGGGAGGGAGGGCTAAAAGACACTTTTGAAGGTCACAGTCCAGGGACTCAGGACCACTAGAAAAAAATGAGATTTAATCGTAAGATTACAGAACACTTTCCCTCCCCAACTGCTTATCACCCCATCAACAGGGATCCACCATAACAACAGTGAATTACAAGTGAGAATACAGCAAGATAACAGACTCTGTTTAAGAAGGAGTTTTTACTTAGGGAAATCCAAAGAAAACAGGAAGAAAAAAATTAAAACAAGGAAACTAGAAGAAAATGAAGCCTCTGTCACCTACGGGTACAGCAAATATTAAACACAACCCAGTTCCTAGTGAGATTAACATAAAAGCTCACACTAAAAGCCTGATTACCTCAGTTCCTATCACCAGAAATATCATATTTGGCTTTCAAAAAAAATTGCAAGTCATGCTAAAAGGCAAGAAAAAACACAATCTTAAGAGACAAAGACTGCATTAGAACCAGACTCAGATAAGACACAGGTTTTTGGAATTATAAGACAGGGGAATTAAAAATAACTGTGACTAGTATGATAAGGTCTCCAATAAAAAAAAAGCAGGTAACGTGCAAGAATAGATGGGTAATATAAGCAGAGAGATGGAAACTCTATTAAATAAAACAAAAGGAAATGCTATAAATCTAAAACACTGTAAAAGAAATAAAGATGCTTTTGATGGGCTCATCAATAGACTGGACACAGGCAAGGAAAGAATCAATGAGCTCGAAGAGGAAAGAACCAGTCAGGTTGATGATACGTCAACAGAAATTTTCCAAACTGAAATGCAAAAGAGAAAAGAGAGAAAAAAAAGAAAACAGAAAAACTAGTAACTATAGGACAATTACAAAAGTTGTAACATACACATAATGGAATAAGAAAGAGAGAGAAAAGAGCAGAAGAAATGTTTGAAATAATGGTGGGTGGAAAATCTTCCAGAATTAATGATAGATACCACAGACGCAGGAAGCACAGAGAATATCAAGCAAGATAAATACCAAATATCTACACCGAGCTATATCATATGCAAACAGGCAAAAAAACAAAGACAGAGAAGAATTTTAAGAAGGCAGAAGAAAGACACCTTATCTAAAGAGAAACAAGGATAAGCATTCCATCTGACATGTGGTCAGAAACCATGCAAGCAGGAGGAGCACGGAATAAAATATTTAAAGTGTTTAAAGGAAATAAAAAAACCACCAAGCAGGAACAATGTATCCAGCAAAATGATCCTTTGAAAGCGAAAGAAAAATAAAGGCTTTCTCAAACAAATGAAAACTTAAAGAATCTGTTGCCAGGAGACTTGCCTTGCAAGAAATGTTAAAAGAAGTTTTTCAAAGAGAAAGAAAATTATATAGGTCAGAAACACACATCTGATAAAGAAAGGAAGAGCATTAGAGAAGGAATAAATGAAGGGAAAATAACATCTTTTATGTTTCTTATTCTTAACTTACCTAATAGCAAAAATGTATCGGGTGAGTGTGATCCCCTTACAGATAA